>NC_050454.1:27226666-27826666 GCF_903995425.1 Onychomys torridus | reverse complement strand
GGTCAAGATCCTGATGGGGAAATCTACAGAGACAACTGAACCAAGCTTGTGGGCACTCACAAACTTTAGACAGACAGCTGTGGAACCTGCATGGGACCGGAATGGGCCCTCTACATACAAAGAGACAGTTGTGTGGCTTGTTCTGTTTGAGGGGCCCCTAGCAGTGAGACCAGAATTTATCCCTGGTGCTTGAGTTGGTGGAGCCCATTTCCTATAGTGGGATGCCTTGCTCAACCTTGATGCAGGGGTCTTGGTCCTGCCTCAACTGAAAGCACCAGGCTTTGCTGACTCCCCCTGGCGCCTTACCCTTTTGGAGGAGGGGATGGGTTGTGGGGGGGGGAGAAAAGGGGGAGCAGAAAGAGGAATGGGAGGGGTGGTATGTAAAGTGAACAAAAGAATTTTAATTAAAAAATTTATTTGACCACAGCCTATGATCACATACAATTATTATGTGTCAATACAAAATGAGCCAAGGTAGAGTTAAAGCCAGGCTGCATGAGAAGTGTTTAGTCACCATTCACCTCAGCACACCAACATGATGTCTGTTACTGATAGAATGTTATGCTTACAACACAGCAGGAACTTTTTCTTTGCAATGCTGGGAGCTGAACTCAGTCAGGGTTTTGTATATGCTAAGTAAGTGCTATACTGAGCTACATCCCAGATAGATAGATGATTGATAGATAGATAGATAGATAGATAGATAGATAGATAGATAGATACAGCAAGGTTGTTTTTACTTTTCTTTATAATACATTATTGTAATTATTTTATTTGTTTGGACTTTTACTTTGCCTAATTTACGAATTAAGCTTTATTGCTGAGCATAGTGGCACACACCTTTACTCCCAGCCCTCGAGAGGCAGGGACAGGTGAGTTCAAGGCTAACCTGGTCTACACAGTGTTCCAGGACAGCCAGAACTACATAGGGAAACCCTGTCACAAAAACAAAAATAATTAAAAGGTAAAAATAAATTAAGCTTTACTATGGGTGTGTGTGTTTAGGAAAAATCGTGTTATGAGGTTGCATGGTTAGCAAAACTGCAGGTACCCACTGTAGTCTGAGAACTTACGTCCAGCCGATAAGGGGTGACTACTCTGTCAGATCTTCACCCGAGTGTACTCAGTCTTTATCCCCTATATCCTTCGTGGCCAAGAGGAACACAGTCAAGACTGGGACATGTTCTAACTTGAGTGTACTTAGTACTCAGCAGCACTGTTCTGACTGTGTATTTGTCCTGCCTCCATAAACACAATCGAACCTTAGTGTTATCTCTGGATATCCATCACTCAGGTTGTCGAGTACTCACATGTAAAGGTGATAAAGCAATCCTGAGCAAAAGAAATTTCCTGCAGCGATCAGTAACTTAATAAATAAGGGCAGTAGTTACAGAGGAAAAAATCTATTTCTTAGATTAAAATCAAGAGGAAAGGGAATTTCTGTTAAGAAAGAGGGACTGGAGACCAGCCACTAGCAAGATAAATGTGAGGTGTGAGCCCTTCCCTGAGGCACGATGAGCTGAATGTGATGCTTGTGTGGGAAGATCTGTGCACCTGCAGATAGATCCTTCAAGGACAGTGAGTAAACAATCTTAGAAAAAGCTTGCATTTCTTGAACATTTGTTGAACTCCAGATCCCTATGTAAGCTTTTCGTGTGTACCCATTCTTTTATTTGGTGACCCCAACAACGGGGTCAGCTCTAGTATGCTGCCCATGGTGAGGGGTGGTGCCATCTCTCCTGCTGCAGTTTCCAGTGAGGAGCATGGCCAGCTCAGCATGGCTCTCCAACCTCAACATGCATGGTTCCTATGATCACTTGTGGTAAGATGGGCCATGGACTTCAGCACAGACCTCAGCTACAACAGGACCATGGACCCAGACATAGCCCTAAGCAGCAGCCCTGTCCCAGACAATGCCACGGCCCTGGGTGATATTCTTCTGGATCAGCTTGGCCCTGGTGGGGGCACAGTCCTTGGACACCTACATAGCCGCAGGTTAAGATCCAGATCTCTGGCATCTGTGTGACCTTTGCTGGCAACACGAGCCACGGACATCAATACAAATCCCATCTGTGGTAAGACCATGCACCTGGACATGATCCTAGGAAGCAGCCTGAGTTCAGATGTCACCATGGTCCCAGGTAGTAGTGCAGGCTACCCAGGTTGGCATGACCCCTCTGGCAGCTTGGCCCTTGGACACCAACATGGCAACAGGTGGTGGCCCAGACTACAGGTCTCTTCCCAGCCTTCAGTGGTGACAGGAGCCACAGACATCATCCCAGACCCCCTCTGCTACTTCAGGGCCTCAGACCAAGACTTGGCTCATAGCTATAGTCCAGGCTGGACATCACCCTGGCAAGTAGGCTATTTATGTCAGCCTATTCCTTAGCACCTCACCTCTTCAGATCTGCCTCTCTCTCCAGCCCATGAACTGTTCCACCTCTCTCTCTCTTTCACCTCCCCACCCCTGTACTCACCATAACATGCCTGACTGCCCAGCACCAGAGGCACCAGGATAGCTCCTGGTTGTTGCTCAACTGTTGTAGTCCTTCTATGGGCTGGGGCTGTGAATACAAACCCCATCTTAGCTAGGGCCACCTGCAGTACTCAGTTCCAGGAAGGACCTCAGAAATGTGCCATGATAACTCAAACAGATACCAGGCAGTATGCTCCTGCAGACATTCTGTCCGTGGTTTATGACCCTTGAAGATATCTAGATAATCCTGTTCAGCAGGTTGTGGTTCCTCCTCAAAAGTCTAACCCAATGGTTTCAAATGTGGCTTTGCACTGAAAGTCTAGACCAATAGTTTTTCCCTATAAAAACTCTCTACACCTGGGCTCATGGCTGCCTCCACATTTCCTTCCATCTGCCATGCGGTGGCCCTGGTTGAACCTGAATAAGAAGACTCCTATGTGCTTGCATTGGAAACCGGCTTCTTGGTGGTCTCTGGGAGTTTCTTGAAATAGGTACAGCCAGGCTAGAAACCCAGGGCTGTGCGTGGTTGAGTCCTGCTCACCCCAGGTGCAGGGCATGGAGTGGAGCCATTGTTGGAGTCCTCTTGCGGGCTGAGGCTAGAAACCCCGAGCTTCCTAAGCACACTATTCTTACAACATAAAATGGAACATGAATAATTGTAAACTCAGGTGAAAAAATACCATCGAATATATACTATGTGCCAAGAGCCCTTACTAGATGCACTAGGAATTCAGAAAAGAAAAAAAAAAGTATTGCTACCACCTTGTCTTCTTTTAACACATGTTGGTTGAACATCTAGCAAGAAACGCTCACCAAGGCTAGGTAGGAGGAATTCAAGGAGGTGTTAAAAAGCCTTGAAATAGGACTTGAAAAGTCTGAAAAAGAGATGCATGGAAAAAAGAACAGTTGAGGAAACAGTCAAAGGGAAATGCATGGTGTCCTGAGACACCGTGGTGGGAATGTGGGCTTTTCGAGGTCCAAAGATGCTTCCTTGGGCTTCTGAGTTATAGAGTGATAAAGGAGAGACAGGCTAACCTCTCTATCTGCTTGGACTATTTTTCTGCCTTGCCTGTGTGAGATTCAGCAGGACTTGGAATGGCCGGTGGGAAGGCTGGGCAGGACACCAGAAAGGCCCAAACAGCAACAGCTTCCTACTTGCGGTGCAGTGCTGGCTCCCAGTTCCTCCTGGGTAGTATTCATGGAAACCAAAAGTCAGGTCAAGCAGCCACAGAGCCATGGGAAGGATTGCCGCAGAGTGCCGTGCAGTGATTCCAGACAGCCTCTCGCAGACATGCTGGAAGAGGCAGGAAATACGTCAGAAGACCCGAAGGTCAAGTGCATTATCCTTGTCACGTGCTGTTCATAGAGACAGACACTCGACTCTCACCAAGGCTACTGTTGCTGGTGGTGGAACTCACCCCACACATGTGCAGGTCTCTGATTGGGAAGAAAGGCTAACAGAAGACTGACTGAAGGTCACCTGGATTGCTAAATCTCAGCTCTAGTTATTCCAAAGTCTTCTGCTCAGTGCTGGTGATTCCAGAACACTCTGTTGTTGCAGGATATTTGATCACAACGTGAACCGCAAGACTGCATTATTCACCTGAAAAATCTATTTCTTAATTGTGGTGTGGCTCAACCCAGCACGCACCTTTAATCCAAGAGCTTTCTGCTTGCATCTTGTAAGCAGGATTAAATAAAGTCAACTATAGGTCAAGGGGCAGAGCAAGCAACCAGTTGACAGGAAGTGAACACAGGGTAAAAAACCACAGAGAGTAAGAGGAGTCAGGAAAACAGAGAGATACACAGGAAGGAGAAAGAAGGGGCTTTTGAGTTTGAGAGGATTTTTGAGGTAACATAGGAAGAGAGGGAATGAGGGACATTGATGCAGGAGGAAGGTCAGCTGGGTGTTTTCTTTGCCTCTCTGAGCTAGCAGGCTTTCACCCCAGCATCTGGCTCCCAAGTCTTTATTGGTAAAATCCAACAATTGAGATTTTGATAAAAAAACAATACTTCATCTTGATGGAATTCAACTTTACCTTTTATGTAATTCTATTGAATAACTTGGAGATTTAATTAGCTTTCCAACCAAATTCCATATGTGTCTTTACTATTTCTAAGAGTTACTGTGACTTCAACGCAAACCCTTACTGATTCTGAGACAGTGAGGTACAGCTGAGTTGATTATTTTTTACTCTAAGTTTGGGTTGTAATTTAATAATTAATGTTGGCTTGAGTGAAACATTATTTCCACTCTGATAATTCAGATTATATATCAAATAAAAAAGGGGGGAGATGAGAGAAGGAAGGGAGGGAGTTGGGGGGGAGAGAACCCTTTCTTGAGAAGTAGTACTTGAATGAATATATGGCTTCCTCTTTTTTTTTTTTTTCAGAGCTGAGGACCGAACCCAGAGCCTTGCGCTTGTTAGGCAAGCACTCTACCACTGAGCTAAATCCCCAACCCCTGAATGAAGATATGGAAATAAGTAGTTACAGATGAAATGCAGGAGGGAAGTAGGCAACAGACATACAGAACAGTTTGTGCCAAGGCCCTGACACAGGAAGGAACTTTGCCCATGAGGATTCTGAGAAAGAGAAGGGAAGTACTAAGAGAAGAGGATACTGGGAAACAGAGGGGCAGTGGCTAGACAATGCAAAGCCTTATAAGCTAGGTTAACAAGTTTGCTTTTAAAATGTTAAATAGAAGGGCAGTAAAAGCATTAAAAATGGAGACACATAGCTGGGCTGTGGTGGCGCATGCCTTTAATCCCAGCACTTGGGAGGCAGAGGCAGGTGGATCTCTGTGAGTTCAAGACCAGGCTGGGCTATCAAGTGAGTTCCAGGAGAGGCACAAAGCTACACAGGGAAACCCTGTCTCGAAAAACCAAAAAAAAAAAAAAAAAAAAAAAAAAAAAGAGAGAGACACAGATACCTGTATGCCAAACATCAATGCAGCATTATTCATGCAAGCTGAAAGGAGGAAACAATCACATGCCCATCCTCGAAGGATTGGATCAACAAATATGGCATATTTAAACAATTAAATATTACTCAGTCATAAAAAAATGGTGTGACACATAATATAGCAATGATAAGCCTTGGAAACAGACACTAGAATAAAAATTTAAAGATTTTAAGAAATTATTGACACACAATAACTAGAAGAGACTAATTCATAGGCAGGAAGTAAAAGAGATTAGAGGTTACAGGAGCTGGGGGGAGGGAAGAAAGTGAAAATGGTTAGAAAGCTGTGTCTGGAGGGAATGAAAAGGTTTCAGAGCTAGTGGTGGTAACCACACAATGCGAATGTATTTAATGCCATGGAGTGGGACACTTAAAATGAATTAAAAGGTAAATTTTATATATTTATATATATAACATTTATACGTATAAATATATAATATATATATATATTTAACCACAACATTACAACTTTGAGAGAATAAGAAAACCCACCAACAGATTTGAGACAGAGCATGGCATGGTTTAACATGGATTTTGCAAAGACTGTTTTAGTCGTGGTATTGGTGGAAGAAGGTTGGAAGAACCCTACTCTGGACATGAGGACATAAACAAGACAGCTGGACAAAGGAGCAGGAGCAGACAGATCTAAGCCAACTAAAATTTGGATCAAGGATTGGTGTAAGAAGGGAGGTCACAGGGTGTCCTTTAGACGAGGAATTCTGGAACTGATTCAGATCAGCGAAGGACAGAGTTGGAGTCATTTGGTGCCAGAAAATGAGGTGAATGCTTGCCACAGGGGGACAGAGCTTAAGGAAAGGCATGGAATGGAAGCATGAAGAAAGACTCAAGCCTCTTTTATAAGACTGTGATCTTGTTGAGGCCACTGGACTTGTTTGTCCAGGCAAGTTAGGGAGAAAAGACAGGAGTTTTGACGATCAAGTGACAACATGCTTGGGACCCTTGAGAATTGTTATGGACTGAAGATTATGATTTTTATGGAGATATAAAAAAGACAGAGACAAATGCAGGCCAGGATTGACTGCCACAATATGTGACTTGAAGGAAGAGGCCAAGAGCCAGCCTGGCAAGAGTTGGTTCATCAGACAGGGAGACGTGGTAAGGTTATGCCAGGCGGGAGGTGGAAAAGCTATACTGATCAGCTGGAAAGATAAAAGACTCAGTAAACACAGATCTAAAGGTGGGTGGTGTAACAATCGTCCAACATGACTATACAGCACCAGCCTGGGGCATTCTAAACCATCACTTCAAGTTCACCCAAGGCTGGTGTGTGACCCTCATCTGAGAAGCAGCCTGGATGCCCAGCAGGACTCCAGCACCCCTGATGAATCTTTGTTCTGAGAGCCAGCCACCACGCCCAACTCGCCCAACTGGAGCTAACAACCTCTCCACTCTGCCGAGCACTTGTGGTGCTCCCTGTAGGTGGGACCACCTGGCCTCCGAAAAGAGCCATTAAAAAAAACCAGAGCGGGCCATGATCCCCACAGAGTTGGCTAACAGAAATGGAGATTGTGCAGAGGGGAGCACCTCCTGGAATGCGGAGCTCTGTGGATCCCTTTCAGGCACAGGATGAATCATCATCATCATCCATTCCTCCTCCTGGGTCAGGTTCAGATCACACTCCAGGTCACTATGGGAACCTGGCAGAAATGAATGTCTGGCTCCGTGTATCAGACTTAGCTTCTCTGTCACACATCTATCCTTCAATGATGGCTCTTGTGGTGGAAAAATGCACCCAGAAAAAGGAAAGAAGAAAGAAAGGAAGGAAGGGAGAGAGGGAAGGAGGGAGGGATGGAGGGAGGGAGGGAGGGAAGGAACAAAGGGAGGAAGAGAGGAAGGGAGAGAGGGAGGGAGAGAGGGAGGAAGATGACAGCAGGCAATCTCCTACTGAAGGCAAGGTAAAATTTATACCACTGATACTCTTTTTGAGGCAATTTAACAGTATAGTAGCTTGTCCTTAGAACTGATATCATCATCCTTTGTCAAAGAAGTGGACACACTTTAAATAGTGTTTATAGACAGATATTCATTATGAGATGATCTAAAATAGGAATGAATTGGAAAACCCTTAATGTCCAGCGATTACGGAATGGTGAGGTGAATTATGCTGTCATCATGCACCAAGATATTACTTACTCATCAAAAGTACTTTTGTATTAATCATTATTTATTAATATTCAATGGTTGATATTGGGATATTAAGAAATAACCCACAGAGGAAACAGTATAGAGGGTGTAATCGAGCCATTTATCTGTGCAGAGCACCGAACAGACACTCAACAAAATCAATAGTAGGTGATCTTCTTAAATTTCCAGTTGTATGTTACAACATTTCTGCTGAAGATATATGGTTATTTTGTCACTGTAAATAAGGAAACATATGACTGGAAAGAATAGAAAGCAAAACAATAAGAATAGGAAGGTAAATTATAAATTACGACCGAACTATTTACTGATGTGGTAATTCAGAATTAGGTTGCGTTCTGCCCGGCCTGGCCACACAATCCTTGCCTTTTCCCTCCCCAAAGTCATCCATCCCCCACTTATGGACATTAAGTATTTGGAAGCATCTTTTATATTTGCCCTAAGGCCAGCTGGCCAGAAAGGATCAGAAATGTGAGTCATCTTTCCTCATGAGTATCGAACTCTTCTGAGAGTGGCCCCTGTCCTATTTGGCCTCCTGGGACAAAGGGTAAGGCCAACCTGGGCCAGCAAAGACTGTCAGCTGGAGCTCTGGGCTGTGTTGCCTTGCTGGGTGTCTAGGCAACTTGAAAAGGTAACAGGAAACAGATGGCCACCCGGTCCCCTCTTTGGCTAGCCTGTGAGGGCCATCTGGAGAAAAGGAAATTGGTCCGCCATCCGGAGAGAAAGGTGCTGTGAGGGAGTCCAATCCTCACATTTTGCAATGTGCAGTGCCGAGGGGGAAACTGAGGAACACCTTCAGGAACTCATGAGAAACCAAGGCAAGTATCACAGCTCACAGCACGGAAAGTACCATTCCAGTAGAGGACAGTGTTTGGGGGTCAGGAACCCACAGGATTTCCAACACCCTGTGACTCACAGTGCTGTGAATGCTGCCTGGAGAACCTTCAGTCGGGACTTCAGACTGAAGATAATGTCTTCCAGCCTGATTGCCCATTTCAGCTTCTCTGGCAATATTCCACGCCACTGAGTGCACAGTCAGTTCTGCAAGGATGTTCTCTCTGCGTGTACCACGTGTCTTCACACACTTTCTGTTTGTAACTGAAATTCAGCTGGTCCAAATGGAGGTTATAAAGCCCAGTGCTCAAAGTAGGTAGGAGTCTTGGCTCTGAGAGTTAAAACTGTAAGTAAAGCTGTTCCTAAGTGAGGCAAAGGGAAAAAGAAAAGGGAAAACTAGATGGCAAACTGGAGCCTTTCTGAAGGCTGGCTGCATTCTCTGCTTTCCTGAAGCCGAGTTGCCTGCCACCCTGTAGGCTGTTAGTGGTTGCTAGAGGAAGGAAAAACATTTTCTTCAGTGGTGTGGCTGTGGTAAGATTCCTACGCTCCTGAAATAACAGCCACATCTACGCTCCTATAAACAATTGTAATGAAACTCACTGGGTTATCAAGAAAAGACATGGAAGTGGAAGAGAGATTTAGAAAGAGGGTGGGGATCAGTGGACACAGGAGGGGGAGAAAGGGGGATAGGAAAGGGTAAAGGCAGATGAAAATGATCAGAATACCTTACATGCATGTCTGAATGTGTCATAATGAAATCCATCATTATCTAATGATGTATAATTAACATATGCTGATAACAGAAACAATGAGCTGGGGTTATCACTCAGTGGTAGAGCGATTGTCTGGTTTGTGTGTTCACTTCTCAGCACTGTAAACAAAACCATAAAAAGAATGTGCCTGGTCTACAGAGTGAGATCCAGAACAGGCACCAAAACCACACAGAGAAACCCTGTCTCAAAAAAACAAAACAAACAAACAAAAAAGATAAAAAGAATTCAAGTCGTGTAAAGATAAAAAAGAATGCAAGTCGTGTGTTGAGGGTAGTAAGACAGAAAGACGGGCCACTGATGACTGTAAGGTTACCACATTGTTCTGGACTTCCTCTTCTTTAGCTGTCTTTCATGTGAGAGGTGTTTAAATTTGCATCTTATGTGAGACACTGTTAACTTTTTCCTCTGCCATGTACACGAATCCTAATGACATGGAGACTTGGAAGGCATGCTGTGGCTGAAGGAAGATGAAAATGCCATAATTCAAGGCTGGAATTGTTAAAGGATATAGGAAAAATAAATAAACAAATAAATATAGATCTTTTGCAAGCAAATTGATGATTGATAACTTAGAGATTTGAATGTCTTTATCAAGACACCATTTTTTTTTAAATCATGGAAAGATGAATTAAAACAAAACAAAACAAACAAAAAACAAGGCTAGAGACATCTCAGCTATTAAGAAAACTTTCTGCTCTTCCAAAGACCTGAGTTCAGTTCACAGCACCTATATTAATTAGATGGTTCACAACTACCTGTAACTCCAATTCTAGGGGAATTTGATACCTCTGGCCTCTAAGAGTTCATGTGCACTTATACACACAGAGAGACAGACACACGATTTAAAAAAAAAAAAATCTTAGAGGAAGGAAGGGAGAGAGAGGAAACAGGGCTGGAGAGATGGTTCAGCAGTTAAAAGCATTTATTGTTCTTCCAGAGGTCCTCAGTTCAGTTCCCAGAACTCATAATTGCTCACACCTGTAACTTCAGCTCCTGAATCTCTTCTGGCCTCACAAGCATGCACACATGGCACACACTCACACAGACACACACATACACATAAGTGAAAAATAATTAAAGTGAACCTTTTGAGAGAGAGAGAGAGAGAGAGAGAGAGAGAGAGAGAGAGAGAGAGAGAGAGAGAATAGGAAATAACTTAGAAAACTGTTGCTAGAATACAGGTGAACCATGGGGGATGGTTAGAAGACAGAGCCCATAAGACTAAAGAAGCATCAAGAGTTAGGAGATGCAGGGCGGTGGTGGTGCACACCTTTAATCCCTGCACTCGGGAGGCAGAGCCAGGCGGATCTCTGTGAGTTCGAGGCCAGCCTGGTCTACAGAGCAAGATCCAGGACAGGCACGAAAACTACACAGAGAAACCTTGTCTCAACCCCCCCCCCCCCCAAAAAAAAAGAGTTAGGAGATGATTTTAAGGTATACCAAATATACTTGACTTCCTAATGGATAAGGAAGATGGAGCCCGTGGCTCCAGCTGGATGAATGGTCACAGCACTAACTGGGTCTGTAAGAGAAATGGGTCAGGAGGCAGATTCTACTGCAGCTGTGCCATTAGCTGTCTTGTGACCGTAGGGTAGCTGCTTAACCTGCATACGTCTCTCCTGTTGCAGGAGTGAATTTGGAAGATGAATTCAGAAACCTCCCTTTCTTTTTTAAAATTTATCTCACCTGCTCACAAAACAGCTCAATTCAGAAGTGGCGTCAATCTCAAAGACCGCCAGCTATTGATTCATCTCTGCCTGCCAGAATCCAAGCCCTCCACAAGACATGTGAAGAACTACTCCACACACTTAGAGTGGGTCCACTCCATTGACTTCAGTTGTGTAACTTTCTTTCCCTTTTGTTTCAGACACTAGTTAATGAATCTGTATAATTGGGGGGGGGGGTGCAGTGAAGAGACCAAGCTCAGTCTGTTGTCTAGAGACTGCAGTTTGTGAGAACGTGAGTTTTAGCCGGTAGAGCGGGGCCAAACATCTATCACACAAATAGACCGTCATCATATTCATCCTTCTGTTAACTAGGAAAGAGAAGAAATGGGAATCTAATATAGGAGTCTTGTAGGACCCAAGCTACAACCTCAGGCAAGGATGAGGGCTGAGGGAAAATGTAAACTTAAAGAGATTGTACAGATCCCTAGATAGATAAGATGTGCTCTATTTACTATGGAGAAAGTCTACTAAGCTGACAAATTCCAACAGCTACCCAGGCACACACCAGCACAAATGGGCCACACACAGGCAGGCAAAGACCCACATGTAGATGGACAGACAGGTCACATGAAGGTAGGTAGACACACAAGCCAACAGACTGACACACAGGGGCAGACTGGTGAAGATGAAGACATCCAGCATCAAGGCCATAATCATACAAAATTCATATAAAAGCGGTGTGCTTCCAGGAATAGTTATCCACAACTTACATTGCTACTTAATTTTGGGTTCCCTGGCCATCATGCCAGCCATCTTTTACTGAGTCATGGACCATCCCCATGTCCACATCAGCCATTTAGGTCCATGCCACAGGTCTGCATCAGTACCGTGTTGTTTGAACGTGAACTGCCCTTTTGGCCCCTTTGTTTCCTGTAGGTCTCTTCCCTCAGATTCTTAGAGATTATTTTTTGCCTTTGTCAATTTTAGGAACTGATCTTTTCCTTTTGTCTGACATATGTCCCCAAAGCTAGGCCCTAGCATGATCAAGCAGTACCTGTCCCTTTAATTAGTTTTTTGTTTTGTTTTATTTTGTTTTGTTTTGAACAGGATTTCAAGTGAATTTTTGTGCAAGGGTTTCCTGGTCCTATTCCATTATAATGGATGAGTGCTGGGGAGTTTATTGAGCTGGCATTATTGAATCCTTTAAATTACAAGGTCCTGTATTCTCTCCTCAAAGGCCAGCTCCATTCATCCCTCCTGGACTTAATAAATCTCTATGAATGTCAGCCACTTATCTGTATTCTGGGAAAAAGTGCAGGAAACAAAAACAAGGAAAACATCCCATTGTCACATAGTCTAACAAAGAGGGAAAATGGCTAAGTAACAATATGTATTCTGGACTAGAAAGTGCTAAGTACCAAGGAGAAAAAGTGAACCCAAGGCTGATGGTTTGGATGTATTATAAAGAAAAAGTAGAACTTCCTATGAGGTGTCCTGGATAGGTCTCACCAAAAAGGTGAGAAAACACTTCAAAGACATGGCCCCAACACATGAAGTCCATGCTCAAGAGAAACTCATACCACTGTGTGCAGTGAGGAGTCCCACCCCTGTTTGAGAAGCTGGTAGTGGCCCGTGTAGCTGGAACAGAGAAAGGGGAAGGAGGAGAGAGCTAGGAGATAAAGCCAAAGGGATTTTAAAAAAGAGGCAAAGTCAAGTGAATCGGGAGGGGGCCCACACACTGGAAGATGCACTAATCAAACACCTTTTCCAATGATCCACCAGGTTACAAAGCTCATGAGAGCTCAACCAGGCTGAGGTCACAGAAGGCAGCTCAAACAACATGAGCCAAAATTCCCTCTGCATGAAGAAAAACTGAAGACTCAACTAGACTTTTAAAGTCTGTCAGTCCTCAGTGGGTAAACATGCTTGCCATCATGCCTGATGATTCAAGTCCTATCCCTGTAGCCCATGAGGGGAAGGTGAGAATCTAGCCTCTTTGCACACACCATGACACACACGTGCAGCAACCCCCGACATGTACTTGATACACATCTCATAACAATAAATGAAATTTAAACTTTGAAAAAGACTCTGTACCTTTATTTGAAATCTATGAGAAAAGAACCAAACAGAAGTGAGTTGAATACAGCTAACAAGCTGATCTGAAATTTCCTGGGGAAGCAATCGGTGCAGTGGCTTCGAGGGGCAACAGTTCTAGTCATGAGCCTGGGGAGACGGAGCACAGTCTCTCAGCTGCTGGCAGCCTGGTGATAAGGTAGGGGATCTACCTCTGCTTTCTCCAGGCTAGCCTGTTCTCCTCTCCTCTCTTCTCCCCTCCCCTACTCTCCTTTCTTCCCCTCTTCCCCTCTTCCCCTCCCCTCTCTCTCCCCTCCTATCCTCTCCTCTCCTCTTCTCATTTTCCTTGAGAAGGACTCAGTGGCATGTGCCTAAAGTCCCATCATTGGGAAGCTGAGTCTGAAGGATTACCTCGAGTTCAAAACCAGCCCGAGCTGCATAGTAATATCTTGCCCCCAAATATCATATAATTAATTGACTGATTAGACTTGGTCTTCACCAGGTTAAGCTTCACTTCTGATCAGTTCTGCAGTCGGTTCTCAGCTCACAGGGAAATTTTCACTACTAGCTGAGACACTGAGGTTGAATAGACATAGTCTTGTCCCTGGAGAGTGAAAAGATGATTTGGTTGTGCTTTTTCATTTCCACTTGACCAGCAAGATCAGGAAGGCAGGACAGTCATGCACAAGCAGCACTGGGAGCCAACAGAATCTCTCCATATATAATATATTTGTATATTATATATGACATATAGTATGTGTTATATATGTATAATGTGTATATTATATAAATATAATATATCTTATATGTGTGTTATATGTGTAATGTGTATATTATATAAATTATAATGTATTTGCATATTATATACAATATATATATATATATATATATATATATATATATATATATTCCAAATAACCAGCACTCAATTAGAAGCAGAAGGGGGTAAATTAAATTAGTGACTTTAACACTGGAAGTTAGAGCATAAGAGATTAATTCCTAGCTTTAGTTCTGATTTACTGAGAGGTTTTAATTGACGGGCTGTGTTTACTTCAGCTTTTTTTCCTGACACTGGAGAGCCTGAGATTGCTTTCCTTTGCAACTTCTGATGGCTGGCACTCTCAGAGACAGGCAGGAGTACAAGCAATCAAAAGCCATGTCCATCTGGTTTCAGAAATAATAACTTATTTTTGTGCAAATCAGAATATGGTCAGATATATGGTCAGATTAGAAGAGGTGATGTAGGAAAACTTTAAAATGTATATTTATCTCATTTTCTTCCCTCATTTTCTTCTTTGTTTCCTTCTCTTTGTTGTTTTTTTCCCATTGCCAAGGAAAATACCCTTCTTCTTTCTTTCTTTTATTTTTAATTTAATTTTATGTGTGTTTTGCCTACCAGTTCATGTGAGCACCACACGTGTGCAGTGCTTATGGAGGCCAGAAGAGGGAGTCAGACACCCTGCAACTAGAATTGCAGATGGTTGTGAGCCACCACAGGAATGCTGGGAAATGATCCCCCATCATCTGCAAGAGCAACAAGTGCTCTTAACCTCTGAGCCATCTCTCTAGCCCCTCTCCTCTTTCTCAATAAACTTTTCTAGAAAATACACTCTGGTGTTGGAAAGATAAATTATTCCATTTTTAAGAAGAGAAGTTGAAATGTTTTTTACTTTTCTTGTCTTTTTAAAGATCTATTTATTTTCATTTTATGTGTATATTTGAGTGCCTGCCATGTATGTATATGTACCATGTGTATGCCTGGTGCTCTTGAAGGCCAGAAAAGGTCAGATCATCCTGGATCTGTAGTGACAGGCAATTCTAATGTGGGTCTTGGGAACTGAATCCACGTCCTCTGCAAGACCAGCAAATGCTCTTAACCATAGAGCCATGTCCCTAACCCACTTCCTGGTCTTTAAACATTCATGTTTATAGTATCCAGTCCCAGGTAAAGTAGCAAGTAAAGAACAGGTAACTGGGGCTGGAGAGATGGCTCTTCCAGAGGTCCTGAGTTCAACTCCCAGCAACCACATGGTGGCTCACAACCATCTGTAATGAGATCTGGTGCCCTCTTCTGGCCTGCAAGGACACATGCAGGCAGAACACTGTATATATAGTAAATAAATAAATCTTAACAACAACAAAAAAAAAAAAAAAAAAAAAAAAAAAAAAAAACAAAAATAGGTAACTGAATTAGGTTACAGACACTAAGGTTCAAAATCAGAAAAAAAAATTAGTGCACATTAAATTCAGATGCTTCCTGCTTTGAGCGGTCACCAGATCCAGAGCCAGCCTGGGCATGGCTCTGCTAGATACAGTGAGTGCACATCTTCCTTTGGGATTTGTTTTCTGGCATCTTACTTCAACTCTAGATTCATCCTAAAGTATGTTGGTAGTGGTACTGGGGATTGAGCTCAGGACCTCACACGTATATAGGCAGAAGTTTCTCTCCCACCTGCCTGTTCCCAAATACCCAGCAGCAGCTTCACAAATAATTGATTCTGAGGTTTAGTATTAGTTATAAATGATCAGCTGGTAGCTTAGGCTTATTACTAATTAGCTCTTACACTTAAATTAACCCACAATTCTTATCTATGTTTAGCTATGTGGCTTGGTACCTTTTCTCAGTCCAACATTATTATCATGCCTTCTCTGCATCTGATTGGTGACTCCTGACTCTTGCCTTCCTTTTCCCAGCATTTTTATTTTGGTCACCCTGCCTATACTTCCTGCCTGGCTACTGACCAATCAGCATTTTATTAACCCAATTCCAGTGACAAATCCTTACAGTGTACAAGAGCATTATCCCACAGCCCACATACTAAGCAGATGCCCTACCATTGAGCCACATCTCCAGTCTTTTCTTTTTTTAAGTCTTTATTCTGTGACTAGGTTTTACTAAATATTTTCCCAATACAGCCTTGAACTCACTCTGTAGACCAGGAAAGCCTCAAACATCCTATCCTCTGCCTTAGAACTCCCTAAGTAGCTTGGTGTGTAGACCTGTACTGCCAGGTCCAGCTTCTAAAGTACCTTTTTCCTCTTCCAAAATTCCAAGCCACCTACCAAGCAAGTATTGTCTTCCAAAGTACTTAGGGAAAGCATATCACATATGCAGCTTTCCTGCTGCCTTAAACTACAAATAGTTCCAAAAAAAATCTAGATTGAGGGATAGTGTCAATGATCACTGAAAAGTAAATAATAGTTAGTGAATCTTGGGAATGGGCACATGGATATTATTTGTGCTGTTTTCCTCTTTGTAACTTTCTGTAAATACAAAATTAGCTCTATATAAAAATAAACTGAAATTTAAATATGACTTGTTATGTATTATATATACTGTATGTAGTAGATCTGTAGCTCCTGTGTCTTCTTCTTTTTTTTTTTTTTCCTGAAGCTGAGGACCGAACCCAGGGCCTTGTGCTTACTAGGCAAGCGCTCTACCACTGAGCTAAATCCCCAACCCTCCTGTGTCTTCTTGCACAGAGAAAGTTCTAAAAGAATGGGCATTAAAGGATTACCATGAGCATTGCTAGTGAAAGAAACAAAAAGTTGTTGTTGGTTTTTTTTTTTTTTTTTTTTTTTTTGCCTACCTATGTTAATTTTGTATATCGTGTGCTTACTACTTCCATAACAGTAAAGAATTTTTAAGGAAAAAAGAAGTACTATACCATTCGGCATGTTGCCTGGCACAGCTCTTCATGCAAGAGCACTTTGATCCATGCTTACACAAAATGCTGAAGTCTCTTTGACAGGAACCCCTGGATTTTTCCCCCATCTCTTCCGCTTTAAACAAGATGATAAAACTGTATCGTGGGCACTAAATTACCAAGAGGAAGCGATACCATGCACTGCGTCCCCAGTCCTTCATGTCCTCTCCCCCTTGCGATTCACAAACTGCTTTGACCTCTTCTGAGTAACACCATTACTATTGCACTTTGAGGATCTTTGAAGATGTGTCTCCACACATCCTGATACTGAGCCCTAGTTGATAATAAATACTGGAATGTTAGCTAGGTTAAACACCCACCAGGAGGGATACCTGCTCGGGCCCAGAGATGAACACAGTGTATTGCTATTGGTCAGTCCCTCAAAGCCATCCATTTGTACAGCCCTGAGATTTATCAGAAATGATCCATGTTAGGACCAGAAAATACTAAGATAGGAGCCATACTTGAGGCTGCAATCCAACAGACAATGACAGATGAATACCACTGCCTATGTTTCCCCTTTGGATAGACCAGTTCCTGGCCTTGACTTTGACATCTGCAGATGCAGTGAGACAGAGCATGGGGCTATGAAGGCCCTGCTGGCTTTCTCTGACTTCCTGGCCACAGTTCTCAACCAGCAACTCCTGGAAGTTGGAGTCACTTGGTGCCTGGGCAGTCTCTCATTTTCCTTGCCTTGGACTCCTCTTGATAAAGTTGTCTGCCAGTTTATTAATGGTTTAACAACTGGGAAACACTTCTGTAGTCTCCTCTGCTCATCACCAGCACCAGAGTGAAGTTTTTATTTGATGTTCAGAGTAGTATGTGAAATCTCAGGAACAGTGCTCACTTCCTGCTGGGTCTTCCCAAGCCTGTCATCATTCATCATTTGTCATCATTCGGACAAAGCAAAGGACACCATCCAGCCTTCCCTTCCTAACTGAGACCATGCTCTGGCTTTTGCAGCATCCTGCCAAAAATGATCATGCCATCTAAATAGATAAATGCCTGTAGGTAATTTATATCCCCCAATTACCTTCTCCATTAAACAGTGAAAACTGGCAGAGGCCCTGAAAATACTTGCGGGCTGATTTGCAAATTGCTACTCTGCCACCTTTTCACACAGAGAGCTCGTCAGCTTTCTTCCTTTGATCTTCCTTGGCCAAAATGTTTAATCATTCCTACTCCTAAATGTCTAGCAGCAACCTCCAATGTCCCCTTAGAAGACAGTCCACATTGGCTTTAACTTCAGAGACAAGAGTATATTAGACTCCTCGAGTGTACTTAGTTGGAATAAAATAGTTTATGATACTCTGTCTTGGATAGGAGAGGGGCTCATGACAGCCTGCCCTTCCCAAATAATTTACTGAAAGTTAATACATGCCTCCCCCTACACATACACACACACACACACACACACACACACACACACACACACGTCGTTGTGACTGGATTTCCATGTGGGGCCTCAGGCTCTGCTCCAGCTGATTGCTCAAGAGAGTCACCTCCCTCTGAGGATCTGACAAACTTTCTGTTCAGTAAACCTAAGCAGAATTCTCTGCTGTGGAACCAGCCTTGTCCATGACTGTTTTGCCCGTATTTTTTATAAAGGAAACAAGTGAATATGATTTAAAAAAAAAAAAAAAAAGAAAGTTAATTCACGCAGGGGAGAGGAAACATTTTCTTCAGTGTTGTAGACACTGGAAAGTTTCCCATCATCCTGCAAATGACCAATCACTCATGGTCCTCTAAGCAAGCCCAATGGGATTCTTTTAATAACAGAAACAAACAACAGATGATATGAACAGCTGCTTGGAAAGAAGGGAATCAGTGGGAAGGAGAAGGAAACAAGGGAGGGTTCTGGAGAGTGACTATGATCAAACAAAGCACATTGTATTGGGCTGGATAGATGGTTCCTAAGAGCACATTCTACCCTTACAGAAGACTAGCACCCACCTCAGCTGGCTAACACCCACTGTAACTCTGGGTTCAGGGGATCTAATTATGGCCTCCTTGGTCACCTCCACATACATGCATGTAGACACACACATAAATAACTAGTAAAAGCAAAAAAAAATTAATTTAAAAAACATTATATGGGTATATAAAAATTCATCATAAAATTATTCTTAAAAAATTTAAATACTTCATGATGTAGTTGGCCAGATTTCTTTTATGACACCATCATGAGACACACCAACGCTATGAAATGTGGGTATAATGATAGATGATGTTGCTCCGTATGCTGTGAATGTGTTGCTCTAATTGGTTGATTAAAAAAATGCTAATTGGCCAGTAGCAAGGCAGGAAGTATAGGCAGGATAAGCAGACAAGGAGAATTCTGGCAAGAGGAAGGCTGAGTCAGGAGTTGTCAGCCAGACACAGAGGAAGCAAGATGTGAAGGCAGAACTGAGAAAAGGTACCAAGCCATGTGGCTAAATATAAATAAGAATTATGGGGCGGCAAGATGGTGGACAAAAAGAAGAAGAAGAAAGAGAGCATCTTGGACCTGTCTAAGTACATTGACAAGACCATCCGAGTGAAGTTCCAGGGTGGCCGGGAAGCCAGCGGGATCCTGAAACCTGGTGCTGGACGGGACCATCGAGTACATGTGAGACCCCAGTGACCAGTACAAGCTGACGGAGGATATGCGGCAGCTGGGGCTCGAGGTGTGCCGTGGCACCTCCGTGGTGTTCATCTGCCCGCAGGACGGCATGGAGGCCATCCCCAACCCCTTTGTGCAGCAGCAGGAGGCTTAGGTGGAGGGCCACCTGGCTCTGGAGACCTCCCCTCCTGGGTGAACTTCTGTGTGGTGTTTTGGTTTCTGTTTCTGTTTTGTTTCATTTTTTAAGAAAATTGCCCACTTGAGAGATGGTTCCGAGGTTAAGAGCACTGGCTGTTCTTCCAAAGATCCTGAATTCAATTCCCAGCAAATACATGGTGGCTGAAAAACATCTGTAATGAGATCTAGTTCCCTCTTTTGGCATGCAGGCATACATGCAGGTAGAACACTGTATGTATAATAATAAATAAATAAATCTGAAAAAAAAGAATTATGGGTTAATTTAAGTGTAAGAACTAGTCAGTAATAAACTTGAGCTAATGGCCATACAATACGTAAATAATATAAGCCTCAGTGTGTTTACTTGGGTCCAAGTGGCTGTGGGACTGGCAGGTGAGAGAGATTTGTCCTGACTACAGGCCACAGGAAAACTTCAGCTACAGTATAATTTGGTTAGTGAGTATTTCCTAATATTCTTTTGTATACACTGAACTTCAGCATTATAACCCATCTAGAATGCTTCTGGACAGTATGAATCACTCTCTGTGTTGTCACCTGAACAAATGTTTCTCATTTACAGAACGAGAAAATGTTCTCCTGTTCTAAAAGATCCTTTTCTAAGCCAGTTATGGTGTTTCACACCTTTAATCCCAGCAGAAGTGAGAAGATCTCTGAGTTCGAGGCCAGCCTGGTCTACAAAGCAAGTGCCAGGACAGCCAGGTCTACACAGAGAAACTGTCTCAAATTTTTTTTTTTTTGTCTTTCCATTCTCCCTTTCTCCTCATTGAGTAGTGGAGAAATCTTAATATCCAAACATTTTGGATTTATTTTGATAAATTCCTTAGGTACTCTGTACTTAGATAAGCAAATTACATCCATTTATTCCATCAGCCAATAGACCTGCATTATCCTCTCCCATCCCTCTCTTCTTTCTCTTGTTTTTCTCTTCCCTCCTCTCCTTTTCAAAAAAATACTTCTAAAGATGCAAGGTGTACTTCCTGCTAACATAGCTGGATTCACCTTTATTTTATTTTTAGTATTTAATTATTTGCATTTTTAACATAGATTTTATTTTTAGTATTTAATTCTTTACATTTAAAAATGCAGGGGCTGGAAAGATGGCTCAGAGGTTAAGAGCACTGAAAGATGGCTCAGAGGTTAAGAGCACTGACTGCTCTTCTGAAGGTCCTGAGTTCAATTCCCAGCAACCATGTGGTGGCTCACAACCATCTGTAATGAGATCTGGTGCCCTCTTCTGTATACATAATAAATAAATAAATCTTTTTTTTAAAATGCATTGTACACCATGTGTGTGAATGAATGCACATACTATGGTTTGAATGTGGAAGTCTGAGGACAACTATCAGGAGTCAGTGCTCTCCTTCCACAGTGTGGGCCTCTAGGGTTCTAACTTGTGCTGTTAGACTTGGCAGCAAGCCCTTTATACATTGAGACATGTTGCCATCCTTGGATTTTTTTTTTATATAAAAATATCAGAATCCATTCTCCTAACTGTTGTCATACTCCACATACCCCATCCTCCCAAATATTGATGCATGTAACATTGGTTACCTCCTAGGCCAATGGCTCTGAATCTTCCTAGTGCTGAAACCCTTTAGTACAGTTCCTCATGTTGTGGTGACCCCCAACTGAAGCATGATCCTAATTAGTTTTAACAATTAAAATGGGGAGTCAGATATCGAAGGTGAAAGCTGAAAGATCAGAGAAGCAGAGCAGCCAGCCACCAGAGACTTCTTACCTCTACGAAATCTCAGACTGAATGGTCTGGCCTATCTCAATAAATCCTCAGACTGAATGGGAGGGTCGAGGAGATTCCTGTCTTTACAAATCTTTAGACTAAGTGGACCAAGATCCTGTCTCCACCCTCCTTATGTTCCTATCTCTACTTCCCTAGCACTGGGATTAAAGGCTTGAGCCTCCACTGTCTGGCCTATTTCTCTTTAGACTGATTCAATCTTGTGTAACCAGGATGGCCTTGAATTCCTGACTTTCCTGCTTCCTCCTCCCAAGTGCTGGTATTAAAGGTGTGTGCCTCCACTGCCTGGCATGGCCAATCCACGGGGCAACATTGACATTCCAGAACATATATAGTTCGGTCATTACTTTCACTCAGGCCTCTTGGGACACTTGGAGTACATTCGTCATGCTTTGAGGAAACACAGATATGGCTCTGGTCAAAATGCCCTAACTTAGCTGCCAGGCACCAGCCAGTTAGGCAGTGACTTCTACTACTATTAGATAGTCTAGACATTGCCACATCTCTAATCCCATTTCATAGCCATGTGACTTTAGGACAACAACCTGAGTTTCCTTATCTATAAAGCAGAGAAACTAGTTGAGGAAGAGAGAGGGAAGGAGGGACTGGAAAGCTTCATCTACATGGACAAAGTTATCATTAGACACAAGGGACACATTCAGCACAATAAATAACTGAAGCTAACAATTACACATTATGCACCTCAAAATACAAGAGAGGGAGGCTGGAGAGTTGGCTCAGCGGTTAAGAGCACTGGCTGCTCTTCCAGAAGTCCTGAGTTCAATTCCCAGCAACCAACCACATGGTGGCTCACAACCATCTATAGTGGGATCTGATGCCCTCTTCTGGCATGCAGGCATACATGCAGATAGAGCACTCGTATCTTTAAAAAATATATATATACAAATAAATGAAATTTAAAAAAAAAATTGAAGAGAAGGTTTTTATGTTGTTTTTAACTATATTTATTTTAGTATTATTATTTTTTTTTCCGTGTAGTTTTGGTGCCTGTTCTGGATCTTGCTCTGTAGACCAGACTGGGCTCAAACTCACAGAGATCCACCTGGCTCTGCCTCCCAAGTGCTGGGATTAAAGGCATGTGCCACCACTGCTTGACTTATTTTATTATTTTTGAATTGCATTTATAGTGTGAGTTTAGGTCGACTGTGTGCACATAGATGGCAGTATCTGCAGAGGCCAGAGGCATCAGATTCTCCTGAAGCTGGAGTTACGGGAGTGGGGGTGTGGGGGGTGAGCTGTTCAACATAGGTTCTGGGACTTGAACTCCTGTCCTCTGTAAGAGCAGAATTTGCTCTTCTGTAATATCTCTCTAGTCTCCAGTTTGAGTTTTTCAATTTTTTATTTTGTTCATTATTGGTGAAATTATTAAGGCCACTCCACGTAGTTAAAAGGGAGGTTTCTTTTGTGGGGTAACTTAACAAATGAAGGGGTAGGTTGCAGGGTCTGGGAAAGGTATGGCGCAGTCCGGCGGTGTTCTCTGGAGAACTCTGCTTAGTCTACCTCCAGCATCCAGAATCCTGGAACCAAGAGAAACTTCTCTCCATCCTGGGTCTTCAGCGTCCTCCCTCAGCCCCGCCTTGTGAGCGTGACCATTACTGAAGCCTCAATGGGGGTTGGAACTTCCAGGCCAAGGCTGGAATGGCTACCCACTACAGTTCATTATTTGTATGCATACAATGTGTAGGCATGTGAGTGTGAGCTTACGCTTGCCGTGGCTGGCAAATGGAGGTCAGAGGTCAACTGTCAGCTATCAGTTCACTCCTACCGTCACTGGTTCCACGGGTCACTCCAGCTCACCCAGCTGGGCTACAAGCACTGTCATTCACTGTGTATCTCAATGGCCTTCAGGGAGGCTACTCATCACCACCACATTTCCCCAGAGTGCTCTTGAGTGAGAATAGTAGGAAATATTAGACAGAAGGATTTATAGTGCGGTGATAAACAGAAAGCAAAGGATAGCCTCGAGAGGGCCTGGAACCTATTCTAACGGCCCCGACTGTCTCTGCTCTAGGGTATTTATAGAGACGCCAAGGGGTGGAGCCTAAGACCTCCCCCCAGCACAGCCAAGTGCAGACCATCTCAGACACCTGCACTCAGGCCTGTGGTCCAATCATCCTCTCTATGCAGACCTGCTGGCTAAAGCCACTAGGAACCTGAAAATGGGCTCCCACAATGGCCCTAGAAGGAAGGATTTGAATGCTCTCTCCACAAAGAAATCACAAGTATGAGGTGATGGATATGTTAATTGTCCTTTTCTGGTTATTATACAATGCATGCATATATACTAAAACATAACACTGTGCCCCATAAATACATACAGTTATGTGTATCGGTTACAGATGAACTGAAACTAAAATAGATAAATGACTTGCTGTTTCATATAGTTTTTGAGGATTAAAACTCCTGCTATTTATTTATTTATTTTTCAGGAAAACACTGAAAACAATGTGTGCCCTACAACAAGGGGTTCATCAATATCATATACTGTTATTATTAGATATCACCTAATATTATAGAAACGCTTTGGTCCTGGCAATTTCCAGGAGTTCAGTGATCTCATAATTCTAACCTTCTATCCATTGTTTTGTAGGGTGTGTGTGTGTGTGTGTGTGTGTGTGTGTGTGTGTGTGTGTGTCACTGGGGATTGAACCTTAAGCCTCATGCCTACTCAGCAAGCTCTCTATTACTGAGCTACATCTCCCTGTTCTCTTTTTACTTTTTCTTTTGTGACCTTGTACAATAAGTTATTTAACAGCTTCTGGTGCATCCTAACTCAGAACATCTCAGAATTACTACTTCACCATCTATGCAATGTTTTATTATTAGGCATTATTAAATCTGATATCTTAAAACCCACTAAATAGAGCATGGCGTTTAGACCGTTGATTTCAGCCTTTCTATTCATGTTGGGTATTTACTCCAAATGACCTATCACATTGAATAAAGATTTCTTTCTAAGATGTGTTCTAAAGCCCCTCTCTCCTGTCTACTGAATTAGTGGTCAAACCCTAAACCATAAAACTAATTCATTAGAAGCTTGGAAACACACAACCCAAGATCGAATAAGCTTGGTAATCATTTTGACAAGGGCGAAATTCAAGTAAGAGCCCTTGCTTAATCCACTGAACCCAACGTGAAGAAGTTAGATAGCGACTCTGGTGCCATTCAGAACTGCAGTCAACAAACACGTGACCCTGCATCAGCTGGCGGGCAAGCGTCGCCAGAAGCATCCTCACCGCACGTGGGCTGAGCTGGCTAAGCTTCGAACCAGCTGGCATGCCATTCCTCCATGGGTATAAATCTAAAATCTGTTCTTAGGCACAGATGCATCGGCACAGAGCCTGTCCTCAGGCCCCAGAACTGAGACTTTTGGCTACATTTGCATAATATGTCATTCCAACACAGTGTTTGGAACAGCAAGGGTGGAAATTGTGTTAAAATACAGCAGGCAGAGGAAGAAGAATTCAGATATTGTTGGCATCAGACCCACAATTATAAGAAGGAACGGGGTGGGGTGGGTGGGGTGGGGGGCTTTCTGTGGGAAATTCTGGACTAATCTAATACACCAAAATGTTAATAGCAGTTATCTTAGAAAAAGAGTTCCTGGAAGGCTTCTCATAACAGTTTTGGCATTTTGAGTATTCAGACATGCACATTATTTATAAGAAAAATAAAAATGACTAGTAAACATGGCACATTCACAATTTATTCATCAGCAATTAGGCCTTACATCTTCTTTTTTGAAGTCTGTGTGTGTGTATGTGTGTGTGTGTGTGTGTGTGTGTGTGTGTGTGTGTGTGTGAGAGAGAGAGAGAGAGAGAGAGAGAGAGAGGGAGAGAGAGAGAGAGAGAGGTGTTTGAGTACAAATGCAGATATATCATAGTATATATACTTGGATGTCAAAGAACAGTCTCCCAGGTATCAGTCTTCATCTTCTGTCCTACTTTTTGGGGGTGTGGAGGGCCTTTCTTGTTTGCCACTGTACTACATACCCTATAAGCTCATGGGGGAATTCTCCTATCTCCATCTCCAATCTCCCTTTAGGGGTGCTGGGATAAAGGTGTGCACCTCCATATCCGGCTTTTACCCAGGTTACTGGAATCTCCACTGAAGTAGTCAGGCAGTTTGCCCCCGAGCCGTCTCCCCAGCTCAGGCCATGCATATTTACTTTTAGACCACTGGCAGGGAATTTCCTCCCATGGCTTTCCACTTTCAAGGAAGAGACTGTCCTTCCCTTCATGGATTGATGGATTCCTGTCTTCTCGGTGCACCGTCCACAGAGTGGGTTTGCTTGGTATTCACAGGGAGGCCAGATAGCAAGTATAAAATAAAGACTTCTAGTTCATCTTCAATGGAATAGGATATTCTTTAAACCAACAGTGCTGGGGAGAAATCATTTTATTAACAAAGATATTTGGCCAACATACTGAATGTAGACTTTCACCTGCCATGGCAATTAAAATGTCTCCAATAAAATCCTATGGAGATAAATGATGGTTCTTTATTCAAAGCTCGTCAGAGATCTAATTTGCTGCATGAACTCTAACTTGTTAAAAAGTCTCTGTTTGAAAGCTAATGCCATGATAAATTTTAATCGTGTGGATAGAGCTAGCTTCAAAGCTATATTAATTATACATTTAAGCTCGACATACAAACTCATACATTACAGGACGCCCAGAACATGTAAAATATAGTGTGAGCCAAATTAAAATACGCCGATTTCCTCAGTAGTTATTTGCTTTTGATATACTCTAGCTCTTTCAGTCCAGTCTTTATAAACATTAAATTATTGCTGTGCTTTCTGAGGCACTGGCTTCCCTAGAGACAGCTTCACGGTCTGCCACACTCTCTGGCAAGATGTTTTACTTCTGCAGAATACCAAGTAGATGCTTGGAATGCCTCTTCTCATCCCAAGTAAGTATGTCTATAAATAGAGTGAATGCTGCAAACATTGGCCTGCATGTCCCAAAGACTGCCATGGTGTCTACTCAGGCAGCATACTTCCCATCCTCACATTCCTGATACTCTCAAGTTTTCCATCCCTAGCATAGCACAACGCAAGACACCAGAGTCCCACTGCATTCAGGCATACAGTCTCTAATTCAGAAGCAGACTCATTGCCACTAAGGAAAGCAGCCACCAGCAAATTCTCACCATTTTGTGACAAAAGAGCTTCGTCAGATGTCCATGTCCTGAATCAAGTAAGTCTCCTGAAGGGACTCTCCCTTGAGGAGTGTGTACCCACCCTTCGGTATGTTTTACTTCCTGTGACTCTTCGAGAAGCTCTTGGGTGTGTCTCACCTTTGTATGAGCACCTCTTTCTTCTTAACCCTCACACCCAAATCTGCAACTCTGAGAGAGAGAAGCTGAACTGAATGATGTGCTTAATGTGATAGTTGAGTATTATACATATGTAATACATCACACTGAAAAGGTCAAAGGAAGCCAGGGATGGCTGCAAATCCAACACTGAGCAGGCTGAGGCATGAGGGTTGTGAGTTTGAAACCAGCCCAGGCTACACTATAAAAGCCCTGGTACAAAAGAGAGGAAGGGTTGTGGCGGAGGGGTGGAGAGAAGACAGACACTGGAATGTAAATTTATAGGCTAGGGCCTGGTGGCTCAGCAGGTGAAAGTGCTGGCCATTGACCTTAGTTGCCCACCAGAATTAGAGGGTAAGATCCCATCACAGCACTACATACTTTGGTTGCAGAAGAAACAAACAAAACAAAGCTAGAACTGAACTGGTAACTTCCTCCCTGCTATCAAGGGCCAAAAATATGCCATGTAAACTATGAGGAGAGAAAAGTCATCAGCAGTCTCATAAAGCTGTGACCGCAGTGACAACACCAACACACCAGGCAAGATGTGTCCCCTGGTGCCATAGTGGCATGACCGGTATGGGAGCCACCAGCTGCTCTCTGGTTGGATTTAAGGCCTGCTTCACAGGAGGGAATCCATGCCTGGTACTTGAAACCTGGTCAAAAGCCCATGCCTGAGAACACCACGGACCCTAGTGGGGGAACTTAACTGCTGTTGGGCTGAACTGATATGGAAGATATGGAATCAGACTTCCTTCAGAACGTTTATATTAGAACCTGTAACAGATGATACTCTCAGCCTTGATCAGAGAAGTTTGTTTGTTTTTTTTTTTTCAGTGAATGACAGGAAATGCAGATTCACAGCTGCTCAAGATGCTGAGAAAAAGTGACTTACTGGGGAGCTCAGTCAGCCCTAGAAAGTGTTGGGTCCTGGCTGCCATTCCTTGGGGAGCTGTTGCCTTGCTTGCTGACCTTGATCAGATGTCCTCCCTATGCTAATTCCCTGCCGGTTTCCTACCTCCTAAACAGCTTACCGGAGGTTCCTGTTTGCCTATCCTGCATATTGGTGTAATGCTAGAATGTAAGACATCTGTAGCGAACTTCTGTCCTCCCAGGTTCTTCCACTGTGCTGCAAGCCTGTATTTAAGGGCTCCTCCTTCCTTCAATAAAGGGCATTCTACTGAGATGAATGACCCGCTGTCTCTCTTTTTAATCCTCAGCCCCTTGCTCGGACACGGTGAATGGGTAGTAATGCGGGTGTTGCTACAAGAAAGGAGATTTATTCTACTTCCTATAAGGCTCAGAGAGCACTGTGGAAGGAAAGACAGAAAGAATGTAAGAGGTAGATAATAGAAAGAAGGGCTATAAAATGCTATATTCTGGGCAGATGCAGCCATTGAAATCATGAACTCACAGGACCTGTGATTGTCTGTGTTGCACCTGTCCAAGAATGAGCATGTCAACAGTCAGTTGGGGAATTATTAGCTACTGATGGGCGCTGGAAGGAGGGTGAGTTATTGTTCGTTGTTATGTGTCCATTGAAGAGTGTACAAGCCTCCAATGGATAGTTCCTCACCCACTGCCACGTGGTTGGTCCTGGATAAATCAGCAGCTCACAAAACAAAACAGAAAGATATGAATGTAAGAAAGCAATTTCAGGGACTTGGGGCTGACAGAGGTAAGAGAGTGAGATGATGGTAATCAAAATGTATTATAGACATATATGAAACTGTCAAAGAATACATGTGTTAAAAGAAGAAATAATAGTGTCAGTGGACATTCTTGCCTTTTCTCGACAACAATGAGGATTTCCCGGAGCATTTTCTTTCTATGTAATGTTGACATTATTCATTCATTGATTTGTAGTTCTGGGGATCTAGCCTAGGTCTCACACAAACAATAACCTAGTACTCAGATCAGATGCCTAACATCCTTACTGTATTGTAATTGAGGTTTTTCAATGCCTCACTGGGATGAGTCTATGAATTCTCAAATTTTTATTTTTCCCAATAGATGGTGTCATTAATATTGAGTCAGTTTTCCAGTTCCTGGAAGCGACCTCATCCTATTGGTGGCAGCATGCTTCGACATCGTGGAGGAGCAGGCAGGGAGAGAAAGCATCTTCAAAGGTGTGACACCACCACAAACCTAAAAAGATGGCAGCAAGATGCTGCCACCAATTGCATTGCCAACAGCAGCTTCTTTCAAGGAATTTTAAGCAGCATATTTCCTCATCCACTGTGTGAGTTGCCAAAGGGCTAGAGGTCAGAAAATGTTAGCTTAGGCCAGGCATGGTCGTGCAGACCTGTGGTCCCAGCACTTAGGAGGCCGAGGAGAAGAATGGCAAAGTTGAGGCCAGCCTGAACTGTATCATAAGGCTCTATCTCAAAAGACTAAAAGGAAGAAAGAGAAAAGAAGTAAGGGGGGGGGGGTGAGGAAGCGTATGAGGAAGGGAGAGACGGGAGGGGGGAAGAAGGGGAGGGGAAAGGGAGGGAACACTCTCCAGAGTCATGCTTCCCACCAGCAGCCCATACTATCTTGGGTGAGGCATGAACTCATTTTATTCCTTCCTTTTTAATGTAATGACAGATCAGAGAGCTGATGTTTCTCAAGGCATTTATTTTGATGTTAGCTCCAAGAATAGTGTTTAACACATAATCAATAAAACTCCAAGAGTAGTGTTTAACACATAATCAATAAATATTTTTCCAAAGGAATGAATAGATGAGACATTAGAAAGAAGAGAATACACATAGGCTGCATAGATATATCATCTAAACTGAAACATCCCCTCCTGGAAGAAAGCTCTAAAAGACTCAGGAAGTGAACGGAAGTGACAGCACCCACCAGGCCCCTCAAGCTTGTATAAGCAATTTCTGGAGGGAGGAAACTTCCACGATTGAGCTGCCTGTACTTCGTGAGAGGTGAGTCCATGGTGCAGCATTCCTGAGTCACCGCCATGCGAGGGGGGGCTTTTTTCAGTGATACCCTGGTTTTCAGTCATCTGTGCTCTTACGTGTAACCCTGATAAACTCATCACTTCACCAAGCTAAACTTCAGTGAATTGTTTCTTCTGTCTGTTGTCAAAGCCCTATTTGGAGTAAATAGTTGTTTGTGTCTCCCCAGAAAAACATCATACAAGATGAGTAAAAGTAACTTCAATGTATAGATTTTATCTCTCATCAGTCTTTTGTAACCATATTGCTTCCCTTAAATATTATGTCTATATGCCAGACAAGTTGTGTGAGCATGGATTGGGGGCCAGAATTTCACATCTCTGTGCCTTTCTCTGGAATGCCTTGACTCCTTGGTGACTGATCAACTCCCTGTCAGAATCCACATTCAGTCTGGGATGGTGGCACATGCCTTTAATCCTAGCACCCAGGAGGCAGGGTTGAGCAGATCTCTGTGATTCAAGGCTAGCCTTGTTTATTTAGTGAGTTCCAGAGTAGCCAAGGCAACTAAGTAAGACCATTTCAGGAGAAGAAGGAAGGAAGGAAGGAAGGAAGGAAGGAAGGAAGGAAGGAAGGAAGGAAGGAAGGAAGGCAGAAAGAAAGAAAGAAAGAAAGAAAGAAAGAAAGAAAGAAAAGAAGAAAGAAAGAAAAGAAGAAAGAAAGGAAGGAAGGAAGGAAGAAAGAAAGAAAGAAAGAAAGAAAGAAAGAAAGAAAGGAGAATCTACCTTCTTTCAAGAAGACCTTCTCTAGTGAGACACAATAGGGTTATAGGTGTGGAAGGATGTTGGCTTCACTCATGTGTTCCCAGCTCCTGAATACCTAGAGAGTGAATATGCCTCTGGCTACAAGCAATTTCATCATTTATCCCATTGAGAAGACATACCTACTGAGTATGACATGATTGGAAGAAGACAGGAAAAAACTGCCTGGAGAGGACTCACATTATATGTGTTTCTACAGTGTGCTGCCGGAACAGAGCTTGGTGTATAAATGTAATGATACATAAACTCACGTATTTGCCTACTGAATGAGGAGGCTATCCTTGGCTTATTGTCAGTATTATTGATTATTGTGTAATTATATGTTTAATACTTGTCTTATTCATTAGACTAAAATTATTCAGAGATGTATCTATGTCTATTTGTGCCTATCATCCTAGCTCTAACATTTAGTACAGTATCTGGATGACCTATAGTAAGCATTCAATAAATACAAACTGAATAAACAAAAAATGAACAAGCTATAAAATTCCCTTGCTTCAGCTTGAAGTCTCTTTCCTAAAGTTTTTATTACATTTCTGGGGGGTGGGGCATGTGTGTGCCTCAGGGAGCATGTGTGCACCACAGCACACATGTAGAGGTCAGAAGACAAGTTACAGAAGTTGGTTGTCTTTTTCCACTGTGTGTGTTCTGGGCCTTTCTTTTTCTGTCTTTGTTTCTTTGTTTCTTTGTTTCTCTCTCTCTCTCTCTCTCTCTCTCTCTCTCTCTCTCTCTCTCTCTCTTTCTTTCTTTCTTTCTTTCTTATTATGTATACAGTGTTCTGCCTGCACATACGCCTATAGAGGGCGCCAGATCTCATTACAGATGGTTGTGAGCCACCATGTGGTTGCTGGGAATTGAACTCAGGACCTCTGGAAGAACAGTCAGTGCTCTTCACCTCTGAGCCATCTCTCCAGCCCTCTTTATGTCTTTTAAGAAATAAATTTGGCTAAGTGATTAGGCAAGACTTGAACTCATAATCCTTCCACTCAATTGTATGAATTGTAAGTATGCTCCTGGCTCTAGTTAAGTCTCTTTAGGACATCCGCATCCAGATTTGGCTTAGATATAGACTGATGTGGAACTGACCAGCTGGCAGTCCCTGGTTCTTGCACAGTTCTCATCTGCCTAGTCATCAGAGTGAGGATAAGCAGAAACTAACTTTGGTAATAGTTCTTTTGGAACCTGTCACTCTCCTGAAATGACATTAGGTTCTCATGTCATCTTGGTATCAGCATATCACCTATTAATTTTGTCTCTTGCCATAAAGCTGGGAGAAACGAATGGAATGCAAGAAGTTCAGCTGACCCAAACTCGTGGGAGCTCAAGGACTCTGGAGTAACAGCTAGGGAGCCTGTGCTGGCCTGACCTAGGCCCTCTGCATGTGGGTGACAGGTGTGTATCTTGGTCTGTTTATGAGGCCCCTAACAGTGGGACCAGGATTTGTCCCCGGCACATGAACTGGCTTTTTGGAACCTATTCCCTATGGTAGGATATCCCGCTCAGATGATGCAGAAGGGAGGAGCTTGGTCCTGCCTCAACTTGATATGCCATGCTTTCTTGACTCCCATGGGAGGCCTTAGCCTTTCTGAGAGTAGGATGGGGATGCATGGAAAGGAGGTGGGGGGAGGGAAAGGGAAGAGAGAAGGAAGGGGAAACTGAGGTTGATATGTAAAATAAATTTAAAAATTGATTTTAAAAAGTTCCTTTCCAATGTTTGTGAAGCTGGCTAGGATTACAGGAATGTACCACCATATCCAGCAAGATTTTAGACTTCTAAATGTGACCTGTATAACCCTAGAGTTGAAATTTGGAGGAACTTTCATACACAAGTTCCCCTCTCATTCTATCCTGACCAAGTCACAGCGTCTATCTAAGAGTTGCCTTTGACAACTTAGAGGGTCCCACACTGTGTCAGAAAAAGGTGCCTTTGTAATTTTCTGGATCATAAAGTCAGGCTATGGGAAACCTTTTTTTTTTTAAATTCTTGTTTTGTAGATATGTTTATTTTACAAAGAAGGACACATAGACAAATAACAAAGATTTGGGTTGAAAGCAATGCTCAGGGTTGATTAGGGCCCCATGGAGCATCCACTGTACTCTGCTCCCTGGGGGCTCCTTGGAGGCAGAAAGAATGAAGGCAAATGGATCACAGACCCTATGTAACGTAACACGGTTTTGTTTGTCTGTTTGGTTGGTTGGTTGGCTTGAAACCTAAGTGGAGATTTTCTTTTCTAACATGGGAAGACAATATAAGATCAACATTTCCTATTGAAGCTAGGCCAGAGATACAGCTCAGTGGTTAAGAGAGCTTAACCATTTGCTCTGCCATTGCAGAGGACCAGAGTTTGGTTCTTGGCACCCACAGACAAACTACTTATGGCTCCAACTGCGAAAGATCTGACACCTTGAACCTGTGCAGTACCCACACTCAAATGCACAGACACACACACCTATACAATTTAAAAGTAATAACGGTAGGTCTTTAAAAGGTTCTCCATGAGAATGGACATCAACACTTTAAAAAGTGGAAGTTAAAGGATGAAGACATATGTTGATAGAGTTCTCAGTTGGTAGAATTCTTGCCTAGTATTCAGGAAACTCTGGGTTCGGTTCCCAGTACAGCATAAAACTGGGTGTGGTAGTTCAGGCCTATAATCCTAAGAGACAGAGACAAGTCTAGCAGAAATTCAAGGTCATACATAGTGATGTCAGGGTCAGCCAGGGCTACAGGAGACCCTATCTCAGTAAAGTTCACAGCTGAGGTACAGTGGTTCCTGGAAGAATTAAACTTACTCTACACTGTTACAACAGCGTCCATTCACACAGAACTACTCCAACTGCTTTCAAAAAGGAACAAATGACCAGAAAAAGAAAGATGGCAGAAAGTCTGTGTTTTTGTCCTCTCCAACTGAAAAACACTAGATTGCATATAAACTACACTAAGCAGAGTTGAACACAGCATTAACTGCATTTGTAATGCAGTGAAGTCAGGCAGCTGAGAGAAATGTACCATGGTCTCCAACACCTCAATTCGATGATCTAAACTGAGGCTGCCAAGTTAGATATTTACAAAAGACACCAGTGAAGGGTCAAACAATTAATTGGCTTTCTGGATGTATATGCACAAGCTGTAGTTAAAGGTCCAGAACATTTTTCATCCTTTTACTCAACAAGTTTGATAAATCTTAACCTTGTATGAACTATGCACATTGCTTTAGACCTAATTACATAGAATGGATCAGAAAACAGTCCTAACCTTGCATTTTATCAGTTAAATCTTTGTCTTACTAAAAACTCTGGGGATATAAATTTATAAAAGAAGTCAAGCAGAAGATTATTTTCCTGACTTCCATGTTTCAAGTACTGTGCAAGCATTTGCAACACGCCATTCATCTGCTCAAGACTTGCTGAGACTGTAATCCTTGATAGGCAGCTCTTCTGAGCCATTAGGTGTTGGATTTACACGTTTCTCACTGTTTAATGAGAATGAAGGCACAATTTTAATACAAAAGACTCGGTGAGAAGACGAGGCAAGTGAGGGAGTGGAAGGGAGGGGCGTGCCTGCACACACATGGCGGGGGAGGGGTGGCTGAGAAGAGCTTCCTTGGAGAGGTCCTCCTGCTGGAGACAGCAGCTTAAGTATTTCTGCTTTTTAGTAAGGAAATGGATCCTACACCTGATCTTAGCTCAGAGGCCAGGAAGTGACAGGTGTAGATATAGATATATGCTGGTTGAAAACTCATGAGTGGAAGGACTGTGCTTTGAGCCCAAGCTCGCCTGACTCAGCTCGTTTCACATTTTCCATTGTTCTGTAACCATCATTAGTTAAGGTTGAGGGAAACACTCTGATTGGGGTCTTCAGAGCACATTAGTTATCACCAAGACTGATTTTATCCAAGACCATTCTCTTCTATCCTCCTCACCTTCTGCTATGCAAACACAATTACTAACTAAATCACATTCTGAGAAAGTTTTTACAAGAGGCAGAGACATCACAACTCTCCCAGAGAACAGGCACAAACAACTGAACTTGTCCTGAGAAGCATTCTCCTCAGAGATGCCTCAGCCATTAAGAGAGCTGAGCTTGGTTCCTAGCATCCACTCTGGATGTTTCCAACCACCTGTAACTCCATTTCCAGGAAATCCGACACCATCTCCAGGCCACCTCACCCACATGTACACACACACACACACACATAAATATCTTTTTTTAAGTTCATAGTAAATATTCAGAAACATTTCTTTTTAATTTTTGGTCCAAATAATTTCATATTTAAACAGGAGGAAGCATCAATGTAAAAATGCCCTTAGCTGGGCATGATCCTTTGTGGGTGGCAGTGGGAAGATCAGGAGCTGAAGACCAGCCTCAACTGCCAGGGAAATTCAGGGCCATACTGAGCCACATGAGAAACCAAACATTAAAACAATTTAAGAAGACGGACGGTGGTGGCATACACCTTTAATCCCAGCACTTGGAAGGCAGAGCCAGGCAGATCTCTGTGAGGGCAAGGCCAACCTGGTCTATAGAGTGAGATTCAGGACAGGCACCAAAGCTACACAGAGAAACCCTGTCTCCCCAGAAAAAAAAACAAACAAACAAATAAAAAAAATTTAAGAAATTGAAAACTTCTGGGAAAAGGAACTCACTTCGCATCCTCATGAAAGGCATTGTGGGGGTTTCTTGATCCTTTCTTTGCCTTCGTAAAAGCACTGAAGGCAGATTTATTTCAGCACACTATGCCTTCCACTTGAAAGAGACCATGCAAGAGTCACCATGCTTGGCATCAAAATTTATCTCCCTCACCTATTGCCAAAACTTCATGATACTTAAGACTTAACTAACCGTAAAAGAACTTTGGACTACATCATTAGTGCTGACTCATACAGTAAGGTACCTGGAGAAACACAAGACTTAATGAGTATTTACTGATAATCTATTATTTGCTACTCACTAAGGATTTGCTGTTGGAACATATGAAGCAATTAGAACATGAATGTTTTGATTCCAGTCTACTCATTTGAATGTGGAACTTGAAGATCAGAGAGCAAGTGGTTTGCCCAGGACTGGTGGTGTGACTCAGTTGCAGGATGCATGTCTGGCATTTGCAAAGCCCTAAGTTCATTCCCTAACCCCTGAAATATAAAGTTAGAAAAAAAAATGAAAGGAAGTAATTTTTTTTTCTACTCCATAGTAGTTTTCTCATTGTCCATTGTTGGAGTAGAAATTAGTATAGCCTATTTTGATAGCCAATCTGAGGATGTCTTTTTAAAAGTTGAAAGCAGTGGATGCCCTAAGAGAGAGGGTAAAGGAAGATAGAAGAGATGTAGAGAAGGGGTAGGAAGTTTCAAACACGGAGGAGAGCAGGAGATGGGGAATGTGTTGTTGGCAGAAGGTTTAACCAAAATGAAGGGTGTATGAAAAAAAGCTACATGAAGCCAGTGATCTTACAATGGAAGGAAAAATTCTATTAAGGAAACAGCAGAATACAGGTGGGGATAAAAGGACTCGGGCAGAAGAGGGTAGGTGTGGCTCAACCAAAACTAAGGATGCATAAAGAAGCCTTGTGGAAGTCATCAGCTTGTTTAAAAAACGATACATTGAAACGCTTCGATCTGTAACCCACTGTGAAACAGTTAAAACAAAAGCGTTCATTAACAGACTCTAGAACTGTCAGGACACCTGGGTAACAGGATGCTTGCATAAAAGACTGTGCATTATGTTTTTTATTGAAAGTGAAGAAAATGGAGAAGTAAATATGTTAATCAAATGATTAAACATGATCATCCAACAGTCTATGTTCATGCAAAATTAAAATATGAAAGATTAAAATCCCTTTTGAACTAATTTTTTTTATCCAGAATGCTTACCCAAAATCAAATGAAGCCCTTAGAATTAAATTCACACTTAGAGGGAATTTATTAAGTAAAGAACCCGACAGGGCATAAGGCATGGGACATTTTATTAGCCATGTGATCCTACACTTGTAATCTCTGCAGTTGGAACAGTTAGACAAGGAATCATGGGTCAAGGACACCCTGAGATACATAGTGCATTTCAGACCAGCAGAAGCTACATAGTGATAATGCGTCAAAATAAAGCCAAAGAAAATGAAAACAGAATATAAAGACACATGACAGAGTTTTATTCTTGGATTCAAGGGTGTTAAGTGGACATAAATGCAACACATGGAACTTACTGATTGTAGTTCAGAATGTCATATAAGAAATAACCTTGCAATACAAATATAGATTCAGGGCTGGAGAGATGGCTCAATGGTTAAGAGCACTGGCTGCTCTTCTGGAGGATCCTGGTTCGATTCCCAGCACCCACATGGCAGCTTACAACTGTCTGTAACTCCAGTTCCAGGGTATCCAACACCCTCATATAGATATGCTTGCAGGCAAAACACCAATGCACATAAATAAAAATTTTTAAAAAAGAAAAAAGTTTTTTTTTTTTTAATATTATGTATACAGTGTTCTGCCTGAATGCCAGAAAAGGACGCCAGATGGTTCAGGCTCATTACAGAAGGTTGTGAGCCACCATGTGGTTGGTGGGAATTGAACTCATGACCTCTGAAAGAACAGCCAGTGCTCTTAACTACTGAGCTATCTCTCCAGCCCCAAAAGAGTATTTTTTAAAAAACAAATATAATGGGTTGGGGATTTAGCTCAGTGGTAGAGCGCTTGCCTAGCAAGTGCAAGGCCCTGGGTTCGATCCTCGGCTCAAAAACAAACAAACAAACAAACAAAACAAAACAAATATAGCTGGTCAGTGGTGGTGCATACCTTTAATCCCAGAACTCCGGAGGCAGAGCCAGGCAGCTCTCTGTGAGTTTGAGGTCAGCCTGGTCTACAGAGTGAGATCCAGGACAGGCACCAAAACTCCAAAACCACACAGAGAAACCCTGTCTCAAAAAACTAATATATATTCAACTCTACCTTAGACATTGTTGGGTGTTAGGGTTGCCCATTGACTGCAGTTATAATAACGTCCCACTGTTAGGAGAGTCATGCTGAAGTCTTTAAAACTGAAATGCCATGATGTCTCTAATTTATTTTTAATAAACAAGGACAGTCACAGCAAATGTTGCAGATACCTCTGGGTGACAGGTGTAAGAATGTCTCCATAATTCAACTTTGGGGAACACTGGGCACTTTTTCATAGTAAAACTTTGAGGAAAAATGAAAGCAAACATGTAACTCACATATATTTTCTACCTTTAAAGTTCAGAGCATCTGAAGATCACGCACACACCAATAGTCCCAGCACTTAGAAAATGGAGGCAGGATGATCACTGAGTCTGAGTCCAGCCTGGACTACTAGCAAGACTCTGCTTCAAAGAAAGCACTTATAATGAAGTAACAAGAATACAAATAATCCAGGGGCTGGAGAGATGGCTCAATGTTTAAGAGCACTGGCTGCTCTTCCAGAGGTCATGAGTTCAATTCCCAGCAACCACATGGTGGTTCACAACCATCTGTAATGAGATCTGGTGCCCTCTTCTGGCCTGCAAGGACACATGCAGGCAGAACACTGTATACATAATAAATAATAAATAAAAAGAAAGAATTAAGAAAAAAAAGAATGGGTTGGGGATTTAGCTCAGTGGTAAAGGGCTTGCCTAGCAAGCGCAAAGCCCTGGGTTCGATCCCCAGCTCAAAAATAAAAAATAAAAAAAAGAATACAAGTAATCCAAATTTAAAATGACCAAAGGATCTGAGCAGACTTCTCTAAAGAAGGCATACCCATGACCAAGTAGAATATGAAGTGGTGTTTCATAACATCATCAGCCCTTTGAGAGATTTAAATAAAAACATCAAACTAAGGGCTGGGTAGATGGCTCAGTCAGTAAAGTACTTAAATTAAGGTGCTTGCTTGAAACAGAAGGACTTGTTCAGCGCCCAGGACCTGTGTTAAAAATCCAGACATGGTGACTATCTAGTTAGGGTTACGATTGCTATGATGAAACACCATGACCAAATATGGAGGAAAGGGTTTATTTTATGTAAGCTTCCACATCACCATACAGCATCTAAGGAAGTCAGAACAGAAACCTGGAGGCAGGAGCTGATGCAGAGGCCACAGAGAGGTGCTGCTTACTGGCCTGTTCATGCTGCTTTTCCTACAGAGCCTAGGGCCATCAGCCCAGGGATAGCCCCACATACAATGGGATGGGCCATCCCACATCAATCATTAATTAAGAAAATGCTCTATAGTCTTACCTACAGTTGGATCTTAAGGAAACATTTTCTCAATTGAGGTTTCCTCCTCTCTGATGATTCTAGTTTATGCCAAGTTGACATAAAACTAGTCAGAACAAATGTCTCATGCTAATAATCCTGGAGCTCAGAGGCAGAGACAAGAGGATCCATGGATCTGCTGGCCAGCCAGCCCAGCCTAGTCAGGTGAGCTCCAGGCCAATGAGAGACCATGTCTCAAAAAGACAAGGTGAATGACACCCAAGGAAGAATACCTAAGTCGATCTCTGGCTTCCATACACATGTGCATATATGCACATACAAGAATACACACCCCAACACACCATACACATACACCCACAGACATACAAACTCACCAAAAAGCAACACCAACCAACAACAGCTAAACAAAACTTACCCAGGCCCTAGCTTTAATGGCACATGCCTGTAATCCCAGTGTTTGATCGGCAGAGGCAGGGGAACTGCTGAAAATTCAAGGTCAGTGTGTATTAAATTTCAGGACCCTGGCTCAAAATAACTACAAATAATAAACAAGCAGTAAGTTAAAACCTATTTCAGATCCACTAGGATGGATGAAATTAAATTTAAAAAATCTACTAAAATAGTGAGTTGCACTTCTGTAAGAGGCTAGCCCATTCTACATAGCTAAATTCTGGGAGAGAGGAGGGGGGAAGCAAAGGAGGGAGGTTAAGAGGGAGAAAAAGAGGGAAGAAGAAGGGAGGGAGGGAATAAAGGAGGAGGAAAGGGAAGGAGGGAGGTAAGCTAAGAGGGAGGAAAAGAGGAAGAAGCAAGGAAGGAAGGAGAAAGGGAGGGAGGGGGAACCAGGGAGGAACAGAGAGAGAGGAAGGAAGGGAAGAGCAAATTAAGAAGACAATAACAAGTATGACCAGGATATAGAGAAACTGGAATCTTAATACACTGATAGTGTTTTACTGCACACCAATCCTATTTCTAGGTATACACCCAAGAAAAGTAAACACTGATGCCCACACAAAAACCTGTTCACATCTGTGCATAGCAGTGACATTTATAATAATCCCCCTCAATAGAAACAATTCAAATGCTCATCAAAGGATGAGGTGATCAACAGAATGTGGCATAGTTATACAGTGGAGTATTGAGCAATTAAAAAAAAAAAAGAATGAATGCCTTTCTTTAAGAAGGTTCAGGCAGTTACCGGTCCCTGGGGGAGAGCCATGATCCTCTGTAGTAAATTGCCTTTGCACAAGTACATAATCCCCACTCGATGCTCATGCAAGCAACCTTGATTAAATGCAGTAAGGGTTTAAAAAGACCTGAGAGGGACTGGAGAGATGGCTCAAAGGTTAAGAGCACTGGCTGTTCTTCCAGAGGTCCTGAGTTTGATTCCCAGCAACCACATGGTGGCTCACAACCATTTCTAATAAGATCTAGTGCCCTCTTCTGGCCTGCAGGCAGAACACTGTATACATAATAAATAAAACTTAAAAAATAAATAAATAAGATGTGAGAGTATGAGGGGACTTGTGAAGAGGACAGGTTTTGGTGCGAGGGGATAAGAAAGTTATTTTTAGGGAGTATGATCAAAATGTGTGTGTGTGTGTGTGTGTGTGTGTGTGTGTGTGTGTGTGAAAAGATAAGTAATTTTTTCAAAGAATGAGCTGCTGCTGATGCCACAGAAAGAAGAAAACATTACTCTCTAGTAAAAGAAGCTAGACCCAAAAAAGACAATTATTGTATGACCCCATCGGTATGAAATGACTAGAAAAAGTAAATCTATGAATACAAAATTACTGAGAGTGGCACACACCTGGGATCCCAGCACTCAAGAGGTAGAAGCAGAAAGATTACGAGTCCAACCAACAGGAGTGAAATAGCAAATGTCTCTGAATGAATGAATGAATGAATGAATAAATGAGTACTGAGATTAAATGAATATTGTCTAAACTGTGAGGTGGGGATGATAAGGAATGGCTGTTACTGAGTACCCTGTTTATTTACAAGATGGTGGAATGTTCTAGAATAAACACAACTCTGTAAATATAATAATAGAATCATCGGATGGTGTGGGAGCCCATTTTCAGGTTCCTCGTGGCTTTACCCAGCAGGTCCACATAGAGGATGATTAGTGCAGGGGGGGGGGGGGGTGGGGGGGGGTGGGGGGGTGGGGGGGGTGGGGGGGGTGTCTTTTGCTCCACCCCTTGACATCTCTATAAATACCCTGGGGCAGAGACAGTCAGGGCTCGTTGGAATAGGTTCCAGGCCCTCTCGAGGCTATCCTGTATTTTCTATCTGTTTATCTCCGCACTATAAATGCTTCTATCTAATATTTCCTGCTGCTTGCACTCAAGAAACCTCTGGGGAGCTGTGGGGTTGGTGGGTAAATGCCCCACAGGATGGTACACTTAAAAGGGTCAATTTCATGTGTAAACTATTTCAATAAAGCCATTAAATGAGGGTTGTGGAAATGCCTCATTGGTTTAGAACACTGGCTGCTCTTTGGGAGGACCCATTTTTGATTCCACGCACCCACATATCTGTCACTGAGTCCTTTTCTGGCCTTTGTCAGCACCAGGCAGGAAAGTGGTGCACAGACACACATACACACGAAAACACCTATACTCATAAAAATTTTTTTTTTTTTTTTTTTTTTTAAGTCACTATATGTAATTCCACTTTCAGGTGTTGAGCATTAGTGGCACACACCTGTAGTCTCAGGACTATGAAGACAGAGGCAGGAGAATCATTTCAAGATCAAGGTCAGCCTGGAATACATAGCAAGTTCCAGGTAAGCCAGAACTACATAGTCCTCAAAAACAAATAATAAGCAAACTTACAAAAGAAAATTGAGAAGGTAAAATTTGTCTACTATCTTCAGAGACACAGAAGTCTACCTTTGAGAATGTTAATTGAATAAAATTATCTCCATCTTTTTACTTCCCTTCCTTCTCAGGTCAGCAGCTTTGAGGGTCTAAATCCTAGTCAGATGAGGTAGGTAGAGACACTGGGTGGACAGAGATGGAATGAGTCATCCACATTTCTGCTTTCTATCTTGAAGCTGCTTGACGGACACAAACTGGAACTGGAGAAGAGAGAACTCTCCATTTAAATCAAGTTCAGAGCTGGAGAGATGGCTCACTGGTTAGGAGCACTGACTGCTCATCCAGAGAGACCCATGTTCAATTCCCAGCATCCACATGGCAACTAACAACTGTCTGTAACTCCAAGATCTGACATGCTCTCATAGACATACCTGGAGACAAAACACCAATGCAAATAAAATAAAAATAAATAAGTTATAAATCAAGTTTAAAGTTAAGAGTGTTAAATGGAACTAGATGTGTTAATTTCTGGACTGTATTGTCTACACGTGGCCTTAACTATTTTTATTTAACCAAAGTTTCATTCAGGGGGAGTGAAAAGAGTAGTTAGCTCCACTGGAGGCATTTGGAGGAATACATGGAAATGAATTAATGAATTTATTGAAGATAAATTAGGCTTGCCTCCTCTAGGTTGCACCAGTTCAGGACACTAGTTACAACTGAAAAATATAATTTACAATGATGATTCAGGTGCCAAGTCCCTGAAATAGAATTGCTTTTTTATCAGCCTTATTCTGAAAACCTCCCTCTACTCCTCCAGGCCATGTCCTGCTTCCTACACTTGTCCAAGATAATCTCTTGTCTTAATTCTGCAGCAATAAAACACATACCTGCTGTCAGGGTGATGCATATTAAAGTAGATATTAAAATCGAGTGAGCAAATGTTAAAGAATGCAGCTTTTGGTTACAGTAAAGATATTAACATCCAGAATTTCCCTTATCAGCTTCAAAGAGAAAAGACAACTGGAAAAAAATAGTACAGCTGGAAGGCCAGAATGTAGCTTGGTTGGTAGAGTTCTTACTTAGCATGCATGAAGCCCTGAGTTCAAAGCCAACACTCCATGAAATCAAGTGGGATGTCATATGCCAATATTCCTAGTAGTCAGGAAATGAAAGTAAGTGGACCAAAGTCATCCTTATCTGGACAGCAAGTTCCAGGTTTGCCTGGAATATGAGATATCCTGTTTCCAAAAAAAAAAAAAAAAAAAAAAGGAATGACCATAACCATGTCTGTCATTCATTATGTGGAGATTTTAACTGAAAATAAAATAAAATAAAAAAGTCTTTACTGCAGAGTAGGTCAATTAAAATTCCTGGAAAAGAGGCCCTGTTCATTTTCCAAATTGTGTTATAGCTCCTTTAAGTGCACCTTTCCTCATTTTGTTCCATCCAATATTGTCCTGATTTGATATAAACTGTTTCTTTCAAAAGCAGCTTTAATTTTTTTAAGGGAAGAATGCATTTTTTACTCCACTGAGCAGTAAAATTAATATAAGTTTTTTTTTCATGGCCCATCAGACAGTACACAGAGTAAGCAATGATACATATTCCTGGGCAATTCAGTTGCTTATTTTGTCATGACCTTTCTTTTTGTCATTGTTTCATGTAGGATCTGAGAATGGATTGTCAGACTTGCATGGTAAGTATTTTTACCTCTTGAGCCATCTCACCATCAGCCGGAGGTGATGGGCATAAGCACATTGACAGTGTGACAGATGCTTCAAGATACTGACAGCTCTTCACAACAGATACAATGCCCATTTAGAAAAATGACACGTGATTGTTGTGGAATTATTTGTTAATGCTCTGAAGATGTGTCTTTGCCCAGGAACCTTCTGATTGATTTAATAAAGAGCTGAGTGGCCAATAACTAGGCAGGAAAAGGTTAGGTGGGATTTCCAGAGACAGAGAGGACTCTGGGAAAAAGAAAGAGAGTTGCCAGCTAGACTCAGTGGAAACAAGAGGTGCAGGATGGAAGAGAGGTAATGCCACATGGCAGAACATAAATTAATATAAGTGGGTTAATTTAAGCTATAAGCGCTGGTAGAGACAAGCCTAAGCTAAAGGCTGAGCTTTCACAATTAATGTAAGTCTCAGTGTCATTATTTGTGGGCTGGCAGTCCCAACCAAAAAAAAAAATTATGACTATATATGGCATCCCACGTGGAGACCTGACTATCCACATAGGGCCCAAGAAAGCAGTCTCCTGGGTAGGCTCTATGTACAGAGTTGTGACTGTTTTGTAAGGTGCTGCCATGCAGTTGAGCACTTGAGCAGTGAGTAATGTCCCAGAGCTGGGGTGAGTAAATGTGGCTCCCACCAATACCACCAGAATGGGCTAGACTCTGAGGGAGCAGGGTGGGGGACACATCCAGCCACCAGAGCCATGTGGTGGAGGACCTAGCCACCACTGCCTAGACATTTAAGGTTTGGCTCACACTGTTAGAAAAGGATGCAGTCACTTAAAAAGTCAGGTCCAGACATAGAAAACCTCTGAACAGATATAGTATGCTTAAAATTTTGATTAGGGGTTGGAGATCTAGCTCAGTGGTAGAGCACTTGCCTAGGAAGTGCAAGGCCTGGGTTTGATCCTCAGCTCAAAAAAAAAAAGTGCTTAGATGCTAAAGAAAGAAAAGAAAATGAGTATAGACCATCATAGAGAAATAAGTAAGTAGTTTAAAAAATAATAGTAAAGTCTTTAAAGACAGAGTAAAGTAATATAACAAGAATAAGCCTAGCTGGGCGGTGGTGGCACTTGGGAGGCAGAGCCAGGCAGATCTTTGTGAGTTTGAGGCCAGCCTGGGCTACAGAGCCAAATCCAGAAAAGGCACAAAGCTACACAGAGAAACCCTGTCTTGAAAAACCAAAACCAAACAAACAAAAAAAGAATAAGCCACACAAGGATGGGAAATACACAGGGTGCCTGGATTCTGTATGTTACTTTGTTTACATTTTAAAATACTGGTGAGCAAAGGGTAAACACTGCCAAGAGATATTGGACTATGGAAGGGAGTACTCAATTAAACTAGCCTATATATTTTTTAAATGTCTTAACTTCAGAATGGAAGTAAAAAAATATGTTGTGTTGGGTGAGAGGTTTTACCTTTTTTTTCCACAGGAAACAAAAAACTACAGATTCCCTCAAAATAAATAAATCTCAGATTTGATGGAGGGAGACCTCCTAAAAATCTCAGCTACAGACATGAAGGGGAAAAGAAAAACAAAAACAAGAAAAACTAAAGACAGTTAATATATATGCTGAGCCTTCTACATGGGGTCATCTCTGAAAGTGGATAAAACATGAGAAATATTGTTGGCTGCAGAGTCTTCATGATTTATTATTACATGTCATCCTTTCACATGACATGGATAAAGATTTATATTACAGTTTGACTATGCAGTTCAAATGGACTCATAAAGTTGACAGATGGCTTTTATCTGCTAAAACGTAAAACAAAAAATCATCTTTACCTGATTTGTACATACCACACATTCCCTACTTATGTTAATATCTATGTTACCTTTGAACATTAGTGTGTTTTCAGAAAAAAAAAAAAAAAGATCAGACACCAACAAAGACAAGCAGCCCAGGTGATCCAGCCTCTCAGAATGCCTCTGTTGTAGTTTCCTCAAAAATCTGCATCCAGAACAACTTTTAAAGCTGCTAGCTGAGAGATGGCCCGGCCTCATAGACTGCTTTAGCCATGACTTCAGGTAAGTCTTGTATTTTCCCGTCACAGAGACTAGACAACAAATGACACAGCCAGCCCTCCCAGGACTGGACCATTACCCCAATTTTCTCGGGGTCCCCTAGGGATGCCATCACCCCACACAACAGGAAGCAGTCTAGAGAACATGATGCCCCCATTCCCAAGAGGTGGAATGGATGGTGTTTGGTTGATCAATGGGTTATGACTGTTTATCATTGTATAGATAGCTATAGGTTTTTTAGTTAATTTATTTATTCATTATATATGCAGCATGTTTGCCTGCAGGCCAGCAGAGGGCACCAGATCTCATTACAGATGGCTGTGAGCCACCATGTGGTTGCTGGGAATTGAACTCAGGACCTCTGGAAGAGCAGTCAGTGCTCTTAACCTCTGAGCCATCTCTCCAGCCCCCAGTTATAGCTTTATAGTTTTCCTTGTTACCAAATTCAGAAAAGAAACTCACATAAAAGATATGAAGTTTATAAGGCTGAGAAGCATAAAAGCTTAAGTTGTTTAATCTAAGAAAATGTTTTTGAGCCGGGCGGTGGTGGCGCATGCCTTTAATCCCAGAACTTGGGAGGCAGAGCCAGGCGGATCTCTGTGAGTTCGAGGCCAGCCTAGTCTACAGAGCAAGATCTAGGACAGCCTCCAAAGCTACACAGAAAAACTCTGTCTCCAAAAACAAAAACAAAAACAAAAAAATGTTTTTGAGGTCTAAAAAGATATTTTTAGGATAGTAATACAAGTTAGAATAGAAAGTGATCTAGGTACAAAACTTTAGACTCCCCAAATGGATAATGGAGTATTTGCTCTCAATTTGCCAAATTTAAATGAACTGGACATTGTGAATGTAATTCTTACCTTGTGCTTGCTAGGCAAGCACTCTACCACTGAGCTAAATCCCCAACCCCTGATAATTGTTCTTATTGTATATAGTTTTAGTATGTTAGAATTAAAACCTTCCCTTTTTATTTAGAAAAAAGGGGGGGGGGAGAAATGTCATGGAATATTTTGATCATACTCTGACAGTCCTGAGACTGACAATAAAGTTTACTTTGAATCATAGGGTAGAGATAGCTACTAGCTGACCAAAATTAGCCATGGAGGTTTTGGAGGACTGAGGACATGGGGAGAGACACAGGAAGTAGTAGAGTGGGATTTATAAAGATTCTCAGCCTTTTTTAGATGGAGGAAGGAGAGAGACAGAGATAGATAGATAGATAGATAGATAGATAGATGGATGGATGGATGGATGGATGGATGGATAGAGAGAGAGATATAGATGGATGGATGGATAGAGAGAGATATAGATGGATGGATGGATGGATGGATGGATGGATGGATGGAGAGATAGATAGATGGATGGATGGATGGATGGATAGAGAGAGAGAGAGAGATTGATTACTGGTCACTTGCTTCTTTCTACTGCTTCTCTGATCATTCAGTTTCTTACCCTGATATCTGACTCCTGAGTTTTTATTGATAAAGAGTAATTAGATAAATGCTTCACACAGCTGATGATGATTGAAGCAAGAAAGACAGGAATGAGAGCATCCACCTATAATCCTCTCACTTGGGAAACTGAAACACGAGAGTGACAAGTTTCAGCCAATCTAGTCTATGTGACAAGAACCTTTGCCAATTTTTTAAAAATTAAAAACAACCACAGCAAAACATGGTAGAGGTAAAGTGTTGTTACCTCTCTCACTGTGACAAAATCCAGGGTGGAGAGTTTGTTTGGGCTCACACTTCCAGAGAAGAGTCTATCCTGGTGGTAACATCACAATGGTAGGCACTCCGGGCAGTTGTCAAACTACATCCAGTCATGAAGCAGAGAGGAATGATGGTACTCTGTCTGCTTTCACCTTATCATTAATTTCAGGGCCTCAAATCCTGATGCTATGAACATTTAGGGTGAATGTTCACATCTCAGTTTTCCCAGTCCAGAAACTCCCTCACTGACATGCCCAGAGGGTTATCTCCTAGGTGATTCTGGATCCTGTCAAATTGACAACTAAAATTAATCATCACAGGTAATTAATGTTAGAGTTCAGTGATCAATCGGGTATAGTGAAGACCATTTGACATATGGGGATCAACTAAAAATAGCCTTGGAGGAAGAAATCAATAATTGTTTACATAGTGGCATCCAGAAATCATGTCTGGAGATATGTCAAAATCACCGATTCAAAAAGAATTAAACAGTGATATTCGATGAGCATCACCAGAATATGATACTAGGGAAAAACACATCTCTTTGGCCTATTGCTGGAGACTCTCAGATACTTTAGCTAGCCTTTCATGGCAAGTGTGATTGGTCCATGCTACACAGGATTTGTCTGCATGGGCATGTGGAGTGGATGCAATGAGATTGTCTTTAAAATACCCAATCTAAATTAGTAATGGTATATAGTAGTTCTTCAATTCTTTCACTAACAAGGGAGTTTGCCAGGAGTTATGGCTGAAAATAGGAAAACAACATACATCTGATAATAGATAGATAGATAGATAGATAGATAGATAGATAGATAGATAGATAGATAGATAGATAGATGATAGATGTTTTTAAGAGAGAGAGAGGCACAAGGTGGTGGTGTGTATCATTAATCCCAAAATTTGGGAGGCAAAGGCAGGCAGATCAGTGGGAAGATAGTGAGGATGACCAATATGAAAAGACACCTTGACCACAGCAACTTTTAGAAAGAAAACATTTAACTGGGGTGGCTCACTTACTGTTTCAGCGGTTCAGTTCATTATCATTATAATGGGGAGCATGGTGGCAAACAGCAGGTGTGGTGTTGTAGTAGCTGAGAGAGCTACATCTTGCAGGCAACAGAAAGTCAACTGAGAGAAGCTTGAGCAAAAGAGACCTCAAAGCCCACCCCAACAGTGATCAGTGACACACTTCCTCCAACCACGCCGCATCTCCCTTTGGGGACCATTTTTTTTCAAACCACTGAAATCAGCTTCATGTTGCCTGCTATGCAGATCACTGAGTTTGAGGCCAGCCTGGGCTACAGAGGGAGTTCCAACGCAGTTAGGGATGCAGAGAGAAACCTGTCTCAAAAACAAAACAAAACAAAAACAGGAGAGAGAGAGAGAGAGAGAGAGAGAGAGAGAGAGAGAGAGAGAGAGAGAGAGAGAGACTCTAGCTTAATTTAATGGATCAGATGACACAAGACATAAATCTATAGAAATAAGCATGCACTTACCAAAGAAATTAAGCTCTTCAAATATACTCAATATTGAGAGGCTACCATTGAGTAGACTAGGGTAAGATCACAAGAAATGTTTTCTCTCATGTGAAAAGTCCTTCAGAGCAGTGGGAAGATGGTGAGAAAAATTAGCTTTGTTTTTTTTGTTTTTTGTTTTTTGTTTTTGTTTTTGTTTTTGTTTTTGTTTTTTGGTCTTTCGAGACAGGGTTTCTCTGGGTAGCTTTGCGCCTTTCCTGGAACTCGCTTTGGAGACCAGGCTGGCCTCGAACTCACAGAGATCCACCTGCCTCTGCGTCCCAAGTGCTGGGATTAAAGGTGTGCGACACCACCGCCTGGCTGACTAATTAGCTTTGTGAAGCCTCATCAGCTACAGCTACCATGTGGACTATGTTTCAAGGAAGAAGACACTGTTCATAGAGAAATCTATCATCTAGATAAGGTATAAGCTCTTTGTTTAAAGTGATAGCTGGATATGGGGCATAAAAGAAAGATCTATATTCTGTATTAGTTACATTTCTCACTGCTGTGATAGAATACCAGACAGAAATAACGCAGTGGTGGTTCATTTGGGCTTCAGGGAATGCAGTCCATCTTGGCTGAGAAGATATGACAGCTCACTGCTCTGACCATCGTGACAGGAAGTCATGACTCAGCTAGTTACATTTTGACAAATCACAAGGCAGAAAACTAGACTGGAAATATGACCTATCTATATCCTTCAAGGTCCACCCCTATATCTTTGCATTTTTCAGTGAGGTCCTGGTCTAAAAAGACTGACAGCCTCCCAAACAGCACCACTAGCTAGAAACCACGTGTTTGGGTATGTGTGCCAGTGCGGGTACATTCTACCCTCAAACCATAACAACTAAACCACAGAGACATTAGTACTGAAGCACAAGCCATCTGAAGTCACTTTTTGATTGTTCAACAAAATGAACGTGACACATACAGTCCTTAGACCTGAATTTGGAAACAATTGCTTCCATTTGACTCTGTGAACTTAAATTCTTAAGCCTGTATTACTACTGTCTTGTGATATACCTCTATAATATCATCAGACTGTTTTTCTGGACATTTTATGTCTTCATTTAATAACCTCTGCTGAATGACTTTTTCTCATTAAAAATCAATTAGAGAAAAAAACCAATTAGATACATAAAAGTCACAGAATTAGAGTTGCTCCAAGAAATAATGATTTCTCCCCAAAGGGCTGTCATTAAAAGAAAACATTGTCCCACAAGCTTGACTTTAACAGTGCTTATTATACTTAATGAATTCATTACATCTAAGTTTACCAACAAAAGATACACGCAAGGGATGTAGAGATGGCTCAGTGGTTATGAGCACTTGCTACTTTTCCAGAGGACTCACACTGGGTGGTTCACAATCGCATACAACTCCAGTTTCAGGATATCCAACAGGCTCGGCTAACCTCGGTAGGCACCTGCATGGATGTGTGCACTCATCCACATGCATGTGCTCACACACTAAATAAATAAGTGAGTAACTAACTGACTAAACAGCTGATAGGTGTGAAGAGCCCTGAAACCTGTGCTATGATGTTCACCAGTAGATCACTGTGCTGGTACAATGCAACATAATTACACAACATGGGGTATCATGGGCCAAAACATGTAGCATCTTGATGGTAAAATGGACAATTGCGATTGCACAGTACAGCATCAAAATGGCACATTGAGATGGACACAGTGACATATACCTTTAATCCCAGCACTTGGGTGGCAGAGACAGGCAGATCTCTGTGAATTCCAGGACAGCTTCACTTACACAGAAAGTTCCAGGACAGCCAGGGTAGCATAGAGATACCTTGTCTCAAAAAAAAAAGAAAGAAAGAAAAGAAAAGAAAAGAAAAGAAAAGAAAAGAAAAGAAAAGAAAAAAAGGAGCGGGGTTGGGTGGGGTAGTGGGGAGAGACTGGCACCTTAGACTTTTGCATTGTTGTAATACACAGGAGGCAGAAGCAGACAGATCTCTGAGTTTGAGGCCAGTCTGGTCTACAGAGTGAGCCCCAGGACAGTCAAGAACCCTGAGAAACCCTGTGTTGAAACAAAAACAAAAAACAAAGTAACAACAAAAACATTACAATGTGTCATTATAATGACGCGATGCAGCATTGCCATGATGCACTGAAGCACTGTGGTATCAAACTCCATCCTTTGGAAGGCAAAAATGAATCATTGAGATGTCACAATTGTACACTTGGATGTTACAATGCAGCATTGTGATAGGACAAGGAGTACTTCTGATGTCACAGTGGAACATTTTCTGATATAGTACAGAATTACAATGGCATAGTGGAGCTTGTGATGTCACAATGCAGTGTTGTGATTGCACAAAGCAGCGGTGAGATGGCATTGTACCAGCACAATGAAATATAGTTATGGAATACTACGTGTTGTAGTTTGAAATATTGAAATATTTATTGAGATATTGAGATAATATTGTGGGATAGAGCACAGTGCAGCATTGTAATAGTAAGTGGAGCTTTGTAATGTCGAAATGCAGAATCATGATGGTAAAATGGAGGGTTGCGATTGCACAATCAAGATGCTATATTGGAACATTATGTTGTCACAATGTAGCACTATGAAGTCAAAATGCAGTATTATGATGGGATAAGTAGTGTTATGATGTCACAAGGGAACGTTTTCTGACATAGTGTAGCATTGTGATGGCCTTGTTTGACCAAGCACTCCAACACTTTAAAGGCATAATGGACCATTGTAATGTCACAATGCAGCGTGATAGGATAAAGAGTATCGTGTGGCACAGTAGAATATTGTGATGGCCAAGTACATCATTGAAATGACATGACAGAGCTTTATGATATCAAAAGGCAGCATTACTTGTGGCATCACAGTTACACAATGTCACATTGATATGGCAAAGGAGTCAATGTGACATCAAATGCAGCATTTAATGGCACAGAAGAACAATAGGTTGTCAAAACACAGCATTGTGATGACACACTAGAACTCCGTACTCTCAGAATCACAGTGACGTTTCAGTGGAGCATTATGTTGACACTGCGGAGCTTTGTGATGTCATAACAGAATGGAACTCTGTGCTCTCATAGCACAGTACTGGAACAGCACATCAGGGCCTTGTGATGCTGCAGTGCAGTATGAGGATGACACACGAGCAAGGTGACATCACCATATAGCACTGTGATGGCACAATAGATATTTGTAATAACACGATGCATCACTAGGATAGCAAAGCAGTCTTGTTACTAAAAAAAAAAAAAATAAGGGAGGACTTTGGTGGCATAATTAGGCATGATGATGCCATGCTAGATCACTGTGATATGACGATAGAGCACTGTGATGATCTAATAGATCTTTCTGAGTTGTCTTGTTTTGTTTGTTTGTTTTTGTTTTTGGAGAGAAAGTTTCTCTGTGTATCCTTGACTGTCCTAGTACACACTCTATAGATCGGGTGGCCTAGAACTCATCGATATTCTCCTCTGCCTCCCAAGTGCTGGGATTAAAGGTATGTGCCACTATGCCCAGCAATTTTTTTTTAATTAAAAAAGTTAAGATTTACTCATTTTATTTAGTGTCTTAGTTACTGTTCTATTGCTGTGAAGAGACACCGTGATCAAGGCAGCTTATAAATAAATAAGCATTTTATGGGGGCTTACTTATGGTTTCAGAAGGCTGGTTCATGATCATCACAGTGGGAAGTATGGCAGCAGGCAGGCAGGCATGGTGCCTGGATGGTAGCTGAGAGCTTATATCTTAACTTCTGAAAGATGGAAGAAGAAGACTGGCAGTGATATAGACTTTTAAAACCTCAAAGTCTACTCCAGTGACAAATCATCGTATTGGTACATTGTACCATTATAATGTCCTGTTGTGTCATCAAAATGCTCTGTGGCAACACCACAATGACATATGTAGGTGATGCTAAAATGTTTCACTGGGCCATCACAGTGCTCCACTGTGCCATCACCATGGTGCACTGTACGTGGTTATAATTGTCATTACAATGCTATACCATAACATCGCAGCACTATGTTGTAATATTACAATGATCCATCAAGACATTGCAAGGCTGCATTGTGATATCACAAAGCTTCACTGTGACATCACAATTTCTACTGTGCCAATACAATGCCATATTTTGACATCACAGTTCTTCATTGTGACACACAGTACTGCATGTTCCATCATAATGCTAGACTTAAACATCACCATGATCACTGGGCAATGGTGGCACAGGCCTTTAATCCTGGCACTCGAGGATTTCTATGAGTTAGCGGCCAGCCTGGTCTACAGAGTGAGTAGGACAGCTAAGGATGAACAGAGAAACCCTGTCTCCAAAACCCACCCCCCAAAAAGTAAATAAACACCATAATTGATCACAATGCTCAATTGTGCCATCATAATGCTCCTTGGTGCCATCACAGTACTATACTGTGATATCACTTAGCTCCACTTTACCATCCCAGTGCTAAAGAGTGTCATCACTGTGCTCTACTATGACATCGCAATAGTAATCCAATGTCATTAAACCATACCTCCTAATCCTTCCTGAACAGTCCACCAACTGGGAACCAGACATTCAAATATATGATGAGCCTATGGTGGCCATTCTTATTTAAACCACCACAATTATAGCGGGTCTTTGTGACATTACATTGCAGTACTGTAATGGCACAAAGGGCACTACAATGACATAGTGCATTTTGTGATCTCACAGTGTAACATTGGAAGGGCACAAATGACCATTGTGATGACAGAATGGACCATTGAGATGTCACAACACAACATTTTAGTGTCCCTATACAGCACTGTGTTGGCAAAATAGAACATTGTGGTGGCACAATGGAGTATTATGATGGAACAAGGAGTACTTTTGTGTCACAATAGAGCATTGTGATGATACTCTTTAGCACTGGGATGGTAAGATGGAGCTATGCCTGCACAACATTTATTGGACTCCTGAAATTCATTTAGCCCCCTTTGAAGATACCTTAAAATTTGTGAGCCTGAATGTAGCCATTATGAGACCATTAGTTCTGCTCCTTGTGAGCTGCCTGTTTTTCTTTATGGTTCTTAGTAGTTCTTTTGCAGAGCTGCCAGCTTAAGTCGTGCTGGGATCAAGAAAAACGGGCCTCAACAGTTCGTGTTCCTGGAGTTGTGTCCATGCCAGTGGATGCCCACATGCTCCAGAAGAGAATTTGACATCACTGCTGCCGTGGTTGCTGTTGTAGCAGTGGCAGCCACCACTGCTACTGTTTCTGGGATTGCCATTTCATAATTGATTACTACAGCTACTACAGTTAGTTAATCTTTCATTCTATTGGGCATGATAAATTTAATTCAATAGTTATATACATTTCAATTGGCTTTGAAAGTTATAATTTTATAAACCCAAGTTCCATTTGCTTTTGGGATACCATCTTACAAGGACTCTGATTTGTAGTAAGGCTCGTTAAGGAAGGGAATGGCTCAGTTGCCTTTAGCCTATTGGCTATGGATGGGTTAGGACTTCTGTCTGTCTTTTCTGTGTCAAACACACAGATTGCAAGCCCAGTGCCACTTTAAGATCTTTGGCAGCAATTAACTCTGCAGCTCACTCACAATTGAGCGTGTATGATAATGAGTATTCAGAGATGGGTAATTCCTGGGGGGAACTCACTAAACTAAAACAGAGCGCCCGTGTGGCCTGGGCAGGTGTCTCCATGACGGGTAAGGTGACCACACAACCTAAATCAGAAGCTCATTTTTTAGTAAAAGGGGGGACCTGTAGGGCCCTGGCCCCGTTTTGGGTAACTGTTGCCTTGTTTTCTGACCTTGACCTTGATATTCTCCCTATGCTAATTCCCTGCCGGGTTCCACCCTCCTAAATGCTTAAGGGAAGCTTCTTGTCTGTGTATCCTGCATATTGGGCATTAACAGCTTAGATGCAAGACTGTAAAATATTGGTAGCGAACGTCTGCCCTCCAGGGTTTTCCCATTGTGCTGTAAGCCTGTATTTAAGGTTTCCTCCCTCCTTCAATAAATGGCAATTGAAAATAAATAAATAAGATGGAGCTATGTGATAACACAGTGTATTACTTTGATGGCACAAAGGAGCATTATGATGTCATAATTCAACAATGTGATTGATCCTGGTGATGTTTTAAGTATAGCATTGTGATGGAACATGGAGTACAGTGTGTCACAATGAATTGTTGTGATGTCAAAATGGGGCATCATATTGGCACAATAGAACATCAAGATGTCACAGGGGAGCTTTGTGGTATTGCAATGCAGCCTTGCAATGTCACAATACAACATTATAATGTCACAGTGTAGCACTACAATGTTACAGTTTGGCATTGTTATGACAGAATATAGCATTGTGATGAAAACAGAGCTTTGTGATGTCACCATGCAACATTATGACACAAGAACATTGTATTTAAAATGGAGTATTGTAATGGCACAATTCACCTTATAATGTAGCAAAGCAGTACAGTGATGGCACATGGACACATTATGATAACAAAACAGATAATTAAGAGATCATAGTGCAGTATTTTTTTTAATGGTAGATTGCAGCAGAGTTTGCTGTGGAATGTCTTTCTGTATGCTGTGAATATGTGTTTCTCCAATTGGTTGATAAATAAAACTGCATTGGCCTATGCCAGGGCAGGATAAGGTTAGGTAGTACATTCAAACTAAAGATGAAATGAAGAAGGATGGAGTTGGGGGAGATACCAGCTGCCACCCAAGGAGCAACAAGATGCTAGCAGACTGGTAATGCCACAGCTATGTGGCAACATACAGATTAATAGAAATGGACTTAGTTAAGTTATAAGAACTAGCTAGCAGCTGGGCAGTGGTGGCACATGCCTATAATCCCAGCACTTGGGAGGCAGAGGCAGATGGATCTCTGTGAGTTCGAGGCCAGCCTGGGCTACAGAGCTAGTCCAGGACAGGCTCCAAAGCTACAGAGAAACCCTGTCTCAGGAAAAAAAAAAAAAAAAAAGAATTAGCTAGCAAGAAGCCTGACCCAGCCAACCAGTGGTGGTGCACGCCTTTAATCCCAGCACTCAGGAGGCAGAGCCAGGTAGATCTCTGTGAGTTTGAGGCCAGCCTGGTCTACAGATCGAGATCCAGGACAGGCACCAAAATGCCACAGAGAAGCCCTGTCTCAAAAAGGCAAAAAAAAAGAAAAAGGAGATGGAGAAGAGGAGGAGGAGGAGGAGGAGGAGGAGGAGGAGGAGAAGGAGAAAGAGAAGGAGAAGAAGAAGAAGAAGAAGAAGAAGAAGAAGAAGAAGAAGAAGAAGAAGAAGAAGAAGCAGCAGCCTGACCCATGGGCCATATAATTTGCAAGTAATATAAGTTTCTGTGTGTTTACTTGGGACTGAGTAGCTGTGAACGGGGGGGGGGGGGGGGGGGGGGGGGGGGGGAGACACACAGACGGACGGACGACAGGAAAACTTCCCCCTACAAGAGTTGTCAATTGCAGCATTGTAATGATACAATGAGGCATTCTGATGTCACAGCAGAGCATTATGACAGCACAATGAATATTTGTGACATCACAATGTAGCATTGGGATGGCATAGTGGAACACTGTGACCTGATAATGGAGCATTGTGATGACACAGTGAAGCACTGTTATACCATCAAATATATCATTGTTGTGGTACAACAGAGCATTTGATGACACAATGGGACATTGTGATGTCACAGTGTACCAATATATTGGCATGATACAGTATTTTATGATGCCTGAATAGAATACTGTGACATAAAATTACAGAATTATATGGTTAGTGCAGTATTGTATTGTCCTGGTAGAGTATAGCATTATGATGTACAATGGGACTTTGTGGTGTCACAATGTGGCATTGTGGTAACAAAAATAGAACATTGTGCTGTCACAATGTCACACTGTTATATAAACATTACGGCATTGGGATGACACAGTGGAACACTATGATGTCACAATGGAATTTTGTGATGGCACAGTACTCCATAGTGATGTTATAATGGAACATTGAGATGGTTAAATGGGACCATTTGATGTCACAATGGAGCCCTGTGATAGAACAAGAAGGTTTTTGTGGTTTGTTTGTTTGTTTGTTTTGGTTTTTTGAGACAGGATTTCTCTTTGTAGCTTTGGCACCTTTCCTGGATCTTGCTATGTAGACCAGGCTGGCCTTGAACTCACAGAGATTTGCCTAGCTCTGCTTCCCAAGTAGGGGATTAAAGGCATGCACCACCACTGCCTGGCCCCTTCCTTCTTTGTTAACATGGTCTCAGCCTTAATTATGGTTTCTATTGCTGTGATAAAACACCAAGACCAAAAAGCACGTTTGGGATGAAAGTGTTTGTTTGATTTATACTTCCATATTACTATTTGTCTTAGGGTTTCTATTGCTGTGATGATGAGGCACCATGACCATGGCAGCTCTTATAAAAGAAAGCATTTAATTGGATAGCTTATAGTTCAGAGGTTTAGTCCATTATCATCATGGTAGAACATGGAAGCATGCAGGCAGACATGGTGCTGGAGAAGGATCTGAGAGTCTACAGCTTGATCTGTAGGAAACAGGAAGTGAACTGTAATACTAGGTGTAGCTTGAGCATAGGAGACCTCAAAGCCCACCCCCACAGTGACACACTGCCTCCAACAAGGACACACTTGCTTGAACAAGGCCACACCTCCTAATAGTGCCACTCCCTTTGGGGACTGGTCTTTTTTTTTTTTTTTCAAACTACCACACTATTCATCATTGAAAGAATTCAGGACAGGAACTCATGCAGGGCAGGAACCTGGAGGTAGGAGCTGATGCAGAGACCATGGAGGAGTGCTGCTTACTGGCTTGTTCCCCATGGCTTGCTCAGCATGCTTATAGAATCTATGACCATCAGCCCAGGGGATGCCCACCTACAATGGGTTGTGCCCTCTCACATAAATCACTAATTAATAAACTGTGTTCGCCAGGCAATGGTGGTGCACACCTGTAATCCCAGCACTCAGGAGGCAGAGGCAGGTGGATCTCTGTGAGTTCAAGGCCAGCCTGATCTACAGAGCTAGTCCAAAAGCTACAGAGAAACCCTGTCTCGAAAAACCAAAAAAAAAAAAAAAAAGAAAGAAAGAAAGAAAGAAAGAAACTGTTCTACAGGCCTGCCTACAGCCTATTCTTATGGAAACATTTTCTTAAGGTTCCCTCCTCTCAGATGACTTTAGCTGTATCAAGATGACATAAAACTATCCAGCACAGTCTCTACAGCACCAGCTGCCTTAAAACTCTGTATGTACTCCAGGCTGGCCTGAATCTTACTAGGTAGACAAGGCTGCCTTTCAACTCATAATTTTTCTCTCTCAGCCTCCCAAATGTTGCTATTATAGGCATATACCCTCATGTTCAGTTCTATATAATATTTTAAAATACGAAAGAGGAAAAGTTTGCACAAAATGTGATATGGGTCCATAGTCAGTTTTATTCAGGACTTAAAGATATGTAGAAGATGGGGTTTGATTTGTAGAACTCAGAGTCTGAACTCTGGGCCTCATGAATGTTAGTCAAGGGCTACCACTGAGCCATACCCCTAGCCCAAGAGATAGGATTTTATATTATCATACACAAAAAATTATACTGAAAACATGCATTGAAAGAAACATATCTAGCTCCTACTCACATCCACATACTAATAGAAGTGTTTCCTAGAACACTCCTCCACTGTTGGTGGGAGTGCAAACTTGTAAAACCACTGTGGAAATCAATATGGTGGTTTCTCAGAAAATTGGGGATCAATCTACCTCAAGACCCAGCCATACCACTCTTGGGCATATACCCAAGGAATGCTCAACCATACCACAAGAACAATTGCTCAACTATGGTCACAGAAACATTATTTGTAATAGCCAGAACCTGGAAACAACCTAGATGCCTGTCAACTGAAGAATGGATTAAGAAAATATGGTGCATATACACAATGGAGTACTACACAGCAGAGAAAAACAATGGCAGCATGAAATTTGCAGGCAAATGGATGGAACTCAAAAATATCATCCTGAGTGAGGTAACCCAGACCCAGAAGGACAAACATGGTATGTACTCACTCATAAGTGAATACTAGATATAAAGCAAAGGACAATCAGACTGCAACCCACAGATCCAGGGAGGCTACCTAGAAGGGAAGACCCTAGGGTGACTGTGACTTATAAGTTTTGGTTTTGCCCAATCACTGGGCATGCCTTAGTGAAACATTTCACTATTAGAATAAGAATTTGTACTATATCAAGCTGATGAAAAGATATGCTGGCTGTACTTTCAAGGAGGGGAGACTAAAATCAGTATGTATATGTATAATTCAGCTAATATTTGGCTTAAAAGGCCTTATTGGGAAATGTTATCATTTTTACTATTTTCTTTTTTTTTTTTATTAAGTTTATTTATTTGCCGGGGTGGTGGTGGTGCATGCCTTTAATCCCAGCACTTGAGAAGTAGAGCCAGGCAGATATATGTGAGTTCGAGGCCAACCTGGGCTACAGAGTCAGTTCCAGGAAAGGCGTAAAGCTACACAGAGAAACCCTGTCTTGAAAAACCAAATAAATAAATAAAGTTTATTAATTTATTTTATTTATGAGTGCTCTGTCTGTTTGTATGCTTTTATGCCAGAAGAAGGCATCAAATTCCACTAGAGATGCTTGTGAGCCACCATGTGGTTGCTGGGAATTGAACTCAGCACCTCTGGAGGAGCAGTCAGTACTCTTAACCACTGAGCCATCTCTCCAGCCCTACTATTTTCTACAGAGAAAATATTTTCCAGTTTCAAATAACTCTGGACTTTGGGATTATAACCCATTTTTATGTTACAAAAAAAATAAGTGGGAAATGCTGAAAGACCACTGAACTCGATGTTGTATTTACATTTCTCTATCTGTATAAAATAATGACTATCAATGTTTGTTTAAAAAGGTGAAGTGCCATTTTTTTTGGGGGGGGGGATCTGCTTGCATACACTTCCTGTTTTCATTTTTGTTAGGTAATATTTCCTCCTTGGGTCTCTGAGGGATTTGAAGATTAGATAGTTACAGTTAAAGTTTAGATAGTTATAGTTTTCCTTGTTAAGAATTTTAGAAAAGAAACTCACTAAAGAGTAAGTGTATAAATTTGAAAGACATTGTAAGATAGTACTGTTAGTAATGTAAGTTAGGGTAGAAAGTTAACCAGGGGGGCCTAGAGAGATGGCTCAGCAGTTAAGAGCACTGACTGCTCTTCCAGAGGTCCTGAGTTCAATTCCCAGCAATCACATGGTGGCTCACAACCATCTGTAATGAGATCTGGTGCCCTCTTCTGGCCTGCAAGCATGCATGTAAGCAGAACACTGTATACATAATAAATAAATAAATCTTTAATAAAAAAAAAAAAAGAAAAGAAAGAAAGTTAATCAGGTACATTTTGTTTGGACTTATCAAAATAGGATAGATAATGGAATTATTTTCTTTGAATTTGTTAAATGCAAAGGGACTAGACATTGTTTAGGTATTTATTACTTGTATATATGATATATTATTGTACTTTTGTATGTAGTTTTTCCTTATACTAGTTGTAGCTTTTTTCTTTTTATTAAAATAGAAAGGAGAAAAAAAATAAAGAACCAAAACCTACTGTTTGGATCCATGGTTAACAGGAATCCTCTTGGGGTTAAGGTGAGCAAATTTGTGAACCATATCCCAGGAAGCAATTCTTGTTATGTAAATAAGAGCATTTCTGTGGCATCAAATGGCAAGTAATTTTGATTAACTGCACAAATCTACCATTCTGTGGCTGTAGTCGGGTAAAGGGGAGACCCATGTTTTCTTCCTAGGGAATGCTTTTTGGAGTTTTTAGGACCTGTAGATCCTCATCTGTGCTATCACTCTCCTGTTGTGGGATAATCTTTTTGTACACTGTGAACATGTGTCTCTGCAAAGACACCTTCTGACTTTTTTAATAAAGAGCTGAATGGAAAAAAATAAAAAAATAAAAAACAAACATCCCCCAAAAATAAATGAAAAGGTGAAGTGCAAATGTGAATTTAACAAGAAGTTGTAGATTTTCAACACTGTACACAAACTCCTTTGTTACAAATAAATATTTATGCTTCTAAAAAAATAAAAAGAAGAAGTGTTTCCCAGATGGCCACTGTATTGCCTTAGCAGTACAAGCAAATTAAAATAAGTTTCACTTTCTCTATTGCAGAAGGTGTTTCTAAGCAACCTTGACTATCACTAGACTACTGTGGAGTGTTTAGCTAAAGACCCTTTAAGGTCAAGTACAAAATGGCTGAGTACATCTCTAACAATGATGAAAATGACAGAGCCAGTTAGAGCATTAGTATATCAAAGATGAAACATGAAAAGAAACTTCAACATCTTCTCACCCTAATCTCTTAAATTACAGAGGAGAAAATTGAGTGTCAAGAATTGTGTCGGTACAGGGGTGTAGGCAGAGGAGGAATAGCTTCTGGTATTCTACAGCACAGTCTGGTAACTATGGTTGATGAGCTTCAAAATAACCAGCAAAGAAGGTTTTGAATAATTCCAGTACAAATATAGAATTGAGATCTGAGGTGATGGCTATGGTAATTACTGTGATCTGATAATATATATATATATACTGTAATGTCACATTACACAAATACATAATACAATTGCTATATGTCAATTAAAAATAAAAAAAGTAATTTTCAAAACTTATGGCAGTTGTAGGATTTGACCATGCTTGTGAGCTCATGCGTTACAAGGCTCAAAGCAGAAGATAGGAGAGAGACCCCCAAGTCAGAACAAATGAATCTATCAGGTCGCAGCAAGCTGCACCAGTTTCTTGTGAATGTGGGTTTCTACTGCTAAATCTCTTAGGTAGAGATGAGCATATGGACCAAGATGGACTCTGCCCACAGGTCTGTATCACAATGAGGAATCCTGTCAGGAAGTCTTTCATCTTTCTGGTTATCATGATGTGTGCCTACAATCCCAGCACTCAAGGTGTAGAGGCAAGAGGTTTAGGAGTTCAAGGCCAGCCTGAGCTCAAAAAAAGACCCCAGTTTAAAAAAAAAAAAAAAAAAAAAAATCTAGGGGTTGGAGAGATGATGGCTCAACGGTTAAGAACACTGGCTGTTCTTCTAGAGGCCCTGAGTTCAATTCCCAGCAATCACATGGTGGCGCACAACCATCCATAATGAGATCTGGTGCCCTCTTCTGGCCTGAAAACATGCATGTACACAGAACACTGTATACATAATAAAAATAAATAAGATAAATCTTAAAAAAAAAATCTAGGTGTGATGGTGCACATCTTTAATTCTACCACTCAGTAGGCAGAGGCAAGTGGATCTCTTAGAGTTTGAGACCATCCTGATCTACACAGTCAGTTCCAGGTCAGCTGGGACCCCATCTCAAAAGAAAAAGAACTTTGTGGCCTGAGAAACACAACCTGAATTGTTAGAGATTATTGATAGGGGCTGGAGAGATGATGGCTCAGTGGTTAAGAGCACTGTCTGCTCTTCCAGAGGTTCTGAGTTCAATTCCCAGCAACCACATGGTGGCTCATTACCAGCCATAATTGGATCCAGTGCCCTCTTCTGGCCTGTAAGCATACATGCAGACAGAATACTGTATACAAAATAAATAAATAAATAAATAAATAAATAATTTTTTTTTAAAAAAAAGAAGTTATTGGCTAGGCAGTGAAGGCGCACGCCTTTAATCCCAGCACTCCGGAAGCAGAGCCAGTCAGATCTCTGTGAGTTCGAGGCCAGCCTGGTCTACAGAGTGAGATCAAGGAAAGGTGCAAAACTACACAGAGAAACCCTGTCTCAAAAAAAAAAAAAAAAAAAAAAAGAAAGAAAGAAAGAAAGAAAGAAAAAAAGAAGGAAAAAAAGGAAAAAGAACAAAAAACCAAAAAACAAAAAAGAAGTTATTGATATCTGCCTATTGCACAATTTTCTGTTGACAAGCTTGAGCTCTCTCTCTCCTACCCTACTACTGTGTCTGTTTTGACTCATCTTCAAAGCTCAGGACTCAGTTATAACTGACAAAACAACAAATCCTACTTTGAGGAAAAGGAGGTCAAATTGCTTTCTGGGTCACTTCTATTTTTAGTCACTATGTGCCATAATTTATCCTCACGTCAGAGGGGACATCCTTTGAACACTCACGATCAATCTTTATGCATACAATTCAGAGTTTCCACATGTTCTCACCAAGTAAATTTTGGGGTGGAGAACTGGGTGATGGATGATACAGTCGAAGAGAAAGGACGTCGAAGAGGTGTTTCTGGAACCACGGCCTAATGCAAAAAAGGGTGTGTCTAACACCGAGGCTGACATTTAAGTTTGCCCAGCCACTTAGAAACATCTAAGTTTTCATAGTGTCAGCCAGGCACTAATATTTAGATGAGGTATCCTAAAACCTTCCCATCATAAGCCCTTTGCATTTCCCTTAAACTGAAATGTATCTGTCAAAGTTAGGTAGTAGTGCACAGGTTCTCTTTATACCTCAGCAAAGCACTGTGCAGGCTGAAAACATTAATATTCACTACTGGTGATTCTTTTTTTATTTTAAGATTTATTTATTTATGAATACAGTGCTCTATCACAAGTATGCCTGCACACCAGAAGAGGGCACCAGATCTCATTATAGATGGGAGTGAGCTGCCATGTGGTTGCTGGGAATTGAACTTAGGCCCTCTGGGAGAGCAGCCAGTGCTCTTAACCTCTGAGCCATCTCACCAGCCCATACTGGTGATTCTGATATGTGTGTTTTATTCAATAACTAAGGCAAGACAAAAGCCAATTTTGTTTGTTTGTTTGTTGTTTTTTGAGACAAACAAAGGTTTCTCTATGTATCCCTGGCTGTCTTGGAACTCACCCAAGGCTGTCCTTGAAAACTTTTGTGAAGATATTGTCCTGTCTCCCTCATGGAACACTGTTGTGTTTAGACAGCAAGTCTTGTAATTTTTTGTTTGAGACAGGGTTCCCCTGTGTAGCCCTGGCTGAACTGGAATGGCATCTGTAAACCAAGGCGGCTTGAACTCAGAGATCTGCTTGTCTCTGCCTCTCAAATGCTGGGATTAAAGGTGTGTGCACCACCGTCCAGTTTAGGTCCTGTAATTTTTCTTGTTTGGGTTTGGTTTGGTTGTATGTTTTTGTAGCTCCTGATGCCAGTGAGTTCTCCATCCTCCTGCCTTAGCCTCCCAAGGGTTGGCATTGCAAGTTTGCACTACCACACCCAGTACTCTGCTTCCTCTAATTTACAGTACACAAACAAATGCCTAATCATTTGGTTGTAGCATCTTCCTGGCAAACTGAACAGTAAGACATGTCACTCTTCACTCTGGAAGTAGTCATTGTCCTGGAGTTTACTTTGTTGATAATAATGTAAATACTACTTTTACATTTTTGTTTGTTATTGAGACAGTGTCTCTATAGTCCAGGCTGGCCTCAAAGTCACTCCTAACCCTCTGGCCTCCATCTCCAAGGGCTGGGGTTAAAGATTGGGCCACCATGCCTAGTTTTCAACTCAGCAAGCATTTTACCAACCCACCTACATCTCCAGCCCACAAATACTGTGATTTAAAACAGGGAATCGTGACAGACATGATAGTGCACACCTTTAGCCCTAGAATTCCAGAGGCAAGAGGCAAGAGAATGTGTAAATTCAAGGCCAGCCTGGTCTACATAGCAAGTTCTAGGGTAGCCAGGGCTACTTAATAGAAAGACTCCATCTCAAAAAAACAAAACCGGGTGGTGGTGGCTCACGCCTTTAATCCCAGCACTCAGGAGGCAGAGCCAGGTGGATCTCTGTGAATTCAAGGCCAGCCTGATCTACAAAGCAAGATCCAGGACAGGCACCAAAACAACATAGAGAAACCCTGTCTTGAAAAATACCAAACAAAAAACAAAAACAAACAAAACAACAACAACAACAGGGCATGGAAGCAGTCCCCTATAGTGCCAGCGTTGGGGAGATGAACCCAGAAGAACCAGACATTCAAGGCCATTCTCAGCTACACAAAAAGTTTGAAGCCAGCCTAGGCATGAAACATGAAGGGCTCTAACAAGCCCGAGTGTGGCAAACTTGGCACTGGCAGGTCTTACCCTCCCACTTTGTTCTCCCTCGCTAAACGGTTAAATTCCCTTATTTAGGCACTTCCACTTTCTTGTTTGTTTGTTTATTTTGTTTTTCGAGACAGAGTTTCTCTGTGTAACAACACTCCTGGCTGTCCAAGAACTCACTTTGTAGACCAGACTGGCCTCGAACTCACTGAGATCCGCCTGCCTCTGCCTCCCAAGTACTGGGATTAAAGGCGTGTGCCACCACCGCCCAGCAGCACTTCCACATTTCTAAAGCTAGCCCCCAAGGTCTTTTCCCTTATTTGGCCACCTCCTTATGCCTCACTCCTTTCTGATGCTGATCACCAAGGTCCAACGACTAAAAAATAAATAAAAACATCAAGGTCCAGCGATCAAAAATCCCCATTTGGCTAACATGTCCAGTGAGAACACAGCAACACATCCTAACTCATTCTAACACAGAGCTCCCCATTTTTCCCTCTTAAATTTACACCTGCAAAGATATTTGCTGCTGTTTATGCCCGGTTCAGATTCACCCATCTTGTCTCTTGTCTTGTTTTAATAAAGGATCTCTTTGTGTTGGAAATTGGTGTCTGGATGTGGTCTGTGCCTAATCTGGGGTCCAAAGGGGCACCCCATGGTAAGCAGGTCCCTTCAAACCCTGTCTTTTAAAAAAGACAGGTGGTGGCGCATGCCTTTAATCCCAGCACTCAGGAGGCAGAGGCAGGCGGATCTCTGTGAGTTCGAGGCCAGCCTGGGCTACCAAGTGAGTTCCAGGAAAGGCAAAAAGCTACACAGAGAAACCCTGTCTCGAAAAACCAAGAAAAGAAAAAAAAAAAAAAAAAAAAAGACTGCTCTAAGGGCATGATTCATGAGGTGCTGATGGACTGCTATGGTATCCCTCTGGCAGCCTGCTCATCAGACAGGCCCGTAAACATCTTCCAGTCTTGCACGTGCAGCCCTGGACTGATGGCTCAGAGATCCATCTGCCCCTGCCTCCCTAGTACTGAGATTAATGGCGTATGCCACCAACCACTCCATAGATTTGATTGTGTTTTTGTTTGTTTTTTGAGACAAGGTTTTCCTGTATAGCCAGACTATCCTGGAACAATCTCTGTAGATCAGTCTGGCCTCAAACTCAGAGATCCGCCTCCCTCTTCCTCCAGAGTGCTGGGATTAGCGGTGTGGGGGGGGCCTAGTTAATTGACTTCAAAGACGTATTTATTTTGTTGATGGGTGTTTTGCTCCTACTTGTCTATCAAGTTCATGCAGTGCCCACAAACACCAGCAGAGGGCCTCAGAACCTCTGAAACAAGAGTTGTACACTGTTGTTTACCTTCCATGGGAATCCATCCTGGGTCTTCTGTAAAAGTAACCAGTGCTCTTAGTCACTAGGCCATTTCTCCAGCTCTCAAATTTTAAAGTAGGAAATTTTGGGGCTGGGGACATTGCTCACTACGTAAAGGCACTTGTCACACAGCTGACAACCTCAGTTTGACCCTGGAGTGCAAAAACAACAACAACAACAACAACCTGAATATGAAGTCACACATGGTCTAATCCAAACACTTAGGGGCTAGAGTTGGGAGGGTCAGTCATTAGAGGCTAGCCTGGGCTACTTGAGATATTATCTCAAGAAAACAAATTCCACTATTGGTTAATTATACATAAGCATAAAACCAGTTATAAATGCCTCAAAAAGATGGTTCTCATAAATCTTCAACATATAACCTATTGCTTAATTTTTTTATTATTATGTTTATTTATTGGGGAAGTACACATGCCACTAAGAATGGAGGTCAGAGGAAAAGTTGAGGGAATGAATTGTCTCCTTCCACCATGTGGGTTAAGGGGATCAAACTCATATTGCTAGCCTTGGCGCCACCACCGCCCAGCACCAGCGTAAACTTTTTCAAGACATTTCTGTTGTCAAGAACAACCATAAAGGAAACTACCTAAAGATGAGAGCTGGCGTCTGTGCGTCTTCATATCGCTAAAGGTGCAAACAATGTGTTTACAAAATCCATGCTCTATTATAATGGTGTTCAATAATTGATGACATTGAAAGCCGATGTGTTCTTCTCTCAGAGAGTTGGTAGGCAGACCTGAGACAGAAGAAACACCCGCTCTGTTTCTCTTTTACTTGAAGGTGAAGAGGAAGTGAGGCTGGGCCTTAGCAGCAATGTCCAAAGGAAGATTGTTTGGTGACAGAGACAGGCATGTTAATCCTGTGGTAATTTGGAGCCAGGCAGGCCCTAAGGCTGACGTCACTGGACAGAGCTCCAAGTCAGTATAATAGATGGGTGCTATTATGGGTCAACGCTGATGGATGGGATTTGCTCAGAATAGCACAATGCACCCAGCTCTTGGGGGACAGTGAACATTTGTCATTAGTGATTAATCCTTCGAAAAGTCCATTTCGAAGAAGCTAACAGGGCTCTCTTTTGCAAGTCTTTTTCCTTTGAATATCAGGTGCAGAAGAGGCATCCATTCAGAAAATATTTACTTTCTTGTTCTATGTAAAGTTTCCTTCAAGGCCAGGTGGTAGTGGTGCACACCTTTAATCCCAGCACTTGGGAGGCAGAGGCAGGGGATCTCTGTGAGTTCCAGGCCAGCCTAGTCTACAGAGCAAGTTCCAGAATAGATTCCAAAGCTACACAAAGAAATCGTGTCAAAAAAAAAAAAAAAAAAGATTTCTCCAAGTATTTAAATCATGAACTGCCTGGTAGATTAGTCCTAGCTCTCAAGCCTAACCTGTAATCCACTTACTTTCTTTTCTTCTTTTTTTTTGGAGCTGAGGATCGAACCCAGGGCCTTGCGCTTGCTACTGAGCTAAATCCCCAACTACTTCTCCTTCTCCTCTTTCTCCTCCTCCTCCTTCTTCTTCCTCTTCTTCTTTTGAGACAGTGTTTCTCTGTGTGGCCCTGTCCATCCTGGAACTCACTTTGTAGACCAGGCTTACCCCAAACTCAGAAATCCACCTGCCTCTACCTCTCAAGGTCTGGGAACAAAGAAGTGTAACACACATCCCCCCCCACACAGATTCACACACTTCTTTTTCTCTCCTTTTGTCTTTTTCTTTCTTTTGGGAAAGAGTCTAGTTCTTATTTTTCATTTTATTTTATTTTCAGCAAAGTCTTACTCTTTAGCCATGGCTAGCCTGAAACTCACTATGTAGATCCAGCTGGCTTCAACTTGAAATGATCCTCTTGCTTCTGTCTCCTAAGCTCTGAGATTGCAGGGGTGTGCCACCACACCAACCAAATTTCTCCTATAAAGACATACTCTGCTGGTGTTTTTAGATGACAGCTTCTATAAATGTCAGAACAGTCCCTGAAGAAGATTAGACATTAATATATAACATATTCTAAAACAGTGAATGGCTTCTCAAAGGGCTCAGGAAATGCAGGTGAGTTTTAATCTTTTTAAAAGATTTATTTATTTATTATGTATACAGAAGAGGGCCCCAGATCTCATTACAGATGGTTGTGAGCCACCATGTGGTTACTGGGAATTGAACTCAGGAACTTTGGAAGAGCAGTTGGTGCTCTTAACCTCTGAGCCATCTCTCTAGCCTGGTGAGTTTTAAAGCATGTAATATATTGCAAGTGTCTAGGAGGGTTAGTAAAATTTGGTGGCCTTGAAGATGAGATATCAGTGATACTAAAAAGAGAGCCCTGTTATGGTTACACAAACTGAGGTGTTCCGTTATTGTTTGTGCTCATTTCTAGTGGTTATTCCCATAACACTCGGAAGGTGAAAGCAGGCAGACCAGAACTTCGTGCTCCGATTCAGCTGCTTGTTGAGTTCCACGCCATACTGAGCTACAGAAGACCCTGTATCCAAAACACAAATGGCTGGGTAGTGGTGGTGCAAGTCTTTAATCCCAGCACTCAGGAAGCAGGAGGGAGGTGGATCTCTTTATTTACTTTAGAAGAACCAACTTTTATTTAACTCTTAAGTCACTTGTCCCCATGGTCCCATTGTTCTCCATGTCAAGGTTCCCCTTACAAACTAATGAAATGCTATATCATATTCCTAATCCCCTCTCACATAATGTTCTGTGTATATTTGATGAGACACCCATCATTTGGACTTCACCTCCCGGTGCCCAGAATGGACCCTGCTCTATCCACCCACAAAGATAAGTCTGGTCTCTAGTCATAATACACAAAACAGGCACCAGCAGCAAAGTAGACAGATTTGGCCTGCCTTATGGCCCTGAGAATATCCATGAGCTCAGAACAATGACGGGCAAATCTATGCTTGAGAACATGACCCGTGTCATCATAGCTCTCCAAAGGGGCGGGGTACATCTCCAGGAGCAGCTCGCTCAGATTTGCTGTGTGGCGGAAAAGGTCATGAAGGACAGCCATGGATATGTCATTGTCAAGGAAGTTGATCTTACTGAGCTGGGTACACTGGTTTAAGACAGGCAGGATGGCACTGAGCTGGGAGACCTTCATTCTGCAGCCTTCCAATTCCAGGGTCTTCAGAGTGGCTGCAACTCTCTCCAGAAGAATACAGAGGGGCCCAGTACTTAAACAGGACAATACCACACTGCTGAGGTTCAGGTGTGTGAGCTGATGTAGGTTCAGACTCAGGGGTAGATGATTCAAGTCTGCCTGTGAAAGCTGGGAGTGAGTGATGGACAGAGTCTCCAAGGGGGTCTTCAGGCACCTTAGCAAGGTTTCCAGGTTGTCTTTCAGAAAGTAAATGCCATTCAGATAGAGATGCTGGAGACAGTCCAGGTTGGGGAACTGAGGACCAGGCTCTGTGACACACTTCTTCATGTCTGGTAGAGCAGAGTTACCACTGAAAGCAGTCTGGCGGATTCCCAGGAGAGGGAGTTTGCAAAGATTTCTCAGCTGCGCCAGGCAATGTGAAAACCAGGCCTGGCTTCCCTGTTGCCACCAGGAATTCAGTTCCAAGTCCTGGACACAGTCTCTGTCTAAAGTGTTCAGGATCCCTATGACAGTGTAGACGTGTGATGCTCTGATCTTCAGCTCCCTGCAGTACAGTTGCACTGAGCCTTTTCTCCACCTGGCCTCCTTGAGATGCTCCCCACAGAGGTCAAAAATCAGCCAACACCCTCAAGGGCTGCTTCACCCCACACTCTGCCTCCTGTTCCTCTGTAGCGTCTTTCTGACTCAGGACCCGTGGAGTTAGCTGACATCTATGCCTCCAGTCTGTTCATCCCAGAAGTCCTGGTGTATATCCTGCAAGTCAAGCACTTGGAGTTTCCACCTCCTGGGGCGCACCTTCTGGGTCTCCAGAAAATCCAGTGCATCCACCACAGCCTTCAAAGTCTCCATGTGGGAGATGGTTGGCAGGGCCCCCATGGAGAGGCAGTGAAAGGGCCAGGCTGCCACCATGGCCCTCACAAGGTTGGTCTGTCTGCCGGTGATGGCCTCCTTGAACAGTGGCGGGAAGAGCTCCATGGGCAGGTCCTCCAGAGCAGAGATGGCCAAGGCCTCATCCTTCAGGAGCCACTGCACTGCCTGGTGCAAGAATGTGTCATGGGCCAGGTCACGAATCCTTGTAGATCCTCAGAGTCCAGAATCTTGAAGAGGCCAGAGGCTGGCTGTGGTGGCTCTTCTGTTCCCAGCAAGGCCAGAGAGTGACTCAGGCTCCAGGACTTTCTTCTCCGGCTCCTCTGACCCTTTCATAGGACTTCCCACTCTCACCTCCTCTTTGTAGTCCCACCTCCCAACCATGAGCTGCACTCTGATTGGTGGATTCCATCTCCATCCTGTTGATTCTATTTGAAATTTGGCATTACGTAGATTGATTGAATCATGTCTCAGTGTGGGAAAGAGAAAGATCCCAGGCTATTGTCAAGGTCAAGGGATCTTCTGTGGTACCTCTCCACAAACTCTGAGTTCTAAGATTTGTTTAGTTGATGATTTAGGAGTTTCTTTTCAGAGAGGGTCTCACCATAGTTTATGCCTACCTGAAATTTACTCTGTAGCCTTAGCAGACTTCAAACTCTCAGAGTCCCTCTACCTCAGAATCTGCCTGTGAAATAAGATTATGGAAGAGAGTGACTACCCTCTGTTTGTTCTATGTAGTTCTCATTATGAGTCAGCTCTAAAGTAATCTATTTCTAACAGACCGACCACATAAACCTAAAAACACCATAATCAAGAGGCCTGTGTCCCTGTCAAAATCATGAGTCTGTCTGGATTCAGAATCTGAGTTGGAGGCTGTAGCAAGCATCTGCTGACACAGATACTAATTGACTGGAGCCAGGTGATGGCACACACCTGTAATCCCAGCTCTCAGGAGGCAGAGGCATGAAGAGCTCTGAGTTCAAGATCAGCCTGGTCTATAGAGTGAGTTCCAGGATAGTTAGAGCTACACAGAGAAACCATGTCTCAAACAAACAAACAAACAAACAAACAAACAAAAAACTACCCCAAAGGGTGGGGCAGTGAAGGAGTAGGCTGGAGGATAGTTGGAGTCCGGGAGAGTGGAGGCAGGCCCTGGGTGGTAGATTTCCATAAGTAGAGTACTTGCAGAGCTTGCATGAGGCCCTGGGATCCTTCCTCAGCATAAACCAAAGTCCATAAACCAGGCTTTGTCCTTGTTGGCAGCAAATAGAAGGAGGCTATTTCTGCATACTGAGAAATAAAAGCCAAGGGACAGGTCTTTCATTAGGGGGATCAAGAGCACACAGCTGCACACATGTCTCAATGTGTTGGAAACAAAATGGTGTGCAGTTGGGTCAGACCACATGGGCCTAGATTGACATGGAGAACATGGGACAGCTGAATGTGGAGTCATAAAGCCTCTACAAGAATTGGAGTTGTAAACTAAAAGTCAGATCCTGGGGCCTGGATGCAATCCTTCTACCCTCTTCCTTAGTCATTAGCCAGTTCCCAAGTTCCTGGTCAGGACCGTCAGGTGACTATAGGGATGCAAAGGTCCTGTGAAGTCTGAGCTCTTGTCAAAGTAAACAGAAGCCATTCTGACACCCTGCGGGGCTTCTGTTACATCCCAATTGTTACATCCCAATTGTTACATCCCAATTGTGTGGCTTCTGCTTGTACAAAGTTGTCAACCTCAACTGGCATCTCTTTAAATTAGAGGCCGGCCTAGTCTACAGAGTGAATTCCAGGACAGCCAGGGCTATGTAAAGAGATCCTGTCTCAAACAAACAAACAACATACAACAAAAACAAACAAACAAAGCAGAGAGGTGCAGGCAGGGGGATTGCTACAAGTTCAAAGCATGTCTGGTCTTCACAGCAAATTCCAGTTCAAACATGGCTGTATAGTAAGATATACTGTCTTAAAAGAGAAAGAAAACAGGGGCTGGAGGGATAGCTTAGCGGCCAAGAGTGGTGGCTACTCTTCCAGAGGGTTCGGGTTCAATTCCCAGCCCCCACATGGCAATTTACAGCTTTCTGTAACCCCAGTTCCAGGAGACCCAATGCCCTCTTTCTGGCACCAGGCATGCATGTGGTATACAGACATACATGCAGGCAAAACTCCCACACACTGCTGGGGGTGGCGGTGCACGCCTGTAATCCCAGCACTTGGGAAGCAGAGGCAGGCATATCTCTGAGTTTGAGGCCAATTTGGTCTACAGAGCAAGTTCCAGGACAGCCAGGGTTACACAGAGAAACCTTTGTCTCAAAAACACAAAAGCAAGAAACAAACTGAGTTAAAAATAGGGAATTATATTCATATATGGATATCAAGTGACTTACCAAGTCACAAAACTGTATATAAATTCCCACATCATTCAACACACCAACAGCAGAGGTTTAGTTCTGGCATACTCAGAGGTGAAGACTGTGGCTACAGTTTTTGTTTGTTTGTTTTGTTTTTGTGTTTTGTTTTTAGCTTACAAGAAATGAAGTTGTGTTGTGATGTCTTTCAAACCAACTTTGCTTTGTCTTTTCTGTCTCCAGCTTAGTCCCCATCCACCCCATCCTCAGGGCCTCCTTCCCACAGGGCCTCCTTTTCACATTCAAGTTAAGCACTTAGGCTTTTGCAGCAGGCCTGTGTTTGTTTCACAGCCTCCACATGGTGTCTGGACAGCCTGTAACTCCAGCTCCAGGATTTCCGAAGCACGCCTTTAGCCTACATGAAAAAGTATAGATTTTCTTTGGTTTGTTTGGTTTTTAATCTTTCTGAGACTGGAGCACCCACTTGATATAAATAGGAAGTGTTTTGTCCTGGTCATATTTCCTCAAAACTATGACATAGTATTTCTTTTCTTTTCTTCCCCCCCCCCCCCCAGACAGGGTTTCTCTGTGTAGCTTTGCGCCTTTTCCTGGAACTCACTTGGTAGCCCAGGCTGGCCTCGAACTCACAGAGATCCACATGCCTCTGCCTCCTGAGTTCTGGGATTAAAGGTGTGCGCCACCACCGCCTGGTCTTTTTTTTTTTTTTTTAAGATTTATTTATTATGTGTACAGTGTTCTGCCTGCATGTATACATGCAGGCCAGAAGAGGGCGCCAGATCTCATTACAGATGGTTGTGAGCCACCATGTGATTGCTGGGAATTGAACTCAGGACCTCTAGAAAAGCAGTCAGTGCTCTTAACCTCTGAGCCATCTCTCCAGCCAGACATAGTATTTCTTAGAAGATATCAGGACCACTAGCAGAAGAGTCTGAGAAGTTGGAGGCTAGTCTGTCTACATGGTGATTTCCATGCCAGCCAGGGCTTCAGAAATGAGATCCTATGTCAAGAATTAGGTGAGGAAGAGAGGGACTTGGAGGGCAGAGGAAGGGGTAACCATAATCAGGATGCATTATGTGACAAAGAAAGTCTATTTTCTTTTCTTTCTTTCTTCCTTCCTTTCTTTCTTTCTTTCTTTCTTTCTTTCTTTCTTTCTTTCTTTCTTTTCAGAGCTGAGGACCGAACCCAGGGCCTTGTGCTTGCTAGGCAAGCACTCTACCACTGAGCTAAATCCCCAAGCCCCAAAAGTCTATTTTCAATAAAAGGAAAAAAGATTAAAAAGTAAGATTGAAGGGTTGAGGATTTAGCTCAGTGGTAGAGCGCTTGCCTAGCAAGCACAAGGCCCTGGGTTCGATCCTCAGCTCAAAAAAAAGAAAAAGAAAAAAAGAAAGAAAGGTAAAATTGATGCCAAGAATTTGTATCCAGCATTGTTGGAAGCATCTTTGCTAACTAACTCCACAGCCCTAGAAGAGTGAGAGTGGGATTGGAAGAACTGAATCCAGTACTAGATATAAAGCAAAGAACAATCAGACTGCAACCCACAGAACCACGGAGGCTACATAGCAGGGGGGACCCTAGGAAGACTGTGGCTTATAAGTTTTGGTTTTACTCAATCAATGGGTAAGCCTCAGTGAAACATTTCATTATTAGGCTAAGAATTTGTACTGTATCAAGCTGATAAAAGAAAAAAAGAATGAATGAATGAATGAATAAATAAATAAATAAATAAATAAATAAATAGAACTGAATCCAGGCTTTACTTGGATTTACTTGAGTTTTGTTGCTTGCATTCTTGAGAGAAAGTCTCAATAAATAGCTCAATCTGGCCTTTAACTCACTGTCATTCTCCTGCCTCTGTTTCGCAAATGTTAGGATTGCAAGTGTGAATCACTAGACTAGCGGAAGGCACTTTTCTTTTCTTGAGACAAGATCTCCCGTAGTCTAGAAAGGCCTGGAATTTTTCTGTGTGGTCAACCTTGACTCCTGACCTCCTACCTCCACCTGCTGAGTGCAGGAATTACAGGCATGGTCTGCCATGTCAAAGTTGAGGCAACTTTTGAAGCTAGAAAGTTAAGTATAGGAATCCATGTGTTTCAAAGACAATATTTAAATGGTGTCCTATTTAAAAGGTCAGGAAAAGCCAGATTATTGACATTCCAAGGAGAAAGATGGTGTTGGGAGTACTAACGATGTAGTTTAGCTGTTAGAATGCTTGGCTACCTGACACAAAACTAGGGGTGGAGCTCTGTCACCATAGAAACTAGGTGCCATGACTCACACCTGTAATCCTAGTACTCAGCACTCAGGAAGCAAAGCAGAGGCAGGAGGATCAGAAGCAGTTTATGAGACCCTGTCAGAGACATCCACACCCATGCTCTCAGGAGTGTCTTATGTTCTTTCTAATCGCTTTCTTTCTTAGCCTTCATGCTTAAGCCCACATTAAAATATATTTAATAAACACCCAGCAAAAGAAGCTACTTACCCAATAGAGAGCATGCCTGAAATAGAATTATTTGGGGGTGGGGGGGTGAGGTGATCTCATTGTAGCCCAATCTAACTTCAAACTCACAGTAATCCTCCTGCCTCACCTCCCAAGTGCTAAAATTGCAGGCATTAGCCATCATGCTCAGCTGGAAATAGAATTACCCTTTGAATAATCACTTGGAGAAAATAGTAGTTGAGGCAGCAAATAGCTAAGGGAACCAAGGACCGTGTGGTTTAGGGCAAGAAAACTCTAATTTCTTAGATACATTATCAAAATTATCAGTAAAGGGATAATTGCACCCATAGACTTCTTTTGTAGAATTCTCTATGGAACATGAATTACAGATATTAACAACCTGGTTGGACACCATGAAATGCACCAATATAATCACTGTCTTGATGAAATACACTATTGAAAAGACAAGGGATATTTCTAATGCATAGTTAAATTACAATGAAAGGCCTGACAATCATGTCTCAAATAATAAACTCTGGAAACAGAGTTCACCATCTTTAACCATCGGGGAAATGCACATTAGACGAAACTCATCCCATTTGGAATGGCTACCAGCCCGAAGAAAAAGGACAACAAATTCTAGAGGTGGGAGGGGAGAGGACCCTTCATATTCTGCTGGTGGGAGGGCAGATCTGTGACACTATGGAAGGCAGCAGAGGTTCCTCAATCCAAAACCAGAACTATCATGACTCAGGTAGCCCACTTCTGAACACATACCTGAAGTATTTCATGTCCATAAACCAGAGAGACTTGTCCATCCCTGTTTACTGTCACATTTAATCACAATAGCTGGGAGATGGAAACAGCCTCAAGGTGCAGCAAATGAGTGGATGGAGGAAATGAGGTACACACACACACACAGTGAAGTGTTATGATTATTTTTTTAAAAAATGGAAGATTGGGGATTTAGCTCAGTGGTAGAGCGCTTGCCTAGCAAACGCAAGGCCCTGGGTTCGGTCCTCAGCTCTGGGGGAATAAAAAATGGGGCCTGTGAGATGGTTCAGTGAATAAAAGCACTTCTTTGCTGTTCTCTGAAGTTCAGTTAGGCACTTTCTGTAAATAATGAGACTAAGTTGCTTGAAGACTGGGAATTTTATTTTGTTATAAGACATCTTTCCACTCAAATTGTTCTCTGGACCCCGTGAACAAGATAGCATTGAGCAAGTCCAACCCAGGGATGGATGTCCAGTTTCTGCAGAGATGGATGTCCAGTTTCTTAGCCATTGTAGGGCTCTTCCTTTCACCTCAGAGCAGAAGATCTTGACATCGGTCTAAGGTGGCAAATTTGGAGACAGCTTTTTGTATTTCTTCGCAGAGCGTTTCTCGCTTGCAAAATTTCTCAACATCTTCCGATTGCTGTAAGAGAAATGTGCGAAGGTGGTCAAAAGTTGCTAGGGGGAAGATCCAAGACTTTTCCCTTAAACAAAGATAAAAGTTGGGTGTGGTGACACACACCTTTAATCCCAGCACCAGGGAGGGAAGGCAGAGGCAGGTGAATGGATTGTAACTGAGTTTGAAGCCAGCCTGGGACCTTGTCTCAAAACCCAAACAAACTGAACAAATAGAGTAAAGAATGCATTTTATTTCAGGAGCCCCTGAGACGGTTTTCCTGACTCCTGGGAGTGATGAGTGATGAGCCATATACAGTCAAGTTGGCCCGCACTCTCAGGGTTCACATGTTTTGTACTCATGGATAGATGTTGAATTCTAGAGTCTAACACAGGGCTGGCATATATCCCTACAGGAAAAGCTGCCTGCCAGGGATTCTGAGGACCTGATTTCGATCACTTCTGTCTGCCATGACGCTTGTGCCGTGGCGTGGCATGCCTGTGTAACCCGATCCCAAACAAAAGAAATGAAACTAAAATCAAAAGCAGTATTTGTAAAACCAATCAATATATACTTTCTTTGGGTCTTTGTAGCCATCAAGAATGCCTCTCTACCAATCAGGACAACAGGGTGTCCTTGCTCACCCCGAGTTTCCCACAGCTACTCCAACCACAACTTCTTTACTCACTTCTTTTTCAGCATGGATTGTTCTATTTTTTGTACCTCCAAGAAATAGACACCTAGTAGGTACTAATGTTCATGCAGTCTCATATAGGCTGGCCTCTATGCCCATACCTCTGGTTTTATGCTGTGCTGGGGACTGAACCCAACCCAGGCTCTTATTTATGCTCAGGCAAGCATTGTGTCCACTGAGTTACATTCCCAGCCACTTACTCTAGTTTTTGGACTACTTGCCTAAAATTAAAGTGAAGCTAAGGTCTCCACTTGTCAGGCATGTTGCTATCCCCGCTTTCACCCGATTTATGTGGCAAATAAGATAACAGGGTGTTTGCTTTTTGGTTTCTATTTGGTTATTCAGAAGAAATTCACCTAAATGTCTTGCTTTTTCTGTTTCCTATGCCTAGAGAGATACTTGGGAGTTACCTGTGGACGCATTCAGGACATAACAGATTGTCTTCCACTCCTGGGGTTGGGAAAACACAGGCTGGTAATAGAAAGAGACAGATCATCCTCTGGGGAGAGTCTGGAACCCAGGCATGACCGGCGTGCATCTGCAGGTAAACCCAGCCTGCCTTATCTGCAGGGAGCATTCTGCCGTGGACAACACACCACCTGCATCCTGAGAAGTAGGAACAAGCAAATAGAGGGGAGGGAAGGTCAAGACAATGCTCCATGATCTCTCAGAAAACTACTCTTAAATTGGCTATCTTTTTTTTTTTTTTTTTTTTTTTGCCAGAGCTGAGGACCCACCCCAGGGCCTTCACGCTTGCTAGGCAAGCACTCTACCACTGAGATAAATCCCCAACCCCAAATTGGCTATCTTATGGTCTGCTAAAAATCAAATGCATTATGATAGCTTATAAACTGTCAAAACTTTCACATAACGTGCACAGGGAAATTTAAGTATTGAGAAAAAATAAAAGGAAATTGAGTGAGATGCATAGAAAACATGCCAGATGACAGTTTCTAAACACAAATTATGGAGTCCAGAGGAATCTTAGATACTTTGAAGAATCCTTTGTGCTCAAGATTTTGCTAAATGGTTCACATAATAATATATTATTGAGACTTGTATTCCACTTTCTTTCCAATACTAGAGATTAAATTCAGGACCTCATTCCCACTAGGCAACATTTTTACCACTGTGCCAAGCTTCCCAAACCCTTGCTTTTCCTACAGGGGAGATAGCAAGGACTTATTATTAAATACCATTTTCCCCAATAAACTGACCCAGGTATTCTCACACAGACCACTTATCTATAACAACTACATTGTATTGATCTGACTTAAGGAGCCATAACTGGTAAATCAGGGGGGGAAATTGCATACACGAAATTGCCTCAATGCATACATGCATACATGCTTTGGAAAAAATGCAACCAAGAAAGTGGAAGACCTATAAAAAGACTTTTAAGGCCAGGCAGTGATGGCTCACAACTGTAATCCCAGCACTCAGGAGCAGAGGCAGGTGGATCTCTGTGAGTTTGAGGCCAGCCTGGTCTACAGAGCTATTCGTTCCAGAGAAACCCTGTCTCGAAAAACCAAAAAAAAAAAAAAAAAAAAAAGAAGAAGAAGAAGAAGAAGTCCTTTTAAAAAGCCTGAAAGAATTTAGAAGAAGACTTCCACCACGGCCCTAGACTGGGAAAAAAAAATTGTAAAAATGGCTCTCACCAAAAACAAACTAGAGATTCAATATACTTTCCAAATTTTTCAATGTCATTCTTCACAGAAACAGGAAAAAAAATTCTAAAACTCACATGGGAGCACAAAAGGACCTGGAGAGCCAATACAATCCTGAACAAAACAAATAATGCAGAAGCATCTGATTAAGATAGACTACAGGCTGGGCGGCGGTGGTGCACACCTGTAATCCCAGCACTCGGGAGGCAGAGGCAGGTGGGTATGAGTTCGAGGCCAGCCTGGTCTACAGAGCTAGTCCAGGACAGGCTCCAAAGCTACAGAGAAACCCTGTCTCAAAAAACAAACATAGATCCCGACATAATAAACCCAGGAAGCTATAGCCACCCGATTTTGACACAGATGCCACAAATACGCATTGGAAAAAAGCGTCTTTGCTGAATGGTTCCTGAAAAATCAGATAGCCACATGTAGAAAAGATCTGCCTTTCTGTACAAAAATCAACTCTGTATAACAAAATTAATATCTAGAATATACAGTGTTCACTATTACCCACACATCTTCCTTTTAAACAAGGTCTCCCTATATAGCCTTAATTGGCCTGAAACTCACTAGAGACTGGCCTCAAGTTCATAGATAGGTCAGCCTGCCTGTGCCTCCCACATGCTGGGATTACATACAGATGCACACCACAAAGCCAAGTTTTATGTGGTGATAGGGGTGTAATTCAAGGCTTCAAACACACCAGGCACTCTACTGACTGAGCTGCATTTCCAATCCCTATGAATGCCTAGTGTAGGAAAGGAAGGTACACTTTATTCAGGCTGATATCACATTATTAAGTTCCCCTCTTGGATACTGGAATCCCCATATTTACCAATGAGACAGTGTCATTAGTCCAAGTAAGATTTTGGTATTCATCAAGAGGAAAACATAAGCCAGGCAGTGGTAGCTCACGCCTTTAATCCCAGCACTTGGGAGGCAGAGCCAGGTGGATCTGTGAGTTCAAGGCCAGCCTGGTCTACAGAGCTAGTCCAGGACAGGCTCCAAAACTACACAGAAAAAGAAAGGGGGGAAAAATAAAAGGAAAAAACGAATTCCTATGTGAATCAATTTTAGAATTCATGGCAGTCATTCTCAACCTATGGGTCATGACCCCTTTGGAAATCTCTATTTCCAAACATTTCTAAAAGTAGCAGAACTCCAGTTATGAAGTAACAATGAAAATAATTTTATGATTAGGGGTCACCACAACATGAGGAACTGTATTATTTAAGGGTCACAGTGTTAGAAACTTTGAGCCCCAATGATCTAGTTTTGCTTCATTTTGAGATGTAGTCTGATTACCCAGGTTAGTCTTGAACTCACCATAAAGTGAAGAATGATCTTGAACTACTGACCCACCGGCCTCCACCTCCCAGGTGCTGGGAACACACATATGCACCACCCTACCCTGCTGATCTTCAGACTTGTATTATAATATAACCCCGGATACTTTCTAGCCCTTCTGTCCCATGCTGATGTTAACTAAGCAGGCTTCTCAAGCAAGAGCAGTCCTCACACCTTGCTGATGGTCTTACCAGTGGCTGGGGGCAGAAAGGCCTTTACATTAGAAGGAAGAGGTTGTCGGTTCACAGTTCTAGGCTGGGTGGCTCTCATGGCTATCCTTCCCCAGGCTGCGAATACGGACTCCCTTTCTGAAGTTATCACTTCAACTATACCGGTCTCCTCTCTCTGCCTACTACTCTTGAGATTTTCAGGCTTGGATCCTTTCGTGACAACAGTCTTGGGTTTCCTGGGAAGAGGCTTCAGTCTGGCTTCAAGAGATGTATCGGGAATGTGCTGAAAAAGAAATGCACCAGTATTCAAAACGGCTTTTTGCAGAAAGGACTGGTTATACCCTAATTTCACCCTGGCTTGAGCAAGTATGCAAATTTTAAAACGATACTCTCTATTGTGTGGGTTCAGCAGGGAGAAAACTCTGATGTTAAAAGCTTAGATCCGGCCGGGGCGGAGGTGGCGCACGCCTTTAATCCCGGCACTCGGGAGGCAGAGCCAGGCGGATCTGTGAGTTCGAGGCCAGCCTGGGCTACAGAGTGAGTTCCAGGAAAGGCGGAAAGCTACACAGAGAAACCCTGTCTCGAAGAACAAAAACAAAAAAGCTCAGCTCCAGAGAAATGGCGAGCACAGAAGATTGGGAAGATCACTGGCCTGGAGGGAGCATTCCGGCAAACTGCTAATAAACATTTGTTTCCCCACAAATGCCTATAACCACAGCTCCTAGGGGGAGTGCCAGATACAGGGAGAGAGACACTGCCCGCTTCAAAAGAGTAGGCACATGGATAGGACACCAAATGCCCTCCTCTGGCCTCCATGTGCACAGGTACATGGATCTGCACACAGGGGAAAAAAAAAAGGAGATACAAGCAAGATCATAAATTCAAAGCCAGGCTCTACTACATGTTAAGATAGCAAGGTCCAGGCACTTAGTTGTGGGATTTGGTGAAGGTGCTTTGTGTTTTGTCTATTTATTTGAAACAGGGTTTCTGTGGATCGGTCCCGACTGTCTTGGGAACTAGCTCTAGGCCAGGCTGGCCTTGGGAACTCAGAGATCTTCCTGTTTTTGCCTCCCTGCTGCTGAGATGTGTGCCACCACACCCAGCTGGTGGTTTGTTTTTTTGTTTCTAGTCTCCCTCTGTAGCCCAGGCTGGCCTTGAACTTGATGTCCACCTTCCTGTCTCAGTCTTCCAAGTGATGGGATTACAGTTGCTGCCCATCCAGCTCTTTTTGGTGTGAGGCAATAGTAAAACGGTCTTCTTGGCCTAGAATCTACTATGTGGCCAAGATAGACCCTCTTGTCTCCAGCCCCCAGTTCTGGGTTCTTAGTTTTGTCATATCCAACTGTAGCACCCAGTTACAAAAACAAAAAACATGGTAAGATGGAAAGTTGTTGTGTAGTAGACAGGGGGCTTGAGTGCTTTTCTAAACAACCCTACTTTGACTGCACTCAATTCAATAAATCATGTGGGGCCTAGTGGTGCAGGCCTATCATCCCAACAATTAGTACCTATAATCCCGGCAGTTGGGGGTCTGGAGTAGCAGTTTTCAGAGCTCAATAATCTTAAGCTACCTAGGGAGTTGTAGGGCAGCCTAAGACACTTGGAGATCTTATCAAGACAAACCGCTAAATGTAGTGCCACACATCCTTAACTTCAGCATGAAGAAGGCAGAGGCAGGTGGATCTGAGTTCCAGGCTGCCCAGGTAGCAGCACAGTGAGACCTTGTCTCAAAAAACAAACAAGCCGGGCGGTGCTGGTGCATGCCTGTAATCCCAGCACTCAGGAGGCAGAGCCAGGCGGATCTCTGTGAGTTTGAGGCCAGCCTGGGCTACCGAGTGAGTTCCAGGAAAGGCGCAAAGCTAGAGAGAAACCCTGTCTCAAAAAACAACAAAACAACAAAACAAAACAAAACAAACAAAAACCACACACACAACCAAATATGTAGTGGAAAATGGGAGGTTGAGTTCAACCACACATTTGGTCCCTCTAATGTCAGTAACCATGCCTTAGAGGAGAAAGGTTACATGCATATAGAAGTTTTAGTGAGCCCACAGGGAGAGCCCACCTCCATTCCATCACCATATCCATTACTCACGCATTGCTGTTTCGAATATGAGTTTTTCTGGAGTCTCTTGTAAACGTCAATTTTCTAAGGAAATGAAGAGAAAATAGTTAAAACTCCGACCAAGCTCCACATACTTAGTCGGTAGAGCACAGAATCCCAGTGTGAGGGCACTCACCTTCCCATCTGTACTCAGGTGGTGATAGCGACACCATTCCCGAAGAGTGTTCCGGGACACATCATTAATGGGAGGTAGCACAGCTGGCAGGTGGGGCCCTTGTAGGGATACTGGAGGTTTGCTAGCCTCAGAAGCTGGCTCGGGGGGCACTGAGAAGAGAAGAGACAAAGCAATAACTAATACAGGTGACTGCTCACAAGCCAGTTTGCACCTGTAAAAATGAGGAATGGGGTTGGGGATTTAGCTCAGTGGTAGAGTGCTTGCCTAGCAAGCACAAGGCCCTGGGTTCGGTCCTCAGCTCCACAAAAAAAAAAAAAAAAAAAAAAAAAAGAGGAATTCACTTGACCAAGATCACACACTCCTTAAAACAGGGGACCCAGAACAGCAACCCACCCTAATATTCTAACTGCTATGCTTTCTTTTCTTAAGATTTTGTCTTATTATGTTTGTGTATGTGCCAATGTGCATTCTAGACAACTCAGGTATTTGTTGTTGTTGTTGTTTTTCCTTTTTCTTTTGTTTTGGTTTTTTTGGTTTTTCAAGACAGGGTTTCTCTGTAGCTTTGGAGCCTGTCCTAGACTAGCTCTGTAGACCAGGCTGGCCTCGAACTCACAGAGATTCACCTGCTGCTGCCCCCCAGTGCTAGGATTACAGGCATGTATCACCACCACTTGTTTTGTTTTTATCAAGTCAGGGCTTCTCTGTGTAACAAACTGGTCTACAAACCCGGAGATCTATCCGCCTGCCTCTGCCTCACATGGGCTGGGATTAAAGGTGTGTGCCCCCACCGGCAACACCTATTTCCTACCTTAAATAAGACAGCTCGTGGGGCTTAGCAACTGAGCTAGGTGAAATTTTCTCCTGGGGAATTACAGTGAGGTTGAAGAAGCCTGCTTGCCTGCCTGGCCTGGTGGTGCAGGCCTTTAAGCCTTTAGTCCCAGCACCAGAAAGACAGAAATGGGGGATTTTTTTCTGTTGAGTTTGAGGCAAGCTTTATCTTCATAGAAAGCTCCAGGCCAGCCAAGGCAGCACAGTGAAAAATTAAGTCAAATAAAATGAAGTCTACTTTCCTTGGCTTTCCAGAGGCTTACTGAGAAATCTACCTCACATCTACATCTACATTGTTTTCCCCAAGATTATTCTTCTTTTTTTTCTTCTTCTTCTTCTTCTTCTTCTTCTTCTTCTTCTTCTTCTTCTGGTTTTTCGAGACTCTGGAGTGCTGGGGTTAAAGGCATGCACCACCGCCCCCCAGCACACCCAGAATTCTTCCGTTTGACAATACCTGCTGGCTGGAGGCCTATGGGTGAAGAAAAAATTGATTCGGTCGACAGTTCAATGGTGGGTTCCTCCGTCACTGGGACCAGCGTTAAAATCACATTTTCTTCGTCAATTTCTTCGTTACAGAAGCTCTGCAAAGAGAAGCAGTGAGGGAGTCCGCATACTTACAAGACAAGCTTAATGAAGTCATTGTTTATCTACCATCTGTGTCTGGGTGTTAGGAAAGCAAGATGCCCAGAAGGTGGAGGAGTGTGGCCACTGTGGGGGGACTTTCTATACCAGGGTAAGTAATCTCAGTTGTCCTCTTTTGCACTGATATATACCTAGTCTCAGAAAAGAAATGACTTAAGCTGGGTGGTGGCGCACGCCTTTAATCCCAGCACTGAGGAGGCAGAGCCAGGAGGATCTCTGTGAGTTCGAGGCCAGCCTCGAAACCTGTCTCGAAAAACAAACAAACAAACAAAAAAAAAGAAAAAGAAGAAGAAAGACATGAATTAAGACTATGGAGCAGTGACACTTCCTTGAGGAAGTTCTTGAACATTCTACAGACCGTGTCACACCCCTCCCCTTCAGGAGAACTCTCCTCCTCAACCTCTTTACTTCCAAACTTGATTTACTGATTTTCTTTTTTACATTTATATAGCATCTTTTCAAAGTACTCCAGACACAGATTTACTTTTGCTACCTAAAAAACAAACAACAACACCCTTTACTTCCAAACTTGAATTACTGATTTTTTTTTTTTTTACATCTGTATAGCACCTTTTCAAAGTACCCAAAACACAGATTCACTTTTGTGACCTTAAAAACAAACAATCAAACAAAAAGCAATGCCAGGCATGACATATGCCTTTAATCCCAGTACTTGGGAGGCAGAAACAGGCAGATCTCTAAGTATGAAGCCAGCCTGGTCTACATAGAGTTCCATGACAGCCTGGGCTACACATCAACAAAACAAAAAGTAGACATCACCCCACTCTGGGGATGAGGTCTAAAAGCAGTAGTGAGTTGGCCTGGCTAATTCTGCCTTGTAGCTTGTTACAGTGGCCCCTATCTGGCCCAGGATCACTGAAACCTACATCCACCTGGCATTAGAGATACCGGGAACTGGTTACTTCTCATTAAAAAAAAACAACAACAAGTCTACTTAAATATATATGTGTTTTTAAACGTATAAGTTGTCAAAATTTTTCACTTAATTTTAGTTCACCCTTCCTAGAGATTTTTAATTAGCTACAGCATTTTTTGTCGAAGACAAACTTACAGGTTACTATTTCATCTAGGAAACAGTTTCACTTTGCTCCCAGGAGATACATAGTGTCAAACATGTGGAAAGAAAGTAACAAGCAAAGAGGCTCCCAAGATGGAGGCTTTGAACCCGAATTGATTCCTCCAAGAAGGAAACAAAAAGTGAGACCTGGAAAGACAGCGGAAAAGAACTCCCGGAGAAAATGAATTCTCTTAGAAAGAAAGGTTACCTTGTTGTAAGCATCCTGGCTGCACTGTGCCATTTCCACGCAGACTTCAGGGGAGACAACAAAAGCTGCAAAAGTAAGGATGTCTGCAGCTCACTACTGCTAACCTGAGCGTTCTTTTACAGGTAAATGCCGCCTCCTACTTCCTGTCGTCCAAATAGGCTCTTTCCCCTCCTCCGCTCTCCACCCCTTTCGTCTTTCACAGTGGCTTTATCAGCTCCACTGATCTCAGGAGATAACTGATGGTACACAGCGGAATTATTAAGTCAATCAAAAGCCCACATCACTCCCCTTTTTTAAAAAAAGCTGGATCTGAGTAGCTTTTGAGCTACTCATGGTGTCAAACGTCTGTAATCCCAGTTTTCTGGATGCAGAAACAAGAGCAGGAGGATCATAACAACCCCAAGTCTGCTTGGACTGCAGAACAAGAGTCTCCTGAAGGGTGGTGCATGCTAGTTAGCCCAGAGCTAGATAGATAGCCTGAGCCAGGAGAAACGTTCAGTTCCCCTCAGCGTCTGTGAAATCCTCTGTCTTTAAAGGAAGGAAGATGGAGAGATGGCTCAGTGGTTAAGAGCACTGGCTGTTCTTTCAGAGGACCCAGGTTCCTAGCACCCACATGGCAGCTCATAACTGCCTGAACCTCCAGTTTCAGGGGATCCAACACCTTCACACAGACAAAACATGAATGTGCATGAAATAAAAATGAATACATGCTTTTTAAAAGGAAGGTAGAAACAAAACAAAACAAAAGACAGCCCTCCCCCTCAAAAAATATTTAATTTATTAAGGGATTGTCTGTAAATCGAAATTATGAAGCCCTACCTATCTCCTGAATCACTCCTTTGAGGGTGTGCCCCGGGAATCTGTATTTCCCTGATTTCCTCAGGTGCTTCTCCTACAGTCTGGTAGCTCTGCCCAAATCAAGCTTTGCTAGAAATAGCTTTGGAGACAGGTCCATAAGAGCTCACACTCCTTGTCCCTTGTTGGGGACAGGCAAGGACTCCTCCTTCCCATGTGGGTGCCAGAGCTGCTTTGAATGATTAAGGTGACCCAGTGGCCTGAGGTGGGTGGCATGGAGACAAAGCCTTGCTATTGTCTTTATTTTGTCACTTTGCCTCGACCTCCCAAATAGTGATTACCAAATACAGTGGTTACAGGGGACATTATGTCCTCTTCACATGCTAGAGTTCTTTCTCTCCCCCACCCCTTTGAATTTTCTTCATTTCTTTTTTTAAGAATTAAACCAGGCTTCGTGGACTGAAGATACGGTTCAGTGGTAAGAGCACTGATTGATGTTCCAGAGGACCCAGGTTAGATTGCCAGTATCCACACAGCGACTCTCAACTGTCTATAACTCCAGTTTCAGGGGATCTGAGACCTTCTGGACTTCAAGGGTCCTTAGTGGTGTACATGTATACATGCAGGAAAAATACCCATACTTATAAAATGAAGTTTAAATTGGAACTTAAAAGACAAACTACTAGCCCGGTGGTGGTGGCACTTGCCTTTAATTCCAGCATTTGGGAAGCAGAGGCAGGCAGTGGGTTCGAGGCCAGCCTGGTCTACAAAGTGAGTTCCATGACAGCCAGGACTGTTACACAGAGAAAAAAACAAAACAAAACAAACAAAAAGACAAGCTACCTTTTCGATAAATCTGGGTGTGGTGGTACACACCTTTAAACTCAGCACTCTGGAATCAGAGGCAGGCTGCAGCTTGGTCTATGAAGAGCTCTAGGTCAGCCAAGAATTCAAAGTGGGAATGCTGTCTGAAACAAACTAAATAAATAATTTGGACAGGTTTATCACATTAGAGCTCCATGATCCCCTTCCAGGGCACCAGACCAGCGAGCTCACCCAGGACAGGATGTGCCAGCAGCTAAGAATGGTAAAGAAATGAAATGCCTGGATTAATGACCAGGACTGGAAATGAAACTGAACACCTGAAAACGCTTTGCCTTCTCTTGGCCTGGGTGTGTCAGTGCACGCCTTTAATACTAGCACTGGGAGGCAGAGGCAAGTGAATCTCTGTGAGTTCGAGTTCTAGGACAATCAGGGCAGTTACACAGAGAAATCCTATCTTGAAAAGCCAATAACAGTAATAATAATAAATCAGTCAGGTATGATGGTGCATATCTTTAGCCCTAGCACTCAGGAGGCAGAGGCAGGCAGATCTCTGAATTTGAGACTTGTCTATTCTACATCAGGAAGTTCTGGACTAGCTAAGTAGCTAGGGCTACACCCTGTTTCTCTCTCTCTCTCTCTCTCTCTCTCACACACACACACACACACACACACACTCACACACTCTTTTCTGAGACAGAGTTTCTCTGTGTAGCTTTGGAGCCTTTCCTGGAACTCACTCTGTAGCCCAGGCTGGCCTCGGCCTCGAACTCACAGAGATCCACCTAGCTCTGCCTCCCGAGTGCTGGGATTAAAGGCGTGTGCCACCGCCACCTGGCTAGTTTTTATCTTTTTTTAAGTTTCCACTTTTTTGTCTTTTGTGGCCATTGCTAGACTGGCCGATGCCAAAATGAAGTTCAATCCCTCACTGACTTCTGACTGGAGCAAGAATTGCAAACAGCCTTTCAGTTCACCTTCTCACATCTAGGGGAAGATCATGTCTTCCCCACTTCCCACAGAGGTGAGATGGAAGCATAATGTTCTGTCTATGCCCATGCGAAAAGATAATGAAGTTCAGGTTGCTGGGAACACTACAAAGGCCAGCAGACGGGCAAAGAGTTCCAGGTGTACAGGAAGAAATACATCATCTACACAGAAGGAGTGCAGAGAGAAAAAAAATTAATAGCACAACAGTCGGTGTGGACATCCACCCCAGTGAGGTGAATATCACCAGACTAAGCTGATAAAGAAGAAAAGAAAAATCCTGGAAAGGAAAGCTGAGTCTAAACCTGAAGAAGGACGAGGCAAATACAGGAAGAGATGATTGAGATGTGGGATTAGAGGAACTCATGCACAACTTTTTCATTAAAGACTGCTTAAGTGGGCTGGAGAGATGGCTCAGCGGTTAAGAGCACTGGCTGCCCTTCCAGAGGTGCTGAGTTCAATTCCCAGCAACTACATGGTGGCTCACAGCCATCTGTAATGAGATCTAGTGCCCTCTTCTGGCCTGCAAGCATGCATGTAGACAGAACACTGTATACATAATAAATAAATAAATCTTTAAAAAAAAAAAAAGACTACTTAAGTAAAAATTAAAAAAAAAAAAAAAAAAAAGAATCCACCAAGTGGTGTTAGCTCACACTTTTAATCCCAGCACTCACTCAGGAGGCAGAGGTAGGTAGATTTCTGAGTTTGAGACCAGCCTGGTTTACAAAGCAGGTTCCAGAATAGCCAGCGCTACATGAAGAAACACTGTCTTGAAAAACAAAACAGCAACAACAACAACAACAAATCCTTTTCGTGTGTGTGTGTGTGTGTGTGTGTGTGTGTGTGTGTGTGTGTGTGTGTGTGTTGGGGGGGGACGCATATCAGTGTGTATTTCTGGCTGGCCTGGCACTTGATGTGTAGACCAGGCTGGCCTCAAACTCTCATAGTTCCACCTGCCTTGACCTCTGCACTGCTGGGATGCTAGGATTAAAGGGAAGAGTCAAGCCCAGCTAAGGAGAACCCTCCTAAACTAAATAGGATAGCTCAGGTTGGAGGCAGCAGCTCATTCAAGGCCAGAATGATCTGTCTGTACAGTGAGTGAGTTTACAGTAAGCCAGGGCAACATAAGAACCTCTTTCAAACACTTCCCATATCCTCACCTCTAAAAGAAAGAAAAGTCAGATTCGGGGCTAGGAATGTAGGGCTGGTAGAGTGCTTGGCTAGTGTACATGAAATCTTGAGTTTGGTTCCCAGCACAACAGCAACAACACTAGAATAAAAGTGGGCATGGTGTTGTACATCTATAATTCTGGTACTTGGGACATCTGCGTAGTTTCAGACCAGCCAAGACTACATAGGGAGACGTGTCTCAAGGAAACAGTGTACTGAGTTCTTGGGTTGGGCTGGGGATGTAGTTCAGTGCTATAGGACATGCCTAGAAGGCACAAGGTTGCAAGTTGGATTCTCAGCACACACACACACACACACACACACACACACACACACACACACACACACACACAAAGAGGAGGAAGAAGAAGGAGGAGGAAGGAAGAAAGGAGGAAAGAAGGAAGAGAGGGAGATAAATGAGCTATCTTCTTTCTGTACTTGGAGCTTTTTCCCCAGGATTTTTCCTATGAGACAGGATGGTCTGTTAAATAAACCAGAACAGAAAGATGAACTCATGTCCACTTGAGGTAGTAATAGTTTGGTGATAAAGATTTTTAGATTGGTAGGACACTGTAGCTCACTGGGTATTTCCCTAGCATACATGAGAATCCCAAGAAGCTTGCAGATAGGTGTGTTGACTCGGGCCTGTATTGGCAGAAGCCTGCTGTCTCAGTACTTTGGAGGTCCAAGTATGAAGTTCAAAGTCATCCTCTGTTACGAAATCAAGTTCCACATTAGCTTGGGCTAAATACACTACATGAAATCTTGTCTCAAAACAACCAACACTTAGACTAGGCTAAGCACATAGCTCAGTGGTAGAGAAGGGGAGCCACCACCATCTCTAATGTACTCAACAGATGTTAAAGCACTATTAAAATTTGTTTAAAATTTAGTTGGGCAGTGGTGGCGCATGCCTTTAATCCCAGCACTCAGAAGAGGTAGGTGAATCACTGTGGGTTCAAAGCCAGCCTGGTCTACAAAGAGAGTTCCAGGACAGGCTCTAAAAGCTACTTGTCTCAAAAAAACAAACAAACAAAATAATTTTTTTTTTTTTTTTGCTTAAAATTCACCATTTTTAGTGTAAATAACCAGTCATTTTTGTTTGCTTGTTTTTTTGTTTTTGAGACAGGGTGTGCTACCACATCCAGTTTGTGCAGTGCAAGGCATCGAACCCTGGGTCTCCGGGATGTCAGGCAGGCACTCTAACCATTGAACTATATCCCTCTTCCCCTTAACTTGATGTTGAACTGCATCTGCATCCTCTTGACTGCCGGTCTGCTTTGCCTACAAGGACCCCAGCCTCATAGTGCCTCAAGGCCCCGAGCCCTCTGGCTGCCATTCAGTCTTCTAGTAATTAAATGCCATAACCTGGCCGTATTATTTCAGGGTTCATTATCCCCTAACTGGTATGATAGCCCAACACTGTGAATGCCTCACCTACCATCAGAGAACATTCTCAGCTGTGCTTGGTCCCTTTCCAGCACATTCCTAATAGGCCTTCTCAATACTTCTTCCTATGTGGCTGTGCAAAGAACATGGCTTCCCAAATGTGACCTTACATCTCTGTCTTTTGTTTGTTTGTTTGTTTTTGTTTTTGTTTTTGTAGACAGGGTTTCTCTGTAGCTTTGGAGCCTGTCCTGGAATAGCTCTGTAGACCAGGCTAGCCTCGAACTCACAGAGATCCACCTGCCTCTGCCTCCGGAGTGCTGGGATTACAGGCATACGCTACCACCGCCCGACTTTTTCTTAGTTTTTTTATCGATGTAGAGACACCATGACCACGGCAACTCTTACAAAGAAAACATTTCATTGAGGCGGTGGCTTATAGGTTCAGGGGTTCAAGCCCATTATTACCATGATGGGGGAGCATTTGGGCAGTTGTGGTGCGGCTATATCTTGACCAGAGGGCAGCAGGAAGTCGACTGTCACCCTGAAGGAAGCTTGAGAGAAGAGACCTCAAAGCCCGCCCCCACAGTGACACACCTCCTCCAGCAAGACTACACCTACTTCCAGAAGGCCACACTCCCTAATAGTGCCACTCCCCTTTGGGGCCCATTTTCTTTCAAATCACCTCAATCTCCATCCCTCCACGCCTGTTTTCTTCAGCCTCATCATTCCTTCATCTCTCCTTCACCTTTACAACTCAAGTATTTCTACATGGATCGGCATTGGTTATTGTTTTCTCTGGCTACAAATCCTCCCAGCATTGAATTTGCTCCTTCACTATCTCCTAGGATTCTTTTTTTTTTTTTTTCAGAGCTGAGGATAGAACCCAGGGCCTTGCGCTTGCTAGGCAAGTGCTCTACCACTGAGCTAAATCCCCAACCCCTCTCCTAGGATTCTTGCTTGTATCTAGATCCAGGAGAAATGGTGCCCAGTGGAATAAATTCTTGCTGGTTCGTACTTGTATTCATAGACCAGTTGCTCTCCCGTTCAGTTGTTTGTCAATTGTTAGGTGATTGTTCCCCTAACTCCTGTCTGTGCATATCAGCTGCTAATGTTTGGAGAATATTCTTTCCTCTTTTGCTATTCCAGAACTTTCGCAGTTAGTTATACAGGAATTTAGTTCTAAGATACTTACCTCATCCTGGAAGAGAACTCAGAAGTGTGTGTGTGTGTGTGTGTGTGTGTGTGTGTGTGTGTGCTCAAGGTCAAGCATGCTTGCTTGCTTGAAGTGTGGGCTAAGTCAGAACATCACTAAGTCCCTTAAACTGACCTTGAATGCAACAACCAGACAAGTCTTAACCTGTGATTCTTCCCAACCTTTGTGAGTAGCTGAAATAATAGGCCTGAGCCATGAGGCCCAGCTGAAAATTACTTTTTTTTCTTTACTTTCTGAATAATTTTGTCTCCGCTAGCTAGTCCATTAATGATTACTTGTAGTAGAATATTATTTTAAGGGGTGCTACTTTTGTTTATGTTGCATTTGTTTGACTCTGTGAAGCTGTGTCACTGTGCCTGTCTAAAACACCTGATGGTCTAATAAAGAACTGGCCAATAGCAAGGCAGAAAAAAGGACAGGCAGGGCAGGCAGGCAGAGAGTATAAATAGGAGATAAATAGGAGAATTCTGGGAAGAAGGTTTGGAGATCTCAGGTGATGTAGCCAGAGAAGGAGGAAGACTCCAGGGGCCAGCCACCCAGCCACACAACCAGCAAGCCATGGAGTAAGAGTTTGATACAGAAGTAAAAGAATGGGAAAAGTCCAGAGGCAAAAGGCAGCTGGGATAAGTTAAAGAAAGCTGGCTAGAAACTAAGCCAAGCTAAGGCTGGGCATTCATAATTAAGTATAAGCTTCTACGTGTGATTTATTTGGTAGCTGGATGGCAGGCCCCCACAAAAAAGAGTTAAAAAAAAACCCAACAACTATTACTGTCAATCATACCTCCACCCCCACCATTTATCAGTATCCAAGTCAACTTCTGTTCATCGAGGGCACTGCACAAACATCGTACATGAACATGCAAGTAATACCTTTATACACATAAAATAAAAAGAAATAAAATCTCAAAGCTGTTTTCTGTTTTTAAATTTTGAATTATTTTTTTTTATATGTTCGATGTTTTGCCTGCTTGTATCTATGTGCACGGAATGTGTGCCTGGTGCCATGGAGGTCAGAAGACGACGTCCGTCCCCGGAGTTTGAGTTATGGATGGTTGTGAAGCTCTATACAGGTGCTGTGAGGCAAACTCAGGTCTCCTGTAACATCAGAAGTGCTCTCAACCCATGAGCCAACTCTGCAGGCCCTGATGTTTGTTTTCCATAGAAGGTCTCATATAGCCCAGGCTAGACTCAAATTCTTTGGGCAGCTGAATTTCTTTCTTTTTTTAATAATTATTTTATACCAATATAGATATGTAAATACAACATCGAGTTCAGTGGTCCTTCAGTATTTTCCACTTAAATGTTTGGTTTTTTTTTTTTAAACATAAAAACAGATAATTCCAAAGTTCAGAGTTATTTGAAACTGGAAAATATTTTCTCTGTAGAAAATAGTAAAAATGATAACATTTCCCAATAAGCCCTTTTAAGCTAAGTAACAGCTGAATTATAAATATTGATTAGATTTTGGGATACAGAAGAAACCTGTTTTTATCTATTCACAGAGCTATGTTTTGCTTAAGCTGTGTAAGTGAGGTTCCTATTCATCTTCCCCTTCACTGTTTGACCTATGGTAGACATTTTTCTATAGGCTAATCCATAATCTAAAAAGATTTTAGCCTTCCCTCCTGAAAACACAGCCAGCATATCCTTTCATCAGCTTGATATAGTACAAATTCTTATTCTAGTAGTGAAATGTTTCACTAAGGCATGCCCAGTGATTGGGCAAAACCAAAACTTATTATAAGTCACAGTCATCCTAGGGTCTCCCCTGCTAGGTAGCCTCCCTGGATCTGTGGGTTGCAGTCTGATTGTCCTTTGCTTTATATCTAGTATTCACTTATGAGTGAGTACATACCATGTTTGTCCTTCTGTGTCTGGGTTACCTCACTCAGGATGATATTTTGAGTTCCATTCATTTGCCTGCAAATTTCATGCTGCCATTGTTTTTCTCTGCTGTGTGGTACTCCATTGTGTATATGTACCATATTTTCTTAATCCATTCTTCAGCTCTGGTCACATGATGTCTTCACATGATAGACTATATTCTTGAACCAAAGTGCACTCTTCCTTCCTTCCTTTTTAAATTTATTTATCTATTATGTATTATGTATACAGTGTTCTGTCTATGTGCCAGAACAGGGCGCCAGATCTCATTACAGATGGCTGTGAGCCACCATGTGGTTGCTGGGAATTGAACTCAGGACCTCTGGAAGAGCAGCCAGTGCTCTTAACCGCTGAGCCATCTCTTTCTTTCTTGAGTTGCTTTGCCAGGGCAGAATGTCAGTGTCTGAATGGGAACCATAGAATGGAGAAGGAAAAAACAGGGACCTTTCTCCTTCTCTAGAGACATCACTCACGGGAACATCACGGTCAACCAATTTGAGGACTTAAAAGACTCATTCTGGCCCTGCCAACAGAGTGAGTTCTAGGACAGCCAAAGATACAGAGAAACCCTGTCTCAGAAAAATACAAAACAAAACAAAAAAGCCGGGTGGTGGTGGCGCACGCCTTTAATCCCAGCATTGGGAGGCAGAGGCAGGCGGATCTTTGTGAGTTTGAGGCCAGCCTGGGCTACAGAGCAAGAGCCAGGAAAGGCCCAAAGCTACACAGAGAAACCCTATCTCAAAAAACCAAAAAAAAAAAAAAAAAAAAAAAAAAAGATTCAGAATGACAACTACAAACTATAACTCCAAATTTGCCACCAAATTAACCCACTGTAGAAAGGACCTTAAAATAGACTCTAGGGCTGGAGAGATGGCTCAGAGGTTAAGAGCACTGCTTGTTCTTCCAAAGGTCCTGAGTTCAATTCCCAGCAACCACATGGTACCTCACAACCTTCTGTAATGAGATCTGGCGCCCTCTTCTGGCCTGCAGGGATACGTGCAGACAGAACACTGTATACATAATAAATAAATGAATGAATGAATGAATGAATGAATGAATGAATAAGTAAGTAAATAAATAAAACTTTAAAATTGACTCTAAAAGCATACGACTTTTTGCAGACTATGGAGGTGTTTTTAAATCAAGTTCTGTGTTTTTCTCTCTGACTTTAGATGTTCCTCATCCTCAGACGTCACTTTCCTACTCAAATGTGAAAGAAACACTAGAGCCAAAGGCTGATTTTGAACTCTAATGTGTTCAGCTCAATGGGGATGCAGTAAAGAGGCAATTGCTGGATGCTTTAAAACAAACTTAGTTCGAGGGGTGGAGAGGTTATTCCGTGGTTAGGAGCTTTGGCGGTTCTTGCTTATGATCTGCCTCCCACTCTCAGCAAACTCATAACAGCTCATGACCATCTGTAACTCCGGTTCCAGCTCATACAGCACCCTGTCTCCCGGCTTCTGTAGGCATGAGGTAAGGACTCAGTCCTAAAAGTAAATAAACATAAAAACGAAACAAACTGGGAGGCAGAGGCAGGTGGATCCCTGAGTTCAAGGCCAGCTTGATCTACAGAGGGAGTTTCAGGACAGCCGGGCTACCCAGAGAAACCCTGTCTCAAGAAAAAGAAAGAGAATGCCAGGTGGTGGTGGCACATGCCTGTAATCCCAGCACTCAGGAGGCAGAGGCAGGCGGATCTCTGTGAGTTCGAGGCCAGCCTGGTCTCCAAAGCGAGTTCCAGGAAAGAAAGAGAGAGAGAGAGAGAGGGGGGGGGGGGAGGGAGGGAGGGAGGGAGGGAGGGAGAGAGAGAGAGAGAAAGAAAAAGAGAGAGAAGAACAAACAACAAACCCCACAAATGGTTAGGCTAGTGATACACCTGTGTGAGTCGTGTTCACGTAACGTGTATGACACGGTGGGTTCAGGAAATGGTCATCTAGCCTACTCCTAGTCTCTCTGTGTTTGGAGGTGGAGACAGGGTTTGAAGTTGTGCCCTTGGCTCCTTTTCCACTCACTCTTCCTGTCTTTGCCTATTCTTGCCTGTGGGGCAGGCTCAGATGGAGGGACGCCGGCACGCTAGGCTCTGGCTCTAAACCACAGAGCCGTCGCTCCAGTCCCTGAGTTGATTTTAATACCGATTTGTAAGTAATTTACAATTCTCGACCTTCCTGCGGTGTTGTTTGTTTTAAGGGAGGGGCGAGCATTTGTTATTTTCAGTGCTGGGGAATGAGCAGCCATCGACGGAGCATTAATTACAGGGTTAGACCTCTGCTCTAGGAGACTGCGCGCGGATACAGAGACTCAAGGAAGTGCTGGCCTTCCATCCTTAGCACCATGGGGGGTCGGGGTGTGGGGGGGGGGGTGGTGAAAAAGCGAAAGCTTCAGGTGAAACTTCCCATGGAGGTACAGGCAGGAGAATCAGAACCTCAGGGTCATTCTCCCCATGACAGACTTTATCTCAAACAAACAAGACTGTGATTTGGGAACTCATTGTAAAACCTTTCGTCTTTGTATGAAGAGGAAGAAGTCAAATGGGAACCTGAGGCAGTGTAGAGAGGGCAGGAGGTGCAGCGGCCAACTTGAAAACAAAAGTGTGAGGTGTTGCTGCACACGGGTTCCAGGCATCCCCGGAACTCCAGTCAAAACCATCCAGCTTGCCTGCTGAAACACTTTTCCCACTAGCCAGCTCCTGGACTTTTTAAGGCATTCCAGGCAAAAGATAAGGTTCTAACACAGAGTGGTTAGAAGTGGGAGGTGGAGGTTGCTGGAGGGGATTTCTAAGATAAGGGAGGCAGAAAATGGAGAGGAAAGGCTTGAGGGTCAGCTTAAGAACTCTAGCTTGTCCTCAAAGTGAAATGACCTCCAGGAGGCTCATACAGTTGCGGTCTGACTTCATTTCTAAGGGGATCTTTTCATATATTCAATTGAGTATATTCCCCAAGTTAAATTCTCACAGGTGCGGTGGCAGTCTTTAATGCCAGCACTTGGAAGGCAGAGGTACGTGGATCTCACAGAGAGACCCTGTCTCTATCACCCCTGACCAAAAAAAAAAAAAAAAAAAAAAAACAAAAAAAAAATTCCAGTGTATTAGTTGATACACCTGTTAAGTAACCTGTGCTCCCCATTAGCCAATTGCTAATATTAGTGCTTTTATTTTAAAATTTCTCATGTGCTGTAGTGTATATGTGGAGGTCATAAAAAAAAATAAAAAAAACAAAAACAAACAAACTTAAGGGTTCGGGATTTAGCTCAGTGGTAGAACACTCTCGAGGCCCTGGGTTTGATCCTCAGCTATGGAAAATTAAAACAAAACAAAACAAAACAAAACTTTTTTTTGACTGAGTATGGTGGCACACCTTTAATCCCAGTGCTCAGGAGGTGGAGGCCGTTGGATCTCAATGAGTTCAAGGCCAGCCTGGTCTAAAAAGAGACCAGAGCTGCCACAGAGAAACCTCGTCTTGAAAAATAGAAAACAAGCTGGGCGGTGGTGGCACACACCTTTAATGCCAGCACTGGGGAGGCAAAGCCAGGCAGATCTCTGTGAGTTTGAGGCCAGCCTGGTCTACAGATCCCAGAGGTTCCTACAGAGGTCATGGAGAGGAGCTGTTTACTGGCTTGCTGTGTTGTTGTTGTTGTTGTTTGTTTGTTTTTTGAAATGGGTTCTCTGTAAGTAAGTAGTCCTTGTTATCCTGGAACTTGATTTACAGACCAGGCTGGCCAAAAATTCAGAAATCCTCCTGCTTCTGCCTCCCAAGTGCTGTGATTAAATGCATGCATAACTACATCTAGCCACTGAACAACTCACAAATTGGTTCTTTCCTTGGGGACTACGTGGGTCTTGGGTAACAAATTGAGGTAGTTAAGCCTTGGTGACATGTGCCTTTACCAGATCCACCACCTCACTAGCTCAATATTATTTTAAAATATTTTCTGTCTTATACACATTCTATATAACTATGCTGAGGAGGACTTTGAACTTCTGATACTCCTGCCTTTGCCTCCTGGGAGTACAGGTGAGGGACACTATATAGGTCACTTATTGAGTGTTGACTCAACACAGGGCTTCATGCACACTAAACAGAATTTCACCACCAATGCAATACATCCCCCTGCTATAATCCCAGTGGCTGCCATTGCATTTGTAGATGGCCTGAGCTAAAAAAAAAAGGCAAGTTCAAGACTAGCCTAGGCTAACACTGAGACCACCTCAAAACAAAGGAAAAATGAGTATGTGAGCTGGAGATGGCTTGATGGTTAGTACCCTTGCTGCTTTTCCAGAGGACCCAAGTTTGTTTTCAGCCCCCATGTTGGACGGTTCGCAGCTACCTGTGTAACCCCGGAGGATCTGATGCTTCTGTGGGCACCCCGCTCCCCGCTGCACACACACTTAAATTAAATGGGTATGTAACACACCGGCAAATTCTTTGCAGCTTTGTGAGTTTTACGTAGGGATGTGGTGGTTTCCCAAGAACCTGCCACCCCAAATAAGACTCAATAATAATGGTAGTATGGTAGAGAGATTTTATAAAAGGGGTAAACATGATATTTGAATGATGTAAGTTATTAACCTACTTCAGAAATTCGGGTTTATTTAAGAATGTCAGAAACAGAAAAACAGGGAGCCTACTAGGCTCACCCAGTAATTACTCTGACTAGAGATATAATCAGGACTGATTGCTTCATCATGATTGGATTCACATTAAGTCTTTTTTTGCAAAGCAATTATCAGTAATAACTGTGCACGTCCCATTGTATCACTTCAGTGACATTTTTTTTAATCATTCCTACTAATGTAGCAGCATGCTTGAAGAGACTTGGGGCAGGGCGGGGGGGCCGGACACTGTTAGGTGATTAGTGGAACCAAGGATTGAATCTGGGGTCTCATGTATGTTAACCGCCTTTGCATGAGTTATTTCCGCCCTTTCTACTGAGAGTCTCACCACATTGACCAGGTTGGTCTTGTATTCTCCATGTAGCCAAGGCAGGCTATGGACACATGACACTGCTGCTGGGATTTCAGACCCTCACCAGTAATCTTAGTTCATACTGTAGTTTTGATGGAAAAGCTCCATCTGACAAGATATTTTTTTTTTTTGGCATAATGTTGAGTATTTTACTAAACTGTTAATTTAAAAAATAGCCATACCTTGTTTTCCATTTCCCACCACTCCATGACTAGGGATACTTGGACACATTACCCTTAATGTCAGGGAGGGCACAGGCTTTCTTCATCAAGACTCATTTTTCTCTACCATCCTGACTTTAGCACCTACTCTCAGAACTTCCCATGCTCTTTCTTTCTTTTCTTTTCTTTTCTTTTTTTTGGTTTTTCAAGACAGAGTTTCTCTGTAGCTTTGGAGACTGTCCTGGAACTCACTTTGTAGACCAGGCTGGCCTCGAACTCAGAGATCCACCTGCCTCTGCCTCCCGAGTGCTGGGATTACAGGTATGCGCCACCACTGCCCGGCTCCCATGCTCTTTCAAAGCTGAGGAAAAAAAAAAAAAGCAGAGGTCTGAGTGTGCCAGGTTTCCTCCTTCAATTTACAGGCAGGCATGCCACACACACTTGTGGATAGGGACCTGTCTTTGTGGCTGGATTCTAACATCTAGATGCAAAACTCATCTCGACTTCCCATGGGCATCATCAGCACACCAGCCAACCTCCTGTCATGGACTTCATCTGAGGCACATGGAGTACTGACCTCTAGCTCCATGCCCATCTCAGAAAATGGGAGCAGAAATGGGGATATCACATCATCAAGTACAACAAACAGGGGTCCATCAGTAGATGACAGACACCTGGACAGAACCAAATGGTCTCGCAGAATGCTTCTTCCCTAACCTGTACTAGGGCAGCCAAGCAAGCAAATTCCTTGGTCATTCAACACCTTTATGGAATGATCATGCATGCCTGGCATGAGGGTCCACAAAGGAGTGGTGGTGTTCATTCCCTTTCACACCCTGAGCAGGGTGGATAGTTAATGGAAAGACTTCCTGCCAAGATGATACCACCACCCTGCCTCCCTCTGCTCCAAGCATTGTTCCAGAGTCCTTTCAAATATGATGTCCAGAGAGGGGAAGAAGGGATTCGGGGAGAAAGTTAACCAATCAAACAGAAAAGAGACAAAATCAAAAACCACAAACCAGATTTGGTGTAATATTTTGCAACAGTAGAAAACACACTTCAGGACTACACACTAACATAATACAACCCAGAAAAGAGGGCATGTGGAGGCTACGGGCACAAGCTGAGTCTTTACAATGGACCACAGGACTGGCCAAGACCTTGTTGTGCTGGAGACAGGACAAGCAGTACTATATCCGAGTACTGTATCTGGAGATGTCATATTCCTGCCCCAGGACCTCCTGGCAGCAAAACCTGTAGGACACTTTCTCATCTTCACACAACAGGAGGATGACTTATACCTAGTCATCCCAATGAGCAGAGGTTGAACCATTGCGTCTTTGTGGCTTCACTGGTTCTTTTCTCAAGCTGCTCGAACTTCAGCAACAATTAGCGCACAATGTCCCACAGTTTCTGCATGATATGGGCACCTTCCAGGGCATAGATTCGGGTTTCCATCAGTCTGTCTTGGCTGCAGTTCTGTACACCACTCCACAAGAGTCGGTGATGACAGCAGCTAGTCCAAACCTAAGATATCTTCCCTTTATCCATGGAGGCTCTTATTTAAGACCTTGTTCCTAGAAAACAAATTTATCCATGGATTCATCATTCATGCACTCATTTCCTCCTTCCCCACCTCACCCCCACCCTCCCATAGCACTGACAGGGTCTCATGTAGATCAGGTTGGTCCTGAATTCCCCATCATCCCTGCTTACACTTCCCAAGTGCTGGGATTACAGGTATGTCATATACAGATAATAAACCAGAACCAGGAAGAATCACCAAATTTCAACCTTTCAAATAGACAAGATAGGCTGGGTGGTGGTGGTGGTGGTGTGTACTTTTAACCCTGGCACTCGGTAGGCAGAGGAAGGTGGATCTCTCTGAGTTTGAGGTCAGTCTGGTCTACAGAGCAAGTTCCAGGACAGGCTCCAAAGCTACACAGAGAAACCCTGTCTTGAAAAACAAAAACAAAAAACAAAAAGACAGGGAATGTACACATCACACATGAAACCCTGAGCTTGATCCCCAGCCCCGAATAAACCAAATCATAATCCCAATCCCATAATCAGAAAGTTGAGATAGGGGGCTGGAGAGATGACTCGGTGGTTAAGAGCACCAGCTGTTCTTCCAGGGGTCCTGAGTTCAATTCTCAGCACCCACATGGTGGCTCACAACCATCTATAAGAGGATATGATGCCCTTTTCTGGTGTGCAGAACACTCATACATAAAATATAAATAATTCTTGAAAAAGAAAAGAAGGGAAGGAAAGAAGGGAGGGAGGGAGGAAGGAAGGAAGGAAGTTGAGACAGGAGAATCAGAACCTTAAGGTGCCTTCAGCTCTAAGTTCCAGGTGAGCCTGTGCTCCTGGAAATCCTGTCTCAAAAGTAAACAAAAATGGCCAAAGAACGTAAAGATCAGGAGCGGTGCACATTTAATCTGCAAACACATTACCATGACTTCCAGGCCAGCCAGGGCTACACGGTAACATCCAGTCTCAAAATAAAAATTTCAAATTGCACTAAGGATGTAGTTCATTGGTAAACATGTGGGTTTAAGTCCAAGATCCACAGAACAAGAGAATGTAAAGATCGTGACTCTATCCCCATGCAGGCCCTGGCTGAGAGTGGACCCTGATATGCTCGTTCCTCAAAGTTTGATCTTGTCTTAGCAAAAGCAAGCAAAACAAAACAATCCCCTCCATTCTATTCACCTTAAAAAAAAATCTCATTGAGACTAACTAAGCAAACATGTTGATTTGAGACAAAGACTGTGTAGATCAGGGTGGCCTTGAATTTGTGGACTGTCCTGGAAGCAGTGTGCGCACCACCACAGCCAGCTCACAGTTGACGGAAACCTTTTCAAAGGACCAGTTTCCTTCAACATCTTATATCAAACTCCTGTGCGTGTATATGAAGATGTCACATAGCTCATGTGATCAGGGGCAACTTTGGTGAACTGGTTCACTCTTTCCTCCTTATAGATCCTGGGAGTAGAATTCAGGCCATAAGCCTTGGCTGTGGGACACCTTTATGAACTGAGTCATCTCTTGGCCCAACAAGAGAACTCTGAACCCAGCCTAGCTACACAAGGAGACCTTGTCCTAAAATACAACCAAAAAGCTATCAGCTAGGCTTACTGGTATATACTTATAATCCCAACACTTGGGAAGCAGAGGCAAGCAAACTGTTGCAAGGTGGAGATCAGCCTGATCCACATAGCAAGCGTAAGACCCGTAAATCCAGAGCTATGGAGGTTTACTTACGTGAGCAAAGTAAGTAATATTCAAAACACAGCTAACTAAAATTAACATATCTTTTCCTGAGGTAACTCCAAGCCCCCACTGTCAGCGTGTGAGCACAGCGTTTACCTGTGAACACACTTGGGGCACAGCATGTTGTCCTCCAGGTGTGGGGGTGGAAAGTTGCAGGCTGGAAGCAGGAAGAGGGCAATCACTTTCCCTTTCTTCTCAGGGACCCAGGCCTGTCCGGCATGGAACTGCAGCCGAACCCAACCACTTGAGTTTGCAGGAAGGCTTCTCCCATGAACCACACACCACATTTCCCCTGTGGAAGTAAAGAGATTTAACACGAGTACATACTCAGGCACAAGCCAAGCGTGGTGGCACACGCCTTTAGTCCCAGCACTCGGGAGGCAGAGGCAGGCAGATCATTGTTAGTTCGAGGCCCCCCCTAGTCTACAGAGCAAGATCCAGGAAAGGCACAAAGCTACACAGAGAAACCTTGTCTCAAAAAAAACAAAAAAAAAAAAAAGAAAAACATACTCAGGCATAAGACTGATCACAGCCTTTCAGCTTAGACTTAATTAATGCCTCTATGAAATGCCAGCCCAGCTGGGTGGTGGTAGCACAAGCCTTTAATCCCAGCACTCAGGAGGCAGAGGCAGGTGGATCTTTGAGTTTGAGGACAGCCTGGTCTACAGAGCGAGATCCAGGGAAGGCGCAAAGCTACACAGAGAAACCCTGTCTCGAAAAACAAAAAAAAGAAAGGAAGGAAGGGAGGGAGGGAGGGAGGGAGGGAGGGAGGGAGAGAGAGAGAGAGAGAGAGGGAGGGAGGAAGGAAGGAAGGAAGGAAGGAAGGAAGGAAGGAAGGAAGGAAGGAAGGAAGAAAGTGACAGCCCTGAAATAAGCCTGGGAATCCAACCTTTATCTTAATCCATCTTGTTCTGTGCTACAAAACTGTGCAAGAGACCTTCAGGCTTTACAGATGGAGCTCAATAATACAGTACGTGCTTAGCCTGCACGTGTCTGATCCCAGCACACCACACATGCACCAAACAAAACTCCCAGATAATTAAAGGCTTTTCATGGCACAGGTCTAGGGGCATCAACCTTTTGTTTTGAAATAGGGTCTCACTATGTAACCCTGGCAGGCCTAGAGGGTAAGAGATCTACCTGGTTCTGTCTCCCAAGTGCTGAGGCAGAGTCCTCTACAAGAGCAAGTGCTCTCAACCTCAGTCACCTTTCCAGCCCTCAACTAAGACCTTGACACCCATTGCATCACGCTAAGCATGATCATCCTTCATTGCATTTCCTGTTATTCTCACGACGTAAGCTCTCTATTGTTATTTTGAAGTCTCATGTAACCCAGGTTGACCTCAAACTCCTGATCCTCCTACTCAGGTGCTGGGATAATAAATAGGCTTATGATGTCTTGTCCTGGCTGGTTTTGTGTGCCAACTTGACACAAGCTAGAGTTATCAGAGGAAGGAGCCTCAGTTGAGGAAATGCCTCCTTGAGCTCCATCTGTAAGGTATTTTCTCAGTTAGTGATCAACCTGGGAGGGCCTAGCCCAGGTGGGAGGTTGCCATCCCTAGGCTGCTCATCCTGGGTTCTATAAGAAGGTGGGCTGAGCAAGCCTTGGGAAGCAAGCCAGTAAGCAGCACCCCTCCATGACCTCTGCATCAATTCCTGCCTCTGGAATCCTGCCCTGTTTGAGTTCCTGACCTGACTTTTTCTTCAGTGATAAACAGCAAAGTTGAAATGTAAGCCTAATATACCCCTTCCTCCCCAACTTGCTCTTTGGTCATGGTGTTTCATCACAGCAATAGAAACCCTAATGAAGAGATGCCTTTTCTGACTTACGTCTATTTTACAACGAGAAACGGAGATGGTTAGCATCGCCTACTTAACAGACAAAGAGACCCCCAAGCCCAATCCCAGAGAGTTCTTTAATGCAAGGGGAAGAAATGACACCAAAGTACATCGCTTCTTGCTTGGTATATGAATAATTTGAAGTAATTCTCAAAGTGTGGTTCCCTGGATCTGCATCCTCATTATTGCTTGGGTAGCTTTTAGAAATGTAGACCAGGGGTTGGGGATTTTAGCTCAGTGGTAGAGTGCTTGCGCAAGGCCCTGGGTTCGATCCTCAGCTCCACAAAATAAAAATGTAGACCCTCAGTTGGAGACAGGGGTGGTGGTGAATACCAGTAATCTCAGCAAGGGCAAGCAGAAGTTTCCCTGGGTTATGCTTTTAAGCTTCTTATCTCAAGCTGGGTGGTGGTGGCGCACACCTTTGATCCTAGCGCTCTGGAGGTAGCGGCAGGTGGATCTCTGTGAGTTCAAGGCCAGCCTGGTCCACAAATCGAGTTCCCGGACAGCCAGCTGTATAACACAGAGAATCCCTGTCTTGAAAAACAAAACAAGTTGGGTGGTGGTGGCCCACGCCTTTAATCCCAGTACTTGGGAGGCAGAGCCAGGCGTATCTTTGTGAGTTCGAGGCCAGCCTAGTCTACAGAGCGAGATCCAGGAAAGGCCCAAAGCTACACAGAAAAACCCTGTCTCCAAAACCAAAAAAAGAAAGAAAAAAAAAAAGAAAAACCAAACCAAACCAAAGTTCCTTATCTCAATAATCCAAATGAATACGAGCTCTCAGGCCTCACCCCAGATGGGTGGGGTCCAGGAATCATGGGTGGTTGTGTCTGGTTCTAATATTTGACTTACCATAATTCTCTGATGTTGCCGTGGACGGCACTGCCTCATTTTTCTTAGCATTGGCTGCAATTCTGGACCAAGATGCCAACACGGCCTCCGAGGCGGTTGTCGTCACAACAGTGGTGCTGACTTCTTCATAGAGGACAGGAGGATCAGTAAGGGCAGGTACCTGCTCCTCAGGTACAGGTACAGGGACCACTTCAAGGGGAACTGTCATCTGAGGACAAGGCACTTCGCCCTCCTCTGTCTTCATTTTTTTCCGAAATGTCTTCATTCTGGCCTCTTTGGGTGTCTCAGGAACATTCTTTAAATCGGGCTAGGATATTATAGATAATAATGGGAAATATTAATAGCTACTAAGACAACTCAGTGAGTAAAATATGGGGGAAAGACCTGAATTCGAATCTCTATAATCCACGTAGAAAAAAAAGGCACACAAAGTGTCGGACATCTATAATTCTATTCCAATGCTCCTATAGCAGAATGGGAGGTGGAACAGGAGACTACCTAGCCAGCTAGGCTAGCGTATCCATTAGCAAATAACAAAGAGACCGTCTTAAAACAAAGGAGAAAGCAAGAACTGATATCAAGATTAAAAGGTGAGCAGAAATGTGGCTTTGCGTGAGGGAGGTATTAGTGACAGTGTCAATTCAGTTAGACAGAAGGGATGATTAGGTGACCAGATCAAGCAAAGCTGGAGAAACTGCACAGTAGCAGAACACATGCCGAGCATGTCCAAGGCCCTGGGTTCAATGCACAGAACTAAAGGAGACCCAGACAATGTGGCGACAAGAGTTAGTAAGAACACACTAGGTTCGCTAAAGCTTCTAAGTGTTCTTCAGTTGAGTCCAGGGTGGATGCCTGTGGTCCCAGCTACTCAGGAGGTGAAGAGGCATCACTTCACTCCAGTAATTAGAGACGAGCCTAGGCAGCACAATGAATCCTAGTCTCAAAATCAAAAGGCCAGCCGGGCACTTGGGATGCAGAGGCAGGAGGATTGCTACTGCCAGTTTCAGGCCAGCAAGGACTACATTTCACTACTGTGACACCCTACATCAAAAATTAACAGAAATAAGGGAGTGATCAAAGTATGGTGGCACACCTGTGTAACTATGAGCCTGAGAAAGGAAGTGCTTGAGGTTTGGGATAGCCTGGGCTACATATAGACTCATCAAAAAAAAAGGGGGGGGGGAGGAGGGACTGGAGTGAGGCTCAGTGGTAAGTGGTAGAACATGCATTAAAACCCTAGATTCATTTTCCGGCACCAACAATGAAAAGGACCTTACTTAGTTTTATTACTTCGTGTTCTCTCTTCAAATTGGGGGTAGGGGGTCAAAGGGGGCCAAGACAATTCAACTTATTCCCTGATGAGGAAAGTCGTTTAGTGGAAGAACCAAAGCTTTCTCTTTGCCATTCTTCCTCAAAGTACAAGGCCACATGTTGGGCACGGAGGGCGGGCGTTGCGTATCTATCTAAAAAGCTGACCAATGGGAGGTAGGCAGACCTTGAGTTTGAAATCACTCTGTTCCACACACCCACTGTGAGGTGAGCCTGGGCCAAACACTAAATAGTAGTCTCAAGAAATAAATAGTTACCATTTGCTCTGGGAAAGCCCTTGCAAGGAGTCGTTTATAAGCATCTAATTTCTAAGACAAAAACAACAACAAAAGAAGAGTTGTTAGTGAGAAGTTTGGTTCCACTCTCCCACTCAGCGAGAGGCCGACACGGGCCCCACCTGGCCTTTGCTGCTCAGCTTCATTTCCTGGCACCACGCCCGCAAAACATCTCGGTGAATCAGGTTCACTGGGGGCAGATGGGCTGGTAGAGGAGGAATGGGTACCTTCCTACGCGTGGGTCTTGGAGTCTCAGCATCTCCCGCTTCCTTCTTTGGTGTACAATCTGAGGGACAAAGGGAATAGCAACCTTTTTTTTCCCCAGAGCTCTATAGAATTTGAACGAAGCACACAATATTTTTGGTTCTTTACGTATGTAGCAGCCCCCTAATGTCGAAAGAGGTGCATGCTTAAATGATCCACCAAAGATCATACAGACTACAGAGGACACACCTCAAAGCCAAGCCTGGGCTTTCAAATCTCAAATCTTTGCTAAGCCTAAGTGAACATGCCTAGGCTTGCTCCTCTGAGGACCCTCCAAGGAAGAATGCAGTTAGTTGGTGACCATTCTGTCCCAGGGAACGGACTAACTAGATCTGAGGTCATCAATACTCAGTGCTGCCCTGTCCTTTTACTACAGAAGGCCAAGCCCAGCCACAGCAGCACTCCAGCCTCTGGGTTCACACAGTTACAATTCTGTAAGAATCCTAGACCACATCTCACGGGACAGACACACTGTACCGACGGTAAGCCCCATTAGAGTTTCTGCAGATCACTACCCACCCCTCCACCACACCACTTCAAGATTAGGTCTATCCTCACTGTTTTAGGATAACATGTGCAATGGGCCCTTAATCCTTGCCTATTACCCCTAACCCTCAAGCAAAATCAGAGCCAAGTATGTGATGGGAGTCAGATGATGGAAAGGACTAGCTTTGGCAGGTGGGAAGCATCTTTCTTTGGAAAACAGAACTCAGTTAGACCCCAGAGGAAGTACAAAGCTAGCCAGGCGCAGACATTTTTCATCCCTTTTTTATACTTAGGGAAGATTAAGTTTCTTAGACAAAAGGATGCAGGACTAAGCATTTCCACACTCTTACCATTATCTTTCACTGTCTTTCTCTGTTTTTTCGCTGGCGTCTTTGCAAAGGACGTGCTTGGTTGACTAGACATCTGGCAGTCCAGTTCCCTTTCTCCTGTGCCGCTCCGCTGTGGACAGGAGTCAGACAGTTATCCGCTGTCCTGAGCCAGCACATCCCCTTCCTTGCCCTAAACTAACTCACATTTAAGGCTCCCCAAGAGGTCACTGCATGTGACTGCCAGTGTGAATTCTCATGGGGCATCATTTGAATAAGCAGTCTGACGTATAAAATAGGGAAGCAATGGTTGGGGGAAATGAGAGGTAGCCAGCAAGAAAAACAGGCTTGTTGGCAACACAATTTTAACCCTAGTACCAGGAGATTCTTTTTTTTTTAAAGTTTCCCCTCAAGGGTTTCTCTGTGTCACAGCCCTGGCTGTCCTGGAACTCACTCTCTTCAGGCTGGCTTCGAATTCACAGAGATGCCCCTGCCTCCGCACCAGTGCCAGGATTAAAGGCGTGCATGACTTGTGAGTCCCTTGGGAGAGTATCTTAAGGAAGGAAGAAACGCTGCAGTAATTGCAATCTAGCACCTAGGCTGCAAAAGCAGGAGGATTACCAACAGTTAGAAGCCGTAATGAGCCTCAGGCCAAGTTTAGGGGACAGAAGGAGAAACTCAGAGTACAAGGTGAGGTACAAACAAAAGGAAGAGGAAGGAAGCCACAAAGCCAGAGTACTGGTCTGCTCTTGGAGTCAGGAGCCTGCCTCCTACTCTATCTCTCACCCCAAAGACTGTTTGCCCTCAGTCCTCGGTTCTAAACCCATCCAAATCCTACTTCAATGATCACACCTCACCCCCTCAGCCCCAGTCAAGCGTTACTTTGGTTGGATTCTCTTTCCAGACTAATCAACCACACACTGCCTGGTTTCTACTTGCCAACTACAATGTACTACGAGTTAACTCCATCTGCTTCTGAACTCCACAAGAGTAGGTCTTCTTTCCCTTTCATTGCTGGCACTCAGTCATAATAAACATCCACTGATTTAATAAAGGGAACAAAGAAACCGCAAAAGACAGGTAAACACAGAAACACTGAAAAGTATATAATGGACTAAGGAAGTCCACGCCTTTTCTTCATGTAATCTTCATATCACAAACATCATACCACAAGGGCACCTGCTCAACTATATTCACAGCAGCTTTATTCATAATAGCCAGAACCTGGAAACAACTTAGATGTCCCTCAACCGATGAAAGGATAAAAAAAAAAATGTGGCACATTTACACAATGGAGTACTACTCAGCTATTAAAAACAAGGATACCAGGAAAACTGAAGGCAAATGGATGGAACTAAGAAAAAAAAAATGAGTGAGGTCACCCAGACTGAAAGATAAACATGGTAAGTACTCACTTGTAAGTGAATACTAGCTGTCAAATAAAAGATAACTATGTTGCAATCCACAGATCCAGAGAGACTAGGTAACAAAGAAGGTTCATGGGGGAGGGAGGCACCTGGATCTCCCTGGGACAGGAAATAGAAGAGATTCCATAAGTAGACTGACGGAGAGCGGTAACCGGAACTTGAGTGATCAGGCTGGGGAGTGGATAGAGGCGGAGAGGACTGAAAGAGACCACTGAGAGGGAGGGCATTTTGGGATCAGGTTAAAAACCTGGCACAAGGGAGTCTCCGGAATCTACAAGGATGACCCCAGCTAAGACTCCTAGCAATAGAGGATAGGTAGCCTGAACTGGCCATCTCCTGTGACCAGGCAAGACAAGTGGAGGGAGTAGAAAACCAACCCAGCCATGTAACCTTTGACTTCATCTTCCTGCCTATGGTATATGCTGGGGTCAAGAGTGGCCCTTAGAGATTGAGGGAGTGATCAACCAATGACTAATCTAGCCTAAAATCCATGCCAGGAGACTGAGCCCACCCCTGACACTGCCTGGAGCACCAGGACCCACAGGCTGGATGACCCGGAGATCTAGAATAGAACCAAACATGACCGGAGGAGAAAAAATGTCAATGCAATGATGCCTAATGTTATTCTGCTATACACATAGCTTGGTGCCCAGCTCAACTGTCCTCAGAGAGGCTTCACCCAGCAACTGATGGAAACAGAGACCCAGAGCCAAACATTAGGAGTTCGGGGAATCCTGCAGAAAAGGGGGAGAAAGGATTGAAGGAGACAGAGGGGTCAAGGTACCACAAGAAAACTCACATAATCAATTAACCTAGACTCACTGAGACTGAACCCACAACCAGGGAACCCGCAAGGGACTCACCTAGGCCCTCTGCCTATGTTTTACAGTTGTGTAGCCTGATGCTCTTTGGGAGATTCCTAACAGCGGGAACAGAGGCTATGTCCGACTCATTTACAGGCGTTTGGGAACCCTACTCCTCGTATTGGGTCGCCTTGCCGAGCCTTCTTAATACATGGGGAGGCGCTAAGTTTTACTGCAACTCGATACTCACGGGAGACCCGCCCTTTCCTAAACAGAAAGGGAGGAGTGGACTGGGGGGTGGAAACAGAGAAGTGGGTGGGGGAAGGGCTGGGAAGAGAGGAGGGAGGAGACTCTGAGGCTGGGATGTAAAATAAATTTATTTTATAAATGAATAAACTGGGGGGGGGTGCATGGCTTTAATCCCAGCACTTGGGATGCAGAGGCAGGTGTATCTCTGTGAGTAAAAGGCCAAAGTGAGTTCCAGGAGAGGAACTGTTACAGACAAACCCTGTCTCGAAAAACCAGTAAGTAAGTAAATAAATAAAAGCAATCCCTGGTCAGTTCGCTCTCAAACCTAAGTCCTTTCCAAGCCCCAACCCCCAAGAGCTGGAGAGGGAGACAAATTAACATTCGTGCGTTACTTTACACCTCAGTGCTTTTACATCTCAATCGGAACTAGCTTCATGCTGACATTCAAGATTTACGTTTGCATATCCTTTTCCCAAAGTATTCAGCTTTGGACCTGACAAAATTCTTACACTAAGAAAGCTGGAAATGGCAGGGGCTTGGGAAGGAGACCTGGAGAGCGCTCAGGAGTCTAGCTCCTGCAGTTAGGAACCAGCAAGGCTTGTCTTTTGGGTCTGCCTTCCGGGAATTCCTCAACCCTGAGGACTCTTGGATAAGATAAGGAGCCTGGAAGCCCTACCGCAGGCACGTGTGGGTTAAGGCCTCTGGCCCTCTAAGGGGTAAGTGGTGGCTCTTGTTCCTTCTGAGACAGACCGCTACCCAAAGCCTCAGCTTCATCTGACCAACCAACTTTTATCCTGTGACCACTTCTCTCCAGCCATGGTACTCTAAATTCCTTCCCAGCAAAACAGCACTTCCAAAACACAACCCCCTCTCCTAACCCACCTACAACAGCCAGGCCTCGTGTAAGGCTGTGTGAGCGGGCACGCCGCAGAGCCACACACCTGCGTGGAACAAATTGTAATGCTCGTTGTTTTCTCCCCAAAACAAAGTCTGGGGTGTGCTTAGAAAGAAGACGCATGAGACCCACCTATTTGGGAAGCCGACCCCCGAGAGAAAAACTGCCCTCACCTCCTTGCTTCCAGCACGCTCCATCTTCAAATTAGATGAACCTGCCGAAAGAAAAATCTTCCAGCTTCCAAATGACCTCTGGCCTCAGTCGGCTTTTGGAAATCTCCTCCTACTTCCTGTTGTCTTGATGCCCTCTTCCGTTCCCCAACCTCCTGATCCCACCCCCAACAATTTGTGATGCTAAAGTCTGGCCATGGCTGAGTGGTGAAGCCAAAGCCAATAGTACTGGGATTTGGGATTTTTCCTCTGAATTTTTTTTTTTTTTGAAGCAAGGTTCTACTGTTTCCCAGGCTGGCCTGGAACTCACTTATGTAGCCCAGCAGAGTTGGAAACCCCAGAGTTGTACTGCTCAGCCTCAGCAGACTGCTGGGGTTTGGAGGCGTGAGCTGCCACACCCTGCTCCTGGGAAACTAAAAACTGTAAATATTGTCGGGTGTGGCGGCGCATGCCTTTAATCCCAGCACTGGGGAGGCAAAGGCAGGCGGATCTCTGTGAGCTCCTGGGCCAGCCTGGTCTACATAGTGAGTCACTATCTCAAAAAAAAAAAAAAAAAAAAAAGATGAGGGAGAGAGAGGTGGAGAGAAAGCAAGCTGTAAATATTCCTGAGGGCAGGTGGAATTCCTAAAGAATTCCGAACAAGCTGTGTGAGCAGACTACCTACTTAGCAAATCAAATTACACAGCCCGGGATTTGATGAAAACAACCCATTTCTTGTCCCTTGTGAATTCCCTTTCTGTAAACCCCAGGGGGCTCAGTTTTTTACGGTGCAAGGCTCAACTCAAGGGCCTTGTTTCTGCATACTAATCCATCTACCACTGAACTACAACCCCAGCCCATAAAATTACAACTTTTGTGAAGTCCTCTCCACCATTTCCTCAGATCTCATGAAGTCCTGGCTGGCCTGGGGTTCACAGAGAGATCTTCCTGTCTCTCTGCTCCTGAATGTTGGGATTCAGGGGCTCCTCACTACACCTGGCCTGGGCTTGCAGTTCTGATCTTCCTGTCTTAGCATCCCCAGTACTGGAATTCAGGCCACCAAACCTGGCTTAAAACCTTACCTTTCCATCTGCCTACTGTTAATAGTTTTCAAAGTTCGCTGTGCGGTGGTGATGCACGCCTTTAATCCCAGCACTGGGGAAGCTGAGGCAGACAGAATCCAATGAGTTTGAGGCCAGGCTGGTCTACAGTGAGAATTCCAGGACAGCCAGGGCTACACAGAGACACCACCACCCCCCCGCCAAAAAAAGAAAAAAGAAGGAAAGATCATATTGAATTGTTTTTCTTTTCTCATTGTAATTGAAGAAAACATAGCTGGGTTTGGAGACATGGAAATTTATTTTGTGTGTGTGAGGGTCAGGGCATGCATGTGCCAAGGCTCTCCATTGAAGATCAGAGGGCTATTTCTACCACGTGGGTTCCAGGTGTTCAGAAAGGAGGGAAGTCTGAGCCAGGCTCAATGGCAGGGAATTGGTTCTCAAGGCTGAGATCATGGAAGAGTCGTTTAACCTCAAGGTGAGGTTTCTGATTGAAACCTATCTGGTGATTAGATAGGTTATAGACTTTAATGGAGAACCTATTACTATTATTCTGCTAAATGGACTTACTATTAAACCGTCTCCTAAAGATGTATCATTATATGAAGATCACGGAGCATCTCTGCACTGACTTAGAGAAGCTTCTTTTAGCAGTAGCCAGCAATTAAGCCATAGACCCAGATGTCATCAACGTGCAGAGACCAAGGGATTACGGAGTGCTCGTCCCTAAAAAGGGATAGCTGTGTCACCTCCCCTAGGGTAAAAGGGCCAAGGCAAAACACTCTACCCCTGGCTTGAACCTGAGCTCCGAGACTTGGAAATACACACACACACACACACACACACACACCCCACACCCCACCGCCATGACTCAGCCTCATAGAAGGCCTAGTAGTACTTGTGGTCTCATTACACTTTGCCACTAGCTCACCATGAATATGCCTAAGACCCAATAGAAGCTTTCTCCCGCCTCTGCTCAGCCCCACTGGTGTGTCTGCTCCCAGTCAGAGGCAGCCACCATTCTGTTTCTCCCCAATAAATGTGTTGCGGGAAGTTTGTTACACGGTGTGACTTTGTGGTATTCCCTGGCTCCTAACTGCCAAGATGCCCTTGCACCAGAAAAACCCTTACATCTACTCCTTCCAAGTTTCCGAGATCATGCAGGAAGATTCCTTCAGAAAGACTGTAGGAGCCAGAGAGGGTGGATGACTATAGTAAAATAACATTTTCTGGACTGAACAGGGCAGTTATACATATGAACTCAATGCCTGTGACAGGATGCATGAGACCCGAGAAAGATCAAGCTGGTCCAAATCCCAGGATGGATGGGGGAGGTGGTCACAAAATCACACCCCTAGCTGAGAAGCAATTGGCAACTGATTGTTGCTAGGAGACAGAGAGTCAATTTTCTTCCAGCATTCACCTCGTGGTCCAGTTGATCGCCATATGCACATGCACATATCAGCAATGCTGAGTGGATTCAGGAGTTAAAAACACAAAGTTGGGAGGTAATAGTGGTATAATGGTGTTGGAGGAAACACTAAGGAAACATAGGCAGACTCGAGGTGAGGGCGAGGATAGGCTGAACGTTAGGATAGGTTAGTAGTATTTCATAAGAATCTGTCGACGGGCAGTGGTGGCACACGCCTTTAATCCCAGCACTCGGGAGGCAGAGGCAGGTGGATCTTTGTGAGTTCGAGGCCAGCCTGGTCTACCAAGCGAGATCCAGGGAAGGCGCAAAGCTACCCTGTCTTGAAAAAAATAATAATAATAAAATAAAAATCTGTCAATAACAAGGGAGAAAGTAGACATGGATCTTCAGATGGGCAGGTGCATGGTGGCTGAGGTGGTTGTAAACTGAACTGCTGACCACAGAGAGGTGATAAGATTATGGTGTGTGGGGGGCAAGGAGAACAATAACTTTTTCTCAAAAGGATTGATTGTGTCTTGAGAAAACAGCATCTTCTGTTGTTGTTGTTGTTGTTGTTGTTGTTGTTGTTGTTGTTGTTTGAGACAGGGTTTCTCTGTGTAGCCCTGGCTGTCCTGGAACTCATTTTATAGATCAGGCTGGCTTCGAACTCACAGAGATCCATTTGCCTCTGCCTCCCAAGTGCTGGGACCAAAGGTGTGTGTCACTAGGCCTGACTTGATAAAAACAGCATCTTAATAGGTCATGCCAATGAAAACAGCATGTGGACAGTTGAGTCAGGACGTTTTAGAATGTGAGAGCAACCTGGGCTACATGTCTAGACCCTGCTTCAAAAACAACAAAATAAACGTAGCAACACACAGCAAATGGCTACGGAAGGACCACCAGTGTCTCTCTCAGCAGAATAAGTCAGCTGTAGAATACGCGTGTGAAAGAGGATTGCAGATTGGAGAGACGTGGGAGAATTTCTACTGTGTTTTCCTTTTGTCCTTCGCCGCCATTTTGTTTGTTGAGTTGAGTCTCCTTATAAGCCTGGGACTTGCTATGTAGACCAGGCTGGTCTCTTACTTGTGGCGATTCAAATGTCCTCTCTCACGTGCTGAGAGAACAGCAGGGCTCCCATATGTCCAGCTTGTTTGTGTTTATTTGTTTTGAGACAAAGTTTTCTTATAGCTTAGGATGCTAAACTTTAACTTGCCATGTGGCTGAGGCTGGCCTTGAACGCTTATTTTCATGCCTAAATCTCCTAAGCATGAACATGATCATTTTTCTTTCCTTTTATTATTATTTTTTTTTTTTCTTTCTTCTTTGGAGATAGACTCTTACTGTGTTGTTGAGTCTGGCCTTGAACTTGGAACTCCTAAACTCCAGGGCTCAAGCAATTCTCTCAGCTTTACAAGTGCTGAAACCATGCATACATGTCTCCAAGCACAGCTGTTTGGAAGAGGTATTACGTATTGATTAACTTAGGTTGTTGTTTTTATTGTTTTGAGTTGAGTTCTCACTGTGGAGTCCTGGCTGACCTGGAACTCACTATGTAGGCCAGGCAGAACTTACACTTGTATTGCTCATTCTGTCTCTGCCACCCACCTGAGTGCTAGACACTTGTATGCAGTGCACAACCATGCCTGGCTAAAAATGTGCTAATTGAATCAATGAGTGAAGTTCTTAAGTCTCTAGTTTACCTGAGGGTGAGTTTTCCCAAGCCTGTTGTAGTGTGTGTGTGTGTGTGTGTGTGTGTGTGTGTGTGTGTGTGTGTGTCCCCATTTCACAGGTATCTGTGAATGGAGGAACGTGGTAAGAGGTGTGTCTGTCCCATCAGGTAGGCTAGGACATTGGTCTAAACCTCTGGTGTGTATTCCTAGAAGGCCTCGGTCCTAAATTAACCTTATTGAAATGTCTACAGAGATCAGTTTAAATGCCCCATGATTTTATTGATCTGCAAAAGTCTAGAACAGGTCCTTCTTCAAGAGATTGGCTTTTTTTTTTTTTGGTTTTGTTTTTAGTTTTTCGAGACAGGGTTTCTCTGTGTAGCTTTGCGTCTTTCCTGGAATTTGCTTTGGAGACCAGGCTGGCCTCGAACTCACAGAGATCTGCCTGGCTCTGCCTCCCAAGTGCTGGGATTAAAGGCATGTGCCACCACCGCCCAGTGAGATTGGCTTTTATACCTCCCTCATGGGGCTGTTCCTGAGGGCAAGATGCAAGGGAGTCACCAGTATCTTGTTTGGACTGAATGCCTTTTCATAATAAACATTCACCATTCCTTAAAGAGAGAGAGAGAGAGAGAGAGAGAGAGAGAGAGAGAGGGATTGGCTTTAAAAAAAAAGATTTATTTATTTTTTTATTATGTATGCATGTTATATGCATACAGTGTTCTGTCTGTAAGTATGCCTTCAGGCCAGAAGAGGGCACACCAGATCTCATTACAGATGGTTGGAAGCCACCATGTGGTTACTGGGAATTGAACTCAGGATATCTGGAAGAACAGTCAAGTGCTCTTAACCACTGAGCCATGTCTCCAGCCCCCAGAGATTGGCTTTTTAACAAGCATACTAGAGTCTGGCCCACCTTAGTCATAAAGAATTCTACCTCTGGAGCTGGACACAGTGATGCCTACCTTTGATTCCAGCACTGGGAGGCACAATTTAGTCAGATTTCTGTGAGTTTGAGGCCAGCCTGGTCTACATAGTGATTTCCAGTAAAGCCAGTGCTACACAGTGAGACCATTTTTCAAACAAACAAACAAACAAACAAACAAACAACAAAGAAATTTCTTCCTTTGGGTTAAGGTGCTTGTTGCCAAGCCTGCTGCCTTCCATTTGATACCTGTGACCCACTTCTGTACATTGTCTTGCCACCACACGAATGTATCATGCTACACACACGAAGTGGGTGGTGGTGGTGCATACCTTTAATCCCAGCACTTGGGAGGCAGAGCCAGGCAGATCTCTGTTAGTTTGAGGCCAGCCTGGTCTACATAGTGAGATCCAAAACTACACAGAGAAACCCTGTCTCCAAAACAAACAAACAAAAAAAAAAACAAAAAAAGAAAAAGAATTCTGCCTTTTATTATCTCTATGGAAGAAGACCACTGCTCTTTTACTTTTTAATTTTAAATTCTCTTAAAACGTTTGTTTGTTTATTGCCTCTAAACCTTATAATCTGAGTTTGATCCCATACTATCATCCCACTTCCATATGCATGACATGCACACACACACACACACACACACACACACACACACACACACAAGTAAATATAAGTTAAAAAATAAGAGGGAGAGGGAAGAAGGCAGTGGAGGGTGTCACCTAAGATGTCTCTCTGTCTCTGGTGCTGGAGTTTGGAGCCCAGGCCTGGAACAGGTCAGCAAGCCCTCTACCTAGCTACTCCCTCCCTCTGCTGGGCTCTGCCTTGCAATTTCCCTATTAGCTTCCCCACCTCCCAATTAATTGTCCTCTGGAGGGAATCACTCCACATGCCTCCTGATTTCCCTTTCTGACCCTCTGAAGTGCTAAATGCCAAAGAAATTGTGCATCCTGGAGCCATCATTAGCACACACAAGATTCTGTAAACATTTGCAAAGATAACATCTTGTGGTTAACACATTATAAAGAGAACTTAAGTGTATCAATTATAAAACAATTGTCTAATTGTCACTTGTGGGAAGGGGTGGAGGACAACTCTGATTCAACTGAATAAGGCCTCAGGGCTCTGCTAGTGGCCCTTACAAAGAACAAAGACTATGCAACTGGAAGGAGCCCTGTGTCCCCACCCACCTCCAACCCCACTCCCCACCCCACCCCTCTGTGTGTGTGTGTGTGTGTGTGTGTGTGTGTGTGTGTGTGTGATGGTTACATGCCTCAAGCAACTTACACACACTCTTATGCAACACAGTAATTTTGTTTACAGGGCTTTTTGCTTTTTGTTTGTTTTGTGATTTTGTTCGAATGTTGTTGTTGTTTTATGAGCAGAGGCTCCCATGGTCATAGAGTTCTGCTATGTACTAAGGCTGCTCTTGAACTCGAGCGCATCCTTTCTCAGCCTCCCAAGTGCTTAGAATGACAGGACCTGCCACCAGACTGGGGTCTTCATTCAGTTTTGCCTCTTCCCAATCTTCCTTATGAATACCATTTTAAGAGGACGCATGTCTGATGTGAGTGATACTCCTTGGAATCCCTTTGATTTTGAAATGGCAATGGCTAAGAGAACTGGGGAGGAGAAGGGGGACAAAAAGACTAAATGAAACCCTTTACATACATAACCATCCTAGAATGTGAGATGCTCTGATTGAGAATCGCCCCCATAGGCTCATATATTTGAATGCTTGTCCCCTCCCCACCCCCCAGTTGGTGGAACTGTTTGGAAAGGATAGGGGTGTGGCCTTGGTGGAGGAAATACATCACTGGGGGTGGGCTTTGAGGTTTCAAACACCCACACAATCCCCAGTTATCTGTCTCCGCCTGATGGTTGTGTCTTAAGGGTAAACTCTCAGGTTCTACTCCAGCTCCATATCTCCCTGCCTTCTGTCATGCTCCCCACCACGATGGTCATGGACTCATCCTCTGAAACTGTAAACATACCCTCAATAAACTCTTCTAAAAGTTGCCTTGGTGAGGAGATCGCTTCACAGCAATAGAAAAGCAAATAATACTATGTGTTTTATAAAAAGTAGAGTAGTTTGCCTATACATCAGGGCACATACCTCTAATTGAAGCTCTTGGGAGGTTGAGGAAGATGGATTCCCACCAGCACGAACCATCTTGTGCTACACAACATAGGGGCTGGAGTGATGGCTCAGTGGTTAAGAGAACTTGTTGTTCTTCCAGAGGACCCAAGTTTGGTTCCCAGCACCCACATCAGGCGGCTCACAACCTATGCGGTTCACAACTGCCTCAACTTCAGCTTCTGGCCTCTGAATGTCCACACGTATAAATAAAACTGAAAATAAATCTTAAAAAGTAAATATAGGTGAATGAAAGCAGACTAATTTAATTCTCTAGTGTGCTTTCCTTTTCGAACCAAACCCTTACCTTTTGTTAACTTTAATTCACTTTCTTCTGGCTTTCCATTTTATCCCGATCTAAAATAAGGTGGCTTTTATGATACAAATTACCTTCCTTCTGAGCTTGGAGTATCCCCACGCACGGAACAGCAAGACAAACTCAGATGAGAATGATTGCTCATAACTGTAGCTTCAAAGAAGAGGCAGGTAATCACACTTTGCATTCATACTAGCTTGCCTTTCATCAGAGCACCAGAAAGGGAAGCAAAATGTGGCTGATGTTGTGTTATGGTTAAAATTGCTACCCATGCAATTTCCTTATTCCCGAGTATCACCCTTAAATAGTATACTGAGTTAAAGCACCTCTAGAATGCAGTGTGTACTGATTTTGAGCACAGCCCTTTTCTCTTACTTTCTATCCCTCTAATATCACTGCATCGGTGAACTGCCTGCTTCCATGGGATTGAAGTGTTTGTCATCATGGGAGAAAATCATAATGATTGGGGATAGAGTGACATTTTTCTCAGCTGCTCTCTAAATCTGTGGTGGCAATGCACTGAGATGAAGGTGGACCTAGAGTGTTCTGTGCATTCCCAGAAATTATTTAATCATAGTGTAAAGATATAGCCCAGGAAAGTATCGGAGAATGGGCCTGACTCTGTTGCTGAAGGGTGGCTTTGCAGGATGTGCAGTGGTGCATATGGAAATAGTTTCTTTCAGAGCTCTGGATTAGAAGATGATGGCTATTCTGTACACAGATGAGAAGCTCAGAAATCTTGAAAAACTACATCGATATTGACATTCTATTTAATTTTTTTTGGAGATTCACTAGCCTGTATTATTATGTAACCTGGCTGGCCTGAAACTCACTGTGGAGACCAAGCTAGCCTCAAACTTAGAGGGTTCTGCTTGTCTATGCCTTCCAAGTGCTGTGATTAAAAGCTTTCTTGGCTATCTGTCTGTCTGTCTGCCTGTTTGTCTATCTACCTACCTACCTATCTATTCATCCATCCATCCATCTATCTGTTTGAGACAGGGTTTCTCTGTATCCCTGGATCTCATTTTGTAGACCAGGCTGGCCTTGAACGCACAGAGATCTGCCAGCCTCTGCCTCCCAAGTGCTGGGATTAAAGGCATATGCCACCACCACTCAGCAGCCCTCTTTAAAAATATATGTATATTATTACTGCAGGTTGTGTGGATAGATGGGATGGTTGTATGTGTCACAATACATGTGTGGAGGTCAGAAATTGACTTTGTAAGGTGACTTCTGTGGGTTTCAGGGCTGGAACTCAAGTTGACAGGCTTCCCAACCAGCGCTTTGATGTGGTGAGCTCTCTCCTTAGCTTCTGACCTGCTTCACATGTTTCCTCTAGTAACAGTGTAGCACGAATTGTTAGAAGGTCTTGTTAATACAAACAACCCTGGAGCCAGGTATTGGGGTGAATGCTGGAAGATCAGAAAAGTAGAACAAGCCACAGCTTCCTCACCTTGCCAGTTCCTCAGCTGATCCTATTTTCTCTGGAAGCCTCTGAGTCCTCATCCAAATGGATCTCAGCTGAACTGCTGCTAAAAGCCTAAAAGCTTAACTAGCCAAAAGCTTCTAGTTTCTGGTTCTCACACTTTATATACCTTTCTGCTTTCTGCCATCACCTGGGATTAAAGGCTTGAGTCACCATGCCTGGCTGTTTCCAGTGAGGCTTTGAACTCAGGTATCTGGATGAATCTCTGTCTCCCAAGTGACAGGATTAAAGGTGTGAGTGCCACCATTTTCTGGCCTCTATGTCTGTCTAGTGGCTATTCTGTTCTCTGAGCCCAGATAAGTTTATTAGGGTGCACAATATTTTGGGGGACACAATACCACCATATAACAGTGTGATTTTGTTTATATTTTTGTTTTAAACTTTAAAATTGCCAGCTGGGCAGTGGTGGCACATGCCTTTAATCTCAGCACTTGGGAGGCAGAGCCAGGTGAATCTCTGTGAGTTCGAGGCTAGCCTGGTCTACAGAGCAAGATCCAGAACAGGCACCAAAACTACACAGAGAAACCCTGTCTCGAACCCCCTCCCCACAAAAAATTGTCTGACGGAGGTACCCTATTAGAAATAAATAAATAAAACAGTTGTCTGAGGACTGGGATATAGGTCAGTGGCAAAATATTTGCCTTGTACACACATACATAGATTTGACCCTAGTGTTGACAAAAGTAATAAAAATCAAAATTATTTCCAAATGAGGCTATGCATACATATTGCCTGAGTTACGGTATTAAGAGTTAAAAACAACACACAGGAATTACATCTCATTCGTAGAGCACTTGCCTAGCATTTGTGAAGTTTTAGGCTTAATCTGCAGTGCCATGAAACTAACAACAACAAAATACACAGCAGGTTACATAGTCTTACAGCTGCAATCCCAGGACATTGGCGGTAGAGGCAGGAGAAATGTTTAAAGGCAGCCTGGACTATATGGTTAACGATAGGCCATACTCAAGACAAAAAGAAAGGAAGGAAAAGAAAAATATCCATGTGACTTTATTTATTTGTTTATTTATTTATGAATTTATTCATGAATTTATTCATTCATTCATTCATTTACTTACTTACTTATTTATTTATTTACTTATTTATTTATTTATTTATTTATTTATTTATTTATTTATTTATTTATTTATTTGAGCTGAGGATCAAATCCAGGGCCTTGTGCTTGCCAGGCAAGCGCTCTAACACTGAGTTAAATCCCCAACCCCCATTATTATCTGATTAGTCATTTGTAGAAAGTTTTGTATAGTTGTAGAAAATGCTTACTTTTTCTAGGGATTTTGAGAGGGATGTTGAGACAGGGTCTTGCTATATAGTCCTGGCTGATTGTATGTGTCTCATTCTGTCCTGGACTGAACACGACAATTCTCTTACCTCAGCCTCCCAAGTGCTGGAATTACAACGATGTGCCATTGTACCTGGCTCTGAAAAGCTTTACCTCTGAAAATAAGAATGCACAACTAACACAATCCTGTCTCTGTCTCCATTCTTCTCTCCCACTGAGCTCTGTGTCCGTGTGTGTGTGTGTGTGTGTGTGTGTGTGTGTGTGTGTGTGTGTGTGTGTTCATAGAATCAAGAAGAAGGAGGAGGAGGAAAAGAAAAGAAGTGTTTACCTTTTTTTTAACTTCTGAGAATTCTGGGAAAATGCATGTGTGTGAGTTCGCAGAGGACAGAACAGGGCTCAGCTCTGGAGCTGGAGTCACAGGAGCTCCTGTGTAGATGCTGGGGCCTGACTCAGGCCCCCAGGAAAAGCAGCAAGTACTCTTAACTATGGAGTTCTCTTGATAGCCAAAAGGTGTTTTTAAAAAGTCCTTGTGGCACACTTGGAATCCCAGAACTTGGGATGGACCCAAAAATGGAAGCCCCAGGCAGTAACCTCAGGCTCTTGAGTAAATTTCACTCTGGGCCTGCTTCCTTCCTTCCTTCCTTCCTTCCTTCCTTCCTTCCTTCCTTCCTTTCTTCCTTCCTTCCTTCCTTCCTTCCTTCCTTCCTTCCTTCCTTCCTTCCCACATTCTCCCTCACTCCACCCCCCCCCCCCCCCTAACCACATTTTTTCTTGAAACAGGGTTTCTCTTTATAGCTCTGGTTGTCCTGTAATGGTCTACGTAGACCAGGCTGGCCTGGAATTCAAAGGTCCGACTGCCTCTGTCTCCTGAGTGCTGGGATTAAAGATTTCTGCCACCACACCCTTTCATTCTTTTTTTGAAGAGCACCTACTCTGTGCTTTGATTTTGTTTCTGAATAAATCATTTGTTACTCTGTTTTGTGTGTTTCCATCTTTGAACAAGATGCCAAGAATCTGGAAACATTTGGTCCAGAGGCTGCAGATATCATGAGTGGAATAGGTTTGGTTTTCTGTGGGAGACAATGTCCAGGGCAGAGCTTGTCACTTTGTCCAGAGCAGATGTTAGTTTTCACAAGTGATGAGAATGTTTGAATATATCAGTTGGGGTGTATACCACAAAGTGCCTCAGATGGTAATTTTTAGCATTTGGTGTTGCTGGAGGGTGAGCTCTGGACATCACAAATACTGAGAAAATATTCCACCTTGAGTGACACTCATTCCCTTGGTAAGTTTTTTGTAGGGTTAAAGACTGAACCTAGAACCTTCCGGAACTTACCAGGTAAGTGTTTTACCAGTAACCTTTATCTTCAGCTCACTTTAAAATTTTAATTCGAGACAGTGTCTCCTGAACTTTACAGGCTAGCCTTGAACTCACTCTGTGGTTCAGGCAAGTCTTTGACTTGTAACCCCCTTCTGCCTCAGCCTTAGGAACATCTGAGATCACAGGCAGCAGCAGCATTCCACATTGTTTTAATAGCACAAATATATAGTTTTAATTTGCCAGTTCAAACGAATAGGTAACAGAGTCACATAAAAAGGTAGAAATCAAGAGAAGGAATGTGGCCACGCTCTGTTATAAACTAAAACATCAGAGAAGAAAAATATGCCGGTGTTTGTTTTGTTTATCCTAATCCAAAGGAAAACAGGACTTCAGCCAGTGTGCGTAAACATTCTCTGGTTTTTTTTTTTTTTTTTTTTTTGCTTTTTGTTTTTGTTTGTGGAGCTGAGGATCGAACCCAGGGCCTTGTGCCTGCTAGGCAAGCGCTCTACCACTGAGCTAAATCCCCAACCAAGTAAGCACTCTTTCACTACTACAGTGAAATAGACCTTCTGCTTGTGTTGGCAAGACATTAGCAGGGGTCAAGGGTCAATTCCAACAAACAGGCTTTGTCTCCTATGCCCCTCCCCCCCCCACTGATAGGAATTTAACGATTAGCACATTGTGTTACAGAGAGGTGCTCCACGGTAGTTCTACTTTACGAATTTTGCTCTGCGAAGTGCCCAGAATAAGGGGGATTTGAAAGGGACTGAAAAGTGACAGTCGTGTGAGGCATCAAAAGGCAAAAATCTCAGGAGAAAGACTTACTAGCTATGGGGATGTGAACGTTGTTTCCGGAGAGGGGTTTAACTTTGGATACTAGGGGGATTAGCAATGTCACCTTTCAATCAAAGCGATGTGGCGAGGAGGAGGATGACTCCGAGCTTGTACGGTCTCAGCACTTAAAAACTGCATCCTAATCTGTGGCAGTGTTCTCGGGGCAAGGCCTCAGGTAGCACAGGTTGTTTGCAAACTTGCTGCGTCCCTGAGGAGCCAAACTGCGGAGTTAGAGGTGCGTGCCACCACTCCTGAGAACAACGGTCGGCGGGAGCTGCTTATTCCTGATGAGACTCAAATACAAGGACAAGGACTTTACTCTGAAGGCAAGGTTAACTATCTCCCTGCTAACAAAAACAGATAAATAAAAAAAGGACCGGAGAGGGAGAGGGGAGGGGTCAGGAGTTCAAGGTCATCCTCACTGAGACTGGACGGACTCAAAGAAAAACATTTCAAGAAAAACTCCATTAAACAAAAAATAGGAAGGGAGGAACAAAAGACTTGGCTTGGCACCACGTGTTTGTCATTATAATTATTCAGGAGCCCCCCCCCCCCCACCTCAGTGGGAGAGCACTCGCCTAGGCTTGTGTGGGACACTGGGTTTAAACCCCAGAACGGCAGCCACAAAATAAAATAAATAAGTATATAAATAAAATGAAAGGGCTGGAGAGATGGCTTAGAGGTTAAGAGCACCGACTGCTCTTCCAGAGGTCCTCAGTTCAATTCCCAGCAACCACATGGTGGCTCACAGCCATCTGTAATAAGGTCTGGTGTTCTCTTCTGGTCATATATGCTGTATACATAATAAATAAATAAATCTTTAAAAAATGAAAGAGACTGTCATGGCGGCACACACCTTTAATTCCAGCACTCAGGAGGCAGAGGCAGGCAGAGGTCTGAGTTAGAGGCCATTCCAGGACAGCAAGGGCTACACGGAGAAGCTATATCTTTTTTTTTTTTTTCCGAGACAGGGTTTCTCTGTAGCTTTGGAGCCTGTCCTGGAATAGCTCTGTAGAGCAGGCTGGCCTCGAACTCACAGAGATCCACCTGGCTCTGCCTCCCAAGTGCTGGGATTACAGGCATGCACCACCACCTGGCAAAATTACTTTTAAAAAGATTTACTAGCTGGGCGGTGGTGGTGAGTTCCAGGAAAGGTGCAAAGCTGCACAGAGAAAGAAACCCTGTCTCAAAAAACAAACAAACAAACAAAAAGAATCATAATGATCCTGTCCTCTGAAAGTGATGACCTCTAAGAATTGGTTTAAAGCCTCACACATTTAGGATTTTAGCTAAACAATATTTGCTAGTGAAATCAAACATGTTTTCAACAGGTGCTGGTGCCTATGAAGACTCTACCATCTGTCTGTCTGTGTGCCTGCATAAGTTGTTTTTGTTTTTGAGACAGGGTTTCTTTGTGTAACAGCTCCTGGCTGTCCTGGAACTCCCTCTGTAGACCAGGCTGACTTAGAAATCAGAGGTCTAGGGCTAGAGAGATGGCTCAGAGGTTAAGAGCACTGGCTGTTCTTCCAGAGGTTCTGAGTTCAATTCCCAGCAACCACATGGTGGCTCACAACCATCTATAATAGGATCTAGTGCCCTCTTCTGGCATGTAGACAGAACACTGTATTTGCAATAAGCCAAACCAGTTCTTTTATCTATTAATGCCCTTTGTTTCCTCCATCATCCATGAGGCATAAACATCCTTTTTTTCCCTCCTCTAAATAACCTGGGGCTGGTGAATTGCTTTTCTTTTCTTTCTTTCTTTTTTCTTTTTCTTTTCTTTTTTTTTTTTTTTTTGGTTTTCAAGACAAGGTTTCTCTGTGTAGCTTTGGAGCCTGTCCCGGATCTCTGTCTATAGACTAGGTTGCCTCGAACTCACAGAGATCCACTTGCCTCTGCCTCCCGAGTGCTGGGATTAAAGGCACGTGCCACCACTGCTTGGCTTCTTTCTTTTCTTAAAATTTATTTCACTTTATTTTATGTGCATTAGTGTGAAGGTGACTGATCCCCTGGAAGAGACAGTTGTAAGCCACCATGTGGGTGCTGGCAATTGAACCCAGGTCTCTTAATTGATGAGCCATGTCTCCAGCCCCCATCCATGAGCATTCTGTAGGAGTGGGCAAAGCCTGTGCTAAAGCTCTTGGTGATGCCTAGATAGATTTAGAAATAAGCTCCAATTAGAGCTGGTTCAGTCAGCCTCAGAACTTGCCTCATCCTTCCTTACAGGTAGAATGCAGTGATTTAATTGGGATGCTTTCAATAATGTGTGAGTGGAATGAGGAGGTCCTGAGTAGCAAGTACAGAGGACACTGAGGTCCTTATGGACAAGGAGGAAAAAAAGGAAGAAGTGGCAGTTTTTTGGGGAAATTTCAATAATGTTATTTCTATGAGGAGGCAGAGAGCAATACAGCTGGAGAATTAAATGAAGAGATCAGCACACAGATGGGTAGGAAAACAATGCACTGTCAACTAGGCAACATCTGGTGCATGTAAGTTAGCTCGGTTATCTAACTAGCTAAGCAAAAGTTCACCTAACAGATGATACCTGTATTTTTCCGCAAGGAGCAGGAAGGTAAAAGCATAACAGCCAGAATTGAGTTATGATCTACAAGAAAAAAATAGACAGTGTTAAAAAATAAAATATTTTTGGGCTGGAGAGATGGCTCAGTGGTTAAGAGCACTCACTGCCTTGCTGTTCCTAAGGACTCTTTTAACAGCACCTGTATGCAGGCGTATAACATTCAGTCTCAGGGGGATCGGATGCCCTCTTCAGGCCTCTGTGGGTACTGCATGTGTGTGGATGCACAGACATAAACTCACTCAGTCATTTGCACACATAAAAATGAATAAAATCTAAAAAAGAAAAAAGAAACCTCCTTTTAATCGACAAGAAATATCCGGCTGGAAGTGAAGCAATTGTAATTGTGAGAAAGCAGCTTATGGGAAGTATTGCTTCCCTTCACAAGTATGTTAGGTTCCTTTGGCCACTGCTGAACATTCAGCACTGAGAACAAATTCCCACACAAAGAAAAACACAAATAAAGACAATTAGTTAGGTTTTTTGTTTGTTTGTTTGTTTTTCAAAACAGGGTTTCTCTGTGTAGCTTTGCGCCTTTCCTGGAACTCACTGTAGTTGAGGCTGGCCTCGAACTCACAAAGATCCACCTTGCTCTGCCTCCCGAGTGCTGGGACTAAAGGCGTGCGCCACCACCGCCTGGCAACAATTAGTTTTTATTTATTTATTTTAATTATATGAATATATATGTAACTGTGTGTATATTTGTGGCACACACAGATGACCCTGACGTCCTTGTGGACAAGGAGGCAAAGCAGAGAAGCGGTACGTACGCTCTTTGTTTCAGGGCATTCTGGATAGCAAGCGCAAGGCCCTGGGTTCGATCCTCAGCTCCAAAAAAAAAAAAAAGAAAGAAAGAAAGAAAAGTTTGCAGTCTGTCCACTCTTTTGGGCTCCAACTGCCAAGGACAGTAGTAACTGGCAGTCCAGGAATGCTTCCTCCGGGTTCTTTTCCAATAAGCAAGTAGAGAACACTCAGGTTTGCATCCAAAGTGCATTCCCAAACTGTCCCGTGCTTCTTCTCTCCAGTTCTCCTTGGTCAATAACAAGTGGTTCTGTTCAACATCAGGAGTACTCTGCCACAAGTCAAGACACCGTGCCTCATTTACCATTCCCACCACTGATTCCGACAACATAATCCTTCGACACTTCACTCAAAGCATCCGCTGCTACTTCTGTGGCCAGGTGATTATTGCAAAGAGTACAAAGTTTGTGTTCACGGTCCGCGTCAATGAGCTTTTCACAGCCTGTGGCTTGGAAGGAGATATTCAGCTCATCTCGACATAGCCATCTGCCTAAAACAAAGAGCACATTTTTGGTTTTTGGAGAGTGGGTCCCGTGTAGCTCAGGCTAACCTCTGTTTTGCTATTTAGTCAAGGATGGTTCTGAACTTCTGATCCTTCCACAACTGTCTCCCAAGTGCTGGGATTATAGGAGTGTGACATCACACTTGCCTTCTGTGATAGTGTTTGGATCAACCAGGAGCTAATAATCGTGTAATTATGATTGAGCTGGTAAACTGTCCCTTCATAGTGAAGTGGTGGTCATCAGACATCACAGTGAAATGCCCTAATCATGTTTATAGTGATGGTGTGATCAAGCTCCTGTGCTTCCTTCCAGCCTTATTGAAATATGACATGTGCAGTTCCAGACTGTAACGAGTGCTTTATAATGCCACCATGCTACTACCTTATGCATTTACTGAATTATCCAAACTTCTTGCTGTTATTTTATGATGTACTCCTTTTGCTTACAAAAAAAGAAAAAAAGTGAGTTTGACAAGAAGTCAGCCTCAGGCAGGTCTTTTAAGAGGTATTCCAGAAGTCATTGTTATTATGAGGATGAAAACTTTAAGTATGTTTCTGCCCTTGGGGCCCTCCGGCGGGACAAGATGTGGACAGTGATATTGATTATTCTGACCCTGTGAGGGCTTCGGAGGATGTGTGCTTGTTTGTAGTTTAGCTTTGAACAAACAACCTTTAAAAAAAAACAGGGAAAAACCTAGAAACATTTGTAGAAAAATAAAGAGGAGGGCAACACGGACACACAGGGAATAGCAGTCATGCTGGCTCCCACCTGAAACCCCAGCACAGAGGAGGTTGAAGGCAGGGGGATTATTATTTGAGGCCTTTTACAAAAAAAGTGAAAACAGACTATAGAAAAAAAAAAAAAAAAAGCAAATAAAAACTCAAACCAAACCGAGGCAAAACAAACTCCCCTCCCCAAATACTTGGTTCCTTGACATAGGCCAAAAACCCTCTCCCCAAAACCTTGGTTCCTTACCAGCCTGCCATGAAGGAGCTTTCCGGGCTTGGGCTTGCGCTGGTTGAGACAGTGAGTGAACAGTGAGCAAATGTGAGGTTCTAGCACAGGACTGAAAACTGTGACCGTCTGCAAAGACTGTGCACTTCGGCCACACCCCCAGAAACCCAAACTGTTCTTAAACAGTGGAGAAAGGGATGGGGAGAGGTCGGTCAGTACTTACACAGTTCTGGTTAGAAGGTCTAGTGTTATGAGTTCAAAGTAGGACGTGTGTAGTAAAAACTTGCAGTAGGGGAGTCTTCAGGCTGAACCGGGGCAGAGATAAACGGGGCAGTTTGAGTAGTCAGACAAATGAGAAGAAGTTTTTCATTAAGATATCTCAGCAGGGCATGGTGGCACATGCCTTTAATTGCAGCAAACCTCGGAAGGTTTGAGAACAGTCAGGTCTACATGGTGAGTTTCAGGCCAGCCAGGACTACACCGAGAGACCCTGTCTCACAAACAAATTCACTGATATGCATACATTGCACACAGGTTCTCGGGGTGGTATTTCATTATGGTTTTGAGTAGGGATGGTGAACGCTTTTCATCTATTTGCTGGTCATATGAATGTCTTTATTTGAGAGGTTCCCGTTCATAGCTTTTGCTTATTATTTTTTGTTTGTTTGTTTTTGTTTTTCGAGACAGAGTTTCTCTGGGTAGCTTTGCACCTTTCCTGGAACTCACTCTGTAGCCCAGGCAGGCCTTAAACTCACAGAGATCCGCTTGCCTCTGCCTCCCTAGTGCTGGGACTAAAGGCGTGCGCCACCACCGCCCGGCTATTTTGCTTATTTTGTACATTAAATTTTGGTTCATATGGGGGTGATCTAGGTGTATTTGACCCTGTGTGAGACATTAACATGATGCTCTCTGCTGAGAAATTTGAGCTGGAGTCATGAATTCAGGAAGTGGACAATATTGTACACAAAGAGGATGTGAAAAAAGGATGTGAGGAGAAGTTGAAGGGTCAGCCCCCTCCAGAGAGCTGAGCCACAAGAAGACTGGACTGGGGAAGATGGGAAAGAATGGAGACAGGACAGGAAGAGAGATAACTTGGGCTGTTTTACCCAATGGGATTATAGATCGTGAGAGAAAAGCAACAGACTGGGACCACTGGGACGTCAAGGAGATGTTTTTATTTTTACTTTTGTATTTTGTTAAGATGGAAGACAATCGCCTTTAATCCCAGCACTTGGGAGGTAGAGCCAGGCGGATCTCCGTGAGTTCAAGGCCAGTCAGGTCTACAGAGACAGTTCCAGGACAGCCAGGCTACACAAAGAAACCCTGTCTCAAAAAACTGAAAAAAAAAAAAAAAAAGGGAAGACAGTCAAGAAAGTTTACATTATTAGTAAAGAAAAATGTACACCTTTGTAGCAGATGACTTGCATTATAGGATGACTGGCACAAACCTTAGCAGGCCAACATGGTGACTTACTATATTCTGGAAACACCCTGGACCCAAAACTTAGGGCTAGGTCTTCTATTGCTTTTTCTCCTTCCTCTTCTTCTTCCCTGCATGGGAGGACTAGTTTGGAGGTGGACCTTTTGCAGGTGGAAATGTCCTGGAAATCCTTCCCAAAGACTGATGTTTTGTGTGTGTGTGTGTGTGTGTGTGTGTGTGTGTGTGTGTGTGTGTGTTTTAGGGAGGGTCATTAGCGAATCCAGAGCTGCACACATGCTCAGCACTCTTTCCTGATGGTGCACTTCTAGCCAGAATGGTGCTTTTAGATTAAGAGAAAGGGACTGCTATGCCCAGTTCATATGGGTTTCCCAGACTTGTTGAGCAGCACATCACTAGAGGGTGAACTTGGCACACTGCCTTAGCCATGGTATGGGCATTAGCTGCTCAAGCAGAGCAAAGAGAGGACCAATGGAGGAAGAGGAGGGAAGATTTTAGAGCTATCAAATGGTGTGTAGTTAAGAGTTTTTTTGCCTGGCCCACAGTCAGGACAAATTTCTCTTATCCGCCAGGCCCATAGTCGCTCAGACCCAACCAAGAAATCCTCATTCCCGCCATACTGTAGGTCAGACATACACACCAAGTACCCGCCATAGTAGCTCAAACCGGCAGGCTGCCGCTAACTTGAGAGAGACAACTAGGAAGCTGTTTTTAGCTCCATTTTAGAATCTTTTTTATCAGGTTTTAGGTGGAAACTCTTGCCCCACGTTGGGTGCCATTTGTAGTTAAGAGTTTTCTTGCCTGGCCCACAGTCAGGACAAATTTCTCTTACCCGCCAGGCCCATAGTCGCTCAGACCCAACCAAGAAAGCACACAGAAACTTATATTGTTTACAAACTGTATGGCCGTGGCAGGCTGTTTGTTATTTACCTTTTCTATCTTAAATTAACCCATTTTTGTTAGTCTATACTTTGCCACATGGCTTGTGGCTTACCAGTGTCTTTATATGTTGCTTCTCATGGCGGCGGCTGGCGGTGTCTCCCCAGCCTTCTACTTCCCAGAATTCTCTACTCTCTTGTCCCGCCTATACTTTCTGCCTGGCCACTGGCCAATCAGAACTTTATTTACACAGAGCGATATCCACAACAGTGGTGCTCAGATCAAGGTCAAGGGCGATGAGTCCTAAGTGATCACTTCTTGAGAATGGCTGTCATGTTAGGGATTGTTTGCAATCACGTGACGACAAAGACTTCTTTGTTCACTCAACACTTACTTTGTGTGTCTCCTCTGCTTCGTTTGGTCAGATTGATTTCTTTCTTTGTCAAGTGTCTCCTGAACACTATCCCGATTAGTCAGGCACAGCAGATGAGGTGATGTCACAGCCAGAAAACCTTGTGACTGAAATTGTATTCTAGTGCAAGGAGGCTGAAACCAGAAAAATAAATTAGCCTGGTGTGTTATAAAGTGTAACATACTACAGAAAAAAACAAGACAAGGAGAGGGATTCACTGACGTAATGAAGGGATTGTATCTAAGGATGCCTTCTAGAGTTCAGTCCTGCTTCAGAATGCAGGGGGAAAAAACCAGAAAGAAACAAATGGGCTATTCTTTTCTTCTTCTTCTTCTTGTTCTTCTTGTTCTTGTTCTTGTTCTTGTTCTTGTTCTTCTCCTCCTCCTCCTTCTTATCCTTTTTCTTATTTTCCTTCTTTTTTTTTTTTTTTTTTTTTGAGACAGGGTTTCTTTGTGTAGTTTTGGTGCTTTTCCTGGATCTTGCTCTGTAGACCAGGCTGGCCTGGAACTCACAGAGATCCGCCTGGCTCTGCCTCTCTATTGCTGGGATTAAAAGCGTGCACCACCACTGCCTGGCTGGACTATTCTTTTAAATGTTGCTGGCAAAACTGTATTGTCAAGCTCTTGAATACTTTGGATACAGTGTTTGTCAAGGTTTACAAACCTTACGCTACAGCCTGATGAGAAAATCCTGCATCACAGAATTGAAATGTTTTTTATTTCGAGTCTGACACCGTTCAGTCACTTGTGTCCTTGTCTACTCACTCACTGTCCTTGTCTACTCACTCACTGAGCAGGCTGACTGGGAAGAGTCTTTGGGTCTGATGAGACAGCAGTTCCCAGAGCCACACTGAACACCCTCCCCACGCTTGGCCCTGTTTTGTTATGACATCACGAAGAATAAATCCCGCTCTTGCCAGGCTCCAAGCGAAGTTGAATTGTAATTTACAAGGCCATCATCACAACTTCTCATTAAAAATGAACAGAAGTTCTGCCCTTTTCAAGTGCATATGTTCTGTCTCCCAGTGTTTCTTAGCAAGAGCTAAAGGCCTGGCAGTGTGGGCTCAGTTCCTAAGAACTTGAAGCTGGATGCCAATTAGCTTTTTCTAGACAAAGTACATTCTATTGTTTTCTTACCCAAACTTAACTTCCTGCTTCCCTTTTGGTACAGAAAGTGCATATTGGGCTGGCATGGTGACACATACCTTTAATCCTAGCACTTGGGAGTCAGAGGTAGGTGGACCTCTGTGAGTTCGAGGCCAGCCTGGGCTACTTAGACAATTCTAAGATAGTGAGGGCAACATAGAGGGACTCTCTTTAAGAGAAAGTGTATGTTGAATGTGTGAAGATGGTATGAAATTTTGTGATCTGTTTAGTCATGCTGAGTTGTGAAGTATGTTATATAAAAAACAGAAGACAGGGACCTGAGAGAAGGCTCAATGGTTAAGAGCACTTATTGCTGTTGCAGAGGACCTAGGTTTAGTTCCCAGGCCCTACATAATAATAGTAGCTTATAACTTTCTGTAACTCCAGTTCCAAGGGATTTGATACCCTCTTCTGTCCTCTGAGGACACCAGACACATGTATGGTACACATACATACATGCAGGCAAAACATGCATACACACAAAATAAAAATAAATGAACCTTTAAACCAAACCAAAAGAAAGGCCATTTTCATTGTGGGGTATTCACTAGAGAAGACTCCTCCAACATGGGCTTCAGTCACCAGAAAGTCTTTATTAGCCTGATATCGACTACACTGGATGTTCTGGAGCCCAGTGTAGCCTCCAGTCTTTCTCAGGTGAGTATTTAACCACAAAAATCATGTTCTGGGTTCACATACTTCAGCTAACAAGAACAGTTACCCAGAAGCAGAACTACAGAAGCCAAAAAGCAGGGTTAGTATGCTTAGAACTTTCCCAGCCCTATAGATGTTCATGGACTAGGTCTTTGTTTTCATTTTGCCAAGTGGTGCTGTTGACATGCTGAGTTTTACAGCCTGAATAGCATTTCCATCATGGAGTCAGTTGTGCTAAGGTCTGGGGGGGGCTACTAAGGTCCTTATTTCCTTAGGTAGCATTAATCATACAGCCTTCCTGCCTTCTTTTTTTTTCTCAGAATCTGTGATATACTACTGTGGTCAACTGATTTTGTCCCATAAGTCTTTGTAGTCTCTCTCTAAATGGGAACAAGGCCTGGTGGTTAATCTTAGACCCATGGTGGTGGTGGTGGTGAATCCCTTTTAGAGTTGATAAAAGGAAAGACAGAGGAGGGCTAGTTTATGCAGATAAAAAGGCTTTGTCATTTTAACCTGTTTTTTGGAGGGTAAGGAGTTTCATGGTAATTCAAGTTCTTAAGCCTCAGTCTTTTCCTGTGTGTGTCTTTGTATGTGTGTTCTTTTTTTTTTTTTTTTAAGGTTTATTAATTATGTATACAGTGTTCTGCCTGTATGCCAGAAGAGGGCGCCAGACTCATTACAGATGGTTGTGAGCCACCATGTGGTTGCTGGGAATTGAACTCAGGACCTCTGGAAGAACAGCCAGTGCTCTTAACCTCTGAGCCATCTCTCCAGCCCCCATGACTCTTCTTTGGGTTAAAGCGAAGCAACCACTCCTTGCAAGAGCACCACACACTTGCTTTGTGCTCTATGGGCCTCCAGGCTTTCACTCTAGTTTCCAGTCCACTGCATATGATTTGGCTAAGGGATGCAGTTCTTCCCCATTACAGACTTTAACCACAGCACAATTAAAATGGAAACAGAAGGGAGAAGCTGGTTGTGTGGAACGTAGTCTACACTCCTTTAAATTGCTGGCAATGGTGTTTATATTCAGAACAATATGAACATATTAAGGAAATGAAGATGATAAAAAAAATCAGCCGGGCGGTGGTGGTGCACGCCTTTAATCCCAGCACTCAGGAGGCAGAGGCAGGCAGATCTTTGTGAGTTCGAGGCCAGCCTGGTCTACCGAGCGAGATCCAGGAAAGGCGCAAAGCTACACAGAGAAACCCTGTCTCGAAAACAAACAAACAAACAAACAAACAAACAAACAAAATCTGTCCTTTTTTCCCCAAATGGCACCCCATAGGATAATGAGGGAATGGATATAAAAATGAACAATGGTTGGGCTACATATGAAAACAGAATTCTGGGAGAGGAGTGGTAGCTTAGTGGTTAAATGCTTACCCAGCATGTGCAAGGCCCTAGCTTTAATTCCCAGCACCAAAAACAGAAATAAAAGGAAATGTTTTTTGAGATATAATGGCACTGTGGAGCCCAGGCTGTCTTTGATTTCCCCATTCTTCTTCTTCTGTTTGAATGCTGGCACTACATTCAGCTGTATCACCACATCGGACTTAATATTTTAAATGGTACAAATGTTTTCAAGTGTTCAATGAAGCCGACATATATCCAACAGAATTTCTACTAAAAAAGGAATTGCTTGATGCAACTAATAAGCCACTTCAAATTCAGGGAGTTTTGGTATGTTCTTCTTTCTATCTGGTATCTTCAACTACAAATGGAAATCGTAAAGTGAGCCTACAGCGTATGCCTTTAATCACAGCTATCAGAAGGCTGAGGCGGAAGGATCAATGATTCAAGATCAGCACGGGCTGTATATAACCTTACCTCAAAAACAAAACCAACTGGCCAACAAACAACACAGAAATTCGAATGCAAGAGATAGATGGATTAGTGGGAGAGGGCTCACTTAACAGGCTCCATTTTCAGGACCACAAACAAGCAAGCAAGCAAGCAAGCAAGCAAGCAAGCAAGCAAGCAAGCAAGCAAACGCACAAACAAGAACCCCTCTCCCAAATCCTCCTAAGCAACAACAACAAATAGCAAAAGCCCAGACTGCTGGTTCAGAACCTGCAGTCATCCACCCAGGAATCCAGTTCTGTTATCTGTAACAAACAGCTCAGAAGCCATTGTGTTTTCCATTGTAGACACTCACCTGGAGGCCCAGAGTTAATATGAAGATTATTTTAACTGAAGATATCAGAGATCCAGTAGATATAGGGGAAAAAATCTTGAGGCTTGGCTTATCAGACTGAAGCAGTGACTTCTGTGGACTCTGGCTACTATAAATCTCTTTAGGGGAGTTCCTGGCTGAGAAGGAAAGGCCACATGCACCTGCATAAACAAACATTATCTCAGGCATCCCTATAGCCTCTTAGTTTGTCTAAAACCCCATTCGTATTTCCTGAGGGAACTCATTTGTTTGCCCTTGAAGAGACTTTCTCCCTTCTCCCATTTCCTTGTTAGGCACCTACAGCTCTCACTTTAAGCAGTAATTGAACCTGCCATTTCCTTTTTATATGGAAATATTTTTTTCTTTTGGAGAAAGAATCTCACATAGCCCAGGTTGGCCTTGAATTCCTTAGGTAGCAGAAGATGGATGACCCGAATGGATTCTCCTGCCTCTATTTTCAAAGTGCTGGGATGATAGGTGTAGGACATCACATTTGGCTTGTAAATACCCCATCCCCATGCCATTAAGCTGATTTTTTTTTTTTTTTTTTTGTCAAGCTAGCCTGCAGTCTCTAGGTACTTCAGACAGGACCACAGAGAGCAAGTTTTTCCCTTGTAAGAAAGTTAGACTTGGCTGCAAGCCAGACTTCTGTCTCTACTAATAGTCCAGAAAATCAAACAACAATGTCTCTGATATATGGTTCAGAATGGATAGAGCCTAGCAACAGGCAGATAGCTTCACTTTGTATTTTCATTTCGGGGATTACCCAGAGAAAGGCAAATGTGTACCCTTCACCAACCGCATGGGATGCTCTGTTCCAGGTCTGCCCTGCTGCAGCTCCCCCATGTCCCCAGGCTATAATCAGGGTGCACTGAGCTTCTCCTCTGTTCAGGAAGGTTCTCTTTTCCTTTCTCTGAACTTTCACCAAGCTAGCTGTCTGGTACAGCTATCCTCAAAACTACGTATGATCTTCTCATTTGATTGCTCTTCATTTATTTCCAGTCAGATGCTTCATCCCCACAATTTAGAAATTTCTTTGGAACACCTTAATGAGTAAAGTATTTATTTGTGATGATGCTTTCTATACGGTCTCTATTTCTTTTAGCTCTTGACTGAAATTTCTGGATTTTTCCTTATATTAGTACAAAACCTCTTATTTCAAACAAATCAGTCTTAAAAATAACAGAGATAAACAAGGGACAGCTGCAGATAAGCCTCCTATTCTCTAAGCTCCTGAAGAGTCTCTACACACTGACATTGTATAAGAACTGAATATGGTTGTAAAGGAGATGAGAAAATTCAAGTGTAGAAATATTGGTCTGTGAAAATCAAGGGCTTAGTTTTCTTCTTCCCTTTCTTCCTTTTCTTCATCTTCTCTTTTGAGAGAAGATCTCTCTATGTAGCTCTGGCTGTCCTGGGACTTGCTGTGTAGACCAGGTTGGCCTAGAACTCATGAAAATTCACTTGTCTTTGCCTCCCCAGTGCTGAGATTAAGGGCCATCATGCTTCTTTATACTTTATTAAAGGAAATTAGGCTTTAGAAATTGCACCAAGTTCTCTCTCTCTCTCTCTCTCTCTCTCTCTTTGGTTTTCCAAGACAGTTTTTCTGTGTAGCTTTGCACTTTTCCTGGAACTCGCTTTGGAGACCAGGCTGGCCTCAAACTCATAGAGATCCGCCTGCCTCTGCCTCCCGAGTGCTGGGATTAAAAGTGTGCACCACCACTGCCCAGCCTTGCATCAAGTTTTAACTCTGAAGCAATCTTTGTACATTCTCTCTGTTCCTAGATGCACACACCATCACTGTCAGAAGAGAAAACAGAGTAAAGCTCAGGCTAGCTAGTGCTGCAACAATTAAAATGTCACAATGAAAGGCTGGAGACATAGCTCAGTGGTTGGATGTGTTTCTCCCATGAGTTAGGTTCTAGGTTCATCCTTTTTACTGAGAGAGAGAGAGAGAGAGAGAGAGAGAGAGAGAGAGAGAGAGAGAGAGAGCCATTGTATACTAGATGGATTGGCATTAAAAAGATGTATTTTTATTTTAAATTGTGTGTGTGTGTGTGTGTGTGTGTGTGTGTGTGTGTGTGTACACTCACAGAGGCCAGAACAGAGCATCAGATCTCTGATTCTTGTCCTCTCTCATGCCCATTCCCATGGTTATGAAACTCAGAGGCTATGAGTTTTTCAGTTTCTTTCGTGATAAAGCTAATTAAAGGAGGGCAATAGAGGGCATGGCCATCCCAAGCATCTCTTCATGAAAGCCAGTCCCATTTTCTGTGTGAATGAGTTCACCCGGTGGATGAACGTCCACGTCTGCTTTTAAAAGCATGGGAATTACCACCTTAAGCACTTGATCCATTTCTCTGGTGTAAAGCATAGCTGCTTGTCTGTGTCATCACAATGTGAGGCTGAACACACTTCAGCTAGCACATACAGCTTTGCTGAAGGGTTTCGGCTAGAATCACAATTCCCTCAGGCCTGATGCTTTAGGCAGCTGTTATGTACACAGCACAGAGAGAGGCTTTGTGTCGGGGCTTAGAAGGCAGTAACTCATTCGGCATCTTTAAAATGGCCAGAGTATTTGAATAAATGCAGCTTCACAGCAGCTCACTAATGTAAAATATCAGATGCGCCCAGAGTAACAGTAACAGCTTGGAGAGACTCTAATAGTCCCTCTTTAATTTTGGGCCTGACACCTGGCAACATTTGGAGCTATAAATAGAGTAACGGGGGCAGGGGGGGACCAAAGAGGTTTCCTGCTGCTTTCTCAACACATAGAATGAGAAGGACGACCGCGCAAAGCTACACAGAGAAACCCTGTCTCGAAAAACCAAAAAAAAAAAAAAAAAAAAGAATGAGAAAGACTTAGGAAATAAGGGGAAAAAAAATCCCATCTAGAAATGAATTAGGGCTCATTCTGCCGAAAGTTTTCTAGTTAAAACACTCAGAATTCTAATAGGTTTGCAGTAGTCTTGAAACTATGGGTGCGGCTACAGGAAGCTGCTTAATGTCTCTACTATTAAAAGTGGATCTAAAGCCCTAGGATGTAAACTTAGGGACAGGAGCCATGTATCCTCTTCCAGGTTTATTAAATGCCAAAGTCTCCGGCATCTGGGAGGCCAGAGAAGTTAGTACAAAGAAGGCCGGCAGAGAGTGTTGGAATGGTCCTGGCTGGGTCCCAGGAGAGAATGTTATCAGTGCTAGTGATTCGTCTCACAGCCAAAGAGCAAAGCAGAAATCCTTTTCATTATTCAGACTGTTAAATGAGTTACTGGGCAAATAAAATGAAATCTCTGTCTCCTTCCCAGTGTGTTTTCATTTTAGTTCTGGTGATCAAATATGGAGGATTTGGGGGTTGGAGAGATGGTAAGTGTTCTTGCTGCTCTTCCAGGGGACTGGAGTTTGATTCTCAGCATCCTTGGAGGTCAAAAAAAGACATCAGATCCATGGAACTGGAGGTATGGGATGGTTGCCAGCAACTGTGTGGATGCTGAGATTCCAACCTGGGTCCTTTACAAGGCAACAAGTGCTGTTAACCACTGAGCCATATCTTCAGTCTCTAGATTTATTTATTTTTATCCTATACACTTGAGTGTTTTGTCTGTCTGTCTGTAGGTGTATGGTGCATGTACCTATAAAGGTTGTAAAGGGCACTGGATCCTCTCAAGCTAGAGTTGCAGATGGTTTTGAGCTGCCATGTGGGTGCTGGGAATTGAACCTGGGTCTTCTATAAGAGATTCAAATGTTCTTAACTGTATAAGCCATCTCTCCAGCTTTCTTAACCCCCCCTTTTTTGTTTTTTAAATTTTGCTCTATTTTTGTTTTTGGTTTTTTGGTTTTTGTTTTGTTTTGTTTTTTTTTTTTTTTCGAGACAGGGTTTCTCTGTAGCTTTGGAGGCTGTCCTGGAACTCCCTTTGTAGACAAGGCTGGCCTCGAACTCACAGAGATCCACCTGTCTCTGCCTCCCGAGTACTGGGATTCATGACGTGCACCACCACCGCCCTTTTGTTTTTGTTTTTGTTTTTTTGTTTTTGTTTTTTTTTTGAGACAGGGTTTCTCTGTGTATCTCTGGCTGTCTTGGAACTGGATCTGTAGACCAGGCTGGCCTCAAACTCAGAGATTCACCTGGTCTGTCTCCCAACCTGCCGTTTGCACTGAGCACCAAGTAGTTCCGATGCTGCCTCACTTCTGGGCTGCACGTGCCTCTTGGGGGATGTGTTTCTTCCTCTTGGCTACAGAGATCTGTTACTCAAACTTTGTCTCCTTGGAAGGGAGGGCATTATAAAAAGTGTTGGTGGGCTTGAGATGCCTCCCAAGTGCTGGGATTAAAGATGTGCACCACCACTGGCCAGCTATTTCTTTAATAGTTAGGCTCCAATTCTTGCCTTGTACCAAAGAAGTCTAAGAAATCTGGGCATCATATCCAGCTAACTTAGTAAGTTTGTGATGCTGTGAATATAGAAATCCCTTCTTTTCAAGTTGAAAAACCCAGCATTCTCCCTTGAAGATTATAGTATTATATTTAATAATTTTTTACAACCCTGTTATAAGGACTTAGGAACATTGTGAATGTTTGATAACAGTAACTAACATAAACCTTTATCTTTAAAAAAAAAAAAAAAACAATCACAAGCATTAAACTGTGAATCTCTGGGCTGGAGGGATGGCTCAGAGGTTGAAAGCACTGACTGCTCTTCCAGAGGTCCTGAGTTCAATTCCCAGCAACCATATGGTGGCTTACAACCATCTGTAAAGAGATCTGGTACTCTCTTCTGTATACATAATAAATAAATGAATCTTTAAAAACAAACAAACAAACAAACAAAAAGCAAAAAAACTGTGAATCTCTAAGTATACCTGAGTCACTTACTCTTATAACTTAGCTCAACAGAAAACAATCTAAGATTCACAAAGTCTTGTGATTGCAAGTGGCCAGGCAAAACTAAATTGACCCCATGACATCTCTCTTAACTGAACCCGAGATCCTTTCTCTGCACACGGTAAAGATGAAGAAGCCTTCCTGTTTCTATTGGCCTCGGTTTTCTTCTATTTCCCCCTCACAATAGACTTGACACTATTAGAGGCCTAGTTCCTAACGCCAGATCTTTCCATGACAGTGAATAGTAGAAGATGAGTGTGTGTCAGAGACCTTAGTAGGGGAAGCTTTGGTGTTAGACTGACATACCCCCACACACATCAAGTTGGTATCTTTTCCTCTTCTTCTTTCTCTTCTTCTTCATCTCCTTCTTTTTTTAAAGATTTATTTATCATATATACAGTGTTCTGCTTGCATGTATGCTTGCGTACCAGAAGAGGGCACTAGATCTCATTACAGATGGTTGTGAGCCACCATGTGGTTGCTGGGAATTGAACTCAGGACCTCTGGAAGAGCAGTTAGTGCTTTTCACCTCTGAGCCATCTCTCCAGCCTCTCTTTTTCTTTTTCCAAGACAGCATTTCTCTACATGGTCTTGGGACTCACTATGTAGTCTAGACCAGCCTCAAATGAGCAGAGGTCCACCTGCCTCTGCCTCCCAAGAGCTGGGCCTGTTGCTGTCTTGATAGCTGGCAAAATCAGAGTAGAGCTTGTTACTGTTTATCAGTGTCATGATCCATGTTTAACATTCTGAAGTTGGAATGTGTCTAGGGCATCATATGTCAACTCTCTTGTAATTGAGCATGAATGCTTACATTACATGTCACTAGAGGGTAGACATGACTGTCTGTCATATCTTGCTCAAGAGAGTTCTGCATTATTATTTCTTTGGTATAATTGAGGAAACACACTTCTCCAGAATTTCAGCTAACAGAGCATCCCAGGAACACTTGGGGATAAATTTGAAGTCTTAACTGTGGATTGGAGACCAAATAGTATTATTTTCTGGTATGCTCAGAAACACCCTCAGACATCACTGAGGAATATTCTTTTGCTCTGAGAACATAATGGGTAAAATTAGTAGAAAATCTGGCCATCTGAGACACAGAGTTGAAAGTAATTTGAAAGGAGTTGCTATATGGATATGAAGATCTATTAAGACAGATTCATCTAATATAGTTCACGTACTTCTTTCTTTTAATAAAGGTATGGAGTGAATTATGATAGAAATTTATGTCTAAATAAATCAGACAAAATTCAGAAGGCATAAAATAGAAAGTGTTTAAAAGCATTTTGTCTTAGTTTAATGGATGCTGTTATTTCTTAGTGGTCAAGAATATACTGGTGATCTACACAATTGATGGAAACTTACATTTAATGTATTGCAGTATCATAATTCTTGGGAGTAAGTAGATTATTATATGCATTGCTCTTTTTGAAGTACTTGAACATGTCCCAAATTTCATATCCAATTAGTTTAATATATATCTGCATTACATTGCCCAAGCTTATTGAACTATAGACATTTGATATTGTCATTCAAGTTTTTATTCATAATACAAAATTCCTTCACTTTCAACAGGCAACAATGAGAAGTCCTCAACAAAGAGTTGTCTCTAAGCTGGGTGTGGTGGTGCTTGTTTCTAATGGGGAATTCAAGTTCCCCTTAGGCTACATAGTGAGCTTGAGGCCAGTCTGGGTAATATGGAACTAGGAAAGTTATCTCTAGGTTATTTTTTGGGTGGAGTCGATGTTGGGGACTTGGGGATCATATCTAGAGTGTCATCATGCTAGGCAAATGCTCTGTCACTGGGATCCAGTTGCAATTTCAGGCTGTTCTTTCTGTGGATGTGACATGTAATTGATCTTTTTCTTTCCTGTTTTTGGCTGTGCTGCACTGTGAATGTAGGAACTTCATCACTTTTGTCATTGCCATCCACAGCCCTCTTCTCATTATTTCCTTGAAGATATGGGTTCACTAAGTTGCCTAGGCTGGCCTTGAACTCACTGTAGCACAGGCGGGCTTTGAACTTCAGTTCTTCTACTTCAGTCTCTCAGGCAGCTGGGATTACAGGCGTGTACTACAGGCTCAGATCTCTCTCCTTCCTTCTTCCCTCTATCTCTCCTCATCTCCTTTCTTTTTCTTTCCATGAGTGTGTGTATAGTATGCATAGGCATGTTTGCATATGTGCATGTGTACATGTATGGGTGCAAGCAGAAGTTGACACACATTAGCTGTCTCTCTCTCTCTTTTTCCATTTTATATATTGAAATAGGGACTTTTTCTTTTTTCTTTTTTGGTTTTTCAAGAGACAGAGTTTCTCCTTGTAGCCCTGGTTGTCCTGGAATTTGCTTTGTAGACCAGGCCAGCTTTGAACTCAGAGAGATCCACCTTCTTCTGCCTCTCAAGTGGTGGGATTGTGTGCCACTGTCACTAGCCCAAAATAGGGATTCTTGAATCCAGAGCTCATCAGTGTGGCTGGTCTAGCTAGCCTCCCATGTCTGCTTTGAGAATGCCAGGTTATAGGCCAGCCATCAACCTTACCCACTGTTAGTATTCTGAACTCCGCCTTGGGTTCCTGTATCCTGGCACCATCTTATGTAAAGTCACCTTTAAGAAAAGACACCCCCCCCCCCCCCCCCCGCCGCCTTCTTTCTCTTCCCTGACTCTTGCCAGAGGAAGCACACCTTCTCTCTCTCTCTCTCTCTCTCTCTCTCTCTCTCTCTCTCTCTGTCTGTCTTCTGGCTTTCTGTGTTTCTGTCTCTGTCTCTCTGTCTCTCTCCTCTCTCCACGTGGATGCTGTATCTGCATGGTGTGAGCAACTTTCTGCCTCTCCATGCCTCAGCCAGCTGCTGCATCTGCATGTGTGTCTCCCTCACCCACCTGCTAAGGCCTCCTGTGTGCTGTTTTATAACACCCACCATGATGTGAATACTGGGGGTGCAAACTCTGACCCTGATGCATGCCTCCCAAGTGCTTTCAAATGCTGAAATATAAGGCCGAAAACTCTTAAATGGTTAGAGGAAAACATATACAAAATACTTCAAGTTATAATAGGTTATATGCAGGATTTTTTTTTTTTTTCGAAAAACAAAAGTAAACTTCACTTTGGAAAACGTAAATTTGGGAAAGGGAGTTGTAGTATGAATGAGAATGGCCCCCATAGGCTCATTATATTTGAATACTTGGTCCCCAGTAGGTGGAATTATTTGGGAAGGATTAAGAGGCATGGCTTTGTTGGAAGAGGCCTCAAAAGTGCAGCACACCATTCCCAGCCTATCTCTCTGCCTTGTGCTTGTAGAGCAGATGTAAGCTCAGCTACTGCTTCAGCACGAATCTACCTGTGGCTCTGCTTCACCTCCCACCAGAATGGGATGAACTCACCTCAGAAACTAATTCCCATTAAACTCTTTCTTCTCTAAGTTGCCTTGGTCATGGTGTCTCTTCTTGGCAACATAAAAGGAACTAAGACAGGAGTATAGGCAAGATAGTTTTCTAGAGAAACTCCAGTAGCATAGAAAACAACCCAAATAATGACCACGGGGATTGCACAAGATAAAAAGAGGTTTTGTATGGCCATGGAAACAAATTACCAGAATAAAGGGAAAGCCCACATAACGACAAAAAATCTGACCCTACTATGCATCAGGTAGGGAAATGATATATAGCATCTGTAGAGAATCCCAAAAAACTAGGTTAAAAAAGCAAATTATGCAATTAATAACTGAGCTAATGAAATGAAGACAGTCCTCAAAGGAAGAAGCACACATAATCAATAATAGCTTTAAAAATGTTCAATATCTGGGCCTGGAGAGATGGCTCAGTGCTTAAGAGCACTGACTTTTTTTCCAGAGGTCCTGAGTTCAATTCCCAGCAACCACATGGGACACATGCAGGCAGAACACTATATGCATAATAAATAAATATTTAATTAAAAAATGTTCAATATCCTTGGCCATCATGGAAATGCAAGTTAAAATTAGTCTGAGATGCCTTTCCAGAGTAGTTATCCATAGGGAAATCATTGGACAACAAATATTGGCAAGGATGTGGGGAAAGAGAAGCATCTTATAAGGATGCTGGTGGAATAATGGTACATTCACTATGGAAACTAGTGTGGAGATTCATTAGAAAACCAGAACTAGTCATCATGTGACCTAGCTATCCCACCACTGGGTGTATAAGTGACAGATTCTAGGTCAACATCACAGAGATGCTTGTACACCCATGCTTTTGCTCTACCTTTCATATTAGCCATGATATTGAACCAGCCTAGATGTCCATTAACAGACACATGGCTAAAAATTGTAGTGTATGTATACAGTGGACTCTTACATGGCTGTATAAAAAATTAAATAGGGCTGGCAAGATGACTGGGCAGGTAATGGTACCAAGCCTGATGATTTGAGTCAATTCCATGGGCCCTCATAGTGGAAGGAGAGAACCAGCTTCTGCAAGATGTCCTATGAACTTCACAGGTACATTACATATAGTATGTGTACACTTTTGCACATGAACCCACCCGCACATTACATATTAATGTAATCATTGACATGAAAATGGATGCAAGTTGACAATATTATATTAATGAAATAGGCCAGACCTAAGAAGACAAAGAACAGATTTTTTTTTATAAAATGTATTTTTTATTTATTCTTTGATAATCTCACACATGTATATAATGCATTTTGATCATATTCATGTTTTTGTACCCTCTCTTATTCTTCTCCTACTCCCTCTGGACAATTTATTTTTTGAAGTCCTCCTTCAATTTTTTTTATTTATGTTTTTGTTTTTTGAGACAGAGTTTCTCTGTGTAGCCCTGGCTTTCCTGGAATTCATTTTGTAGACCAGGCTGGCCTTGAACTCAGGGATCTGCCTGCTACTGCCTCCTGAGTGCTTGCATTAAAGGTGTGCAACTCCACACCCAGTACTTCTTCAGTTTTTAATTGTCTCTTCCTCCACCACAACCCATTGATGTGAATTATAGTTGTCTGCATGAATATGGATGTGGGGTTATTTAGTGGAGTTTGAGCAACTTACTGGAGGCCCCTTTGATAGATAATTACATGTCCACACGGTTGGGCTTGCCCAGCAGACCACCTAACTATTTCCGGTTCAGAATAGCCATCTCTGGGTCAGACATCTTGTGGGACCGGGACTGTGTGGCTTTACGTGGTTGTGTAAAGCGCGCGCAGCCATGTAATCTACGTGTATGCGTGGAATACCCACAGGAGTTGTATGCGTGGAGTACCCACAGGAGTTCCTGTACGCCCAACCTTTAAAAGGCCGGTGCCATTTTGCATGAGTCTCTCAGTCTCCCCCCCCTTATCTCCCCCCCCCCCCATGTGTGTTTCACACAGGCCTGTCACCTCTATCCTCTTTAATAAAACTCTTCTGTGGTCTTGTCATGTTCGGGACGTGTTCCTAGCGCCGCTTAAATACTAACACCCTTAGCTGTAGATCGGACCTTATGAGCTCCTTCTCATTCATGTTGGAATGATGACAGACTCCATCTTATGCAGGTCTTGTGCAGGCATCCTTAGTGGCTGTGAGATCATGAGTGCAACAGTCATATAATTATCCAGAAGACACTGGCAGCATGTCTCCCAGCCTCTGTCTCATCCTTTATCTCTGTTTCTAACCCGTTTTCTGATGTTCCGTGAGCTTTGGGGAGCCTGGGATGATGCGGATGTCCATCCAGTTTAGTGCTGAGTACACAATAAACACTCATTTTCAGCCTTTTGACCACCTATAAGTCTCTGCAATAGCCATTGTCCATTGCAATCAGAAGCTTCTCTGAGCAGTACTAATGTATGGGTATTAATATTAATATTAAGGTGGCAGTTTGGCAACATTTTCATTTGTTTTTCATAGAAAAGCAAAAGTAGCAGATTCTCATCTAGAGTTTATGCCCTCTTATCTACCGGTCTTTGGGTTTACAGCACCAGGCTTGGATTCCCTTCTGCAAAGCAGGCTTCAGATCCAATCAGAAAGCAATTGACTACTCCCATAACAATCAAACCACTATGCACTAATGGGCACGTCTTGCCTGGCAGGTCAGTATTGTAGTGCACAGAGTCTGAATAAGACCACCAAAGGGATATCACATGTTTTTTAAAAGTTTGAGAAAAGTTCTACAAAGCTGTAACTGAGCTCACAACTTCCTCTGGGCTGGTTAGCATTCCTAGTACTGCAGAAATGTGTGTGGTGGACTTGGAGCAGCTGGCCAGCATGAAGACACGAGTGTGTCAGGCAAGATCTGAGAGTTCAATAGGAAGAACAGTTATAGTAGGTGTGGTAGGTCAGAGAAGGGCTCACAGTCCTTCACTCCCGTTGACGTGGACTCTTTGCAAGCCCTTGGTAGAGATTTGCTTAGTCTGACTGACCTTTCAGGCAGATGTTCTGGCCGAAATATTGAGACCAGGATAGGGAAGTAGAAGCAGAATAATGTATCAGTTTGTCTTAATCCAGGTAAGAGGTAAAAGTGATTTACACCCAGACAGTACTAGAAGTGTTGACATAATTCTGGATGTGTTTTGAAGGGCAAGCTATCAATGATTTGTTGATGAACTGGATGCATGGTGAGAAACAGAAGACATTATCGACCTTGCCAATATCTCTAAGAATTTCAGCCTGGATCCCTGAATGTTAGCTGCCACATTTCAAGGACAACAGAACACTGTAAAGGAAGTAGGAAGAGGGCAAAGAATATTAAAAATGAAGTCCTGGGGGCTGGAGAAACGACTCAGCAGTTAGGAACACTTACTGCTGTCCCAGAGGACCTGGGTTTGATTCCAGCGTCCACAAGGCAGCTCACAACTATGTGTAACTTCAGTCTCGGGGAGATGACACCGTCTTCTGATGTCCAGAGGTACTGCATGCATGCAGTGCACATGTATGCACTCTCCACTCAGGTACACACATATACACACAAAACAAATAAAAAAATAAAATACAGAGAAAAACAAAAGAAATGGGCCAGTGGCTAAAGCACACTTGTCGAATACTTTAGAATTAAAAAAAAAAAAAAAAACTTATGGAACTGATCAGAAAGGAGAGAGGAAAAATTGGAGAAAGGAGATGACCAAGAGAAAACTGTTTTCAGCCAGGCACCGCTGAATAGACCTTTTCCAGCTTCTTAGTTGTGGTGATGGTAATGCCTCCTTTCCTCTTTGCTTAAGCCTACCCTGTATTTCAGCGGCAGACACTCACCACTTTATCTTTCAAGTAAACTGTGCCCTATCCGTTTCAGCCCATAAATTTAGAGGTCTCTCTCATCAGAACCTATCACTTTTTTTTTTCTGCCTACACATGCATGCTTGCAGGCCACAAGAGGGCACCAGATCTCATTACGGATGGTTGTGAGCCACCATGTGGTTATGGGAATTGAACTCAGGACCTCTGGAAGAACAAGCAGTGCTCTTAACCGCTGAGCCATCTCTCCAGCCCTCGTGTTTTTTTTTTTTTCTTTTCTTTTTTCTTTCTTTTTTTTTTGTGGTTTTTCGAGACAGGATTTCTCTGTAACTTTGGAGGCTGTCCTGGAACTCACTCTGTAGACCAGGCTTGGCCTCGAACTCACAGAGATCCACCTGCCTCTGCCTCCCAAGTGCTGGGATTACAGGTGTGCGCCACCACCGCCCGGCAGCTTTTTTTTAAAAATTGAAAACAACAACAACAAAAACAAACAAACAAACAATTGAAGTGGAAGGATTGGGGCACCAACCCAGTCACAAAACCCTTGACCTATCATTTGTCCTTCCAGCAAGATGTGCTGGGGGAAAGGTGTTGGCAGAAATTGTGGGAGTAGCCAACTAACGACTGGCCCATTTGGGAACCATGACATGAGAGGGAGCACATGCCTGAGTGCCATGACCCCAAAGCATGATAACCCAGAGACCTAGGATAGAACCAAACATGAATGGAAAAAAAAAAAGTCAATGAAATGATTCCCAATGATATTCTGCTATACTAGTCTATACTGGTAGATTGGTGCCTAGCTCAACTGTCATTAGACAGGCTTCATCCAGTAAGTGATAGCAACAGATGCAGCCAAACATTAAGGCAGAGATCCGGGAATCCTGTGGAAGATGGGGAGGAAGGATTGTAGGAGCCAATGGCGTCAAGGACACCACAAGAAAACACATAGAATCAACTAACCCGGCTCATAGGGGCTCTCAGAGACTGAACTGACAACCAGAGAGCTTGCATGGGACTAACTTAAGCACTCTGTATATATGTTACAGTTGTGTAACTTGATCTTCTTATGGGACCCCTAACAGTGGGAGCAGGGGATGTCTCTGATTCTGTTGACTGCTTTTGGGACCCATTCTTCCTACCAAATTGCCTAATAGGAGAGGAGGTGTCCAGTCTCACTGCAGTGTGATATACCATGGATTTCGCTGAAATCCATGAGAGGCCTTTCCTTTTCTGAAGAGAAACAAAGGAGGAGGAGGAGTGGAGAGGAGAGGGATTGGAAGGAGAGGAGGGAGGGGAAACTGTGGTTGGGATGTAAAAACAAAACAAAATGAAACAAAACAAAGCAACAATAATAAGAAAAACCAAGCCAAAAAAAAAAAAAAAGAAGCACATATAACACATGTAAAAACCTTGAACACATAGAAATACAGATAAAAGTTACTTCATAAAGTAGAACACACAGCTTGTTAACATGACATGTGCAGTGGTGATATGGGTGTGCTCACACTGTAAAATTTATCAGCCAGGCAGTGGCAGCACTTGCCTTTAATCCCAGCACTCAGGAGGCAGAGGTGGAGGGATCTCTGAATTTGAGGCCAGCCTGGTCTACAGAGCTAGTTCTAGGACAACCAGGGCTACAAAGAGAAACTCTGCCTCAACACACACACACACACACACACACACACACACACACACACACACACACACACAAAACCAAAAACCAAAAACCAAACCAAACCAAAACAAAACAAAAAACAGGGGAAAAAAGAAAAGGAAAAGAATGCAGAGCTAGAGAAATGGCTCCATGGTTAAGAGCACCTGTTATTCTTGCAGAGGACCTAGGCACTTATTTCATTCCCAGCACCTATACTGCAGCAAGCAACTGTCTATAACTGCATGTATGTGCACAGCTATATATGCAGGAGAAATACCATACATATAAAAATAAGTCTAGAAAGCTGGGCAGTGGTGGTGCACACCTTTTATCTCAGCACTTGAGAGACAGAGGCAGGTGGATCTCAAAAAAAAAAAAAAAAGCCACTGATACATAAAAGCACACAAAATGTATATATTTTTTGGGTACCTTGAAATATTTAGATATATATGTATGTTGCCTTACGTTTAAATCAGGGCAAACATACCTATCTACTCAAGTGTCCATTACTTCTTTGTGAATAAAAAAGTTAAAAAAAAAAAAAACTTTTCTCCCAAGCTTTTTGAAATATGCAGCACATCCTTGCCATCCATGGTCACCCCACTGTGGGAAAGCACACCCGAATGGCTCTGGTAATTTCTTCCATGAAATTGGTTATTGGTCATCTTCTTGTGCTCAGTGTCTTTCCCATTACACTCTAAGCCCCTCTTCATGGCAGTGGTCATGCCCCATCTGAAGTATCCAGCAAATAAATGCTAGCTAACTCTCTCTTCCATTTGCATAGAAACTAATTTCATGTTCTAATAATAAAATCGTGTTCTAAATGATTATTACCCTGCTTTTTGGTATCATATTTTTAGTCATATTTTAAAATTTTTTTCTGTTTAAAAATTTTATACACAGGTGTTTTGTCTGTATGTGTGTGTATCATATGTCTGCATCACACATGTGCATCACCGGTGGAGGTCAGAAAAGGGTGTTAGATCCCCTCAGACAGGAGCTACAGGGGGTTGTGAGCTACCTGATGTGGGTGCTGATGAATGAACTGGGGTCCTCTGCAAGAACAGCTAGAGCTCTTACCAGCGATCCACCTCTATGGCCCTCACCTCTCATTTTAAAATCATGTTTCAGGCTTTCTTCCTTTGCATCTTGTCAAATGCATCCCCTTCCTTCCTTCCTTCCTTCCTTCCTTCCTTCCTTCCTTCCTTCCTTCCTTCCTCCCTCCCTCCCTCCCTCCTTTCTTCCTTTTTCCTTCCCACCCCGGTCCTTCCCTCCCCCTTCCCCTTTTTCCTCGTCTGTTTCTATATTTGAGACAGGGTGTCATTTAGCCCAGGTTGGCCTCAAACTCCTTATATAGCTGGGAATAACCTTGAACTTCTGACCCTCTAGTTTTCATCTCTTAAGTGTTGGCATTATAGGCATGTAGTGCATGCCTGGCTTTCTTTTCTGTCTTATTTTCCAGTGCTCTTCCTTATTACTTTATTCCTCATTGGGCAGCACATAATGCTGGCCGAAATAATTGGCAAAACAGCTCCTTTCTTTGGTAGACAGGAAGCAGAGAGGTTGGGGAACTCAGGTAGAGGTCAGAGAGAAGCATAGCCTTGACATTGGCCCCCAGAGACCTACTTCCTCCAAGCATGCTCCATCTCTTAATTTCTGTCACCTCCTAAGGATGTCATCATGTTAGAAATCCTTCAAGAAACCCTCCATTGGTTAGGTCGGAGCTCTCATGATCTAATTGTCTCTAGAAACATCCTCACAGACATACCTATACAAGGGACTTATCAGCCCTCTAGCTGTTTACCAATCCAATTAGTCAACAGTCAACGTGAATATCATACCGCAACCTGGCTTTACTTTGAAATAAAAGGGATTTGAGGGAAGATTTCTAACGCTCAGTTGCACATTTTTTTTTTTTTTATTCTTAATGAATGATGAAGAGTCAGAATGTCCTGCTACCTGTTCTTACAGAGGAACAATTTCTGAGCCCAAGACAGGTGATTTCTTTTCTTTTCTTGTCTGGAGAGCTGAAAACTACTGGCTTTAAGCCATCCAAGCATTTCAATCAGAACTCATTTTTCACTGAGTCGCAACTATTGGTGTCTTACCAAACTTTTTGAATTGAAAGATGATTTTTTTTTCTCTTTTTCAGCAATAGCTGTTCATAAGTCCATGGATTTATTTAAGCACATAGTCCTAAGAACACTATAGTAAATTATAATGGAAAAAGAGGTCTATACCCAAGTTGCTGATGCTTATCCCACTCTAGCTCACTTGAACAGGATCTTGCGTGCCCTTGGAGGTCAGACTATCTTGGGGTTTAGGAAGGATGTTCCCCTTCACTTTTATTTGTCACATTTATAGTTTTAATCGCATCTTTTAAATTTACATTTGTGTGTGTGTGTGTGTGTGTGTGTGTGTGTGTGTGTTCATGTGCAATAACACACTTGTGGAAATCAGAGGATAACTTGTAGGTGTCAGTTCTGTCCTTCCTCTATGTGATCCTGGGGATTGCACTCAGGTCATCAACCTTGGCAACAAGTGGCTTACGCATTGAGTCATCTCACTGGCCCCTGAATGCTCTCATGATATTTACTGTTTTCTGTGTATTAGGGTCTATATCCTATTATTTGGGTTCTCATCTACCTAGAAAATCATATTTAGAGCTGATACAATCATGCGTATTTCATGAACCAGGGAGTAAGACATGTTTTCTTTTGTTGTTTAAAGATTATTTATTATGTATACAGTGTTTTGCTTGCATGTATACTCACAGACCAGAGGAGGGCAGCAGACCTCATTAGAGATGGTTGTGAGCCATCATGTGGTTGCTGGGAACTGAACTCAGGACCTCTGGAAGAGCAGCCAGTGCTCTTAACCTCTGAGCCATCTCTGAAGCCCTGACATGTTTTGTTTTTAGACACGGTCTTCTATGTCAGGTAATAAAGTCTTGGTCAATCCATGACATGCATTCTAGGACTTTCATCCCTTCTCAGTTGAGTTACGCTGGAGCAAATCCATTCCTTTCACCGAGTACATGTAGCCACAAACCTACAAATAACTTAGACTCTACTCTTATAAAGTGTTTAGAGCTCTGAGCACATGTTTGATCTGTTTACACAACCAGATACTGAGTTGGGGTTGTGAAAAACAACAGTGCACGCATGCGCACCCGTGTGTGTGTGTGTGTGTGTGTGTGTGTGTGTGTGTGTGTGTTATGCATGTGCACACGCACATAGTAACTCTCAATGAAAGTGATGTGTAAAACTAGGATCTGAGTTGAGATTAATAGCCTACTTTCTCAAAAAAGGGCCAGTTATGTTTTGCAGTTTGAGACCTCCGGAAAAGACCACAGACTCAATCTGGACTATAATTAGTTAAATTTATTAAAGCTGTTAGCAGGACAGCAGTCTTGGAGCCAAATTTGAAATTGCCTTGAGAAGGGGGTTGAGGGAAGGGTTTTTTTGTTTTTGTTTTTGTTTTTTTTTTTTTCCGTTTTGTTTTTGTTTTTTTGAGACAGGGTTTCTCTGTGTAGTTTTGGTGCCTGTCCTGGATCTGGCTTTGTAGACCAGGCTGGCCTTGAACTCACAGATATCCCGCTGGCTCTGCCTCCCAAGTGCTAGGATTAAAGGCATTTGCCACTGCTACTGCCACCTGGCTGAGGGAAGGGGTTTTAAGGGCAAGAAACAACAAGAAGACCTTGAGTATCTTCACAAGCAATCCCAAACCTGTTCTGTCCTACAAAGATTAGGTCGTCAAGGTAACCTCAAAATAGTCCTTGAATTTTTACATAAGCAGGTTACAGAAGCCAAAAAAGCAATTATTCATATCATAACAAAGCAGATGGTCAGGGCTGTATATTTCTGGTTGGGGGTCACTGAGTCAAGGTTACTGGGTTACTTATCTTCCGGGGACCGGCTAATGGCTGGAGGGCCCCCGGATGGATACCTTGCATAAAATGGAGTTCCCTTAGCTGTCACAATCATATGCCTGTAATCCCAGAACTTGGGGAGAGGCAGGATGATCAGGAGTCAAGGTCCTGCCTACATAGTTAGTTTGAGGCCAGCCTGGGCTAATAAAGAGCAGGAACCCCCCATTCACAAAGAAGGCAGTCATATTGGATTAGGGGTCATCCTAATAATGATTTTGTAACCAGACGAACTCTTACTCTGTTTTCAGATAGAGTCACACTGTTCGGTAGTGGGGGTTAAAACTTCAACCTGTGAAATTTTTATGAGTACAACTTGGCCCTTCCTACACTCCTAAAGTCGGATAAACAAAGAGGAGAATTTGAAATCCCCAATGATTAAACATCTAGAGGAAGGGCTTTGCACAATTAAGACTTAGATATACAAGAAAAATTGGGGTTGGTTTTAGTATTTGTATCCCTGAATTCATAAACCTAAACCAGAGTGCTTAGGGAGAGAGCCAAGTCACAAACTGCTAGCCTTGTATGCACGCAGATCTGAGTTTGATTCCCAGAACTCAGAATTAAAAAAAAAAAAAAAGAAAAGAAAAAAGAAAAAAAGAGCTAGATGTAGGGGTACACACTTGCGATCCCAGCACTAGGGAGGTGAGGCAGAAGAATCCCTGGGCTTGCTGGCCAGCCAGCCAAGCTTACTTGGTGTATTCTAGGCAAGTGAGGGACCTAACCAAAGGCAGACAGCCCCCAAAGAACAGCACCTAAATCTGTCCTCTGGCTTCATCCACGTGTGCAAACACACATTTGCACACACAGAAAACTAAACCACAGCACAGATTGAAACTATAAATATTGATAGCTGTGACTTTTTTTTAAAAAAAACATTTTTGTTTTTTTTTTAAGATTTATTTATTCTGCACATATCCCTGCAGGCCAGAAGAGGGAACCAGATCTCACTACAGGTGGTTGTGAGCCACCATGTGGTTGCTGGAAATTGAACTCAGGACCTCTGGAAGAACAGTCAGTGTTCTTAACCTCTGAGCCATCTCTCCAGCCCCTGATAGCTGTGACTTTTAATATGGAGTAGGGTATTCTATATTACATGTATTCTCTTCTTTAACTGCCCCCTTAACCCAAACAGAAAAGAAAAGGAGAAAAAAACAAAAAAACAAAAACAAACAAAAAAAAAACAAAGCGCACAGAACTGATTTAAGCTAGTCTTGCATACCTTAGCAATGGGAGACACTACTCTGAGAAGAACAGAAAACAAATGAATTGAACCCTTCAGTGAACCCAACCGAGAAAGATGCGAGGCTGTAGCCAGGAGAGGAGAACACAATTCTTCCTATCATGCTGCAGAGACAGAATCGAGATGTCTGGGAGGTTGTGGAAGCCAGTGTTTATGTGACACCGCCCTAGAATGGGAGGGGCCACCCTAGGCAATCCCTGAGCTGCAGACAGGGTTTTTCTGCTCAGCATGGGCTGGAGACAAGTGATGCCAGGCTGGGGAGAGGACCACCACCAAACAATCAGAGGAGGGAGTATGTGACATCTGCACAGAGCCAGAAAGACTGTCCTACCAGCCAGACTGAGAAACTCATGGGACACTGGGGACAGTATGGAGAAGGACTTTGTTTCAGCAACGGGGAATACTTAATCCTAGGTTAATCATGGCTCTCATCATTTCTAATAAGTTAATAAACAAGAATAAAAATAAAAAGCAGAATTAGCTGGGTGGTGGTGGCACACGCCTGTAATCCCAGCACCCGGGAGGCAGAGCCAGGTGGATCTCCGTGAGTTCAAGGCCAGCCTGGTCTACAGAGCTAGTCCAGGACAGACTCCAAAGCTACAGAGAAACCCTGTCTTGAAAAACCAAAAAAAAAAAAAAAGAAAAGAAAAGGATGAATTGTGGTGAAAGTGTGCCCCCCAATATATTGTGCACCCTAATAAACTTGTCTGGGGTTAGAGAACAGAACAGCCACTAGATTTGACACAGAGGCCAGAAAATGGTGGCACACACACCTTTAATCCTAGCATTCTGGAGGTAGAGATCCATCCGGATCTCTATGAATTCAAAACCACACTGGAAACAGCCAGGCATGGTGACACAAGCCTTTAATCCCAGGACGTGGCGTGAGGACCAGGAATTTAAGTTTGTTAAGCTTTTAGGCTTTTAGTTCAGTTCAGCTGAGATCCATTCAGATGGAGACCCAGAGGCTTCCAGTTTGAGGAAACAAGATCAGCTGCGGAATTGTTCTGCTTTTCTGATCTTTCAGCATTGACCCCAATACCTGGCTCCAGTTTTTTTTTTTTTTTTTTAAATTTAATTTTTTATTTTACTAATAAGACCTTTCAAAATTCATGCTACATTGAATAATGAGAAAATCAATTAATGGACCCAGAGAAAGAACCGAAACCCAAACTGCTTCCATCTGAAGCAGAAGAAAGGACAGTAATCAGCTGTAACTACTCTGCACATGCTGAAAAGCATCAAGAGAAACATAAACACCATGACCAGTTTTCTTTTTTGGGGTGTGGGGTGGGGAGCCAGGATTGTTCTGTGTAGCACAGGCTATCCTCAACTCAGAATCCTCTCATCTCTGCTTCCTGAGTGGTGAGAGTACAGTTATGAGCCACCACACCCAGCAAAGGTATCTATTTTTTTTTTAAAGATTTATTTTATTTATTACATGTACAGTGTTCTGTCTGCTTGTATGCTTGCAGGCCAGAAGAGGGCGCCAGATCTCATTACAGATGGTTGTGAGCCACCATGTGGTGCTGGGAATTGAACTCAGGACCTCTGGAAGAACAGTCAATGCTCTTCACCTCTGCGCCATCTCTCCAGCCCGCAAAGGTATCTTTTAAAAAGTAATTTTTTTTTTTTTTTTCAAGACAGGGTTTCTCTGTGTAGCTTTGTGCCTTTCCTGGAACTCGCTTTGTAGACCAGGCTAGCCTTGAACTCACTTCTTGCTGGGCAGTGGTGGTGGTACATACTTTTAATCCCAGCACTCGAAAAGCAGGGGCAGGCTTGTGAGTTCAAGGCCAGCCTAGTCTACAGAGTAAGTTCCAGGGCAGCCAGGGCTACACAGAGAAACCCTGTCTCAACCCCTGCCCCCTCACCAAAAGGTAATTTATTCTTGAATATTTTCATACATATATAATGTAGTTATTATCATATTACTCCCCTACCAGTGATCATCTCTTTTATCCTTCCTAAACACAGTTTTTGTTTTGTTTTGTTTTCAAGACAAACTCATCAAATCTGTCTGGCTCTGCCTCCCAAGTGCTGGGATTAAAGGCATGCGCCAACACTGCCTGGCCCAAAGCACAGTTTTATAAAAGAATCAAAATGATATTTTTACAGATAGAACATAATAACATCATAATAATATGAGACTGATTTTCATTTGTGTGTGTGTTTGTATGTGGTATATTTGTATTTGCATTGTAAGTGTGGTGTGTATGTGTGGGGTATATGTGTATTTGTGTTGTATGTGTTTGCACATGTATATATAGGTACATTCACCTGCGTGTGAACATGTGTGCCTCTACACTTGTAAACTTTATTTTTTGAGACAGGGTTTCACTGAACCTGGAGTTCACTGTTTCAGATAGTTGGGTGAATGAGGTCCAGGATCCACCTGCCTCCACCATTGAGAGTAGGAGTCTCAAGTCCATTGCCAAGACTGGCTTTTACGTAGGTTCTGGAGTTCTGAACTCAGGTCTTCGTTATACTTGCAAAGCAAGTGCTTTATGCACAGAGTCATCTCCCCAAGTTTGATTTTCAACAACCAGAAATGTGAAGCTATCCATAAACCCACAATCAGAATACTGTAAACAGACTGGTACATTCATGTTCTGAAATACTGTTCAGCAATAAAAAGGTGTGGCTTATGAGTAGATATATGCAATAACATTAGTAAGCCTCAAAGTAATTGTACTGAAAGAAAAACAGTAGACAGAAGAACACAGAAAAGAAATTCACCTACAGTGAGTGGTTGGTTGCCTGGAGATGGTAGTGGGCCAGGTTCCTAAGGTTATGAAGAATCCTTTTGGGGATGAAATTGTTCATTATCTTGAGTTTTGGTTCTGGTTCATGAAGGTATATATTTGTCAAAACTTATAAAATTGGCTTCTTTAAAACATGTCAATTATATCTCTTTTAAAAAGTTGTGGCCAGGAGTACAAGCTTTTGGATGGGTCTCTTTGGGAAGCTGTTACATGCAAACCTGTACTTGTATTTAATGTGCACTCTAAAAAATCCTGAAGGGCAATTGCTATATCAATGACTTTTTTTGATGTCATGTTTTTCTCTTCAGATTTTGTTTTTTGAGACAGAGGCTCATATGCCCAGGCTAGCCTCAAACCCTTGCTTCCAATCCTCCAGCTTTTACCTCCTAAGTGTTGTGATTATAGGTGCATGCCATGCCTGATTCATAGGGTGCTAAGGATTGATCTCAGGGTTTCATCTATGCTAGGCAAGCATTCTGCTATTTGAGTACATCTCCATCTCTATCCACAGGTTCTTTTTGTTTGTTTATTTGAGACGAACTCTCTCAGTGTAGCCCTGGCTGTCCTGGAACTTGCTATGTAGCCCAGGCTACCCTCAATCACACAGAGATAGAGACAGACATACAGAGATTCGCCTGCTATGTGCTATTCGTCTCCTGTGTGTTAGGAATAAAGGAATGTACCACTATGCCTGATTTCCACAGACTGTTGATAAGTAACATTTATTTTTAACCTCATTTGAAGTGAATCCTACTCTTCCAGACTGGAGTTTTGAGCCCCTACAGCCTTATGTGATATTTAGACAGCAAGATACTGGATTTAGCGCTCTAGGTAGATGGAAAGAGTGGAGAATGGATGGCATCCTTACAGAATCTGTAATAACTAAGAGGCTGGGTGGTCCTGGCAAAGCGCGGATATCATGTTGTCCTCTGGAATGGGGTCACTTTGTGTGCCAGGAAATCTTCTAACTCTCCTGCAGATTATTTAACTAGATAACTTGCATGCCGAGGAGAGGCGCAGTGATCAGGACTTGCTGATTACCAACAAAGTCGACAACAGATCTTTTAATCTTTGTTATGCCCCATCGTTAAATAATTCAGGAGCCATTCAGGAGTGCCTCGCACCAAGCATACCGAGCTGTTGGGAACCTCTGGAGTCCGGCTACTCACAGTGTGTTTAGTAGGGCTCAGCCTCGGCTTCACCTGCAAGCTTATTAGCAATGCAGACTCTCCAGCTTCTCCCAGACATGCTGGGTCGGTATCTGCATTTTAACAAGGTTTCCTCCCAGTGATGGGGGTGTCCGTAGGAGAAACTCTGTCTAAAGGGTTCTCCTTAGCGCCGCTGCTTAAATACCGCTATGACTTTGAGAAAGTAACTTTACCCCTCCAAGTTGTTAACGAACAGCAGGAGCAGAAACGGAAGTAAAAGCCACTCTACAGTGTTGGGAAGATTTGGTTCGATAAACCTCATAAAGCCCTTACACACTGAGGGCTTGTCCACTATAATAATTATTGTTTTATAATTGGGAAGGAAAAATCCCTTTCGTGATAAATCGGTGATGATAAGTGTTGTCAACGTGATAGAATCTAGGACCCCTGAGATATGGATGGGCCTATGGGTATGCCTGAAGGGGATTATCTTGACTTCATTAACTGAGGTGGGAGACCCATGCAATTGTGGATGTCAGCATTCCCTTAGGCAGGGGACCCTGGGTTGTGTAAATGGAGCGAACACAGAGCAGCAGTTTGTGTTCATTGTTTCTTTCTTTTCTTTTCTTTTCTTTTTTTTTTTTTTTAAAGTTTTATTTAAATGTATAGTGTTCTGTCTGCATGTATGCCTGCAGGCCAGAAGAGGGCACCAGGTCTCATTACAGATAGTTGGGGGTGCTGGGAATTGAACTGAGGACCTCTGGAAGAACAGCCAGTGTCATTGTTTCTTTCTGGCTGCAGACAATGTAGCCAGCTGCTTACGGCTTCTACTGTTTTGACTTCTCTGCCTTCCTGGGCTGTTCCAGACACCTGAGCCAGTCAGTCTGAGCCCTTTCTCTCCTTTGTTGCTCGGTATCAGAGCAAGCGAAAATAAACTAAGGTGTCAGCTCTTGTTTCTGCTGCCATCTAGTTGACTTCCGGTGCTGACAATGAAGACAGAGGCATTCAAGGAAAGAGGGACAGGGGATGACTTAATCACCATGACTGTCACAACAAAATGCCATAGCCTGGGCAGTTGAAATAGCAGAAGTGTAGTTTGTCTCAGGTCTGGACTATAGAAGCCTGAGATCAGAAAGTCCTCTCTCTTTCTCTCCACTCCTCTTCTCTCCCATTCTCCCTCCTCTTCTGAGCCTCAAATACCTTCATGAGGCCTGACTCACATACCTTTATCCCTTAATCTAGCCACGTTAGTACCCAAAGGATCTCTTACCAAACAGCATCATGTTGCGAGTCTTGGAATTTCATCGTATGAGGCCAAAGTGATGGTATACACCTGTAATCCCAGAACGAAGGAGGCCAAATCAAGATAGCCAGGAGTTTGAGGCTAGCCTGGGCTCTACACAGTAAGACCCCATGACAAACAGACAAAAATCCAAATAGTCACCAGAACATCAACATTTGAATTTTAGAACACAAACTTTCAGTTAATTACAGAGAACACCTTAGTTGATAATATTGTTCCAGTATTTTTCTACACATGGCAATTTTGGTCATTAGAATTTAAATGATATGAAATTAGATGATGATGAATCTCTTTCTAGAGAAATGCTTTCAAAGAAATGTCCAGGAGTGCCTGGAGCTGCTGAGATGCTTGTTGTTGAGATGCTTGTGACAACATGGATGGAGTCAGGAGCCTGCATGGGATGACGCACACTGACTCACCCTAACACTTCCCAGGCTGACAGAGAAAGAGTACAGGACTGGCATGGCATAATTACCTTTCTATTGCTGCGATAAAACACCAGGAAAAAGGCAACTTAGGAAAGTAAGTGTTTCAAAAGAAGAATCACAAATGGCTGAAAGACATTTAAAGAAATGCTCAACATCCTTAATCATCAGAGAAATGCAAATCAAAACGACTCTGAGTACTACCTTACACCTGTCAGAATGGCTATGATCAAAAACACAGAAGAAAGCTTAATTTGGAGAGGATGTGGAGCAAGGGGAACACTCCTCCACTGTTGGTGGCAAACTTGTATAACCACTGTGGAAATCAGTATGGCAGTTTCTCAGAAAATTAGGAATTGAACGACCTCAAGACCCAGTCATACCACTCTTGGGCATATACCCAAGGAATGCTCAATCATACCACTAAGATACATGCTCAGCTATGTTCATAACAGCGTTATTCGTAATAGCCAAAACCTGGAAACAACCTAGATGCCTGTCAACTGAAGAATGGATTAAGAAAATGTTGTACATATACACAATGGAGTACTACTCAGCAGAGAAAAACAATGACAACATGAAATTTGCAGGCAAATGGATGGAACTAGAAAAGATATCCTGAGTGAGCTAACCCAAACCCAGAAGGACAAACATAGTATGTACTCTCTCATAAATGGATTTTAGATATAAAGCAAAGAACAATCAGACTGCAACCCACAGAACCAGGAAGGCTATATTTCAGGGGGGACCCTAGGATGACTGTGGCTTATAATAAGTTTTGGTTTTACTCAATTACTGGGCAAGCCTCAATGAAGCATTTCACTATTAGGAAAAGAATGTATACTGTATCAAGCTGATAATAGAAAAATAAATAAATAAATAAATTTAAAAAAAGAAAGAAAGAAAGAAAGTGGGCTCGGAGTGCCCGAGGGTTGGAGACCATATTGGCTGGAAGAAGTCATGGGGGCAGGAATAACTGAGTGCCCACAGCTGGATCCTCAAGCAGGAGGCAGATAATTGGGAGTGGCTGAGTGTTTTGAAGCCTCAAAGCTCACCACTGGTGACACACATCTCCTCCAACAACTCCATACCTCCTGATCATTCCCAAACAGTTCCACCAACTGCCAACCAAGTCTTCAAACATAGCTTATGGGGGCCATTCGTCACGTAACGGGCTACACGTTTCTCTCAGATTCTCGAGCTGTATCGTTTCTCTTATGCCATTATTTTCTCTTCGAAATACTTTGGTGTTACAAATGTCACAGGTTGATTGTCAAGTTACCGGGAACGCTTCTGTGAATATCTTAGAAAATAAGATTGCTTTTCCACAAACTTTTAACACTGTCCTCAAACAGACGATTTTACCTTGGTGTGGTAACCCACAAACCCCACTCAGTTTTCCACAACTATCCAATAACATCATTTACAGAACAACAGCATCATCTGCTCAGCTCACCCCCTTTCCTAGAGGTCATTTCTGCTTCCAGATTCAGTCCAGGGCCACACACGGGACTTGTTTATCACATTTCTTTACTTTCTCCTAATCAGTGTTTTCTTATTTATTAATAGTTGGTCTTTTCTCAGTTATTAGTTCTTTATCATTTTGCCATGTTTGAAGAAATCAGTTATTTTATAGAATTTCCTTCCAGTTACGTTTATCTGATTTTATTTTACGATTATATATAGCATATATATTTTGGAGGGATGAACATTTCAGAACAGCATTGTTTGCTTTTTAAAACTTACATAATTAAAACTATTTTAAGTATTTTTTCCATGCAGTATGTTCTGATCATATTCTTTCACCTCCCCAACTTCTCCGAGATACTATCATCCCTGTTCACCTGACCTCACATTCTTTCTTTCTCTCTGCTTGCTTCCTAATGCTCTTTTTTATTTGTTTGTTTGGCCTTTTTTTTTTTTTTTTAAATGTGGAGCTGAGGATGGAACCCAGGGCCTTGCACTTGCTAGGCAAGTGCTCTACCACTGAGCTAAATCCCTAACTGGTTTTTTGTTTTTTGAGGAAGGGTTTCTCTGTAGCTTTGTGCCTTTCCTGGAACTCACCTGGTAGCCCAGGCTGGCCTCAAACTCACAGAGATCTGCCTGACTCTGCTTCCCGAGTGCTGGGATTAGAGGCATGCGCCACCACCGCCCGGCAATGCTCTTTTTTAAAGATTTATTTATTTTATGTATATGGTATTCTATCAGCATGTACAGTTGCATGACAGAAGAGGGCATCAGATCCCAGTATAGATGGCTGTGAGCTACCATGTGGTTGCTGGGAATTGAACTCAGGACCTCTGGAAGAGCAGACAGTACTCTTAACCTCTTGAGCTATCTCTCCAGCCCCCTTGATTAATTTCTTTCTCTCTCTCTCTCTTTTCTTTCTCTTTCTTTCTTTCTTTCTTTCTTTCTTTCTTTCTTTCTTTCTTTCTTTCTTTCTTTCTTCCTTCCTTCCTTCCTTCCTTCCTTCCTTCCTTCCTTCCTTCCTTTTTTTCAAGATAGGGTTTCTCCATGTAGTTTTGGTGCCTATCCTGGATCTCACTCTGTAGACCAGGCTGGCCTCAGACTCACAGAGATCTGCCTGGCTCTGCCTCCCAAGTGCTAGGATTAAAGGTATGTGCCATTGCTGCCCTGCTTTCTTAATGTTCTTTATTGGCATGGAGATACACAATATAAATTTTTATTAAAATGATACTAATAATTGTCACTTTGTTAAAATGATGGTTATAGTATTTCTCCATTGTGAAATTTATCAATAGATAATGGATAATCATTTTCTTGAGATTTACTCTGAGATCAATTATGTACTTTCAGTTTTCTCATGAAAGTTTTTCTAATTTGTATATTGATAAAACTCACCTAAACAATTTATTACACCAATGACTGTTGAATGCTTTTTCTAATAATTGTCATGTTTTATTTATTGTGTGTGTGTCCACACATCTTAACTTGCAGAGTTAAAAGCACTTTTGCTCTTGCAGAGGACCCAGATTAATTTACAATCATCTCTAACTCCAGTTCCAGGGGATTAGATGCCATCTTCTGAACTCTGCAGAAACATTTCACTCATATACTCACATACACAGATACATTAGACAGACAGAAACACAACTAAACATAATTAAACATAAAATGTATATTTATTTCTTTTTGTGTGCATTATTGTTTTGCCTGGATGTGTATCTATCTATGTGAGAGTGTCGGTTCTGATGAAACTGGAGTTACAGACAGTTGTGAGCTGCCATGTGGGTGCTGGGAATTGAACCCAGGTCCTCTGGAAGAGCAGCCAGTGCTCTTCATCACTGAACCACCTCTTCAGCCCCATAAATATTAAATATTTATAAATAAATATATATATATATATATATACATACACACACACGCACACCACACACACACGTGTGTGTGTGTGTGTGTGTGTGCGTGCGTGTGTGTGTGTGTGTGTGTGTGTGTGTGTGTGTGTATAAAACACAACAAAAAAGAGAATTATAGACTAACCTCTGAGATGAACATAATTTCAAAATATTTCCACTAAAATCAGGACCAAAACAAGAGTGTTCACTTTTTCCACTATTGCTCAGTACAGTGCTTGGTGTTTCAGCTAGAGCACTAAGCTAAGTGGAGGAAATTAAAGGGATACAAACAGCAAACTATCCTTTGTTGTAGATGACATGATGCTAAACATGAAACGCTGTAGATTGAACCAGAAGACACATAAAAGCTATTAACTCTTTCCACAAAGGTGCAGTGTGCACATAAAAATCAAACAACCTTCCTATATGCCAAAAACAAATACACCGAGAAGGAAATCAGGACAATGATATCATTCACAATGACCTCAAAAATAAAATTAAATTTCTTAGAATGAATCTCTACATGAAATGAAAACTTTAAAACACTGAAGAAAAACTCTTAAGCTGGAAAGACTTGCCATGCTTAAAGAATGAAGAATTAATATCACAGAATGGCTTTACTAAAGCAATCTACAAATTCAGTGCAGTCCCTATCAAAGTCCCAAAGAATGGTGTCTTCACAGAAATTGTAAAAATGATCTTAAAATTAGTTGGAAGCCCAACAATTTATCTTACAGAAGGGAATTCTCTCTCTTATTTATTATTTCCCTAATTATCTAGGTTAGTGTGGCCTCAAATATTAGTTTTATACATTATAATCCAGGGCAGTTTCATCTTCTTGCTTGAATCACATCTGTTTGGGCCTCTGGGATCCCTCACGACTCCTCTGCCCCAACTCAAAGTGTCTTTTCTTGTCTTTCCTTTCAGCTCTACTTTCAGTCCAAAGTGTAGCTTGACACTACAACTGCCCCAGGCTCATCTTGTGTGTTTCCTGCCCCAATCTTTGAAAGGGCTCTTTCTCCAGGGAGCCCCCATTCCTTTTATTGGAGAGAGGTGTTAGAAATCAAGGTCTGAGTCTCAATGTGTTCTTGTTGCTATGGGGATATTGTAACTTACTTAGGCCTTCCAACCCAATAGAGCATAGATCTCTAAAATTATCTATACTTAAATGTATGTAAATGCAAATAAATAAAGTGCTATATGTTTACATATTTAAACATATGTAGATAGCCTTTACATATATACATATCTATAAATGCTCTGTTTAAACTATCCATATGTTTATCAAGGTAAACATGAATTCATATTGATGTTTCAAATTGTTACTAGATGGATTGTTCAAGACAGTTATCCCCAATTTTACATTAGTAAATAAAAATTATATATTCAAGATATATGATATGATTTAATATTTATGCAAATCTGTTCTCTTATTAAACGTTAAGCTGTCAGGCGGTGGTGGTGTATGCCTTTAATCCCAGCACTCAGGAGGCAGAACCAGGAGGATCTCTGTGAGTTTGAGGCCAGCCTGGTCTACAGTGCGAGTTCCAGGATAGGCACCAAAACGACACAGAGAAACCCTGTCTCGAAAAACCAAAAAAACAAAAACAAAAGAAACCAAAAATAAAACCAAACAAAAAAGCCCCCCAAAAACAAAAACAAAAAAACAAACCAAAAAACCAAAAACCAAAAAAAACTTTAAGCTAATAATGTGATGTTATTAACCATAGTTAGCACAGTACTCATTAAGGTCCCAGAATTTATGTATTTTATAAATGAAAGTTTGCTCTCTTTAGCTGATATCTTACACATTTCCTCCACTCTCTAAGTTCTTGGTGACCTCCAATCTACTCTCTGCTTTTATGAGTTTGATTTTTAAAAATTAAAGCATTATATAAATGTGTGTGTGTTCAAGAATCAGTTCTCACCTTCTACCTTGTTAAGGTAACGTCTCTCTTGTTTCTGGTATCGTGTACTCTAGGCTGGCTGGCCCACAGGCTTCTGGGTGATTCTCCTGTTTCCATCTCCATCTTACTACATGAGTGCCGGGACTGCAGATGTGTGCATTGGCATCTGGATATTTGGGGGGTGGGGTGGGGCTCAAGACAGGGTTTCTTTGTGTAGCCTTGGCTTTCCTGGAACTCACTCTGTAGACCAGGCTGGCCACGAACTCAGAGATCTGCCTGCCTCTGCCTCCGCAGTGCTGGGATTAAGGGCTTGTGCCACTGTCACCTAGCTGGCATCTGGCTTTTTTATGTGGGTTCCAGGGACCCAACATGGGTTATTATGCTTGTACAGCAAGCAGTTTTACCTTCTGAGCTGTCTCACTGGACTATGACTTTGATTTTTTTGTTTTGTTTTGTTTTGTTTTGTTTTGTTTTGTTTTGTTTTTAGAGAATGAAATTTCCTAAGGAGTCCTAAATGAACTTTCTTTACAATCTCACAGATTTATCTGATTATAAATTAACATTATTCATAATATTCAAGATACAGAGGAATCTGAATCTGTGAACAGTGGAGTAGAAAATGAAAACATAATATTATGATGGCTAGGTTTAGCGGTCAACTCGACATAATTAGAGTCACATGGGAAGTGAGTCTCCAAGGTAAGCTGTGGAGATATGTTTGGCCTTGCACAGTCTGTGAAGAGTTGTCTTGATTAACTACTGTGGGAAGACTCAGCCTAAAAGTGGGCAGTACTATTTCACCATTTCCCAGGTTTGGGTCATGTCCTGAATGCAAAAGGAGAAAGTGAGCTGAGACAAGCACGCATGCGTACACTGTTCTCTTCTTCGGGCTGTAGATGCCATGCGAACAATTCTCTCAAGTAGCTCTTACTGTGACTTCTTTGATGTCACAGACCATAACCTGGAATTTTGAGCTAAAATAAGCCACTCTCTCACCCCATAACTTGTTTTTGTCTGGCAGTTTTTCACTGAAATAGGGAAGTAGGACACACACACACACACACACACACACACACAGAGAGAGAGAGAGAGAGAGAGAGAGAGAGAGAGAGAGAGAGAGAGAGAGAGAGAGAGAGAGAGAGGCTCACACACCCTGGGACTTCATTCAACCCTAAAAGAAAGAATTCTCACCATGCATGACGTCTCCAATTAGACTTGATAACACTTTGCTAAACGAAATAAGCTAGGCTCTCAAAGACATGCTTTATGATTTCATCTATAATAGGAGATTGATCTTTATATTTTGTTTATGGTTAGCTAGTGTAGTTACACAGCTTAAAAATTAAGCGGCCCGGGCAGTGGTGGCCCACACCTTTAATCCCAGCACTCGGGAGGCAGAGCCAGGCGGATCTCTGTGAGTTCAAGGCCAGCCTGGACTACCAAGTGAGTTCCAGGAAAAGGCACAAAGCTACACAGAGAAACCCTGTCTCGAAAACACAAAAAACAATATGAAAGCAAACAAACAAACAAATAAATAAATAAATTAAGCGGGTAGATAATGAAAATTCTTCCAGCCTTTCCTACAGTCGTGGTGATTCTCTTTCAGGTTTTTTTTTTTTTTTAAAATTGTATTTGTTTATTTTATCCACTGGGTTTCATTATATATATATATATATATATATATATATATATATATATATATATATCCATCTACTGGGGGCATGGACACTTCTAGTGCACACTCTCAAAGGAAACTGACCTTCCCACTCCAGCAGCCGTAGACTGCCAATAGCTCCTTTGTTCAGGGTGGGGCCTTGGGAGTGTCCCCCCCCCCCAAGTTCTTTTTATGTTTCAGTAAGTTTATTAGTTTGTACTGAGTTGCATTTTTTATTTTTTATTAAAAACTTATACAATATACTTTGATTATACTCTTTCCTCTTCCACAACTCCTCCCACACTCTTCCCACCTATAATTAAGGCATCATTTCTGTTCATTGCCAACTACTTGAACTTGCCACACCCCAAGTTTCAATATTTTATCTGATAGTCCACTAATGATACTTATTAACACAGTCATTGCCCGGTGTGGTCATACACACCTACAACCCCAACACTGGGGAGGTAGAGGCAGAAGGGTCATGAGTTTAGCTAAATAGTGAGTACAAGTCCAGACACTGTCTTCAAAAGAAGAAAAACAAACAAACAACCCAGTTAATTCTATTTTTAATGTGCAAAATACAATACATGGTTCAAATTAATTGGAGCATGGATGGTACTTTTATTATGTTTGAGTTGAGTATTTAAGCATAAGACACTAAACTATTTCCTTACATTCCAGTAGTATTCATTTAAGTTATCCTGAAGTACTGGATGTTCTCTCTTCAATGCTCTGTCAGTATTTGTTGTTGCTTGTTTTCTTTCTCCTAGTTGTTTTTATCTTTGGCCACCTAGGAAAGTCTGTTGTTGGGACAGGATGCTCGTTTGATCATTAAGTGTCAGGGCATTTTGTAGATGAATTTCTAAATGGTCTTATTAAATAAAAAACATGGAGCCAGACATAGGGGTGAAAACCGGAGAGATCAGGGAAATAGGGAAAGTCACAGCTAATCTCATCTCACCAATTCTGCAGCATCCAAAGAGACCTACTCCTCTATACCTATGCTTATATGCCTTTCTGTTCTCTCATTTGCTTTCTCAGCCCAGCTATATCACTTCTTCTTCCTGCCCGGCTCTGTCACTTCCTGTCTGTCTGTACAGACCCCTGTGGTTGGTGCTGGGATTAAAGGTGTGAGTCACCATGCCTGGCTCTGTTCCCCAGTGTGACCTTGAACTCACAGAGATACAGACAGATCTCTACCTGCCAACTAATAGGATTAAAGGCATATACTACCATTGCCTGACCTCTGTTTAATATAATGGCTGGATTTGTCCTCTGATCTTCAGGCACGCTTTATTTATTAGAGCACAAATAAAATTCCTTTAATAGCTACATATTGGAATTCCCTTCAAGGATGTAAGGGATTTGGGGCAGGCCTTTGTGAAGTAGTTAGTTCACTGTACACTGAGAAGAGATCCTTATACACAGAAGAAACGGGCATCAGCGGCAGTTTGGCAGTCAGAGAGGATGTTTCTCTCTACCTAAGTTGCTCTTGACAATAGATACTTAACTAGACTGATCAAATGTGACTCCTATCATCAAAATTAGTAATGCATGAACAACCTTTATCAAATCATTCATTACATTGCCTGTCTGAAAGGAAGAATAGGTTCCTTATGGAAGGGGAGTGGCTTTTCTTGGTGTTTCTTCTGCAAAGGTAAGGTTGTGGTTTTCAGGACAATGGTAAATGGACTCACATCTGCTAATCCCCTGGGAGTCCTTCAGCATTCACATTTTCAGAAGGCCATTGATTTGAGCAGTGTGGTAATTAAATTCTCTTCTACTCTCTCTCTCTCTCTCTTTAAAGTTTTATTTTATTTATTACATATACAGTGTTCTGTCTGCTTGTATGCTTGCTGTATGCTTGCAGGCCAGAAGAGGGCATCAGGTCTCTTCATAGATGGTTGTGAGCCACCATGTGGGTGCTGGGAATTGAACTCAGGACCTCTGAAAGAACAGTCAATGCTCTTAACCTCTGAGCCATCTCTCCAGCCCCCTCTTCTACTCTTTAATTTGTACCATTTACAGATATAGTGGTTCTTTCATCAAAGGTCTTGCCTACATTTATGTCCTTGATTTTAGATAACCCTCATACAGAACAGCTCATAGGAGCATATAATAAGAGCAAAGCCAGCTCTGGTGGCCACAGGAGGGATGAATTAACCAGAGTAAAGAATATACAAATAAGTAGGTATGGTGGCCTGCGCCTGTAATCCCAGCATTTGAGAGGCAGAGGCAGGAAGATTATGAGCTCAGGGCTAGCCTGTGTTACATAGACCCAGTCTCAAAAATCACAAAAACCAAGCCCCCCCAACCCCTGCAAATATATGAAAAATTTCCCATCTCTGCTCATCATGTAGCTCTCTCTTCCTTTTGTGTTTAACAAGTAGAAGCTACCAGGTCCTAGAAGTTATAAAACATCAGGAACATTAACACAAGCTAATTCCTACCTGTTAAACTTTTTTTTTTCTTTATCCTGAAGGACTTGTGAGACTAAATCAATTTCTAATTTGGCCAAAAGTCATTTGGTTTGTAATTATTCATCACATATTGATGCTTGTCCTGTTTCTGTTTCATTTTTGACAAATCAGGGGGTTTCTAGCTAAATAAACCAAAGGAAGCTTCCTTTGGTTTATGAGAATGAAGATTTCATTAATTGTGGAAATGAAATTAATTTCATTAGCTTCATCAATTGGGTCTGTCTCTGACTATTAGATCACCTCAGGAAGTGCAGAGACTTAAGTAATAATTTTAAAAGAGAGACATGCCAGCGTGGATGAAGATGCTCCTGGGGGCCTGTAGAAATCAACTGCACATTTGCCGAGCTAGTCCTGGCTTGATGGAAGTGTTGAAGTTCAGCACACAGCCAGGTCTGAAGGTGACCTGTCAGAGAGATGCAAGGCTTTCAGCCATGATCCAAAAGGAAGGCATACGTCAACACACATGAGGAATCGGCAGACGTCACCTGATCATCATTTCCTCCAAGCTCTACCTTTAAACAATTCTTTGGGGGATCCAGCCCCAATATACAAATTTGGGAGTGTTTCTTATCCAAACCACAACACCTGTTTTCTATGCTTTACACACTAGTAGTATATCCTCTAGCTATGACAATCGTCTGTCAGTCAGTCATTGTCAAATAACATTGGGGGAACAGATCACCCCTGGTGAGAATTATTAGCCTGTATTACTACATAGGGCTAAAGTTTAAGCTCATTCAGTTTCATTTGTACAGATTGTTTTGTTCCCTGAAAATGTACCTGTTTTTTTAACCAATTCTTTCTTTTTCTTTTCTTTTTTTTTTTTTTTTAAGCTGAGGATCAACCCAGGGCCTTGTGCTTGCTAGGCAAGCACTCTACCACTGAGCTAAATCCCCAGCCCCTTAACCAATTCTTATGTTGATAAAGTTTTGCTGTGACAATCTGTGCTTCTGGGAATAAGTCTATGCATGACTTTGTGCATAGATGCCGAGGGTGGGGCTGTGTAAGAACAGAGCTGCTGACTCACTGATTATTATTCACTCTTTCAACTACAAAGATGCCATCAAAGCACACGTGGCTTTCTTCTTTTCTTTTTCTTGTCTGTGGATACACACCCTCGTCTTTTAATATCTTGCTTCAAAGTGTTATAATCTAGGACAGTAGAAAGGATGGGGTCGGTGGAAAGCCTGATGACAAAAGTCAGGGCTTCTTGGGTTCTAAAAATACATGGTGGTGTGTAGTCATTTTCAAACTAAAAGTCCCACCCCTAATTCCATCTCCCCCTAAATGCTGGGGTCTTGAAAAAGAATCCTGAACATGGAAAAGACTAGAATTACAATGCTCTAAAATGTTCAGTGTGTCCAATGTGGAATTCCTAAGCACCCAGCATGCATCTGGCCTCATCAGAACCAATACCTTTACAAAAAATGTTCCATAATTGTAGGTAAAAAAATACTTTATGTGTGTGAATGCATGTATGTGTGTGTGTGCGTGTACATGTGCATGTGTGCATAGGTAGGGATGTATGCTGGTATGTGTGCCCCAGAAGCCAGAAGATGACACCAGGTATCCTGCCCTACCACTCTGCCTTATTCCATTGAGATTGGGTCTCTCATTGAGCCTTGTTGCTAGACTGGCTGCCAGCAAACCCCAGGGACCCTCTTGTCTCCACTTCCCACAATGCTGGGGCTATAATCATACTCAGCCACACCTGACTTTTTATAAAGCCCTAGGGATTTGAACTTAGAGCCTTATACTTTTGTAGTAAGTGCTCTTATACTCCAAGCCATCTCCCTAGCTTTCGGAAAATCTTTTCTTTCTTTCTTTTCTTTTCTTTTTTTTTTTTTTTTTAAGATTTATTTATTTATTATGTATACAGCATGTATGACTGCAGGTCAGAAGAGGGCACCAGATCTCATTATAGGTGGTTGTGAGCCACCATGTGGTTGCTGGGAATTGAACTCAGGACCTCTGGAAGATCAGCCAGTGATCTTAGCCTCTGAGCCATCTATCCAGCTCAGGGAAGTCTATTTTGATGAGAAGACAGTTGAGGAGATCCATGAATGGATCGAGGGTGACATGAAAGGGAAGGAAGACAAGGGAACAGAAAATACGCATGGCCTGATGCAGCTGGGCATGCTTGGGAAGGGCAAAGCTAACACCCTGATCTGGGCTTTGAAGAGTTTTAAGGGCTGAGGATGTAGCTCAGTAGTAGACGTCCTGCTTTATTGGTGTGAACAGTCAGCATGGGGACTCATCCGCTGACAGTCTGTTGATTTCATATATAATTGACACTGAAATTTTGTGAAAGGAATTTTTGAGACAGAGTATTGTTAGGTAGGCCATTCTGACAGAGCTCATGATCCTTCTGCCTCAGCCCCCTGAGTGCTAGCATTACACACGTGCACACCTGGCACTCTGTTTCATTTAATTTTCAACTATTTTATTGGAAATAAGTAACTGGGCAGCAGTAGCGCATGCCTTTAATCCCAGCACTCAGGAGGCACAGGCAGGTGAATCTCTGAGTTCGAGGCCAGCCTGGGCTATAGAGTGAATTCCAGGACAACCAGGGCTACACAGACAAACCCTGGTCTTGAAAAACAAAACAGAACAAAAAGAGGGGGAATAATTAATGTAGTTGGGCTTGGTGGCACACACCTTTAATACCAGGACTTAGGCAGGTAGATCTCTGTGAGCTTGAGGCTAACCTGGTCTATGTAGTGACAAAATTACATTGTGAGTTTCTGTCTCAAAAAAAAAAAAAAGCATAAAAATGATTACTAATGTTGTCCTAGCTTATCCATCTGTCTATCTATCTATCTGTCTGTCTGTCTGCCTGCCGCCCGTCCGTCTGTCCGTCCATCCATCCATTCATTCGTTCGTTCATTCATTTATTTAGAGATAGAGTCTCTACATAGCCATGGCTTTCTTGGATCTTACTATATAGACCAGGTTAGCCTCAAACTCATAGAGATCTTCCTTCCTCTGCCTCCTGAGTGCTAGGATTAAAGGCATATGCCACCATGCCAGGCTACTTTTTTCATCCTCTTTTAAGTCACACATATTTGGTAAAGTTTCATTCTTTATCTACATTTTTTTTTTCTGCTTAAAATAAAATTCACAGGGGCTGGAGAGATGGCTCAGTGGTTAGAGTACTGGCTTGCTCTTTCAGAGAATTGGGACTCAATTGTTCTAATAAGCGTAAAGACCAGGGCTGGAGAGATGGCTCAGAGGTTAAGAGCACTGACTGCTCTTCCAAAGATCCTGAGTTTAATTCCTAGCACCCACATGGTGGCTCACAGCCATCTGTAATAAGGTCTGGTGTTCTCTTCTGGTCATATATGCTGTATACATAATAAATAAATAAATCTTTAAAAAATAAAAGAGACTGTCATGGCGGCACACGCCTTTAATTCCAGCACTCAGGAAAATGGATGGAACTGGAGATCACCTTGGTAAATGAAATAAATCAGTCTCAGAAAGAGAAGTATCATGTGTTTCCATGCTTCCTCTTATGTTTGGAATCTAAGAGAAAAAAAAAAGAAGGATACTAGAGGTATACAGGAGGTAGTGGCACTCACCTTTAATCCCAGCACTGGGGAGGCAGAGGCAGGTGGATCTCTGTGAGTTCGAGACCAGCCTGGTCTACAGAACGAGATCCAGAACAGGCCCCAAAACTACACGGAGAAACCCTGTCTCGAAAAAAAACAAACACCAAAAAAAAAAAAAAGAAAAGAAAAGAAAAAAGGATCCTAGAAGGTGGGTGTGATCAGCATGCATTATACTCACGCATGGAAGCAAACCTTGGTTCTGTATTCTTAATATGTGGACAAATAAAATACATTTCTAATGGTTTTTCACCACCCACTAAGAGACAAAATTGTTATAAGCCTGACAGGCTGTTTTGTTTTCTTTCCCAATGTTTAGAAATTTTAACACACAAGGATGTGTTTCTATATACATTTTTTTATATAAATGATAACATTTTTAGTTTCTGTTCAAAGCATATACCTCTTATAGTTTAATAATTAATTAATTAATTAATCAATTAATTAGTACATGAAAGAACACTACTTTTAAAGAGTTAAAGGAATTCCCTCTGGTTTCCGGCAGATCATTTCTCTATTCTTTGACAGGAGTGAGGATCTTTAGGTAGGGATCCTGCTAATACCCATGCAGTATTCTCAGAAGGTGTTGACAATGTGGGAATGCAAATAAAAATTTTAACAGTGAGGTGTTAAGAGCTGTAGTTTTTTTTAAAAAATGTATTTTAAATAATGAAGATTTCAGTTCCTACAGAATAAGGATGGTGAAAATGTCTGCTTTTTCACTCTTGGTCTTTTCTGTGTGGTGGTGAGACATTTCATAACTATTTTAATCTTGTTGATTGTTATTGATTCGTTCAAAGTGTTCATATATTCTTTAAAATTTTTTTAGTAAGATTTGAACATTTTTTTTTTTATGTGATGAGACTTTGGCCTGCACATATGCATTTGTATTGTGCATATGCCTACTGCCTTCAGAGGCTAGAAGATCAGATCCTCCTATCACTGGAGTTGCCAATACTTACGGGTTCTGCGAATTGAACCCAGGTCCTCTGCAAGAGAAGTCAGTGCTCCTAACTGCTGAGCCATCTCTCTCTGGCCTTGTTCCCATATTCTTGATTTAACTTGGTAGGTCATATGGCTTAGGAATTTATCCACTTATTCTAGATTTTCCAGATGATTTTTTTTTTTCATTTTGAAGTTCTAATCTTTTAAATTAGCTTAAAAGAGAGTAGGGTTCTGTATAGAGTTTTCGTGCACAGTACATTTTGGTTGATTCTCCCCCTTATACACAGCTGCTCCCCTCCCCCTCTTTACTTTTTCACTCCCGCAGTTCCTGCACCGTAGTGGTTTGAACGTGAATGGCTCCCATAGGCTCATATACTGGAATCCTAGGTCCCCAGTTGATGGAACTGTTTAGGAATGTGTGGCCTTGTTGGGAGAGGTGTGCCACTGGGGTAGGTGGGTTCTGAGGGTTAAAAAGCCTACTCCATTCCCAGTTAGCTCCCTTTCTCTCCCTCATGCTCTTGGGTTCCTATGTAAGCTCTCAGTTCTGCTCCAGCAGCATGACTGCCTGTCTGCTGCCATGCTCCCTGCCTTGATGGTCATGGACTCGCCCTCTGAAATGTAAGCTCCAATAAACTCTTTTACAAGTTGCCATGGTCATGATGTCTCTTCACAGCAGTAGAAAAAGGAACTGAGACATCCTTCTACTTTGCTCTGTTATCTGCTCTACCGCTTACCTTGGAGGCTATGTATGCTGTCATAGGGGCTTCTCTCTAGTTTCCTCTTATCTATTTTATCAGAAAGGTTAGAGGCACACCAGAGAGAAAATATGACATTTGTCTTTTCAAGCCTGGGTTACTTTTTTCAAAATAATGTTTTCCAGTTCCATCCATTTTTTTCTGCCAAATTTGTGCTTTTGGTTTTTCTCCAGAGCTGAGTAAGATTCCGTTGTGTGAACGTACCACATTTTCATTTACTGTTCATCTGTTGATGGACGTCTAGGCAGATTCTGCTTTCCTGCTTCTGCAGAAAGAGCAGCAATGAACATGTCTGGGCAAGTGTCTCTGCTGTAGCATGAAGCATTGACTGGACAAACGCCAGAAGTGGTATGGTTGGGCCATGCGGTAATATTAGTTTTCGTGGTTTTAGAAGCCTCCACACTAATTTCCACAGTGACAGCTCTAGCTTACATCTCACCAAGAGTCATATCAGTTCTGCTTTCGCCACTTTGTATTTGGTCAGCATTGGCTGTCATGTGTTTTCTTGATGGCTGCCATTCTCATTAGCCAGAGAAGGAATGACAAAATAGTTTTAAATTGTCCCCCCTGGTGGCTAGAGATGTGGAACACTTAAAAAAATACTTACTGGCCATTTGTATGTCTTCTTTTGAAACGATCTTTTCAGATAATCCATTCATTTATTGATTGATAACTTTGTTTCTGTGGAGTTTAGTTTAATTTTTGCAGTTCTTTATGTATTCTGGATATTAGAGTTAGATTTTCTCCAGTTCTTGTAGAATGTTTATGCTGTTGATAGTTTCTTTTGCTTGCAGAAACATTTACATTTCATACATTGCCATTGGTCAGTTCTCGGGGATGTCGCCTGTGCTCTTGGGGTTCCCGTCAGAAGTTTGTTGCTTATACTTATGTCCTAAAGTGTCTTCCTATGGTTCCCTTATGTTTTCCTGCAGCAGTTTTAGTGTTTCAGGCTTGAAATTAAATTCTTTGATCTATAGATTTCCTTTATTTTTCTTGAAATATGTTTTTAAAGTATTCTGCAAGGAATGTTTCTGGATGCTTTGTACATTTTACTTCTTGGAGGTTTTATTATTTAATTACTAGCACATATTCCCAATTACTTTCTGATTTTTTTGTTTTTCCTTTTTTTATCAAGATATTTTTTATTCATCCCCCCCCCTCTCTTTGGTTTTTGAGACAGGGTTTTTCCTGGAACTCACTTGGTAGCCCAGGCTGGCCTCAAACTCACAGAGATCCGCATGACTCTGCCTCCCGAGTGCTGGGATTACAGGCGTGTGCCACAACTGCCCAGCTTTATTCATTTTATATACAAACCACAAATCACTCTCTCATCCCTCATCTCTCCTCCTGATGCCCCCAAGCCTTCCTCCCCAGTCCACTCCCCATCCCTTCCTCTGAAAAGGTAAAGCCTTCCATGAAGAGTCAACAAAGCATAGTACATTAAGTTGAGACAGGTCCAAGCCCCTTCCCCTGCATCAAGGCTGTGCAAGGTGTCCGACCATAGGTAATGGGCTCCAAAATGACAGCCTACAGAATGGGAAAAGATCTTCATCAACCCCATGTCTGATAGAGGGCTGATCTCCAAAATATATAAAAAACTCAAGAAATTAGACATCAAAATACCAAACAATCCAATAGTAATAATAAAAAAAAGAGCTTCAGTACTAAACAGATAATTCTTAGCAGAAGAATCTCAAATGGCCGAAAGACATTTAAGGAATTGTTCAACATCCTTAGCTATCAGAGAAATGCAAATCAAAACAACTCTGAGATACCATCTTACACCTGTCAGAATGGCTAAGATCAAAAACACTGATGACAGCTTATGTTGGAGAGGATGTGGAGCAAGAGGAACACTCCTCCTCTGTTGGTGGGACAGCAAACTTTGTACAGCCACTTTGGAAATCAGTATGGCTAATACAAATATTGCTGCTATGAACATAGTTGACTAAGTGTCCTCATGGTATGACTGAGCATTCCTTGGGTATATGCCCCAAAGTGGTATCATTCAGTCTTGAGGTAGATTGATTCTCAATTTTTCTAAGAAGTAACCATATTGATTATGGTTGATTTTTTTGATACATTTTTTGGATTCAGTGTGCCAGTATTTTATTGAGTATTCTTGCATCAATGTTCACGAGGGAGATTGGTTTGTAATTCTTTTTCTTTGTTGCTGTTTGGGTATCAGGGTAATTATAGCCTCATAAAAAGAATTTGGCAGTATTCCTTCTGTTTCTATTGTGTGGAACAATTTGAAAAGTATTGGTATTAGATCTTTGAAATTCTGGTAGAATTCTGCACTGAAACCATCTGGACCTGGGTGGTTTTTTTTGGGGGGGGGGTTGGGAGACTTTTTTTTTTTTTTTAAAGATTTATTTATTTATTATGTATACAGTGCTCTGTCTGTATGTCTCCTTGCAGGCCAGAAGAGGGCACCAGATCTCTTTACAGGTGGTTGTGAGCCACCATGTGGTTGCTAGGGAATTGAACTCAGGACCTCTGAAAGAGCAGTTGGTGCTCTTAACCACTGAGCCATCTCTCCAGCCCTGGTTGAGAGACTTTTAATGACTAGCAGTTATAGGTCTATTTAAATTGTTTACCGGGTCTTGATTTAATTTGGGTATGTGGTAGTTATCCAGAAAATTGTTCATTTCTTTTACATTTCCAATTTTGTGGAGTACAGGTTTTTGAAGTATGACCTGATGATTCTCTGGATTTCTTCATTGCCTGTTGTTATATCTCCCTTTTCATTTCTGATTTTGTTAATTTTGATGCTCTCTCTCTGCCTTTTACTTAGTTTGGATAAGGATTTGTCTATCTTGTTGATTTTCTCAAAGAATCAACTCCATTTCATTGATTCTTTCTATTGTTCTCTTTGTTTCTGTTTTATTGCATTCAGGCCTCAGTGATTATTTCCTTGCATCTATTCCTCCTGGGTGAGTTTGGTTCTTTTTGTTCTAGAGCTTCCACATGTGACATTAAGTTGCCAATGTGAGATTTCTCCAACTTCTTTATGTGAGCATTTAGTAGTATGGATTTTCCTCCTAGCACTGCTTTCATAGTGTTCCTTAAGTGTGGGTACATTGTACATTCATTTTCATTGAATTCTAGGAAGTCTTTAATTCTTGACCCAGTTGTGATTCAGTTGAGCATTATTCAGTTTCCATGAGTTTGTAGACTTTATGTAATTTATATTGTTGTTGAATTTTAACAGTAAGCCATGGTGGTCAGATAAAATACAGGAGGTTATTCCATTTTTTTGAATCTGTTGAGATTTGCTTTGTGACCGAGTATGTGGTCAGTTTTAGAGAAAGTTCCATGGGGTGCTGAGAAGATATATTCTGTTTGTGTTAGGGTGATATGTTATGTAGATATTAGTCCATTTGAGTCATAACACCTGTTAGATCTCTTATTTCTCTGTTAAGTTTCTGTCTGGCAGATCTGTCCATTGGTGAGAGTAGGGTGTTGACGTCTCCCACTATTAATGTGTGGGGTTTGATGTGCGATTCAGCTTTAGTAATGTTTCTTTTACATATGTGGGTGTCCTTGTATTTGGGGCCTAAATGTTCAGAATTGAAACTTCATCTTGTTGGATTTTTTCCTGTGATAAATATATAATGTCCTGCCTGATCTCTTTCAATTCATTTTAGTTTGAAGTCTAGTTTGTTAGATATTAGAATAGCTATACAAGCTTGCTTCTTAGGTCCATTTGATTGGAAAGTCTTTTCCCAATCTTTTATTCTGAGGTAGTGTCTGTCTTTGAAGTTGAGGTGTATTTCTTATATGCAGAAGAAGGATGAATCCCATTTTTGTATCCACTTTGTTAGCCTGTGTCTTTTTATGGGCAAATTGAGTCCATTGATATTGAGGAATATTAATAACCAGTGATTGTTGATTCCTGTTATTTATTTATTTGTTTATTTATTTATTTATTTATTTATTTATTTATTTATTTTTGATGATAGTGTGTGTGTGTGTGTGTGTGTGTGTGTGTGTGTGTGTGTGTGTATGTTTCCCTTCTTTGGGATTTTCTGCTGTGGGATTATCTATTGTCTGTGTTTTTGTGGGTGCATCTAACTTCCTTAGATTGGAGTTTTCCTTCTAGTGCTTTCTGTAGGGCTAGATTTGAGGATAGGTATTGTTTAAATCTGGTTTTGTGTCAGAATATTTTGTGTACTCTGTCTATGGTGATTGAGAGTTTTGCTGGGTATATTTGGCTGGCATTTGTGGCCTCTTAGTGTCTGCATAATGTCTGTCCAGGATCTTCTGGCTTTCAGAGTCTCCATTGAGAAGTTGGGTGTTATTCTGATGGGTCTGACTTTATAAGTCACTTGGCCTTTTTCCTTTGCTGCTTTTAATATTATTTCTTTATTCCATTTGATTATTATGTGGCAAGGGGGACTCTTTAGGAGGGGGAGGTCTAGTCTGTTTGGTGTTCTGTAAGCTTCTTATATCTTCATAGGCCTTTCCTACTTTAGTTTAAAAATGTTTTCTCCTATAATTTTCTTGAATATATTTTCTGTGCCTTTGAGGTGTTATTCATCTCTTTCTTCTATCCCTATTATTCTTAGGTTTGGCCTTCTCATGGTTTCCCAGATTTCCTGGACATTTTGTGTTATGACTTTTTTGTCTTTAGTGTTTTCTTTGACCGATGAACCTAGTTCCTCTAGTGTATAATCCATAACAGAGATTCTCTCTTCCATCTCTTGCAATCTGTTGGTTATGCTTGCATCTGTAGTTCCTGTTAATTTACTCAGATTTTTCATTTCCACTATTGTGTCTTCTTCATTGCTTCTATTTAATTTTTTAGGTCTTGAACTGTTTTCTTCACTTGTTTGTTTTTTTCTCGGTGTTCTTGGCTTTCTTTAAGAGATTTATTGATTTCTTCCAATTATTTATCTTTTCCTCAGTTTCTTTAAGGGAATTTTCATTTCCTCTTTAAAGGCCTCTATCATCTTCATAAAGTGTTTTTTTTTTTTTTTTTTTTTTTTTGAGACAGGGTTTCTCCTGTGTAGCTTTGTGCCTTTCCTGGATCTCGCTCTGTAGATCAGGCTGGCCTCAAACTCACAAAGATCCGCCTGCCTCTGCCTCCTGAGTACTGGGATTAAAGGTGTGCGCCACCACAGTTGGCTCATAAGGTTATTTTTAAGGTCACTTTCTTCTGCTTCTTCTACATTGTGATGTTCAGGTCTTGCTGTTGAAGAACCACTTGGTTCTGGTGGTGCCATATTTCTCTTTGTGTTGTTGTATATATTTTTGCACTGGGGTCTACCCATCTCTTCCTCCAATTGGTGCAAGGGGTGTGTGTGTCTGAGGGAATTGCTCTCAGTCCTATCTGTGCTAACTGTGTTTGTGTCTCAGGGGACCACTCTTTGGTCCTATTAGAACTCTTGGTCCAATCAGAACTGGTGGATTTTGTCTCTCAGAGAGCCATTAAGGTTGCTGGGGGATGCGTGAGTTTGGGTCAGGGAGTTTGTTTTGTAGATTGCAGAGTCCTATTGGGGTTGTTGAGGATCATTTGTTTTTCAAGACAAGGCTCCTCTGTGTATCACTGACTGTCCTACAATTCACTCTGTAGACCAGGCTGGCCTCAAACTCAGAGATCCCCCTGCCTCTTCCTCCTGAGTGCTGGTATTAAAGGAGCGCACCATCACCACATGGCTACTTTCTGATTTTTTAAATGTGAATGTCCATAGCCATAAATTTTCCTCCTAGAACTGCTCTAGCTACATTTAAAATGTAATGCTTTCATTTTAATTTAATTTTATTAACTATTTACTTATTTATTTTGGTGAGTATATGTGTATAAAATTGTGTGTGTGCATGCATGTGTGTGTGTTTCTCTCTGTGTTGTGTATGCACGTGAGTGTGCAGGTGCATGTACCTGTGTGCATTTGTGGAAGTGCTCTTCTCTATCACTCTGCTTTATTTCTCTGACAGAGTTTCTTGTTAAATTTGGAGCTAGGTTGGAATCCATCAAGCCACAGTAATCCTCTGTCCCCATGACTGACAGAGATGGGGGGTGGCTACCATGCCTGGCTTTTTCTGTGAATGCTGAAATCTGGACTCAGGCTCCTATTCTTGTGCAGCAAGTGCTCTTATCCACTGAGCCTTTTCTCCAGCTCTTGATTTTAGAAACTGAAAAATTTCCTCCTTGATTTTTTCAATGATAGCATCAACCCTTCTCCATGTACTGCTTCAATTTCTGTGGCTTTTCTTGCTATCGATTTCTAGCCTTATCACATTGTGATCTGATAAGCTATACAAGGTTATATATATTTTTTTATGGATTGGTAAGTCTTTATTTGTGGTCTAGAAGGTTGCCTGTTGTAGAGAATGTCCCATGGGCTTGGAAAAGAGAACATATATTCTCTTTCCACTGGATAGAATATTCTGTAAATGTCTATTAAGTCTATTTGATGTATGATGTGGTTTAACTCTGTGGTTTATTTGCTCATTTTCAGTTTGAATAACCTATCTAGAGATGAGAGTTGGGTATTAAAGCTACCCCTTATTAAAGTATTAGGGTCTATATAGCCTTTAATATACATTAGTGTATATTTTATAAAATGGGGGTGTCCAAGGTTTGATGCACATATATTTACAATTTTTATATATTCTTTTTTTGTTCTTTTTTATTACTATTATATTTGTGTTTTTATTTTACACATCGGCCATGGGTTCCCCTGTCCTCTGCCCTCCCTACCCCCACCCTCACCTTACCCCCAACTCCTCCCCTCCATTCCCATCTCATCCAGGGCCAAGACTCCCCTGGGGATTCATTTAAACCTGGTGGATTCAGTACAGGCAGGTCCAGTCCTCTCCTTCCAGGCTGAGCACTGTCCCTGTGTAAGCCCAAGGTTCCAAACAGCCAGCTCATGCACTAAGGACAGGTCCTGGTCCCACTGCCTGGATGCCTCCCAAACAGTTCAAGCTATTCAATTGTCTCACTTATCCAGAGTGCCTGATCCAGCTGGGGGCTCCACAGCCATTGGTTCATAATTCATGTGCTTCCATTTGTTTGGCTATTTGTCCCTGTGCTTTTTGCAATCTTGGTCTCAACAATTCATGCTCTTACAGTCCCTCCTCTTTCTTGACAATTGGATACCTGGAGCTCCAACTGGGGCATGGCTGAGGATCTCTGCATCCACTTCCATTAGTTATTGGATGAGAGTTCCAGCACGACTGTTAGGGTGTTTGGCCATCTGATCACCAGACTAGGTCAGACCAGGCTTTCTCTCGAACACTGCCAGCAGTCTACAGAGGATGTATCATTGTGGATTTCTGGGGACCTCTCCAGCACTCTGCCTATTCTTGTTCTCATGTGGTCATCATTTATCATGGTCTGTTATTCCTTTTTCTCCCTTTCTGTTCTTGATCCAGCTGGGATCTCCTGCTCCCCTAAGCTTCCTTCCCTCAAATCTTGCCCTTCATTACTCCCACTGTCGTCCAGATTGTTCATGTAGATCTCATCTATTTCTCTGTCCTTGGGTGATCCCTGTGTCTTTCCTAGAGTCCCATTTTCTAGGTAGCCTCCCTGGAGGCTGTGTAGCAGTCTAGTCATCTTTGTTTTACATCTAGTATCCTCCTATGAGTGAGTACATACCATGTTTGCCTTTCAGGATCTGGGTTACCTCACTCAGGATGATTTTTTCTAGATCCATCCATTTGCCTGCAAACCTCATGATGTCATTGTTTTTCTCTGCTGAGTAGTACTCCATTGTGTATATGTACCATATTTTCTTTATCCCTTCTTCAGTTGAAGGGCATCTAGGTTGTTTCTAGGTTCTGGCTATTACAAATAATGCTGATATGAACATAGCTGAGCAAATGCCCTTGTGGTATGATTGAACATTCCTTGGGTATATGCCGAAGAGTGCTACAGCTGGGTCTTTGGGGAGATGGATTCCCAATTTTCTAAGGAAGTGCCATATTGATTTCCAAAGTGGCTGTACAAGCTTGCATTCCCTCCAGCAGTGGAGGAGAGTTCCCCTTGCTCCACTTCCTCTCCAGCATAAGCTGTCTTCTGTGTTTTTGATCTTAGCCACTCTGACAGGTGTAAGGTGGTATCTCAGAGTTGTTTTGATTTGCATTTCCCAGATAATTAGGGATGTTGAGCAATTCCTTAAATGTCTTTCAGCCATTTGAACTTCCTCTGTGGAGAATTCTCTGTTTAGTTCTATAGCCCATTTCTTAATTGGACTGTTGGGCATTTTGATGTCTAATTTCTTGAGTTCTTTATATATTCTGGATATCAGCCCTCTGTCAGATGTGTGGTTGGTGAAGACCTTTTCCCATTCTGTAGGCTGTCGCTTTGTCTTGTTGACCATGTCCTTTGCTCTACAAAAGCTTCTCAGTTTCAACAGGTCCCATTGATTGATTGTTTCTCTCAGTGTTTGTGCTAATGGTGTTATGTTTAGGAAGTGTTCAAGAGTACTTCCTACTTTCTCTTCTATCAGGTTCAGAGTAACTGGATTTATGTTGAGGTCTTTGATCCACTTGGACTTAAGTTTTGTGCATGGTGACAGATATGGATCTATTTGCAGCCTTCTACATATTGACATCCAGTTATGCCAGCACCATTTGTTGAAAATGCTTTCTTTTTTTCCATTGTACATTTTTGGCTTCTTTGTCAAAAATTATATGTTCATAGGTGTACGGGTTAATGTTAGGGTCTTCAATTCAATTTCATTGGTCCACATGTTGGTTCTTATGCCAGTACCAAGCTGTTTTTATTACAGTAGCTCTATAGTAGAGCTTGAGGTCAGGGATTGTGATGCCTCTAGAGCTTGCTTTATTGTACAGGATTCTTTTGGCTATCCTGGGTTTTTTGTTTTTTCCATATAAAGTTGAGTATTATTCTTTCCAGATCTGTGAAGCATTGTGTTGGTAATTTGATGGGGATTGAGTTGAATCTGTAGATTGCTTTTGGTAAGATTGCCATTTTTACTATGTTAATCCTGCTTATCCATGAGCCTGGGAGATCTTTCCATTTTCTGACATGTTCTTCAGTTTCTTTTTTCAGGGTCTTAAAGTTCTTGTCAAACAGGTCCTTCACATGCTTAGTTAGAGAAACCCCAAGGTATTTTATATCATTTGTGGCTATTGTAAAGTGTGATGTATCTCTGATTTCCTTCTCAGCCTGTTTGTCTATTGTATATAGGAGGGCTACTGACTTTTTTGAGTTGGTCTTGTATCCTGCTATGTTACTGAAGGTTTTTATTAGCTGTATCAGTTCCTTGGTTGAAGTTTTGGGGTCACTCATGTATACTATCGTGTCATCTGTAAATAGGGAAATCTTGACTTCTTCCTTTCCAATTTGTATCCCCTTAATCTCCTTATGTTGTCTTATTGTTCTGGCTAGAACTTTAAGTACTATGTTGAATAAGTATGGGGAGAGGGGACAGCCTTGTCTTGTTCCTGATTTTAGTGGTATTGCTTTGAGTTTCTCTCCATTTAATTTGATGTTGGTGTTGGCTTGCTGTAGATTACCTTTATTATGTTTAGGTATGTTCCCTGTATTTCCTGATTGCTCCAAGACCTTTATCATGAAGGGGTGTTGGCTTTTGTCAAATGCTTTCTGCATCTAGTGAGATGATCATGTGGTTTTTCCTTTGAGTTTGTGTATATGGTGTATTACATTGACGGACTTTTGTATGTTGAACCACCCTTGCATCCCTGGGATGAAGCCTACTTGATCATGGTGGATAATTGTTTTGATGTGTTCTTGGAGTCTGTTTGCCAGAATTTTATTGAGTATTTTTGCATCAATGTTCATGAGGGAGATCGGTCTGTAGTTCTCTTTCTTTGTTGCATCTTTGTTTGGTTTAGGAATCAGGGTAATTGTAGCCTCATAGAAGGAGTTTGGTAATATACTTTCTGCTTCTATTGTGTGGAACAATTTAAAGAGTATTGGTATTAAGTCTTCTTTGAAGATCTGGTAGAATTCTGCAGTGAAACCATCTGGTCCTGGACTTTTTTTGGTTGGGAGACTCTCAATGACTGATTCTATTGCATTAGGCGTTATTGGACTATTTAAATGGTTTATATGGTCTTGATTTAACTTAGGTATGTGGTACCTATCCAGAAAAGTATCCATTTCTTTTAGATTTTCCTGTTTTGTGGAGTAGAGGTTTTTGAAGTATGACCTGATGATTCTCTGGATTTCCTCATTGTCTGTTGTTATGTCCCTCTTTTCATTTCTGATTTTGTTAATTTGGATGCTCTCCCTCTGTCTTTTGGTTAGTTTGGATAAGGGCTTGTTTATCTTGTTGATCTTCTCAAAGAACCAACTCTTTGTTTCATTAATCCTTTGTATTCTTCTCTTTAGTTCTATTTTATTGATTTTAGCTCTCAATTTGATAATTTCCTGGAGTCTGTTCCTCCTGGGAAACTTTGCTTCTTCCTGTTCAAGGGTTTTCAGGTGTGCTGTCAAGTCACTAGCGTGAGATTTCTCCAGCTTCTTTGTGTGGCCATTTAGTGCTATAAATTTCCCTCTTAGCACTGCTTTCATAGTGTCCCATAAGTTTGGGTATGTGGTGTATTCATTTTCATTGATCTCTAGGAATTCTTTAATTTCTTTCTTTATTTCTTCCTTAACCCATTGGTGATTTAGTTGAGCATTATTCAGTTTCCATGAGATTGTAGGATTTCTGTAGTTTTTTTTTTTTTTTTTTTTGTTTTTTGTTTTTGTTGAAATCTAACTTTAAACCAAGGTGGTTCAATAGAACACAGGAGGTTATTCCAATTGTTTTGTATCTGTTGAGATTTGCTTTGTGGCCAAGTATGTGGTCGGTTTTAGAGAAGGTTCCATGGGGTGCTGAGAAGAAGGTATATTCTTTTTTGTTTAGGTGGAGTGTTATGTAGATATCGATTAAGTCCATTTGAGCCATAACATCAGTTAAGACCATTATGTCTCTGTTAAGTTTCAATTTGGCTGATCTGTCCAGAGGTGAAAGTGGGGTGTTGAAGTCTCCCACTATTAATGTGTGGGATTTTATATGTGATTTAAGCTTTAGTAATGTTTCTTTGACATATGTGGGTGCCCTTGAGTTTGGGGCATAAATGTTCAGAATTGAGACTTCATCTTGGTGGATCTTTTCTGTGATGAGTATGTAATGTCCTTCATCATCTCTTTTGATTGATTTTAGTTTGAAGTCTATTTTGCTGTATATTAGGATGGCTACACCAGCTTGCTTCTTAAGACCATTTGATTGGAAAGTCTTTTCCCAGCCTTTTATTCTTAGGAGGTGTCTATCTTTGAATTTGAGGTGTGTTTCATGTATGCAGCGGAAAGATGGGTCCTGTTTTCATATCCATTCTCTTAGTCTGTGTCTTTTTATAGGTGAATTAAGTCCATTGATATTAAGGGATATTAATGACCAGTGATTGTTCGTTCCTGTTATTATTTTTATTTTTTGGTGGTAGTGTGTGTGTACTTCTCTTCTTTGGGGTTTACTGCTGTGGTGTTATCTACTGCCTGTGTTTTCATGGGTGTATCTGCCTTCCTTAGGTTGGAATATTCCTTCTAACGCTTTCTGTAGGGCTGGATTTGTGGATAAGTATTGTTTAAATCTGGTTTTGTCTTGGAAGGTCTTGTTCACTCAATCTATGATGATGGAAAGTTTTGCTGGGTATATTAGTCTAGGCTGGCATCCATGGTCTCTTAGTGTCTGCATTATATCTGGACCAGGTCCTTCTGGCTTTCAAAGTCTCCATTCAGAAATTGGGTGTTATTCTGATGGGTTTGCCTTTATAAGTCACTTGGCCTTTTTCCTTAGCTGCCCTTAATATTTTTTCTTTATTCTGTATGTTTAGTTATTTAATTGTTATGTGGCGAGGGGATTTTTTTTGGGGGGTCTAGTCTGTTTGGTGTTCTATATGCTTCTTGTATCTTCATAGGCATTTCCTTCTTTAAGTTGGGAAAGTTTTCTTCTATGATCTTGTTAAATATATTTTCTGTGCCTTTGAGTTGTTATTCTTCTCCTTCCTCTATCCCTATTATTCATAGGTTTGGCCTTTACATGGTGCCCCAAATTTCTTGGACATTTTGGGTCATGACTTTGTTGGTTTTAGCCTTTTCTTTGACTGATGAATCTATTTCTTCTACCATATCTTCAACACCACAGATCCTCTCTTCCATCTCTTGCATTCTGTTGGTTATACTTGCATCTGAAGTTCCTGTTTGTTTACTCAGATTTTCTATTTCCAGCATCCCTTCTGCTCGTGTCTTCTTCATGTTTTCTATTTCCCTCTTCAGGTCTTGGACTGTTTCCCTTGCTTTTTCATGATTTTCTTTCGGGGACTTATTGTTTTCTTCTGCTTTAATTGTCCTTTCCTCTAGTTTTTACTAGTATTCTTCCCATTTTTTGTTTGTCTGTTCCTCCACTTTATTTTTGATTTCTTCTATATAAGGCTCTAGCCTCTTCATGATGTTACTTATAAGGTTGTTTTCTTCTTCTTCCATTCCATGATGTTCAGGTCTAGCTGTTAGAGAAGGGCTAGGTTCTGGTGATGCTGTATTGCTTTTTAGTTTCTTGTATGTACTTCTGCCTTGACGTCTGCCCATCTCCTTGTGGGTTTGTTCTTGGTCTTGGTCTTATCAGTGTACTTGGTCCAGCCAGAGCTGGCAAATTTGGGGAGCCTCTCTCTGGTCCCGATGGAAGCTCTGGGCTGGATGGGAGCTCTGGTCCAGATGACAGTGCTGGTCAGATAGGAGCTGGGGGGCTGGACTCTGAGTCTCAGGAAGTCCCTGGGGTCTCCTTATCTTGTCCAGTTGGGAGCTCCTCTTGTCCAGATGGGAGTTCTGGGACAGGATGGAAGCTCTGGTCCAGATGGGAGTTCCGGAGCAGACGGTACCTGGGGGTTCTCTGATCCAGATGGGAATTCTGGGGCAGGATGAGAGCTGGGGGCTGGTCTCTGAGTCTCAGGAAATGGCTGAGGTCTTGGGCAATGGGTGTGGGGGCAGGGATGTGGAGACTGCAGGGTCTGCCTGCAGTCTTGGAAGAGGGGAGCCTCCCCTCAGGGCCCACTGATTGGCCAGAAACTGGGGCCCAGTTGGGCAGGTTCTTCCGGGATGGCTGGTGTCCTGGGGTGGGACCCAGAGGCAGTTGCTTCTCTGACTGTAACCCCAGGCACTCACCTCTGGTCCAGATGGGAGTCCCAGGGTGGATGGAAGCTGGGGGCTGGTCTCTGATTCTCAGGAAGTGGCTGGGGTCTCAGGCAAATGGGTGTGGGGGCATGGTGTGGAGACTGCAGGGTCTGCCTGCAGTCTTGGAAATGGGGAGCCTCAATTTTTATATATTCTTGATGAATTGTTTCCTTTTAAAATATGTATTTCTTTCAGATAATAGATAATTCAATATAGTTTAAAAATGAGATCAGCCTGTCTGTATCTCTTTATTGGTAAATTGAAATTACTTATATTTAAGGTTATTATTCAAAGATGTTTACTAATTCCTCTTCTTTTGATTGTTGTTTTTTGTTGTATTGTTTGCTCTTTACTTTGTCTCCTATTATTATTGGGGATTTGCTGATTTATTGTGTGGGAGACTATCTTTCTTCTCCTGTGTATATAAAATATGTCTTCAAGTGTCTTCTCTGATAGTACTGGCTTGGTGGTCATGAGCAGCCTTAGTTCATGATTATTGTGAAATTGTCCTTATTTATTCATCAAATTTAAATGATAACTTTATTAGATGTAGCACTATTGGCAGACAATCATTTACTTTCAGGGCTTGAAATACACCATTCCATTCTTTTCTTGATTTGAGGGTTGCTAATGAGAAATTGTCATCACTCTGATGCTCCTGTATTTGTGAGTAAGTTGGTGTTTTTACCTTGTAGATCTTAATGTTATGTCTTGCTTTGTATTTTTGATATCTTATCTATAATATAACATAGAGAGGTTCCTTTCTGCTCATGTCTATTTGGAGTTCTAAATGCCTATTGTATTTGAATACTCCATTTTTTCCTCTAGAGTTAGGGAATTTTCTGTTGTGATGTCCTTGGCTAGGTTCTCTATGCCTTTGGTGTCTTCTTCTTCTTGGAGGTTTGGTTTTGATTTCTACAGTATGGCTCACAGTACTTGGATGCTGTGATAATGCTCATTTATTAATTTCTCTCTCTCCCCCCTTTTTCTTTTATCATTTTGATACAGTCTTTTTGCCAGCCTTATCCCCAACCCCTGATATTCTTTCTTCTGTTTTATTGAGTCTGTTTGTGATGTTTTCCATCCATTTCTTCTAGGTTTTCATTCTCAACACTGGAATTTTTTTTTTCTTTTTTCAAAATTTCAACTTACTTGCTGACCTTTCCTTCCTTCCAAGGTTGCTGACTTTTCCATCTTCACAACCGACTTTCACATCCACTTTGCTGACTTTTTCCTCTAGGTTGCTGAGTTCTTTCTCTAAGCCCTTGATGGCACTAATCTGTTTGTGACATCTGTCACATCATTGATCATTTTTACTAGCCCAGTAATATTTCACCAATACTCTTAGAACTGAAAATGGAAGGTTTTAGAAAGTGTTGTGAAGTTAAAAATGGTGGAGAGTAAGTGGGGAAGTAACAAATGGATGAGGTAAGGGAAGAAGACAGGTTGAGGGTGGAAAAAAAGTGGAGAAGGAAGGTTAAATACACAAAGCATGAACCAAGAAGAGGACAGTGGTATGGAGAGGAAGAGTAAAGAGCAAGAGGTTAGGAGAGACAGACAGACAGACAGACAGACACACAGACACACACACACACACACACACACACACACACAGAGAGAGAGAGAGAGAGAGAGAGAGAGAGAGAGAGAGAGAGAACAAATAGCAATAATGAAGACATTTAAAACCAAAATTAGATAAGTGAAAGATGTGGCATTAACATTAAAACCACAAGAGAAATGTATAAATAGCCAAGAAGATTAAGTGAGACTTGCTAAATGTAAAGAGTAGATGAAAAGGAATAAACCCAGGATGCAAAAACAAACAACAAGAATGAAGGAAAATAAAATTTATCCCCCAATAGAAGAAAATAAAATGAGTTGAATAAAGAATAACAAATTAAACCTTATAAAATCAAAACAAGTATAATATAGTCGGATCCTGCCGTATGTGTAGAAAAAACACTATATATAAAAAGATGAGTGAATTGGAGAGGTTGCTCAGTGGTTAAAATTACATACTGCTCTTGTAGAGGACCTGAGTTCAATTATAAGCTCATACTTTGGAGAGTTCAAGTTGCTGGTGACTCTAGCTCCACAGATTCCACATACTCTTCTGGCTTCTGTGAGCATTGCACTTTCGTGCACACACACATACACACACACACACACACACACACACGATAGATATATATATATATAATTATGGTTCTTGCACAGGATCTATGTTAGACTCTCACCAAAGACATGGTGGCTCACAAGCATCTTCAATTCCAGTTCTAGGACATCTGTTGCCTTCTTCTGGCTTCTGTGGACACCAGACACATACATGGTGCACAGACATATATGCAGGCAAAAACACATACATATAAAATACAAATTTAAAAGAATGATGAGATGCTGGAGTAGTTTCTTTCCTATTCATTGATGGATGGAGACTGCTTAGTTATTTGAGTTGTGGAGGTGCTGGGTCCTTTGTGGATGGATGCCTGTGTTTTCTACACTGTTGCCAAATTTGCAGTGAAACTCAGTATCTATTGTGAAACTAAACTGAAGGTACCAGATGAGGGATTTAGCACAGTTGGTAGAGTGCTTGTATAGCATGCATTGGGTTCTGAATTTGAGCCCTAGCACCTCATAAAATTTATATGATGACGCATACCTTTAATCCCAGCACTGGAGTAGGATGTGCAGTCAGGAGCATCAGAAGTTCAAGGTCACCCTTGGCTAGATAATGAGTTCCAAGTGGTCCTGGGCTACAGATCTTGCCTGGAAAAAAAATAAAAAGAAAATGGTGAGGTATGCTGGTGCAGACCTTCCCTTAATCCAAGCACGAAGGAGGTAGAGACAGATGGCTTTCTATGAGTTAATGGCTAGCCTGGTCTGTGTAGAGAATCCAGGCCAGGACCAAACTAATAATATATACCAAACTAATGATATTTAAAGACACTATATATGTCTATACAGATGTATAAACAAAACAAAGCAAATCAATAACATGAGCAAACAAACAAATAATGGACACATCTAAAGCTATCTATCAACAGAAGAAAAGGGTGAGAGTTTGGGGAAGGAGTCCCGTTGCTTTCAAGTCATCTGACTTCAAGGAAAGCATGTTTATTTACTCAAGATTTTTCAAGGTTTTTGTTAAGAATGAGATAGTTTGGTTTCCTGATTATTTCCATAGTGTGATTTTTTTTTTTTTTTTTTTTGATGTTACAAGTGTTGTTCTGGGAGTCAGAGTTCTGGGTGCTTAGGTAACAATAGAAAGAGGTCACTGTCAACAGAGCTCCCCTGTAGCTCAAGAACAAACTGTAATTGAAATACAAGTATTAGAAAAAACCAAGCATACAAAGCCTGAACTAATATGGTGATTCAATAATAATGTGATCCCTGACAAAATGAAGCCTTTTAGGAAAGAAATATAAAGACACTAGGATTCAATCTTAATACATGTGAGACATACAAACTTGTTAAATTCAAGTATAAATATTATTCCTGACATAGAACAATGGCTAGTTGAGCATACTAAAATTCTTTTGGAAGTGTTTTTATTTCCTATTAATTAATTAATTAATCAATCAATTAATTAATTAATAAAATTCCTATTGTTGTCAGTTAATAATGTATTGTTTCATACTTTTTGTCATGTGGACTTTCAGAATTTGAAATATTTTTAATGTGTTTAAATGAACAATAGCACAATGAACATCAAGAAAATGAATTACATTTACTAAGTAGACAGAGAAAGAGAAGACACATTCAGTGTTCCTATTCCATCCATAAGGTGATGTTTTTCCTTGTCTGTGGGCATTTTTAAAAGACCCAATCTTTTCCCCTACTTTCCTCTTTTATTGAGAATAGTTTATTTTTTTTTTTTTCATGCAGTACATCCTGATTATTGCTTCCTCCTTCTGCTCCTCCCAGCTCCCCCCACCATCCACTCCCATTCTAATTTTCCTTAGAAAAGAACAGGCTTCTAAGGGATAACAATCAAACATGACAAAATAAAATATTATAGGATAAAGCAAAAACTATCACATTGAAGTTGACATGGCAACCTAGCAGGAAGAAAAGAGTCCTAAAGAGCAGGCACAAGAGTCAGAGACCCACTTGTTCTCACAGTCAGGAGTCCCATAATAATACTAAACTAAAAGCTGTAATATATGCACATAGGACCCAGTGTGGATCTAGGTAGGCTCTGTGCTTGCTTCTTCAGTCTCTATGAGCTTGTATGCACATGGTTTAGTTGATACAGAGGGCCTTGTTCTCCTGGTGTCTTCCATTCCTTCTGAGTCTTATAATCTCCATAACATTCTCTGAGCTCTGAGAGGAGGGATTTGATGAAGACATCCCATTTAGACTCTCTCTGCACAATAAAAAGACACAATCTTAAAGGGCAGCATGCTAATTGTTGGAAAATATTGCCTTTATCAAGGGCTATTTTGTCACAAAGAGCAAGAGAGCTGTATTTAAGTGACCCTGAGTCATTTTGCTTCTGTAGGTGGAGAGAGGAGGATGGTACTCTGGCCAGTAAAAATTTCATAGGGATGCTCCATCCATAGTAGAAGGACCAGTGTCTAAGTTCAGGGAAAGAGGCTGAGTTTATTCTATTCAAAGCACCAATCAGCCAGAGAATAGCTACTACAATGAAGAAGAGAAAATAAATACAGTGGGAACATGAAAGAGAACATGAGAAAATATTCTTTCAATTGGACTTCTGATTTCTGAAGAATATTTAAAATGTAATAAACTATATTTAAAAATTTTTCTTTTAAAACATTTTACGTATATGATTGTTTTGCCTACATGTATGTCTGCATCTTATGTGCATATAGTACATTTGGAGGTCAGAAAGGTGGTGGATTCCCTGGAACTGGAATTGTAGAAAGTTGTGAGCCAACACATGGGTATTGGGAACTAAACCTAGGTCCTCTGGAAGAGCAACCAGTGTTCTTAATTGCTAAGTCATCTCCCTAGCCCCATAATTATATTTTAATAAAAAAATTTACAAATAGAAAAAAAGAACAGAAACATATTAAAAGTGAATCAGTAAGGATATGTTAATACTTAGTTACATGTACATTATATACATATTTGAGCTGCTGTCTATTCATATGTGATTTTCTATAGGCTTATATACCCAAACTTGAGACGATAAATAATATTTGTTGTTTATCTACTTCCAAACATGTACACTTTTACAAAAGTTGTTTATTTTTGTCTTATGTGTATGAGTTGTTTTTCTGCATGTATTTTAGCCCACTGTGTGTGCACCTGGTACTGGTGGAAGCCAGAAGAGGGAGCCAGATCCCATGGAATCCACCCTGGGATGCTGGGAACCAAACTTCAGTCCTCTGTAAGATCAAAGACTCTTAATCATTCAGCCATTTCTCTAGCCCTGCCTAGTTTCAAATGTTATGCATGTTTTATTCTCTTAATGCATGGATGATGTAGCTGAAACTATAACTTTTGAGAAAAAGAAAGTAGATGTGATGCTAACCTTGATTGCCAACTTGACTACATCTAGAATAAAGTAAAACACAAACTGTTGGGTACTCCTGTGAGGAATTTCTAGATAAATTATTTGAGACAGTGTGAGACAGACATTGATGGGCCACCAGGACTGCATCTAAGTCAATATAATAAATCACTTAAAATATATATTTTGAGATTATAATTGCATAAACTTTTCCTTTCCATTCCTCTTCCAAACTCTACCATGTACCCTCTTGCCCTCTTTCAAATTTATGATCTCTTTTTCTTTAATTGTTATTACATATATGTTTACTTTCCTAAATATATAACTATATATTTCTAAATATACTTAAATGCATATATATATATATATATATATTATTTTCTTTCTTTAACTTTTTAAAATTAATTTTACATACCAACCACAGATTCCCCCTCTCATCCCTCCTTCTGCTCACCCTATCTTTCTCCCCATTCCCAAACCCCATCCCTTCCTCCAAAAGGTTAAGGACTCTCATAGGGAGTCAGCAAAGCCTAGTACATACAGTTGAGGCGGGTCCAAGCCCCTCCTCCCTGCATCAAGGCTGAGCAAGGCATCCCACCATAGGTAATGGGCTCCAAAAAGCTAGCTCATGCATCAGGGATAGATCCTGATCCCACAGCCAGGGGCCCCTCAAACAGACCAAGCTACACAAATGTTTCCTCCTTGTTTCCTAGCTTCTCTGGAGCTATAGGTTGTAGTCTGGTTATTCTTTGCTTTACATCTACTATGCACTTCTAAGTGAGTAAATACCATGTTTGTCTTTCTGAGTCTTGATTACCTCACTCAGGATATTTTTTAGTTCATCCATTTGTCTGTAAATTTCATGATGTCATTGTTTTTCACAGCTGAGTAATACTCCATTCTATATATGTACCATATTTCCTTTATCCATTCTTTGGTTGAGGGGCATCTAGGCTGTTTCCAGGTTCTGGCCATTACAAATATTGCTGCTATGAACATAGTTGAGCAAGTGTTCTTGTGGTATGATTGAGCATTCCTTGGGTATATGCCCACAAGTTGGGTCACTGGGTCTTGAGGTAGATTGATTCTCAATTTTCTGAGAAGTAGCCATACTCATTTTCCAAGTGGTTGTACAAGTTTGCACTCCTATCAACAGTGGAAGAGTGTTCCCCTTGCCCCATATCCTCTCCAACATAAGCTGTTATCAGTGTTTTTGATCATAACCATTCTGATTTTCATTTCCCTGATGGCTAAGGATGTTGAGCAATTCCTTAAATGTTTTTAGGCCATTTGAGATTCTTCTGTTGAGAATTCTCTGTTTAGTTCTGTAGCTCATTTTTTAAATTGGATTATTTGGTATTTTGATGTCTAGTTTCTTGAGTTCTTTATTTATTTTGGAGATCAGCCCTCTGTCAGATATGGGTTGGTGAAGATCTTTTTCCATTCTATAGGCTGTCACTTTTTCTTGTTTATGATGTCCTTTGCCTTACAGAAACTTCTCAGTTTCAGGAGGTCCCATTTACTAATTGTTGCTCTCAGTATATGTGCTACTGGTCTTATATTTAGGAAGTGGTCTCCTGTGCCAATACTTTCTAGGCAACTTGCTACTTTCTCTTCTATCAGGTTCAGTGTAGCTGGATTTATATTGAGGTCTTTGAACCTCTTGGACTTAAGTTTTGTGCATGGTGATAAATCTTTTTGCAATCTTCTACATGTCGACATCCAGTTATGCCAGCACTATTTGTTGAAGATGCTTTCTTTTTTCTATTGTATAGTTTTGGCTTCTTTGTAAAAAAAAATTAGGTGATCGTAGGTGTGTGGATTAATGTCAGGGTCCTCAGTTCAATTCCATTGGTCCACATGTTGGTTTTTATTCCTATGCCAATACTAAGTTTTTTTTTTTTCTTTTTTCTTTTTTTAAACTATAGCTCTGTAGTAGAGCTTGAGGTCAGGAATGGTGATGCCTCCAGAAGTTGCTTTATTTTACAGGATTGTTTAAGCTATCCAGGGTTTTTTGTTTTTGTTTTTGTTTTTCCATATGAAGCTGAGCATTGTTCTTTCGAGGTCTGTGAAGAATTGTGTTGGGACTTTGAATCTGTAAATTGCTTTTGGTAAGATTGCTATTTTTTTTTTTTTTTTTTTTTTGAGACAGGGTTTCTCTGTAGCTTTGGAGCCTGTCCTGGACTAGCTCTGTAGACCAGGCTGGCCTCGAACTCATAGAGATCCACCTGTCTCTGTCTCCTGAGTGCTGGGATTACAGGCGTGCACCACCACTGCTGGCCCCAAGATTGCCATTTTTATTATGTTGGTTCTACCTTCCTGAGCATGGGAGATCTTTCCATTTTCTGATATCTTCTTCAGTTTTTTTTCTTCAAAGATTTAAAGTTCTTATATAGCTCTTTCACTTGCTTGATTAGTGAAATATCCCCAAAATATTTTACATTATTTGTGGCTATTGTAAATGGTGATGTTTCTCTGATTTCTTTCTCGGCCCATTTATCATTTGTGTACAGGAGGACTACTGATTTTTTTTTTTTTTTTTTTTTTGAGTTAACCTTGTATCTGGCCACATTACTGAAGGTGTTTACCAGTTGTAGGAGTTCCCTGGTAGAATTTTTGGGGTCACTTATATATACTATCATCATCTGCAAATAGGGAAAGTTTGACTTCTTCCTTTCCAATTTGTATCCCCTTGATCTCCTTTTGTTGTCTTACTGCTCTAGCTAGAAATTTGACTAGTATACTGAATAGATATGGGAAGGGTGGACAGCCTTGTCTTGTTCCTGATCTTAGTGGAATTGCTTTGAGTTTCTTTCCATTTAATTTGATGCTGACTGTTAGCTTGCTGTAAATTGCCTTTATTATGTCTAGTTATCTTCCTAGTAATCCTAATCTCCCCAAGACCTTTATCAAGAAGGGGTGATGAATTTTGTTGAAGGCTTTTTCAGCATTGAATGAGATGATCATGTATTTTTTTTCTTTCTGTTTGTTTACATGATGGATTATATTGACAGATTTTCATATGTTGAATCATCCCTGCATCTCTGGGATGAAGCCTACTTGATCATGGTGGATGATTTTTTGATGTGTTCTTGGAGTCAGTTTGCCACTATTTTATTGATTATTCTTGCATCAATGTTCATGAGAGAGATTGGTCTGTATTCTTTGTTGCATCTTTGTGTGGTTTGGGTATCAGGGTAACTGTAGCCTCATAAAAAGAGTCTGGCAATGTTCTTTCTGTTTCTATTGTGAGGAACAATGTGAAGAGTATTGGGATTAGCTTTTCTTTGAAATTCTGTGGAATTCTACCAAAACCATCTGGCCCTAGGCTTTTTTTTTTTTTGTTTTTTTTGTTGTTGTTGTTGAGAGATTTTAATGATTATTTCTATTTCCATAGGGGTTATAGGTCCATTTAAATTGTTTACCTGGTCTTGACTTATTTTGGGTATGTGGTACCTATTCAGAAAATGGTTCATTTCTCTCAGATTTTTCACTTTTGTGAAGTATAGGTTTTCGAAGTATGACCTGATGATTCTCTGGATTTCCTTGTTGCTTGTCTCCCTTTTCATTTCTGATTTTGTTGATTTGGATGCTCTCTCTGTCTTTTGTCTAGTTTGGAAAAGGGCTTGTCTATCTTGTTGATTTTCTTAAAGAACAAACTATTTGCTTCACTGATTCTTTATATTGTTCTCTTTGTTTCTATTTTATCGATTTCAGCCCTCAATTTGATTATTTCCTGGTATCTATTCCTCCTAAGTGAGTTTGCTTCCTTTTGTTCTAGAGCTTTCAGGTGTGCTGTTTAAGTTGCTAGTGTGAGATTTATCCAACTTCTTTATGTGGCCATTTAATGCTATGAATTTTCCTCTTAGCACTGCTTTCATAGTGTTCCTTAATTTTAGGTATGTTGTACATTCACTTTCACTGAATTCTAGGAAATCTTTAATTTCTTTCTTTATTTCTTCCTTGACACAGTGGTGATTCAGCTGAGCATTATTTAGTTTTCATGAGTTTGTAGGCTTTGTGTAATTTGTGTTGTTGATGAATTCTAACTTTTAGCTATGGTAGTCCAATAAAATAAGGAAGTTATTCCAATTTTTTCATGTCTATTAAGATTTGCTTTGTGGCCGAGTATGTGGTCAGTTTTAGAGAATGTTCCATGGGGTGCTTAGAAGAAGGTATATTCTTTTTTGTTAGGATGGAATGTTCTGTAGATGTCTATTAAGTCCACTTTAGTAATAACATGTGTTAGTTCCCTGATTTCTCTGTTAAGTTTCTGTCTGGCAGACCTGTCCATTGGTGAGAGTGGGGTGTTGAAGTCTCCCCCTACTAGTGTATGAGGTTTGATGTGCGATTTAAGCTTTAGCAATGTTTCTTTTACATACATGGGTGCCCTTGTATTTCGGGCATAAATGTTCAGAATTGAGACTTTATCTTGTTGGATTTTTCCTGTGATAAATATATAATGTCCTCCCTGATCTCTTTTTTGATTGATTTTAGTTTGAAGTTTATTTTGTTAGATTTTAGGATAGCTACACCAGTTTGCTTCTTAGGTCCATTTGGTTGGAAAGTCTTTTCCCAACCTTTTACTCTGAGGTAGTGTCTGTCTTTGAAGTTGAGGTGTGTTTCATGTATGAAGCAGAAGGATGGATCCTGTTTTTGTATCCACTTTGCTAGCCTGTGTCTTTTTATGGGCAAATTGAGTCCATTGACATTAAGGGATATTAATGACCAGTGACTGTTAATTCCTGTTATTTTTCAGTGGTAGTGTGTGTGTGTATTTTTCTTCTTTGGGATTTGCTGCTGTGGGATTATTTATTGCCCATGTGTTTGTGGGTGCATCTAACTTCCTTAGATTGGAGTCTTCCTTCTAGTGCTTTCTGTAGGGCTGGATTTGTGAATAGGTATTGACTAAATCTGATTTTGTCATGAAATATCTTGCTTACTCTCTCTATGATGATCGAAAGTTTTGCTGGATATAGTAGTCTGGTTAGGTCTCTTAGTGTCTGTATAATGTCTGTCCAGGACCTTCTGACTTTTAGAGTCTCCATTGAGAAGTCAGGTGATGGATCTGCCTTTATATGTTACTTGGCTTTTTTCCTTTGTAGCTCTTAATATTCTTTCTTTATTCTGTATGTTTAGTGGTTTGATTATTACATGGCAAAGGGACCTTTTTTTTTGGTTCAGTCTGTTTGGTGTTCTGTAAGCTTGTTGTATCTTCATAGACATTTCCTTATTAAGGTTGGAGAAGTTTTCTTCTATGATTTTTTAAAAAAATACATTTTCTGTACCTTTGCATTGGTATTCTTCTCCTTCTATCCCTATTATTCTTAGGTTTGGCCTTTTCATGGTGTCCTAGATTTCCTGGATATTTTGTATTATGACTTTGTTGGCTTTAATGTTTCTTTGACCAATGAATATATTGGCTTCCTCAATGCCAGAGATCCTTTTACATTCTGTTGGTTATACTTGCATCTACAGTTCCTGTTCATTTATTCAGATTTTCCATTTCCAGCATTCCCTTGGTTGGTGTCTTCTTTATTGCTTCTATTTTAATTTTCAAGTCTTGAACTGTTTCCTTTACCTGTTGATTGCTTTTTCTTGCTTTTCTTTACTTTCTTTAAGGGACTTATTGATTTATTTCAATTTTTTGTTTGTTTTTTACTCGATTTCTTTAAGAGAATTTTTCATTTCCTCTTTAAAGACCTCTATTGTCTTCATAAAGTCATTTTTAAGGTTGTTTTCTTCTGCTTCTTCTATGTTGGGATGTTCAGATCTTGCTGTTGTAGAACCACTAGGTTCTGGTGGTGCCAGATTGCTCTTTACATTGTTGAATATATTCTTGCACTGGCATCTACCCATCTCTTCCTCCAATAGATGCAAGCAGAGTCTGTGTCTCAGGGAGCTGCTTTTGGTCCAATCAGCACTGGCAGGGTTTGTGTCTCAGGAAGTTCTTGATCTAATTGGAGCTCTTGGTCCAATTGGAGCTGGCAGAGTCTGTGGAGGCTGCAGTCCAACAATGTCTAGTTATGAATGGAAAGTCAAAGACTCTAGGAGCTGCTCATTCCCAGGAGGCCTGGTGTCTCAGCTGGTCTGCAAGGATCCTGAAGAAGGAATGGATGTGCTGATAAGGCAAGGACAAGCAGACAAAGAACCATAAATATATATTCTTAAATAAATAAATACAACCTGCTTAGTCCGTATAATGTTACTTGCATGTATATATTTTCAGGGCTGGTCATTTGGTATTTGAAGACTATTTCTTTAGCTCTCAACATTCCTTAGTTTCTTTGTTTAGCATCAAGACCTTCTAAGCTTTCCTTTAACTACATTAGCATGTCTATTGATGTTGTTTTTGTTTGGATCATGTGTAGGCAGTCATGTTGGTGACCCTTTTTGGTGTAGCTTCTGACATTTCTAGAAGATACAGTCTCATGGTAAACTTCCTGTTCCTCTGGCTCTTAAAATCTTTCTACTTCCTTTTCTACAATGATCTCTGAGCCTTAGGTCAGGAATTGTGTTGTAGATATATCCATCAAGACTGATGTCACAATGCTGTAGTTTGATTGACTGTGGTTTTCTGTAATGGTCTCCATCTATTGAAAGTAGAATTTTCCTTGACAGAGGGTGAGGACTAGACTTATCTGTGGGTACAAGGATAAATATTTAGACACTTAAAATATTAATTTTAATATGTATCAAATGTATTTATCTATGCTAATACTATATTATATATATATGTTCATTCTATCAGTTCTGTTCCTTTAGAGAACACTGACCAATATACTAGAACTCAGAGAGGTTAACTGACTCTTCCAAGATCATCAAGAAACAAATAGCAATAAATAAATAGGCATAAGCTCACCAAGTAAGATCTAACAGTCCAACTGACTTAAACCAAATGGCAATATGGATTCATAGTGGCCATCATTTTTATTTTTATTTTTTTTCATTTAGAAAATTTTGTATTCATATACATGTGTGTGCATATACATGGAGGTAATCGAAAGGAGTTTTCTCTCTCCTTCTACTGTGTGGATCTGGGGAATTGAACTCAGGTAGTCAAACTTGGCAGCAAGCACCTTTACTTGTTGAGCTATCTTATCGACCTCTTCCCTAAAGTCTATATGAATGAGGCACTATGGGTATTGATGGCTTCACTATGGACATGGCTCATGGAGGAGGTAGGAAAGGGTTATTTTGCTGTCAAAGGTGTATGTGAGTGTGTATGCATGAATATATATGAGTATGTTTGTGTGAATGTGTGGGTCTGTTTGTTCTTTGTGTATGTGCTGAGTGGTGTATTTTCATCATTCAGAACACCAGAAAGGCCGTTTCTGTTTCCCCTAAAGAGAACATGTATTTTGTCAGACTTGTCCACGGGTGAGTTCATGCTACATGAACAGGCAAATGTCTGTGATTATATGGAAATGCTCCTGTTAGTTTATCAATGTGACACTGAAAGTGACATGGAGTTGATGACTTTTATAAAAATAATTTGCAATTCTTGGCACTTACATATTCATATTCTAAAATAATGTTTAGATTTAATACTGCCATACAACATGAACTTTGTGCCAACTGTTTAGCACAGAAACAAATTGAACATCCTACTTAGTCTATTCCAAGAATGAACTTTTGACAGACTATGTATTTACATACAAGATCAACAGCTAGCCATGAGCTGCTGTGTGACTTTCAAGCATCTATCGTTAGATCTCTTGCCTTGCATCTGAAAGTAAAACATGGCCATTTGTGTCTACAGTGAAATATATAGCCAAGTGTTTAAAGTTCCTTTTTAGAAATTCCTGATAGTGGCTTTACTTCTATATATCCAGTGCCTTCTTTTCTGCAGCCCACTGGAGGGAAAACCCAAAACTAACTTTCAAAACTCTTTGACATAATCTGTTTTTTAATCTCTCTAATTGGCTTGTGAGTAGTTAATTGTCTTTTAATTATCAACACTGATCAATCTGTATATATCTTATAGTAATAATTGTGATTTTAACAGGCTGGGAACAACCTCTCCATACAACTGGGGAGGGGAGATTGGGGCTTTAGAAACCTCCCCTCCTGAGATTTAAGGAAATTCCTTGAATAAAATCACATTTAGTGGAGATGCTTAAGCCCGTTCATCTTCTTGTGGTTGATAAACATTTCCCAAGAAATGATATTGCTTCAATATGTGTATGTGCTTTTAGGTACATTTGAAAAAAAAAAGTCCTTCCTGCTACTAACATATTTTATGTTCCACAGACTTCATATATGTGCAAGCTGCATCCAGCCCAAAGCAAAATGCTCTTTAAAGTCAGGTTGGGAACCTTAAGTGCAATAGTTATTGCTTTCCAAGGTGTAATGTTTATTTGTAAGTATTCTGTCTATCAAGAAATCTTACTTGATATTCAAATGATATTCACCCTGTTTTTCCTACTTACCCCCAGGACTGATCTACTATCAACACAGTTTTTCTATGCTGCATTTGATTTTTTTTTTTTTTTTGGATGTTTGTGGGAAACACACATTAACAGCAGTAAATATTTTTTGCTGGGGGAATTATTCATAGTCCTAGAAATACGGAATTAAAAAAATATTCTTTTTAAGGGCTACATTCAAACTTCAGTTTTAAAAGAGATCAAATCAAATCAAATCAAAAGGCAACTAAACAGTGGTGGACTGTTCAACACTTGAGCAATATAAACTCACGAGGATCTCAAAGCTGTGAAGGAAAACAACAACCCAGTTCTCCGTGGTTGAATAAACTAGGTGGGAACGGCCTCTACCCAAACTGTATTTTAATCTGTTTCAATTTCTCTGCTGTCTCATCATATAATTAGTGGCCAATAGTTATTAATTTACTTGGCATTTATTATACTAATGTTAATTCATGCATATCTAATGTGCCTTAATGAAAATTGGAAGGAATTTTCCAATATGATGGACTAATTCTAACAGTATTTATGGAGAGAAAATGAAAATTTTCATAGGTGTCTCTCCACAGTTTATGGATTAATTACTCACACTTTACAATACACACAGTGACACTGACATCCAAATTATGTTTTGTTTTTGTTTTTGTTTTCTTTCAAGACAAGTTCTCACTATGTAGCTCTGGAACTTGTTATGTAGACCAGGCTGGCCTTGAACTCACAGAGATCCCGCTGCCTCTGCCTCCCAAGTCCTGGGATTAAAGATGTGTGTTACCACTCCCAGGTATCTGACGTCCTGGTCAAATGAAAGAACTGAGGTTTGCACGTTGGTGTAGAGCACTTTCCTCATGGAAGCCAGTGAAGAACAATGACCCGGAAGTCATTCTCTCTGAGCCCTCTTCCAAGTCACATTTCATAGGCTGGAAAGCTTGCACATGGAGGGTAATATCTCTTAGCGGGCAGGGGTGGGGTGGGGTGGTGTGGGCTGGAATGAGCACAATTTTCTGATCCTTCTTTCCAAGCTCTCTGCTCTTGTCTTCCCCTCCCCTCTCTCTCCTTCCCCCTCCTCCTTTTCTTCTTTTAAATACCTCTACTCCCTCCCCTTCTCCCGCCTCCCCTCCCTCTTCTTGCTGTATTTGAATCCAGGCTGACCTCACTAAATCAGGAAAGTATGCAAAAGCCACTTTGAGCAAAAAGTGGCTTCTTCCTCTCAGGATTGTGTACTTGTGGAGCCCTGGAACACATCATAAAACATCCACTTTCCTCAGCACCATTTCCTCAGTGAGAGACAACCAGATTATTCCCCATTGCCACCACCACCACCACCACCACTACCACCACAAACAACAGTGCACAGAATAATTGAACATCCTCATGGAAACCCCAAGGTTTTTTTTGTTTTTGTTTTTGTTTTTTAGTATGAGTGCTCTGTGTGCATGTATGCCTGCATGCCAGAAGAGGGAGTCAGATCCCATTATAGATGTTTGTGAGCCACCGTGTGGTTGCTGGGAATTGAACCCAGGTCCTCTGGAAGAGCAGCCAGTGCTCTTAACCACTGAGCCATCTCTCCAGCCCCTGGAAACCCTCTAAATTGTGGAAGAATTTCTTTAGGATACTTATCCTCAACTGTCAGGACATTAAGAGCAACTGGACTAGTTCTAATTGTAATAAATGTGCATACCACAGGACTTTGGGCTAACCTAATTTTACTCACTGATGCTGGCAGTCTTCAATGTGGGTCATGGCTCCTGATAATTACGGGCAAAGATTCAGCAATGAGCATTCTAAGGCAAAACTGGGCAAAGGTGAGCTCAGCCACACTACCTTCTTTTTCCATTCTTCCCTCTTAGTACCTTCCATTTCCCAGCTCCAGTTATGTGGTGGCAGTCACGTGGCACTCTTCTTCGATGCACACTTCCATTCCAAAGTCTGGACGATCTTGATTCTCTAGAGTTTCTAGGATATCGAGCTAATTCTTGTGGTCTTTGCTTTTGTCTTGTTTTATACTTTGTTTAGGGCTCATTGATGGGGAACTGAGATTTGAAGGATGATATTTCTCCATTTCCCCAAGACAAAGAGGGATCAAGAGTGTTACTCACTTATGTTAGAGTCCAGGTTTATTATTATCCACAAAGGAAAGCAGGGTGGGGATTGGTCAGTCTGGTGAGTGCTTGCATTGTAAGCATGAGTATCTAAGTTCACACCCCAAGTAGAAACTAGGTGTGGTGATATGTACTTATGTCCTTGCTGGGAAGGGGGGGGCGGCGGCTGGAGACAGGTAGAGCCCTGTGGTTTCCTAGTCAGCTAGCCTAGCCTACTGTTGAGTACCAGACCAGTGAGAGACCCTATCTCCAAAAGGATGGTGCCTGAGAAAAGACAATTGGTTCTCTTCCCCTCAACCCCTCTCTCTCACACACATACTCATGAAGCAGGGTTTTGTGGCTCAGATGTAGAGAGCGTGTAACAAACAAACAAACAACACCCCACCCAAAACCCAAAACAAAAACAATAAAAACCCACCAAAAAGTAAAACAAAGAAAGCCATGTTAGCGCCTATGGTGTAGAGTCAGGGAGGTGTTCATTAGTGTTCTTTTCACAAGTTTGCAATGGGGTTTGGTCCATTAATAACATTTTATAACCCATGTCAACATATTTCATTGCAGGATCTCAACTTTCTTTATAAATGTAGCTTCCAGTAAAGTGCCAGGCTGCATTTCACATGTATGTGACCTGAGCTGGAGCAATTCAGTCACATATAATACACAGTTTAATGTGATCTTGAGAGGGGACATTTACCCCTGGCCTGTTTACTTAGGCTATTCCACTCCATTTTATTTATGTTCAACTATTTTTCTCTTTCAGAGTACATGGATAATAATGGAGCCATGCATTTCTAGGCTAGTCTGGGATCTCTGTCTCAAAGAAAGAAAAAAGAAAAGGAGAGAAAATTGGCAGGTAATGTTTAATGGAAGATGCTTTATGGGTATCTTAATAAAAATGAACTTTGAAATGGCAGTTGATTAGAGATAGAATTCAGCAAAACTTCAATGGTAAGCTATGATAAAGCAGTGACAATTGGGTATACTTATGTCTTCTTCTTTTATGCTGGGAACAAATTTCTGACAAAATGGCCCTGTAAAGACAAGACACTAGCTAGGAAGTTAAATAAAAATTATATATATTATATATATACCTTTAATTGAGGTGGTTAGAATATTGTTAGATTGGATTTTTTCTTGACAATGTATATTTAACATAATGAGTTATATACATAACATATGCAAAAATATACATATATAAACATAATAAATATGTAAAACGTAACATAATATAAACAACGAGGGCTTATGCCTTCCCTTAGATTTACTCTATGTGGATTGAGGAAGTGTAAGGCCACAGGCTGACCCCTTGAGAAGACTCTGACATGTGCATGTTTAGTTATACTGGAAGCTGGAAAAATCAACAACAATGCCAACAACCCCTGAGCTGTTAGTATGTTACTGCCTGTCAGACCTACGGTCAGATCAAAATACAAATGTCAATACTTTAAATACTTCCGCTGCAGTGCAGCAAAAGAGAGAGAGAAACAGCTCAATAATGTACCCTGCAGGGAACATGGATGACAAACACCTTTTTGGGTTTCTGGAAGTTCGGTAAGAGGCAAAGACACTCCAGGAAACTAGGCCTTTAGTAGAACAGGTTTGCTTTTTCATTTAGGAAGAGGAAGAAAAGATCCAGCAGATGAAATCTCTTTCCATTTCATTTGCCCTGATAGCTTTAAATGAGGAAAAGTAGGTTTTGATGATCACCTTCAGTCACGGCGGCATCCCTGCCCTCTGGCACACGGGGCCCAACCTCTGCTGTTGTCAACACGTTATAGCACACTCCGTGTTTAACTTGCTTTGTTTGAAAACAACTATATCGAGTAGATGTAATTGGTGATGTTACTTTCCTAGCCCCAAAGCCTTCCATTTGAGTGGAGATGCCCGGCAAACAGAATTTGAGTTGTTGAAGTACTTGTTCTTGGACTATTTGTTAAGTCGGGCTTTGCATTTTCTTTCTGTTTCCAAGTCCTGTGCTTACAAGGTAAGCGATCCTTGAGGGGACTGAGTTTCATCAGTGCACAGGAGCGCGGCGACTTATGACAATGGCCGTAAGAAAAGCTACGAGCACAAATAGGTTTGAGATTTTTGTCTGCGGTCATCTTCGACTTTTGGGGTGGGCTAGCCTCACGGTTGCTTCTATGAGCCAGCTGTAAATGCGCACCTGCGTATGCTACACCTCATTAACTGTTTGACAAAAAAACCAACCAACCAACAAACCAGGGCAGGGGAACCCAAATACTTCCAACTCCGCTGCAATTCTACAGAAAATCAAAGTGAAGCATGAAAATCTATTCTCCACGCCTGACGGGGGAACTTATTCAAGGTGGTCTACAGAGAACTTGACTTTCTTTCCAAAATTATTTATTTTTTAAGAATTTTTGTTCATTCTTTGACAATTTCACACATGCATACAATGTATCTTGATCGTTTCCACATCCCTTCATCTTAATCCTCCCAGACAACCCCCAATATGTCCCTCTATCAAATTCATGTCCTTCCCCCTCCCCCCCCAGCTGAGGACCAAACCCAGGGCCTTGCGCTTGCTAGGCAAGCACTCTACCACTGAGCTAAATCCACAAACCCATTTCTCTCTATTTTTTAAAATGTAACCCACTGAGTCCAATTAGTGTTGCCTACTTATAATTTATGATTTTCAAATTTTTTTATTCATTCTTTGGACATTTTAAAAATGCCTCTTGATTGCATTCACCCTCTGCCACTTTACCCCCAGTTCTTCCTAACACATCTTCCTCCCTGCCTCATCTTCTCTTCTTTAATTTTGCTTTTAACTCACTGAGTTCTGCTCATACGCTCATGGGTGTAGATGACCCATTGAGGCATGAGCGATCTACTAGTGGTCTCGCCTTGTCATAGAGTGTGTGACCACTAGTCACATTCAGCTCTCAACTTGGCACAAACGTAGAGTCACCTATGAAGAGGGAACCTCAATGAAGAATTGAACAGTTCAGATAGGCCTGTGGCCGTGTCTGTGAGGTATTTTATTAGCTGCTTATGGACTAGGGATGCTGAGCCTACTTAGAAGGTGCCAAACCTATGCAGATGAGCCTGAGCTGGAAGAGAAAGCCAGCTGAGCAAGCCGGTAAGCAGTACTCCTCCTTGGTTTCTGTAAAATGCTCTTCACTTAAATTCTTGCCTTAGCTTTCCTCTATGAAGGGCTATGACTCATAAGATGAAATAATCCGCCTTCTCCAAAATTCTTTTGTTTATGAAGTTTATCAGAGCAACCGAAACCAAACCAGAACACCTTCCCCAAAGCAAAGTGACTCTCCCTCCTCTGGCTGCTCTCAGTTGCCAATAGCTCCTCAGATAGGGGTGGGGCCTTTCCCTGCCACATGCTAAGTTGTTTTATTGACTTGACCTTGTGCAGGTCTTGTACAAACCATCAGCGGGGCTATGAGTTTGATGGTATCAACCTTACCATACCCCAAAGAGTACCTCCAAGCACTCTTCCCCACTCTCTGGCTCTTGTACTCTTTTCGCCCACTTTTCTGAAATGTCCCCCAAGTCTTGTAGATGTGGGTTTGGGCAGGTTGCTTACTCTCAGTACTTCAAATAGTTATGAGTCTCTGCATCTCTGCAACAAGAAGCTTCTCTTAGGTTGAGCACAACACTAATACATGCATGTAAACAGAAATATCCAGAACACAGTTGGACAACATAGCCATTTAGCAAAAACAACTACAGTACTTCCCCGTTAGGGCCTATGTCCTCCCTAGCTGTGGGTTTTGAGCATGTTCACAGTACCAGACATGAATTGCTTCCTCTGGAGCAAGCCTCAAATTCAATCAAGAAACTGGTATTTTGTCCCCATAAGCAACCTCACTACTATTGTACCAGGAGGCATAACTTGCCTCCTACTTGGTATTATATCACACAGGGTCTAGTACTATGTAAGACTGCTTGTGTCTTTTATTATTCCCCTAGCAGCCTGAATAGCACCTTCTGGTACTATGAAAACTAGGCAGCAGAGAGAAAGTGATATTAGTTTCCTGGCCAGTTCAAGCTTGATTTCTCTGTGTTCTGCAACCAAAGTGCATTGTGTCTTTAGCAGTAGGATCTTATCATCTAGTTATAGTGGACAACCAAAAGCAATGGCAATAGCTTGTGCTGTTTTGGGTGCCCCTTGGGCCTCCATCACCAATAACTCATAGGGAAGTAACCCTATAGGCTGGGTGCTGAGGTTTTCACTTAATAACAGTGTTTTCAAGGAGTTGTGCTGTTCACCTATATAGGGTATGTCTGTTCAAACTTGCGCGCGCATGTGTGCGCGCGCACACACACACACACACACACACACACACACACACACACACGAATGTATGTTATATAATTAGCTTACAAACTATTGGGTTTTCATAAGACTTCTTAATATGTTCTTGGTTTTGATTAATCTACCCACTATGTCCTCCATTCCCCTATCCACTTGCCTCTATCTCCAAGTTTTATTCTATTATATTCCCCCATTTCCATCATTTTTATATCTAATGTGTTCTACTATTCCATCTTACTATACACTTTTTTTTACATGAGTTGGAAAACTACAGGTTCAAATATAGCCTTCTCAAACATACCTCATTTTGAATTATTTTTTGAATTTTAGTGCACGTGTGTGTATGTGTATGCATGTACATATATGTTTGTGCTTGTATGTGAGTGTGCAGGTATATGTGGAGGACAAAGGACAACTTGGGTGTTGTTTCTCAGAAAACTTATCCACCTCCTTTGGAGTAGGGTTTCTCATTGGCCTGAAGTTCACTAATTTAGGCTAGACCAGAGAATTAGTGAGTGCCAGGCCCTCCTGTCTCCACCTCCCCAGTTCTGTGATTACAGGTGCATGCACTACTGTGAGAATGCTGTGAAGTATAGTGGGAAAGTGAGGCACACAGTTCTCAGCATAGCATCTCTGAAGACATGCTGGATTCTCAACCTGCATCCATCCAGTGTTGTTTCCCAGAGCATAGGGAATACCAGCTCCAGAATAATGGATGATTAGCCTGAATTGAGAAGATGGGTACTAGGGAAAGTCTGGGAGGAGAATCTTCAAGCAAATGGTTGGCATAAACAAGGAACATCCAGTGGGTTGGGACAGTTCACTTTAGTTTAAATGTACTACATCTTTAAGACAGGGAAACTGAAATATATATGCAGTAATTATAAGACAAAAATAATGATAAATGTCAAAATGAGAGAATATAGCAGAGAAAGAGTCAGGGAACTATTCTGATGAATAGTGATTTATTTTGTTCAAGGACAGAAATGAGTGCTGTGCAATTTCAGATAGCCTTGCAGTTATTTAAAGAATGCATAAATGGGAAATCTGTATTTTTACTGCTTTTTAGCACTTATTATCAGTGGGATTTTTCTATCCGAATATGTCTAGACACCTACATACGGTCATGATTGGTTAGGAACCGGCATTGACCATGACTCTTCTGCAGGCACTATTGGTATCTGGGGCCCTGAATTTTTTTTTTTTTATTATATTTGTGTTTTAATTTTACACATCAGCCATGGGTTCCCATGTCCTCCCCCCTCCCACCCCAGCCCCCACCTTCCCCCCAGTCCCTCCCCTCCATTCCCATCTCCTCCAGGGCCAAGACTCAGGCCTTCTGAATAAGTGAGACAGTTGATTAGCTTGAACTGTTTGGGAGGCATCCAGGCAGTGGGACCCGAACCTGTCCTTAGTGCATGAGCTGGCTGTTTGGAACCTTGGGCTTACACAGGGACACTTTGCTCAGCCTGGAAGGAGGGGACTGGAGCTGCCTGTGCTGAATCCACCAGGTTTAAATGGAGGCCCAAATTTAACAGAGACAGATGAGCTCATCTGAGTGCTGGCAGTGGGACTAGCAACTCGATTTCTTTGTGTACTGTGTGGAGAGCACTAGAAAACTAGCGGACCAATATCTAAAGCACAATCCAAAGGACCAGGAGCACTGGCTCTGAATGGACACACTTCCGCTTATGGCTAGCAGGTGCCTGTTGGTTGCATACAGTGAGAAGACTCAGAAGTTGGGAACACAGCTCTTTCCCATCACTGGTCAAACGATAGTATGAGAGGGGCTAGAAAGGTGGCTCAGTGGTTAAGAGCACTAGCTGCTTTTCTGGGGGACCTGGTTTAGTTTACATTGCAGCTTGCAAGAGTCTGTAACTCCAGCCCCAGAGATCTGATGCCCTCTTCTGGCCTCTGTAGACACTAGGCATACATATAGTGCAGAGACTACATACAGACAGAACACTCATATACATAAAATAAATAAATAAATAAATAAATAAATAAATAAATAATAAGTAAGCTACTAGAAATAAGGTGATTTGTGAAATGATTTTTTAAAATTCCAGACTCTTACTAATAAACAGGATTTTTTGTTTACTTTATTTTATTTTATTTATTTTTTATTTTTTATTTATTTATTTTTTTTGGTTTTTTTGAGACAGGGTTTCTCTGTGTAGCTTTTCGCCTTTCCTGGATCTTGCTCTGTAGACCAGGCTGGCCTCGAACTCACAAAGATCCGTCTGCTTCTGCATCCCAAGTGCTGAGATTAAAGGCATGTGCCACCACTGCCTGTCTAATAAATAGGATTTTTTTTTTTTTTTTTTTTTAAATCACATTTTCTGCTTCAAAGGTTTCCTCCACTGTTTGTTCCGGCAGTCTCTTCATTGAAATGTTTAACTAAAAAATCACTCAGAGATGGATCAGCTAGAGGGCTAGGTAAGGCAAAGCTCCCATTGCTAAGCCTGGTGGCCTGAGATTGCTTGGTCCCACATGACTCAGGGAGAGAACAGACTCTGGAGTTCTGACCTGCACAGGAGGCATGATGGTTCCTGCACACCCACATACATACAAACCCACAAAATAAATAAACACCCATTTTTAAGTGTTGGTCAGTGATATCTAGCTGATCCCCTCCTGTTGGGCGAAAAGACTGCATTTTTCTTTTTCTCTATTGTCTTACTAAGTATCCAGTGGCCATCAGGTAGTAACAACTTTTTATCCATGAACATCTGGGTCTCTCTTGTGTTAGCTTTTCTGGTGTCTTACCTTTCGACCCGGACTTGACATGGGAGAGGTGGATGTTAGCTGGAGGTCAGAATTTTAATGCACCAGGTTAGGTCTGTTTCTGAGCCACCTGTTCCCACGGAATCAGAATTGGTAGGGAGGGAGATAGAGTGGGAGGCTATCTTCTCCATCCCCCTCCTCTTTGCAGTTGTAGAGTGACCCAAAGATAACACACATTTTCATTACGCTTGTTCAGTGGAGCTTAGTAGCTTGGCATTTCCTGCCTCTTTCCTCTTGCTGTAGATTCCACAGTGCGACATTTGTTTCACTGATGACACCGATGCAGGCTGTCGTAATGTCATCTGATAAAACATGATCTGGTTTGTGATTGCGGCAGCAGATGTCACTATTATCTGATTACTGCAGATGTATTTCGAAGGATATGTTTGCTCTTGGTCTAATTCTCCCTGCTTTGGTTTGCCTAGCATCCGGAGATCAGCCTGCTGCTGCTCAGGGCCAAGGTCTCCTGTCAGTGTGTAAATGCTCCTCAGGGACAGGGAAGGAAACAACAAAGTTCTGGAGTTTAGACTCCCTCCCCCATTCTTCTCAATGACATCCACAATACTTTCTGTAGGAGGAAAACTGTGGCGGCGTGGGGGGTTGAGAGTTTGCTTGCAATTTTCTTCCTGAGAAAGCTCAGCCACACCTAAGTTTCCTGGGTTGTATTGAAAATGGGCTGACTCCTAGGCTCCACCTACATTTCTGCTGTGTGTTTGTATAGACTTCTCCACCTGGGTTTCTATACGGGGAAATGTAGCCCCAAATAGATGAGAGCTGACATTTTTTTTGAACAATATGAAATTGTTCCCATAGCTCAAAGAGAAGTTATGATCCAATAATTATTATTGTCCAACCAATAGCACAACGCAGAAGCATTTAGCAAGTAGATAGGCTTTTTATTGTGTAGTAGGAGAGCTTCTCTCCAGGTGCCACCAAGCCCCCGTGGTCCCACAACCCACATATAAAATAATCACTCAGATGCTTATATTACTTATAACCTGTATGGCCATGGCAGGCTTCTTGTTATCTACTTCTTCTATCTTAAATTATTTCTATTTCTATTAATCTATAACTTGCCACGTGGCTCATGGCTTACCTGTATCTTGCATCTTGCTTGTCATGGCGGCGGCTGGCAGCTCTGTCTGCCTCTGTCTTCCACTTCCCAGACTTCTCTTCTCTGTTTGTCCTACCTATACTTCCTGCCTAGCTACTGGCCAATCAGTGTTTTATTTTAACCAATCAAAGCAACACATTTGACATACTTGTACATCCCACAGCATTATTAAGACTCCTATCTTACATCACACTTTACCAAATGTTCAGAAGTAATCTTTATGAAGTACCTGGATTTTTTCTACCCCATTTCCTTTACAGCATTCTACTCTATAATTGAATAATTAGCTTCTTTGCTATTGATGGAATGGAGAGATTGCCCATTAAGTCTGCGGCTGGGCCTATGCTGGAATGCTAACAATATATAAAATCAGCTAATTTGCTAGCTTTACAGAGTAATGGCATAGATGTGAATGTCAGAGGATGTGGAAATTGGACTGGGTCATGAATATGAAATAAAAGAATCCTGGCTTTATAGAGAAGAATGCCAGAAAAATGTAAATGATGAAATACAAAATTAGGGTAATCCCATGCACGCAGTTAATCTACAGAAGTACAAGGAATTTCTTTAGTCTTCCAGACATGAGACTAGAAACCATTAAAAATTATTGTTATACGACGTGTTTATGACCTAAATTTGTGTTATTACAGATGTCTGAAAAATAAAGGAAGGTGAGATCAATGGACACAATCACATTTTGTGGTGGGAAGGCAGAATTGCCTGATTTGTGTATGAAATCAGGTAAACTTGTCAGTTAGACACATTTCCTATATGATCCCTTTGACAGCATGCCTCAAGTTGCAATTGAAGGAATCTTCTTTTAGAATTTTATTTTAAAATAATTTCAGATTCATAAAAAGTATTTTTAAAAGTGGAGTCCCATATATCCTGCATCCAGATTTCAAAAAATGTTACTATTTTACTGCATGTATTCACTATCCTCTTTTCTGCCTCCGTACTGTTTCTTTTTTTTTTAAACCTTAGCCCTTGACATTTATCACATGATGGAAGGAGTGAACATGCACCCTGATTCATAGTTTAGCAGTGAGTTCCCAAATACTCACTTCATCATTATCTGAGTTCAGGAGCACTGACTGAGACCCTGCCAGTGCAGAACAGAGAACAGAAAGAGACAGGCTGTCCACTTGCCTCCCCCCACACTCTGCCTCTACAATCAGGAGAAGCTTCACTGGGGTTCCCAGACCCTAGAACAAGAATCAGTGAAATGCACATCACGTGGATCCAAGCCTCAGCATTGACTGCTCATCTTTCCAGAAAGAGGAGAGGAGGGCTGCAGGTCTTCTGGCATGGCTCCTCCTTCCAGCTCTACTGAGAAAATTTTTCTGACTTCTTGAGAGAGTCAGGCCTGGAACTGCTTCAGCAGGGAAGGGTATCTATCCTGACTGTTCCGGAAAGTCAGGGTATACCTGGTGTGGTGGGGGATGGTCTCCCGACAGGATATAGCAATCCTGCTCCTCTCCTGGAGAGCCACTACAACTGAGCTTTGCTCAGCCCTCTCTTCAGAGCTCTGCTTCTCTAGCATAAGATGTTGCTTCTTTTGATTCACTCTGCAAAAGGGGAAACTCCTGCAGAAATGTAGCAGTCTCCTCCAGACGTTTCAGCAAGGTTCTTCTGTTCCCCTCCTCCTTGCTCTGCTTTCTCAGCTCTCCCTTGTTTTGTCCACTGAGGGATGTCTCAGCAAGGATCCTCTCTATGCCAGTGAATGAAGATCTTCACACCCAAAACTCTTTTGAGAAAGAGATTTATTTGGGAAGGAGGAGACCAGGAGAGTAGCTGCCTCTACCAGGGTGGAGAGACCAGCTTTTTTCTAACTGACCAGACAGGGCTGTTTACACAGGATGTTTTGGGGGTGGAGTAAACCAGGGGTTTAAAGGTAGGAAGACAGAATATCCTCCACAGTGTCCTCTGAACTCCACATGAATGTCTTAATTTGTTTCCAATAATAATAATTCTCCTTCTCCTTCTCCTTCTTCTTCGTCTCCATCTCCTCCTCCTTTTCCTCCTCCTCCTCTTCCTCCTCCTCCTCCTCCTCCTCTTTTAAAAAAAGATTTATTTATTCTGTATGCAGCATGTATGACTGCAGGCCAGAAGAGGGCACTAGATCTCATTACAGATGGTTATGAGCCACCATGTGGTTGCTGGGAATTGAGCTCAGGACCTCTAGAAGAGTAGTCAGTGCTCTTAACCTCTGAGCCATCTCTCCAACCCCAATAATTCTTCTTAAGTTGTGTATGTGTGTGTGTTCACACGCAGCTGTAGTGGCTAGGATCCTTAGTATATAGTGATGCATTTTTATTCTGATATGACACAATGAATGGTCCTGATCTTTCCTAAGGATGTGCTTATTTCTTTCTATATACTGATTTTACATTTGTATTTACCTATTCGTCTATCTAAACTCTTCTGGTCTTGAGATTGAGTCTTATGTCTCCCAGGTAGGTCTCCCACTTACTATGTAGCTGGAGAAATTTGATCTAAATGATGTTTATTTATGCTTTAAATTTTAAAAATTAGTTAATTTAAAATTGTTTTGTGTCAGAGTGTGCATGGTGTGTGTGAGTGCTAAGACATTCATGTGGAGTTCAGAGGACACTGTGGAGGATATTCTGTCTTCCTACCTTTAATGGTCTGGGAAACAAACCTAGATAACCATGTTTGACTGTCACCTGTCAAGCCCTTTCCTCAACCCTAGTTTAATTGAATTTTTTCTTCTCTCTCTCTCTCTCTTTTGTTTGATATATGGTTTCTCTGTTTATCTCTGGCTGTTCTGGAACCCACTCTGTAGTCTAAGCTGTACTTGAACTCATAGAGATCCACTAGCCTCTGCCTCCTGAGTGTTGGGATTAAAGGTGTGCAGCACTACCGTCGGCTTAATTTGTTTGTTTTGTTTTTTGAGACAGGGTTTCTCTAAGTAGCCCTGGCTGTCCAGGAATTCACTGTGTGTGTAGACCAGGCTGGCCTTGAACTCACAGAGATCCGCCTACCTCTGCCTCCTGAGTGCTCAGATTGAAGGCATGAGCCACCACTGCCCGAGGCTTAAATTTTAAACTAGCTTGCAAAGTAGCACACTCCCTTATAGGATTTTTATACAAACTTACTTTTGCTTATTTCTTTTTCCTGTCCTCCAGTTCCCCACCTGCATCCCATTTATGTTCTCCCACCCCCAGTACTCTCCCTCCATTATCATAGCACACATGTTCTACTGTTCTCCTAACCCTCTCCCTTAAGACACAGAGGCTCGTTGGATGGTCACTGTAATCTCTTTTCCAGTGTATTTTACCAGCACATATTTCTAATAACCCTGTGAGGACGGCTGACCCACAGTGATGAAGTCTTGTGGTGGTTTGAATGAGAAATACCGGCCACAGGCTCGGGTATGTAAACACCTTGATGTTAGTTGGTGGAGCTGTTTGTTGGATATTATGGAACCTGGAACCTGCAGGAGGTGAAGTCTTGCTGGAGAAAATACATCCCTGGGCAGGGCTTGAGGTTTTCAAGTCAGGGTTTCTCTGTGAAGTTTTGGTGCCTGTCCTGGATCTCACTCTGAAGACCAGGCTGGCCTCGAACTCACAAAGATCCGCCTGCCTCTGCCTCTCAAGTGCTGGGATTACAGGCATGCGCCACCAACTCCTGGTGGCTTGAGAGTTTTATGGCTTCACCCCACTTCCAGTTTGTTGAAGATGTGATGGCCCAGCTTCCTGCTCTGGCCACCTGCTGCCATGCTTCCCATCTCATTATGGACTCCCCATCTGGGCTGTAAGCTAAAATAAACTCTGTCTGTAAGTTGCTTTCAGTAATGTTTTATCACAGCAACAAAAAATCTAATAAAGATCTGCTTGAGTGTCAGTCAGACTTCTATCTCTCCGAAAACTCAAAGAAACACTTAAAAGGCTTTTAAAAGAAGAGCTTACAAAAGAAGCCTATGGTCTTGATATGTTAGGGAGTCAGAGTAGATGTGGGTTGTTTTGTGTGTGTGTGTGTGTGTGTGTGTTTATTTGTGTGTTTGTTAAATAGCCAGCTCCCTTGCCTTGTGCAGCAATTCTTTATATTTTTAGAACATTTATTTTTATATTAATTAATTAATTGTGTGGGTGGGTGACTCATTTGTGCCAGGGTATAATGTGAAGGTCAGTACAGTTAGTGGAAGTCAGTTCTCTCCTTCCTCATGTGGGTCCTGGGGATCCAGTTTAGCTCTTTAGGCTTGGTGGCAAGCACCTTTACCTGATGAGCTATGATGGATCCTTCAACCCATTGAAATAACAAGTTTTTATTCACAAAATTTATTCAAAATCTGTGGTACTGTTAGCAACTACACTATTCTTTTCGATGTTTTACTCAACTATTTGTCATTATTAAAACGATGCATTAATGGACTGGTGAGATGGCTCTGTGGGTAAAGTCATTGGCTGCTAAGACTCATGATCTGGGTTTGTGTCACAAAGTAGAAAGAGAGAACCAAACTGCAAGTTTTCCTCTGATCTTCATGTACGTGCCATGCCATGGGTATGCATACAGCCCTCAAATAAATACAAATATAAATAAACTTTTAGAAGTTTACAAAAGGTTGTATTAAGCATATTTTAATGTATCTTTTTTGTGCAGCTTCTGTGTGAGAAACACGTTTGTGTAGGGCAAACACTCAGAAGTTGAATAGCTGAGCCACAAGTTCTGACTGTTTCCAGTTTTTAGGGAGGCTGCATGATCGCTGACCCAAAGCATCTCCTTTTCTCAGCACTCTTGCCAACTCTTGGCATTGTCTAGCATTAATCTGCATGGTAAGAGTGGTCTATGTCCTTTACTTATTTAATTTTGTGACATTGTTCTCTGTTCTGTTCCACTGGTGTATTTGCCTAGTCTCACAGAAATAACACACTTCAGTAATTACCATGGCTTTGTCGTACATTTCTTTCATTATTGGGGATTAAATGCAGGATCATGTGGATGCTGGGTAAGCACATTGTTGCTGAGTTATAGCCTCGGCTTGTAGTGAATGTTGATGTTGGGTGGAGCCCATGCCTTCTGTCATGCAGTGTTGTAGAATGTCACCACTTTAACAATACAGCCATTTTAGTTCTACTCATTTCTTTCTGGGGTTAGGCTTTTGCAAAATCTTATAAGCTTGTGGAAGCCAGTGAAAGGTTGTTAGGTACATTTATAGGCACATTTTATATTTACAGATGGAAGTGTATCTGTATTTTGCTGTGTTCTTTATGAAGGTTGATTTCTGTAACATCCTTAATATTAATATAAGTATTGTATGAATAGCAGGAAGATGAATACATGAATTCAATAGTAGATACCTGCTTCAATCTGTCAGGAAAGGGACAGTGGTCTCATTAGAATATGTGTTAACTTTCCCATTAACTCAAAACAATCTTACGGTGTTGGTACCTGGAACCCACTCCAGCCTGTCTTTTAGCTTTATCAAACTTCCATGAAGGTGCTGCTACTCAAGCTGAATCTTGAGTTTCTATTTTTTTTTTGGACTGGGACATAATTCCACCAACAGAGTAGACCAGGGCAGCAATGAGCAGTGTTTGAGTGGTGTGAAGCACTGTTACTGTTTTTTGTCGATTGGACACACCCTCAAGTCACTTGGGAAAAGGAGCCTTCATTGAGTCATTGATGAAATCAGACTTGCCTATGACTCCGTTCCTGACAAGTTGTCTTGACTGATGGGTGATTTGGAAGGGCCAGCTCACTGTAGGCGGTACTAAACCTAGGCAGGTAGGCTTAGGCTGTATAAAAAATGTTAGCTGAAAGTATTTCCGAGTGTGGGTTACAGTTAAGCAGCATTCCTCTGTGGTTTCTGCTTCAGTTCCTGCTTCATCTCCTGCCTTAACTTCAATGATAGCTTGTCGCTTGGAAGCATAATAATACAAGCCAAATCCCATTCTTCCCAAGTTGCTTTTGGTTAGGTATTTCAGCAAAAGGAAGGAAAACAGGACAGTGCCACTTGCATATTGCCTGAAGTACAGATCAAAAACAACACATTAAGCGTGCCACATGCCTTTAATCCCAGCACCAGGAGGCAGAGGCAGGTGGATCTTTGTGAGTTCGAGGCCAGCCTGGTCTACAGAGTGAGTTCCAGAAAAGGCGCTAAAGCTACACAGAGAAACCCTGTCTCAAAAAAACCAAAAAAAAAAAAAAAAAAAAAAAAAAAACAAACCAAAAAAAAAAAAACCCAAAAAAACAAAAACAAAAAACCAAAAATAAAAACAACCCACAAAACAAACAAACAAACAAACAAATAAAACAACAAAAACAAACCAAAAACCAAAAACCAAAACCAAACCAAACCAAAACAACCCACAACACATTAATAATAGGATTCTATGGTGACTGAAATGTTTGCTGTGCAATTGTAAAGACCTGGATTTGGGTCCCCAGCACCCATGTGAAAAGCTGGGCAAGGTAGCCTGTGCCTGTAACTCTACCACAGGGAATATAGAGATAGGCGAATCTGACCCTAATAAACTTATCCAGGGGTCAGAGAACAGAACAGCCACTAGATACAGAGGCCAGAAAATGGTGGCACCCACGTCTTTAATCCTAGCATTCCAGAGGAAGAGATCCAGAGGATCTCTGTGAGTTTAAAGCCATATTAGGAACAGCCAGCCATGGTGACTCATGCCTTTAATCTCACAAAATGAGCCTTTAATCCCAGGAAGTGATGGTAGAAAGCAGAAGGTATATAAGGCATGAAAACCAGGAACTGGCTGGTTAAGCTTCAGGCTTTTGAGAAGCAGTTCAGCTGAGCTCCATTTGGATGAGGACTCAGAAGCTTCCAGTCTGAGGAAACATGATCAGCTGAGGAATTAGCAAGATGAAGAAGCTGTGGCTTGTTCTGCTTCTCTGATCTTCCAGCATTCACCCTAATACCTGGTTGCAGGTTTGATTTTATTAAGACCATTTAAGATTCATGCTACACGGAACCACAGAGCTCTCTAGCCAGGCCGTCTAGCCAATCTGTGTTAGCTACAAGGTAACTGGAAAGTGGTTTAGGATCCCTCTGACATGTTTATATAGGAGGTGAGCATTGTGGGCTATATTTACTTTGATTTTTACTTTAGGTCTGTTTGGAGGACAAGAAGCTCCAAGGTATGGCGATCTGATCACACTGTTCTAGTTATAAGGATTATTATTATTTTTTTAAGATGCGAAGACCTTTTATAAAACTAGAATGAGGCAAATATCACAAGAAAATATTTCTTTTGGCTCTAACGCTGTCTTTTGGAAATCACAATTCTGTGTCACTGAGCAAAACTATGGAAGAAAGACTTGCTGGGAATGAGGTGGAGTCCTGGTGGCGGACGAGTAGCTTTCACCTAGAAAAACAGGGACATTTTAAGAACTCAGGAGAGGTCAGGAAGAAGGCCACTGTGGATTTCTGAGCCACAGGTTGCGGTGGTTAACCAACAGCCATTTCCAGACCTATACCTGAAGCCCTTAGCTAACAGGCTCATAGAGAAAACGTTCTTGCATAGTGACAACATAGTGTTTGTGTGTGTGTGTGTGTGTGTGTGTGTGTGTGTGCATGTGAGGGATGTAAGAATCATTAAAATGAGTACTACCATTTTTGTTTTGTTTTGTTTTTGACACAGGGTCTTTCTACAAAGCCCTGGCTGTTCTGGAACTCACTCTGTACATCAGTCTAGCCTCCAACTGGGAGATCTGCCTGCCTCTGCCTTCTGAGTGCTGGGATTAAAGGCATGCAATGCCACATGGTCTGCAGAGTGAGTACCAGGAGAGCTAGGACTACACAGAGAAACCCTATCTTGAAAAAAAGAAATCCCAATAAAATAAACAGCACTACAAACACTTCCTGGAAGAACGCAATGGCATAGAAGTAAATCCCCTCAGAAATATGGAGCAGAGGAGAAAGGTAGATAATTTTCTCTAACACTATTTTTATGTCCCAAGAATGGTGCTCACACACACCTTTAATCCCAGCACTCAGGAGGCAGAAGCAGGCAGATCTCTGTGAGTTCAAGGCCAGCCTGGTCCACAGAGTGAATTCCAGGATAGCCAGGACTGTTATTATAGAGAAACCTTGTCTCAGAAAACCAGAAAAAAAAAAGAAGAATGTTAAGACCCTGTCTAAAATCATTCCATATTCCCAGCTCCATGTCTATTGTGATAGAAAATATTTTGGGTTCCTATTGAGCTCTGGCCAAACTAAACTGAAAAGCAAGAAAAAAAAAAAACATTAAAAAAACCACCCCCTGTACCAAGATTCATTCTTATATAAGTAATCTTAATTATACTAATAACTCAATTAAAATTAACTTAATAATTAACTTAATAATTGCTTTAATTTAGTAAGCAGTTTAACTGTGCCCCATCCATAAATTTTACAAAGTATATAGACATTATAATTTATGAAATTGAATTTTATTTAAGAGGCTGATTAGGGTAATTTGTTTTCTAGTAAAAACATTTCAATAGAACCCATTTTACAATATAAGCCAAGGGCCATCTCCAACCAATGCTTTATTCCTTCAAAAATATTTCCTTCCAAGTTCATTGGTGTATGGAATATACTGTTTCTGGGGACAGAACAGAAAACTCTTAACAGCAATGCTAGCTTATGTTTTAATTTTAGTTAGCACTTCTGACTTTATAAAGGCCGTCAATATACATCATTTATTTATTTATTTTTGAAATTGTATTGCTGATTCTGTTTATTCAGACACATTCAATCTTTATGTAGAACACTGGAATCCTTTCAACAATTTTATATGTTAGGTTTATTTAATTTTCCTGCAGAAGGTAAGGTCAAGGCCCCCCCCCCCCCACGCCCTCCATGACTGTCCCAGAGTCACATGACTGGAAGAGTGAAGGGTTTAGGGACAGAGCTATGTCTGCCTTCTGACTCCTGGCATTGTCACGCTGTACTATTTTAGGTGAGGATTCTAGAATCTCTGCACACATTCATCCAGTGGAAAAGGTCATCTTTTTGAAACATTTCTGGCACGTTCTTCACTTCTTTTGCATGATAAAGGTTCAAGAGCTGTCTACTGATTCAGAACTAAAAATGGAAATACCAGTTCAAGAACCTCACAGATTTTTAAGCATTGCAGATTGCCGTGTGTGAAGGAGAAAACTGCTGTGTGTAACATAAACAGTAAATATTTTCTCTTAACTGTAGTAAGTGAAATGAAGACTGGGGGTGGGTATTTTGCTGAAAAAATGTGCCTAGAACTCAGCCCATGGGGCATATAGCAAGTACTTGAGGAGGAAGACATTTCAAAACCCCAAAACTGTATATGACACTTGGCGCTGTTATGAGGCTAAAAACAATCAAAGACAACACATTGGGTTTAACTCTGATAGTGGTATTATTAATATTCACCATGAATGTCTTTGCATATCTAGTCTCTTTTCATGAATCAGAATCATAACTCAAGGAACTGATAAAGTCATTTTGTGTTTTTTTTTTCTACTGCTATCCAGTAGTCTACTGCATTGAAGACAAAATCAAGTCATCAGAAATTCTATGGAAGCTGGGTGGTGGTGGCACACGCCTGTAATCCCAGCACTCAGGAGACAGAGGCAGGCGTATCTCTATGACTTTGAGGCCAGCCCTACAGAGTGAGTTCTAGGACAGCCAAGACTACACAGAAAAATTCTGTGGAACAGAAGTCTCAGCACAGTACAACCTGGTTCTCTACTGAAGTTTCACAATGATGAAGGGAAGAGACCTTGGCCTTTTCCATGGTGGTTTGGCATTCTACTTCCAGCTCATTTGTATCATTAAGAGACTGTAGTTCTTTGTGTTTGTGTTAGGACTCAGGTGCTAATTTCCTTGCTTGGGCAAAGGGTGGCTCTGTGACTTCATCCAAACATAATTCATGATTGGCTATTTACTATTGTTTGCACTAGTGGAAAAGCTAGGTGATGCTGTGATCATCTCAAAAGGCTCATTGGATAAGACTGGTCCTTCTTAGAATAATTTCCCATTTGTTTAATTTAAGTTGATTAGGAGCTTTACATATATATAAAATATTATCTCAATGTATGTACACACACACATCTATATCTATATCTATATATATCTATATATCTGTGACAAACCCCTTGCCAAATGATGCAGCCTAATCTGGGCCATAACATCAAATTCACAAGCTCTGGGGACATTTCTTTTTCTTTTTTTTCTTCTCATTTTTCTTTATTAAGAAATTTTCTACTCACTCCAATGCTATCCACAGACATCCCCTCCTCCCTCTTGCCACCCCCCAGCCCTCTTTCCCAAGTCACCCCGCATCCCCACATCCCCCAAATTGAGGTCTCCAATGGGGAGTTAGCAGAGCTCAGCACACTGAGCATAGGCAGGTCCAAGCCCCATCCCACTGCACCAAGGCTGTGCAAGGTGTCACACCACAGGCACTGGATTACAGAAGCCTGCCCATAGACCAGAGGCAGATCCTGATTCTGGGGACATTTCAAGAGGAAGAGATTACATAAAGTAACTACTCCAGGATGCTTAAATATAATGGGTGATTTAGAAACTTGCCTTCCATAATCCTCAGGCTCAATTGTGCCCACAGAAGAGGTTCGTTCTCTGTTTTATTCCTGTAAGCACATTCTGATTTTCCTTTGGGATCCTCTTTTCTATATCCCACATGTGTTGATCCTGATATCTAATCCCATTCCTCTCCTGATTCCAAGTGTAGGAAGCAATAGTCTTGTCCACCAGCATGCTTTTCCTTCTTACTAGTGGTTTATTTAGAGACAGGCACCTAAAAGGAGTAAACCAATTAGAAGTGGTTTCTGGAAATTTAGCTGAGTCTGTTAGGAATGAGCAGCTGTAGTTCTAGGAATGTTAGATACAGCTGCCATACTGCCTGAAAAGATATTCTAAAAGATATTCTAAACTGAAAAAATTAGTGATCCATGAAATCTCACCAACATGGCTGCCTAAATGTGAGCTGAACAAGGACAACACCAATAAACACTCCAGAATGGATGGGGAGGAGATCATGAGGCCTCAACCCTACACAAAGAACTGTAGGCAACTGAAGAATGTTGAGAGTAGAAGTCGTCTTCTCCAGGGAAGAGCATACCAATTGGTTCTTCAATACCAAATGGTCAGTCCTGAGGGCATCTATACAGCAACATTATACAGATGGAGCAGGTCACATTTAGGAATATTTATGTATATACATGTACATTTATGCATACAGTAACAATTAATGAAAGGGAATGCCATGGGTTTGGGGGAGAGCAAGAAGGGGGAATAGAAGGGTTTGGAGGAAGAAATGATGCAATTGTATTGTAATCCCCCAAATAGAAGGAATCAGTCAAGGATGTTAGCTTTCAAACCCAGGTAAAATGGCTAACTGAGATGCCTGCTGAATATATCAAAGTGGACCTGGTCTTCCAGCATTCCTCAGTTCCTACCTGTTGCAGGGTATAGTTGGCATACCCTGCCCCCTACTCTAAACTTCCAGCCCAGATGCTAGGCTGCCCTTTCCCCAGTTGCCTGTCCCTATAATAATTCAGCCATTTTGGTCCAGTGGTTCTCAACCTTCCTAATGCTGTGACCCTTTAATACAGTTCCTCATGTTGTGACTCCCCAACCATAAAATTACTTTTGTTGCTACTTCATAACTATAGTTTTGCTACTGTTATGAATTTTAATGTAAATATCTGATAGAAAGATGGTCTTAGGTAACCCCTGTGAAAGGGTGGTTATGACCCACAAATTGAGAACAACCAGACCCAGTTTTTTGGCTACCTTTTACTCTGCTTGTCTCTTGGTCTCCAGGCTCCCTTCTCCCCTACCCAATCTCCTCACATGGCCAGGCTCAGGGACATGTTCACTTTGGTCTCTCCCAGATGTCTATACCTCTAGTTATGCTCTTCCTCATAGCTACAATAAATTTTTCCCTCCATTGTACCTAGGAACAGCCATATCTTCCTTTTTATTCCCCCCCCCTCTCTTACCTTCATCTGGCAGTTCAGGAGTCCTAATGATGCTTTGGGAAGTCTTTTCTGTTTGAAGTCAGGTCTACTTGCACTTGTTAGTGTTCTGGTTTGAATATAAAATGTCTCTCCATGGCTCATGTGTTTGGACACTTAGTCCCCAGCTGGGGTTGAGAATTCAGCTGCACTCTGCCCATGTCTGGATGAAGTTGTGTGAAGTTGAATGAAAAGGTAAAATTATACTTTGCATTGGTGGGGGAATTTCAAGCTGTCATTGCATTCAGACCATGCCGTGGCTCCTTTGTTCTTATTCAGATCTCCAGTGGGAAAGAGCAATGAGCAGAGAGGAAAGATATTTAAAGTATTCAACCGGGAGAGGTAAAGACTGCAGATTCAAGTACAGAGAAAGGCAAGTTGGAAAGTGCCATCATTGGTAAAGAAATTGATACCCTCAATGGGAAGCCTGGCATTCTACACTAAGGAAAGATGTCCCAATAGCAAGACCCTATCCACTGAAGGCTCTTACTTAGGAGAATACACCCTGCCATATGACATGGGGTATTCTCTGAAACAGGCTGTTCCTTCACCAAAATACTCCTGGCCTTTTTTTCCCCCCAGGAATTCTCATGCCTCATGGTGCCAAACCTCAGCTCTTCTTCATGACATCTGCAACACTAGGGTTTCCAATAAAACTGAGGCTGGTCCATCACCAATCGCCTCTCTTGGCCTTTCACAGTATAAAGCTTCAGCTATTCTCAATGGCCTCATTATGCCTTCAGAACTAGTACCACATGGGAGACCTACACTGTCCAAGTTGAGTTTCTAGTTTGTGATGCAGTCTTGCCCTCATCTTGACCACAGCTTCTGTGGGCCCCCAAGGAAATACTTTACAGAATATGTCACCTCAATGATGTTGGCCTTTTACTAATCACAGTTGGTTTTTCAGACCTTGCTAACCAGTATCAATTGTTCCAGTAAAGCCAAAGTTTCACTTCAGTGCTGGTTTCTTGTTAATCACAGTTAATTCTTCAGCCCCAGCTGATAAGAAACAATGATTCTTATTTCAAATATATTACACAAATGGCCTCGAGTCCTTGCTTCCCTATGAGAACAAGGGAAGGCAAGGCAGGAATTTAAGCATCAACCCTGAAGGCAGGGACTGAAGAAGGGACCACAGAGGAGAAAGCTGCTTACTGGCTTGCTCCCCTGTGTTGAGGGATATTATTTTAAGGTGTGTTACTTTTGTTTATGATGCATTTGTTTAACTCTGTGATGCTGTGTTACTGTGCCTGTCTAAAACACCCGATGGTCTAATAAAGAGCTGAATGGCCAATAGAGAGGCAAAAGAAAGGACAGGCAGGCCTGGCAGGCATAGAGCATAAGTAGTAGGAGAAATCTGGGACAAGGGGCAGGAGAAGGAGTAACCAGAGAAGGAGGAGGATTCCAGGGGCCAGCCACTCAGCTACACAACCAGCCACGGAGTAAGAAACAAAGGTATACTGGAATAGAAAGGAAAAAGCCCAGAGGCAAATTTAAGTTAAGTTAAGGAAAGCTGGAAAGGAACAAGCCAAGCTAAAGGCTGGGCATTTTAAGTAAGAATAAGCCTCCATGTGTGATTTATTTGGAAGCTGGGTGGCGAGCTCCACAAAAGAGCAGAAAACAAACAACATCACCCCTGGTCTTCTCGGTTAGCTTTCTTATATAGTCCAGGCCTGCCTTCCTAGGGAGGGTACCACTCATAGTGGACTGGGCTCTCCTACATCAACTAGCAACTAAGAAAAAGCATCACAAGGATGCTGTGGCCAATCTAGTAGAGGCAGTTCCTCACCTGATGTTACCTTTTCCCAGATGTATTAAATTGACAACTGAATGTAACTATGATAGGAATGAATGCCAACAATCAGATCACTTTCTTCCTATGTGCAGACCAGGGATCCAGCCCAGGGAATGGTGCTTCACACAGTTAAGACGAATCTTCTCACCTCAATTAACCCAATTTAGATAATCTCTCACTGACAGGCTCTTGAGAGGAACTTCATCTGGATAATTGTTCACATTCATGTCTCAAGGATTGTTTCTGAGGTCCTTCTTGATACTGACAAGTTGAAAATCAATGTTAAGTCACCACACCAATTTGATGATCAGGCTTTCAACCCATGAACTTTTGGAGAATACATTCAAAGCACAGAAGGGCCTTTTGCTTCTCGTGGCCCTCCTAAGGCTTTAATTGAGGCAACTAGACTGAGCAAGTTTAGTTTATGATGCTGCTGTCTCTATCACTCTATGGTGCTTCTATGCAGTTTGGTCCTCAGATATTGTCCTGATAGAACAGTGCTGGGCCAGGGCAGAGATCTCTATCTTAGGTTCTCTCCTGGCCTACTGAAGCCCTTGATGCTGCTTTCAAGGACTAGTTCCCTAGAGGCCAACATCAGAAGTTCCTTTCATCTTCTTTATGGGGAACTGTGTCCCAATGAGGCACAAAAGATTAAGTAGTTTGTATTAAATCACACAGGTGCTCAGTATTTGAATCAAGAATTGAACTTGATACGGTCGAGCCAACCATTTGTGCTCAAAATATTATGCTTATATGATCTTTGACTTCTATCAAATGTACAACTACTATAATTTATTTAGCAAGAAATATTTTTGGGCATATGTATGAAATGTTTTACATATGCTTCAGAATTGGAAATTAAGTCCAGTTCTCACTTAAGCATGTCCTGCACACTTGGAAAGCTGTTCTAATTACATTATTCTTTGAGGAAATGTACTTTAATTTTGTGTTTTAGCTTTTTCTACTGACATCCTTTTAATTATAATATTTCATCAGTTATTTGAGAGTTTCAGACATGCATCCAATGTATTTTGATTATATCTACCCCCCACTCTTCCTAACTCCTTCCAGACCCATTCCCAATTTCATGTTCTCTTTTGTATTTCAATAATGCACAGAATTTAATTTGTGCTGTCCATATATGCATGGATATGGGGCCACCCACTATGGAAATGGTCAATCTATCAAGGACCATATCCCTAAAGGAAACTGACCATCCCTTTTCTAGTAGGCATTACTTGTCAACAGCTCCTCCCCAGTGAGGGGTGGAAACTTATATGCTCCTCCACAGCCATATTGGAATGCTAACTGGCTTGATTTTTGTGCAGATCTTATGCTGGCAATCAAGCTGTGATGACATCATCAGTGCACTGGCCTTGTCAAGTTCATAGCACACTATTTCACTTGGGCCCTCTCTGGTCTCTGCCTCCTAGAGTCATTCTGCCTCCTCTTCTGAGATATACTTTGAGCCTTGGGGAGACGAAGTGTGAAACTGGTGTTCAATTTATAGTGGAGCACTCTCTAGACACAAGTAGCACCTTTGAAACAGTAAACATTTGCTCCACGGTTTCAAAAGAAATAAGAGGGGTCAGGTGGGCACCCATCTGTCTTCTTGTCTATTCACATGTTGTCTATAATGTTTTCATTGACATCTTGACAGTCTAGTTCTTTATTATTGAAGACCTTTTGTTAACATTCTACATAAGTATCACAGGCTTTCATTTGCTGAGCTCCAGAGTTGACTAAAGCCATCATATTCAAAGGAAAGAAAAAGAAGAAAGGGAGAAGGAAGGCTGGGACCCTGATTGACATGAACTGCTCTGTTCCTCAGTTGACACTTCTGCTGTGACTATTTGGGTTATTTCTACTTTTAGGAGGAAAGGATGGACTACGAATGAAGAAAAGTGCTAGAAATTTCCTCCTATGAGTTTAGTTACTACATAGAAATCTGTGTACATCAGTAAATCCCACGGTACGGCACAGGAATCACAGATGAAAGCAAACTCTTACTGAACTATTTCAAATTTTCAAAGTAGCCCTCCCCCCAAAAGAAAAACTTCCTGGATGTCTAAGTGTTGAAAAAAAAAAAAAAAACCCTAAGTATTCCTAGGATTTAGAGAGTTAAGGCTATGAGTTGGTCTTTTTGTGTATTTTCTTTTTTTAATTTACTTTTTTTTTAAAAAAAAATTTATGTGGGTGTTTTGCCTGTATGTACATAGGTGCATCACATGCAGACCTGGTTCCCCTAGAGACTAGAAGGAGTCAGCATGTGGGTGCTGCAAACCAAACCCAGGTCTTCTGCAAGACTAACAAGTGCTTCTTACCGCTGAGCCGCCTTTCCATTTCCCTACTTATTTTCTTAGATATCCTCTTTCTTTAACCTAAAATGTGGCTGTAACCTTGATGGAAGTTGCATAAGGAAGAGGTTATATTTATAAGGAAGTCTTTTGTGCCTGCTGGGATTTTCTTTCAGAATGTCCTGCTTCCACAGGTGACTGAAGCCTGTGGCTATCCACAGTAATTCTTCAAGGTTACTCGTATGCCATTCATGCTGCCAGCAAAGTCTCTGTGCCCCCTGACTCACTCTGGCTGTCTATGGCACTGTATTGCTCAGAACATCTCTGAGTCTATCCATTTGCATACAGGTGTTCAGAGTTAATGATGAGTAAACAATATATATTTTATGTGTTTTACAGGTAATTGCCTTTCCTTTGAATGTTAGATGGAACAATTTGACTGTGCTCACAACTATTATTTGAACACATTTTAAAAATTGCTTTGGTCATTATTTAAGGCACTTGTAAAGTCACCCCCTAAGATTCCTGCTAAAAGGCCTAGGCATTAAGATGCAAGGCTATGATGCCAAGCATTCTCCTGCCTGAACAAAACACAAATACCTGCCAAAGTGCAGTATGAAGTTTGGGATAAGTGATGAACACACTGTTCCTAATCAATCTTGAGGAAGCCCATTCTGGTTCTCTGGTCAGAAACACCCATAGGCAGAACATATTGATATACCTTGGGCATAGGAGGCTGCTTCCTAACAAATCTCTCCCCTAACAAAGCCCCTCCCCCAATTCGGTAAACTCCATATGTATGAAAAAACTTTGACTTTCAACTTTTGCTGTATCATTGTACTACTTGGTAAGGAAAACAGCATAGGCCCTTGGTTAAGAGAACATGATGACAAGTTTTCAGAGAACTATTCACTTTAATCTTCTGCCATCTTGAAGCCGCAGGTTGCTGCAAAACCCCTTAAATACTTTAAGTTTCAACTTTCTCATTTATACGCTCCTTAATTCAGCATTGTTGCTGTTGTTGTGAATGAAAACAAAGGCAAGAGGGTAGTTTATGTTTAGGAGACTAGCAGTGGGATGCTCCAAAAAAAGATCCTGTCTTCAGAGTTTCTAGTACCTCACATCTGAAACTGACATCACGAACTTCAGAGGGAGGTCTGTGATGTTGGGCAGTCCAATGAGTGGGGTGGAGGCAGGGCATTCCTAGGGTCTTTGGAAGCACACAGTAAGACTTTTAAAAATTTTTATTTATTCATTAATTCATTCATTTATTTATTTATTATTTATTTATTTATTTATTTATTTATTTATTTATTTTTGAGCTGAGGATCGAACCCAAGACCTTACACTTGCTAGGCAAGCGCTCTACCACTGAGCTAAATCCCCAACCCAAGACTATTTTTTTTTTTAGTTTTGTTTTTAAAGACTTATTTATTATGTATACAGAAGAGGGCACCAGATCTCATTACAGATGGTTGTGAGCCACCATGTGGGTGCTGGGAATTGAACTCAGGACCTCTGGAAGAGCAGTTGGCGCTCTTAACCTCTGAGCCATCTTTCCAGCCCAGACTTTTTTTTTTTAATTAAAAAAAAGTGGATTCCATTGATACTATATGAACAAATCACTATCCGTTTTTGAGTAAGTCTTTCTTCAGTACCTTCTTGTGAACTGATTACACTCTGCTGTAGAATGTCTTTCTGTATGCTGTGCATATGTGTTGCTCTGGTTGGTTGATAAATAAAGCTGCATAGAGACAGGCAGCTTAGAGGCAGGCATAAATACAAAGAGATAGACAGGACAAAGAAAAGCAGAAGGGAATAGGGGTGAGCCAGCTGCCCAAGGAACAATATGTAGTGGGATGCAAGTAAAGCCATGGAACATGTGGTGATACATAGATGAATAGTTATGGGTTAATTTAAGATATAAGAGTGAGCTAGCAAGAGGCCTGCCATAGACTATACAGTTTGTAAATAATATAAGCCTCTGTGTGTTTACTTGGGTCTGAGTGGCTGCAGGACCAGATGGGACACCGGAAAACTTCTGACTACAATGCTCACCCAAGTCACCATCACCTTTGCAAGCATTATGATAAAGCCAACCTGTTTGCATTCCTAGTTTTAATTCTTCTGCCTCCTTTTCTTTCTTCTCTAGCTAAGTAGCCAGGGTAATCCTATAAATTTTTAAGTTTGAATAGTTATTTCATTGTATTGTTCAAACTCTGCCACTGTCTTCTTGTTTTACTCAGAGTATGGTATCCCACCAAGTCAAGCCCACCTGAGTTGTCATGTGATGCCACCAAGTTCCAGAAGGTGTTATCCATGCTGAATGACATGTGCCACAGGCAGTTATAAGCCTGCCATCCGTTCCTTTTAGCTTGCTGACTTTATTTTCTACTATTTTTTCTATTTATTCTGTCTTAACCCTCTTTGCTTCCTTACTATTTCTTAATATGCTAACACACCTTAGAATGATTTTCCTTACTGTTCTCACTGTATTCATTCAGAAATATGCCCACCTTGTTTGTTTCTTTCTGTAGGCCTTAGAAAACTTTAAAATATATATTGTGTATGTGTGAGTGTGCGTGTGGTGTGCTTATCCAAGGACACATTTCAGGAGTTGGTTCTCTCCTTGTATCATGTAGGTTTCTGGGTTGAATTCATGTCTGCAGACTTGCGGGGTAAGCCCATTTACTGGCTGAGCTCATACAATTTTATTCAACTATGAGCTTATTAACTTAAATATATAACCTCAGTGATTATTTCATTGGCCTATTGAAATATGCACCTACTTTTGCTTTCTGTTTCTCCTTCTTTGTATTTCCTTCTATAGAAGTTGATATCATATTTCAATATAACATTTAACTGTTAGATTGTTCTTTTGTTAATTCCCACCTCAGACCAACTGAGCTATAGTCTCAAAAAAGAGTTTCTATCCACTTGGTCAGTCATATTTCCCAGTTTCCACGGCTGTGAGTAGATAGGCACTCAATTCATGTTGTTACTTTTGATTATATAATATAGCAATGTCACATTACTATCTCTGTAATTCTGTGGAGTTTAGAATTGCTTTGAAACAAATGGAAAAAAAAAACCCAGCTGAATAATAAGTTTAAATTCTAGCAAAGAAAGGGAACCTGTAACAAAATGTTCATTTATATGGCAAGAAATAGAATTTACAAGATAGAAGTTAACATGAATTGAAATTATATATATCTACAATATAGAATTCTATCATATTGCCAAATATGAATGGCATTTTGAATTTTTATGCATGATTGCTATAGTTACTATCCACGATAATATAGGACTATCATGGTTATGTAGTCAATGTGAGTCCATTAAAACCACTCCAGTAAGGAAGTGAAAATATTGTCTATTGAAATGCTTTCTGTGAGACCAGTTTGGTACCTTTTAAAGAAATTGGACATGCATACAATTTTAAAATGCATTAGTAAAGACAAGAAGTAAAGAAAAAAGATCTGGTCCAAAAATACACACCACTGAGGAATTTAGCATTTAACAAAGGTATAGTTTTGACTTGTTGTAAAGTTTGAGATTTAAGGAATGAAGCAAGAAGGCACACAGCTCTCCTTTTTACCACCATATATGTCTTCATAAGATGATGAAATGTGAACTTGGTGAATGAAGATGTTCAGCCAATTGTCATGAACTGATAGGCAGCCTGCTAATATTCCCAGCTGGACCTCTCCATAAACAGTGTTACCTCTTGTCTATTTAATTGAAAACATGGGTTTTTCTGTTTTGAATGGGATATAAGAAAAAAAAAAGAAAAAAAATTGCCTATCACATTTACTGTTCTTTTTTTTCAGTGATAGCAAACACATGAAACAGCCCACAGTGAAGAATATATTTTAAAAAATCCATTTTGGGTAGTAGTGGTGGGTAATCAAAAATAAGGAAAAATAGAACTTATATTCAGGGCTCCATAAATCAAGCATCAAAAAAACCTCCAGATGCTTAGATGTAGCAACATTTGGAGACTCACGATAGCCATTTGTAGAGAATGAAAAATTAATAGATTCTTCTTAGTAATGTTCAATTCTTTTTTTTTTTTTCAGAGCTGAGGACCGAACCCAGGGCCTTGTGCTTGCTAGGCAAGTGCTCTACCACTGAGCTAAACCCCATCCCCTGTAATGTTCAATTCTTAAGACATACTTGTTTGACTATGTTAACTAACTTGGAAAGAAATCCAGAAAGAAATGCATAATGACTGAGGAATGAGATTATTAAGATAGGAAATGGATAAAAGTACTGTCAGGAAGGTTGGTTGGCCTCTTCAACTTCCTTTTCTTGTCCTCAGGTATAGGTATATATGAGGATGTGGCTGTGTTGGGACCTGGCTTAAGGTTTAGAATGGGAGTGCTCACTCTGATTGTGACAGAGTGTCACTGTCCTTAGGAAATTGTAAGTAGTCATGTCTCTCATGCTTTTGTGTCTTCCTCCTGGTTATATAGGCACTGTAAAGGGGTCCATTGAGGTCACACAAGAGGAAAATCTCTTCTGACTAAACATAGATACTCCTCAGAAGTGTATTAGCATTAGGTGCTAAAAACAAACAAACAAACAAAAAACAAAACAACAACAAAAAAAAACGATCTATAGAAACTCGCTGTCTTAGGATCCTCTTTCAAATTCCCATTCAGTTTAATAGCAGAAAAAATTGGTCTATCTTTTTATTCATGTTTTTAGTTAAGCCTTATTCACTTTAGGAGTAACTTAAATCCCTAACATAAATATGAGTAAGTCCTTATTTTTATGCACATTTACTTTTATATTTCACTGTCCAGATTAAAAACAGACAAACTATAGTTCTCACGGCTCAGTCATGCAGCCTTGGATGAGGCTTTCAATGGGAGCAATAGCAGAAAGAGTGGGTGGATATTGTATTAGGAGAGAGAAACTAGTAGTAAGACGTCAGGAGATGGAGGAGTGGGGAGGGCTGATGGCCCAGACAGTAAAAGTGGGTGAATTGGAAAGTCTAAATTGTGAAGGGAGTTGACACTTTTTCTTCATTGCTCCTTGAAAAGATAGTTTAATGTCGGTGAAGCCTGAATGAGAGCCCCTGAGTCTTAGAGACCACCTGGTGAGGTAACTGTGACTCCTGTCTACTGTTCCCAGTCCATTGCCCACCTGAGTGAACCAAGCTCTTCCTTGTTCTCCTGGCTCGAATATGTGATTGTACGGCCTCGAGGATTTAGGAGTGACCATGCTGTGTGACTTCTCTTGAGTTTGCTGCTCTTGCCTAGTTGTCTTGACCATATGGTTACAGTTACTATATTTCATCTCGGGCTTTTCTGTGATGGAGGAGGAAATTGTCCTGACCTGGGTTGATAACTGTTATAGCCATCACTCAGAATCCAAGAGCTCCTGCAGATACCAACAGCCTCAGATGTTGCATCCATTATGTAAACTGGTACAATGTGTGTATGCAGTGCCTGTACCACCTCCTGTGTCCTTGGGGGTCACCTCTGGGTTACTTACAATGTTTGAAACAGGACCCATACTGTGAAAATAGTTGCCATACTTCACTGCTTAGAGAATTATGACAAGAAAACCATGCCTATATATCATCAGTTTTTTTTTTCCTCACAAGTTTCTGTTTCCCCAACTCATTTTAATCTACAGTTGGCTGAAGCCCTAGATGTGGAACTTGAACATACAGAGGTCTGAATATTCTAGACTGTTTACTGCTCTAGAGGTGGGGGGCCTCAGGGAAATGGGGTCAAAAAATGAAGAGGACTGAAGTCTCATGCAGTAGTCAGCTTGAGTCAGAGGGTCAGACAATTTGTACTCTGAGGGGTAAGAGGAGCCACGTGAGTCCAGTGTTCAGTCATAAAGACAAGCCACGTGTGGCGGGCAGGCCAAGCTGCATGTTGCAGGCAAGCCACACATGCTGGGCATGCAAGTGGCAAGAACATGTTTTTCCATAGAGGCATATAAACAAATAACAATAGCCAGTTGTAGTGAATAATCTGAAGTAAACTCACTCCCATCTAGTGTACCTGAGAGGGCCATGAAAACTCATTCTGAGAACAGTCCCATATTTTTGAAGAGACTGAGGTCCCAAGACTCTTGTCTTGATTTCTCAGTTTTCTTGCAAACATTCAGAAATCCCATTCTACTCCATTCTTGAACTCTGTTCCAATGCTAAACCTTTCAAAGATCACCAACTGTCGGATCTCCATGCTTTTCTGTTATCTATTCCTATACCCAAATTCATATATAATTAACTTAAGACATAAAAATTCCATATAGCTTTTATGAAAAATTTTCAGGCTGGAACTTTGTAGCAGGAATCTTAAATGGTTTTATTAATAATACCAAACTTGAAACCAGTTATTGGGGTGAATGCTGAAAGATCAGAGACACAGAACAAGCCACAGCTATCTCACCTCACCAGTTCCATCTAGCTCTGCCTCCCAAGTGCTGGGATTAAAGGCATGCACCACCACCGCCCAACTTCTGCTATGGCTTGCTCTGACCCACTTTCTAGCCACCATTTTGGGCTCTGTATCTAGTGGCTGTCTGTTCTCTGACCCCAGATAAATTTATTAGGGTGCACAATATTTTGGGGAACACAATACCACCACAGAACTTCTGTGAGTCAAGGCAAGTGAAGGGGAGATTTTCCTCAGTGGCTATAAATACAGGAGGTCATGAAAATATTCAGCCAACAAGACAAGTAATATTTTCATGAAATATTTTAAAAATAAAATGTAATGCTAAGAACTTCTGAATAACAAGATATCAAAATTTCTGATAAAGACAGGATCAGAACTGGACATGGTAGTTCCAGGGGATCCTATGATCTCTTCTGGCTTCCTCAGGACCTGGACATAAGTGGTGCAGTTTAAGCACACACATGCACACGCACACACATGCGCGTGCACACACACACACACAGAATGCAGAGCAGTCTGGATGTCATACTAGCAGAGTTGTGATGGTGGCAAGGCAGAACGGAAATCTGAGCTGATTCTGTTTTCCATTCCATGTTGGACACTTACATTTGGTTAAACCTTGACTTTTTACATTAAATTTGATTTCTAGGAAGATTATATGAAGATATACAATAACCCCTGAATTTTGTGATGTCCTTTACATTTTTTTTTTTTTTTTGAGCCAAGGATGTAGTTCAGTGGTAGAGCCTAGTGTGCTGGAGGACCTGGGTTCAATCACCAGCATTACAAAAACAACCAGCACACTCTAAAGTTTTCCATTTTATTTTAAGGAAGGCTGGTACTTGCCTCACTCCTCCAACCCTAATGCTGGCTCTGGGAAGGACAATATACTGATAGTTGACATAAATTCCATCCTTCCATGACTGAGTTTTTCTATCATGTGCACGGTATCTTTCACTTCTCCCTTTTTGTTCTGCAATATCTTATGATTTTTTTCCCATGAAAGTCTTGCACACTATAAAAATGGTTTCTAGTGACTTCGGTAATCCTTTGAATGGATTTTATTTTTGTTGTATTTATAAATGGATACTTTTGCAGCTTGCACCATACATCCCCCATTCTTTCCTCCCATAGGTGTATACTGATGACTTCCATGTGCTGGACAGAGTTATTAACACTGATATAGCAATAAATCAAACCACCAAGGGTAAACTAAAAGTAATCAAACATGCTAATAAAAAAGTGAAAGATAACAAAAATTATTATGAAACAGCCAAACAGGTCATATTGACAGAATGGGACTGTGGGTGAGGCAATCTAAAATCAGGTGACCTTAGGCTGCCAGAAAGGAGGCACATGGCTGCAGGGTTAAGAAACAAGAGATCAGCTCCCGTGGATAGCCGAATCATACCAGAACAGAAGACAGACATCTCTCACATTTACTCCCTGTTCTGGCTAGTTTGGTCACCTTGACACAAACTAAAGCCACCTGAGAAGAGGGAACTGCAATTAAAGAAAACGCTTCCGTGGGCCGGTGGTGGTGGTGGGTGGTGGTTAATCCCAGCACTCAGCAGGCAGGGGCAGGCAGACCTCTGTGAGTTTGAGCCAGTCTGGTCTACAGAGCAAGTTCCAGGACAGGCTCCAAAGCTACACAAAGAAACCCTGTCTCCAAAACAAAACAAAACAAAACAAAACAAACCAAAACAAAACAACCAAAACAAAAAAAAAAAAACACAAAACAACAAAAAAGAAAATGCTTTCATAAGATGGGGCTGTAGGCAAGTCTGTAGTGCATTTTCTTAATTAGTGATTAATGGGAGAGGGTCCAGCCTATTGTGGGTGGTACCACCCCTGGGCTGGTGCTCCTGGGTTTGATAAGAAAGCAGTTTGAGCAAGCCATGTTAAGCAAGTCAAAAATCAGCTCTTTGGCATAACCTCTGCATCAGCTCCTGCTCTGCTTGAGTTCCTGCCCTCACTGCTTTTGAGAAGGGGCTGTTACATGACATAGTGAGTGAAACAAAGCCTTTCCTTCCCAAGCTGCTTTTGGTTGTGGAAGCACCACAACAATCATGACCCTAAGATATCCTCTTAGGTTTACTTATTTCTCTAGTACTGAAGCTGCTCTCCTCCTTTGTTTTTCTCTCATTGTCTAACTTATTCACTCAATCAAAAATATTCATCAATAGTTCACAGTGTACCCTTTCCACTATAAGCACTGAAATACCTCTGAAAAATTAAATTATTGATATGCTAGCAATTATTAATTAAAAATTAAAATTTAATAAATGCCACACTGTGAGGATACCAAGAAAATAAAATACATGTCAATCTCAGGGAATATGTTTGAGAACTGTTTACCGAGAACATGACAATATTGATGAAATGAATCAAAGAAGGCTTCAATGAGTGGAACGCATGTCAGCAAACCAAATTTATTTCGGATCAAAATTCTACCCAAACTTATTTATAAGGTCAATATGATACAATTGTTGTTTTATTGAAGTTAACAGGATGGTCTTGGAATTTATATGACTTTGTAATAAATAGACAATGGTTTTGCAAAAAGCACATGGTTGGAAGACATAGAGAGTCAGTCTGTGTGGGAATGTGCAATGTCAAATAGGACATCCATGTACACCTCTTCCCCCTGCCTCAAAAGGCTCAGGAATCATTTTGGAGGAGCAGACAGAAAAATTCTCAGGGCCAGAGGTCAGAGAGCACAGGATGACACAGTGTTGACTTAGGGTCACTCTTGCTGTGATGAAACACCATGACCAAAAGCAACTTGAGGAGAAAAGGGTTTGAGGGAAACCAAGGCAGGAGATCAAACTGGGTGGGAATCTGGAGTCAGGAGTTGATGCCATGGAGTTTGTTCATTTGCTTGTCTATTTGTGTTTTGAGAGAGAAAGAACATGATGTTGGATGTGTAGGGAGGAAAGAGTATCTGGGAATAGTTGGAGGAGAAGAAAGAATATGATCAAAATATATTGTATGAAGAAAATAAAGATAGATATTAAAGATTCTCCACATGAGTAGTAGTTAGGGAAATACAGATGTATCTCTAAGGGGATCTCACTCCTTGCATTTTAGACTGGCTAGGGTTAAAAACAAACAATATTTAGTCTCTGTGAGGATATAGAGCAGTTGTCTGGTAGTGGTGGTGAGAATGTACAATGCAGCAGCCATTTCAAAAGTTCCAGAGTCACACTGCAACTTTTGTGATGAGATTTTTAGTTCCCCCTTCCCCCCTTTTTTTCTTTTAAATTTTGTTTTATTTTGGATGTGCAGGTGTGGAGGGCAGATTCAAAAGGACAGGGAAATGGATGGGGTCAAGATACATGATGTAAAAGACACAAAGAATAAATAAAAAGAAAGTAAAAAAAGTTTTGGAGTTTCCCATGAGGTGCAGCACATACAAATAGCTGTGTATTGTGATTCCATTTATGTGATATTTTGGAAAAAATAAAACAATTCAAATAGAAAACAATTATAGTTGTCAGAGTATGGCAATAAGAGAGGATTTTTCTTTTTCTATTTTTTTTTAGTGAAGCATGAAAATACTTTCCTTTGGAATGAAAGAACTATTCTATATTTTAATTATGGTAATGGTTACATGAGTATATAAGCTTGTAAAAATTTGTAGGGGCAGTTTCACTATGTGTAAATTATAACTTAATTTAAAAGAATGGAAACAAATTAAGTTATATAGCTAGGGATATCCAATTACATAGATACATGCTTTTTTTTGCCTATTTTCAAAACTTTTTAGTAGGGGTAGCAAGTAAGTATAATAAGATTTGGAAATCTGTCAAATTTCGCTTAAAATAATTACTGTCTCGGCTGAATAAATGGCTCACTAGTTAGGAACACTTCCAGAGGATATAGTTTACTTCACAGCATCTGTGTTAGGGTCATCATAACTGGCTGTAACTTCAGTTTCAGGATATCTGATGCTCTCTTCTGGCCTCTGTGGGTACCTGCACACATGTGGCATTTGCTCATGCAGACACATACACATATATTTAAAATCTTTACACAACGGATTATTACTCAGCTCTTAGAGAAAATGAACTCATGAAATTTCCAGACAAATGGATGGAACTGGAAAAAAATCATTCTGAGTGAGGCAACACAGACCCAGAAAGACAAACATGATATATACTCACTTATAAGTGGATATTAGCTGTTTAGTAAAGGATAATCACATGCAATTCACAGATCCAGAGAGGCTAAGTAACGAGGAGGGCTCTAGGAGATATGTCTGGATCTAGAATAGATTTTGTGAGTGGACTGCTGGCAGGTTCAAGTGGGAAGAGAAGGGATCAAGTCGGGGAGGGAGGGATGGAGGGAGAGACGACTAGAATAGGGATATCTAAGGGGCTATGTGGAAACCTAGTGCAGTGGAAACTTCTTGGAACCTGTGAGGGTGATCCTACTGAGGATTCCTAGCAATGGAGGATATGAAGCCTGAACTGGCCATCTTCTGTAACCAGACAAGATTTCCACTGCAGCTCCTGGGACACCAACCCAGCCACAAAACCTTCGACCCACACCTGTCCTGTCTACAGAATATGCCGGGGCAATGGCGGCTCAGAGCTTGTGGGAGTAGCCAACCAATGATTGGTCTCACTTGAGGACCAAGACATGAGAGGGATTCCATGCCCCATACAGCATAGATGGCCAGGAACAGGAAGCTGAAAATGATAAAAATAAATCTTAAAAAAATTACAGTCAGGGACTGGAGATGTGGTTTAGCAGTTTCAGAGAAGTAGTTGCTCTTCCTAAGGACCCAGGTTCAATTCCTAGCACCCATGTGGTGGCAAACAGTCATCTGTAATTCCAGTTCCAGGAGATATCTTCCTCAGCCTCTATAGGCACCAGGCACACACATAGTACACAGACTTATATGCAGGCAAAACATTTTGTCTTAGGGTTTCTATTGCTGTGAAGAAACACTATGATAACAGCAACTGGTATAATGGAAAATATTCAATTGGGGTGGCTTACTGTTCAGAGGTTTAGTCCATTATCTTCATGGTGGGACATGGCAGTGTGCTGGCAGACATGGTATTGGAGAAGGAGCTGAGAGTTCTACATCTTGATCTGTAGACAACAGGGAGTGAACTGCCTCACTGGGTGTAGCTTGAGCAATGGAGATTTTAAAGTCCATTCCCACAGTGACACACTTCCTCCAACAAGGCCACACCTACTCCAACAAAGCCACACTTCCTAATAGTGCCACTCCCTTTGGGGGCCATTATCTTTCAAACCACTGCATTCCATTCTCTGGCCCCTAAAGATTTATAGCCATATCATAGTATAAAAATACATCCAGTCCAACTTCAAAAGTCCCCATAGTCTATCACCATCTCAAACTTATTTAAAAGTCTAAAGCCCAGTCTCTTCTGAGAGTCACATAAACTCTTAAGCGTAATCTCCTATAAAATCAAAATAAAAAGCAAATCACATACTTCCAATATATAATGGCACAGGATATACATTACCATTCCAAAATGTAGGGAAGAGACCGTAGTTAGGAAATACTGAACCAAAGCAAGGCTGCAAATTAGCTGGACAAACTCCAAACTCTGCATCTCCATGTCTGATGTCAAAGTGCTTCTCACATCTCCAACTCCTTTCAGCTTTGTTGACTGCCACACATTTCTTTCTCTTGGGCTGGTTTCATTCACTATTAACAACTTTTCTTGGTAGGTATCTTATGGCTCTGGTATTGCCAGCCTTTCAGGGTCTCTAAGGAGATCCAGGTTTCACCTTCAGTTTTGTGCAATGTCCTCTGTAGGCCTCCATTCAGGGATATCCTAACATATGCCTGGCCTCAATGGCTTTCCTTAGTCACAGAAGATGATTCCATAACTCTTCCTTGTATCTTTGATTGTAAAACCAGAACCATGTGGCCAGAGCTGCTAAGTTCTGCTGCTTACTGGGGCTGGTGTCCCCTTCATTCAGTCTCATCTTTACTAGCTTTCAGGTACCCCTGGTTTCCATCACTGCTTAAGCTTGACTGCCCTGTAACTTGCTCTGTAGACCAGGCTGGCCTCAAACTCAGGGATCAGCCTCATTCTGATTTTGGAGTGCTGGGACTAAAGGCATACACTACCACCCTGTGTTCTAAGTTTTTCTTTAATTTCTTTTCACAGGTTGTAAACTTAGCTGAGTGGGATCTTGCCCTGAAGTACCACTCTCTTACTGCATTTCTTAACCCATCTCCTTGAACACTGGACTTAGCTTCAATCCATTTCCTTGTGTTCCTTTTCTTCTCAAATTGTACATTTTTTATTTTTCCTTCCTCAAGCTTGCTCCTTTTCATTATAAAACTTCATTAGGTTAATAGTTACCACTAATAACCACATAACAGTTTATACTAGGCTGTTTTGAGATTTCCTCTGCCAACAGAATTAATTCAAAACTTCACTTTAGCCTTAGACAGACTCTTTGGACAAGGACAAAAAGCAGCCACATTCTTCTCCAAAATATCAGAAAAGTGATCTCTGGGCAACATACTAAAATTAATCTCCTCTGAAACCTCTTGAGCCAGGCCCTCACAGTTCATTAAAGCGCATTCAACACCATTCTCTTCCATGCTCCTATTAGCATGGCCCCATTAAGCAGCATTTAAAGCATTTAACTGCTTTTCTAATCCATTGTCCCAAGGTCCATATTCCTTCCAACAATAGAATGGTCAGGCCTATCACTGTAACACCCCACTCCTGGTACAAACTTCTGTCTTAAGGTTTCTATTGCTGTGAAGAGACACCATGACCATGGCAACTTGTATAAAGGAAAACATTTAATTGGGATGGCTTATAGTTCAGAGGTTCAGTCCATTATCATCATGGTGAGACATGGCAGCATGCAGGCAGACATAGTGTTGGAGAAGGAGCTGAGGATTCTACATTGTGATCCTTGGGCAACTGGAAGTGAACTGTCTCACTGGGTGCAGCTTGAGAAAAGGAGACCTTAAAGTCCATCCCCACAATGACATACTTCCTCCAGCAAGGCCATACCTCCTCCAGCAAGGCCACACCTCCTAATAGTGCCATTCTTTTGGGGGCCATTTTCTTTCAAACCACCACACATTTATACACATTAAAAAAACAAAACAAAACAAAAAACAAATAAATAAACAAACAAACAAACAAAACACCTGAAACACAAAGTTCTGGTGTTCATTGACTTCAGATGGCATGATTCAAAACATGATGTCTATATTAATAGCACAGGTGTTGCCTGGGGGCTACACAGGAATGCAGATTCCAGGGCTCCACTGATAGGTGAGAAATTATGTGGATGAAGCTAACCATTGTGATTTAACTTGTCAGCCTGGTGGCTCAGAGACAGTAATGCTTGAGAGCAATGTCTTGGTTCCTTTGCTCACTACAGAATGGGCTGGGGGGGAAACAAAGTTGTTCTTGAATTTTGGATCTGTGAGTATTTACTTTTTTAGGGTTTGATTTTCTTCATTTGTAAAATGAAGATTTTAATATATACCTTCTAAGATAATTCTTAAGGTTTAGGTGAAATAATGGTGTTAAAGTGCTTAACACGACATGTATCCAATGAAAGGGAACTAGTTTTTTTTTTTTTTTTTTTTTAAGATTTATTTATTTATTTATTTTGTATACAGCATGTATGACTGCAGTCCAGAAGAGGGCACCAGATCTCATTATAGATGGTTGTGAGCCACCATGTTGTTGCTGGGAATTGAACTCAGGACCTCGGGAAGAGCAGTCAGTCAGTCCTCTTAACCTCTGAGCCATCTCTGCAGCCCCAAAAGGGAACTAGTTTTAAATATTATCTTATTATTGTCTTGTTTTTTTAATGTATGCATCATCAAATTTAACTTAGTCAGAGATTTCAAACTTGTTTATCACTCCTGCCCCCACAAAGCAAAGAGCTCAACATTCACAATAAGTTTACCTTTTTCTATAATCCTTCTTATGGGCTCCATATGTTTGTTTTGCCTTTTCTTAGACAAAGTAGTGTTTGAGGAGAGGTACTGTAGATGTTGTTTTGGAAACAGAATGCATTTTTAATTTTTAGGGAGAGTGTTTTTGTTTGTTTATAATTTAGTTAATCGTTACTTGACCTTTGTAAGAATGGAATTAAAATCAACTTAATTGTAAATAGTTGGCTAACCCATTTGGTTAGCAGAATATTTGGAAGTAAATATGAATATGAAGCTTTTGCTTGATTCACACTGTGTTTAAAAACTCACATTGCAAATTTAAAATATAATGTGTGTATGGGAATGTGTGCATGTGCATTCAGATGTGTGTGTGTGTGTGTGTGTGTGTGTGTGTGTGTGTGTGTGTTTTGAAGGAAAGAGTAGATTAAAAAAGAAAAAGAAGACATGGGGAAAAGAAGGTATAAACATCAAAAATAAATTCTTTAGAAGTGCTCTCTCAATATAGGAAACATAAGAAATTAATAGTTTTGTGCCCGTTTACCAAGTTGAAAGCAACGACTTAGTGAAAATGCCTTTTTTCCTTTTGTGGTCAGAGTAGGGAGGCCCTTAATAACATTCTTTGTTTTCCATTTCCTGTGGCTGGCAAGTACTAGCTTAATTATTCATATGACTTAATAATGCAAGCACCTCTCTAAGAGGAAGCCCTGCTGAGATATTTCACCATGTCCCTTTTTCTTGGCATTCAGGGGATCTATTGCCTCTCCCCTGATTAAGAGAGTAGAGAAAGGGAATATTTATTTCCTGTTTTTGAGACTGTCTACTTCCAAACAGTAGAATCTTTTTCACTGATGACTAAATCTAAATTCTACCTTGACTGCTTTTCCCAGCCTGGCAGCTGCTCTGATTACAAGTGATCCTCATGTAGGCTTTCCTAGTCAAGGAAATATTAGTAAAATGTCCTGTGTAGAATTTTTATTTTTTGAGAGGGTAGTTGAATTGTCTTTTATATAGATAGAAGGGATACTTTTTTGTTTGTAGACATTTCAGTATCTTATGTAGGTATTTTTCTTTCTTTTTCTTTCTTTCTTTCTTTTTTTTTTTTAGGAAAAAACCCCAACAGACTAAGGAAATGGATATTTTCACAACTTTCCTCTCTTGGTTAGTTTTGATTGTCAATTTGATACAAACTGGAGTCACCTGTGAAGGAGTGCCTAGGGCAGATTGGCTTGTGGTCATTTCTTTGAGGAATCATCTTGATTGAAAGGACCATGCTCACTGTGGACTGCACCATCTCTAGGCTGTTGGCCTGGGCTGTATGAGAGAGCTAGCTGGGTGTGAGGCAGAGAGAAAGCAAGTAAGCAGCATTCCTGCATGGTTTCTGCTTTAGAGTCTGATTGATCGCCTGGTTTGAGTTACCTTGATACTAGGTCATCACCTGGAAGTATAAGATCAAATGAAATATGCTCTTTCCATGAACTGTGAACCAAGGGCTGAGGAGCCCCCATGGAACTGGATTGGGCCCTATGGATAAGTGGGACAGTTGATTAGCTTGAACTGTTTGGGAGGCCCCCAGGCAGTAGAGCCGAGACCTGTCCTAGGTGCATAGGCTGGCTTTTTGGAACTTGAGTCTACCAGGCTGGGCTGACTCCCCAGGGGAGACCTTGACTTGGAGGAGTTGGGAAGGGGGGGTGGATTGGGGGGGAAGGCTGGGAAGGTGGGAGGATGGAGGATGGGGGAATCCATGATATGTGAAATTAAGTTATATATATATATGTGTGTGTGTGTGTGTGTGTGTGTGTGTGTGTGTGTGTGTGTGTGTGTATGTATGTATGTATGTATGTATGTATATATGCTCTTTCCTCCCCAATGCTCTTGGTCAGCAACCGAAATCAAGCTAGAATACCTTCTGGTCCCCATGTGTGGTAAGTTGTGTAACTATTATCTTCAATGTCTGTTCATTTCTCTTTCATTTCAGAACCAGAACCAGTTTTAGAAATTTTATTTAGGAGCTTTAGGATAAGTGTTTGGCTGAAAAGCCATCTCAATGGGTAAAGTAGCTGCCTAGCAATGCACACATACTTTTTCCCACTCCTCTCTGTATGTATGTATGCTTGTATGCCACATGCCCATAGAGGCCAGAAGAGGGCATCAGATCCCTTGGAGCAGAAGTTACAGGTGTTTTGAGACACTCACCCATTTGTGGGTGCATAGAATTGAACTTGGGTCCTCTGGTGGAAAAGCAGCATATGTCCTTAACTGCTGAGCGTTGTCTGGTTTCTGATAAAGGTTGTCCTAATGAAACTGCCACCTTCTTGCTGTTTCTTCACTTTACCCTTCTTGGTCATGTGCCTAAAAAAAGGGGAAAGATCACTCTTGTTTCTTCTGAGAGCATGTATCTTACTATGATGTCCTTCTTCTCATGATGTAATTATTTCTAAAGGTTCCCTGTTCAACTACTCATTTCAAATTGAGGCTTCAATAGATGAAATTTTAATGGGATAAAATTCAGCCCAGTGCAGATTGCTTCCTATTTGCAGCTGCTACAAATAAGAGAATCTCGAATATCTGTATGGAAGTCATTCTTAGAATATAATTCACTCTTTTGTATAAATACCTGGAACTTGATTGGATAATCCCTCTGATAAGTATGTGTTTAACAACTTGAAGGCCACTGAACAGATTCCTAAATGACCTATTTGCACAGTGAGTGCACATTTTAGTTTTGAGATGTCCTTCGTAATGCTTGATGTAGTCAGCTTTTAGAATGACAATATATTGTGGTTTTAATTTGCATTTCTCTAATGACTAATGATGCACATATATCCACTGATGCTCCACTTGTGTATTTCCCTTGGTAAAGTGCTTGTTCAAATATACTGTTCATTTAAAACATTAGGTCTCTTGTTCTTTTATTGTTGGGTTTTAAAAATGCTTTGGCTGGGTGGTGGTAGCGCATGCCTTTAATCCCAGCACTCGGGAGGCAGAGGCAGGTGGATCTCTGTGAGTTCGAGGCCAGCCTGGTCTACAAAGCGAGTTCCAGGAAAGGCGCAAAGCTACACAGAGAAACCCTGTCTTGAAAAACCATTAAAAAAAAAAGTGCTTTGTAACGTATCTATGAATGTACACTTATTTGTACACTGGTATAAAACTTTTTATCGTGGTTGGGGATTTAGCTCAGTGGTAGAGCACCTGCCTAGCAAGCACAAGACCCTGGGTTCGGTCCTCAGCTCCAGAAAAAACAACAACAACAAGAAAACAACAAAAAAACTTTTTATCAAATTTGTGACTTCCAAGTGTTTTTCTCCTATTGTTAGCTTGTATTTAACTCCTTTACTAGTGTCTTTCAAGTTTGAGTTCATCTAGTTTATTGTTTTTAAATAGAGCATATCTTTCATTATCTGAGCTGAGAACCTTTGTCTATTTGGGAAACACCAGGAGTTTTCTTTATGTTTTATTCTCTAAGTTTCTATATAATTTTATGCTTTAAAATTATACCCATGAACTACTTTCTAAAGTCCTGCTTTCTTTCCATATGGATGCCCAATAAACAGGTCTACCAACCTTTGATGAGAACCTCATTTTTCTCCCTGAAGTTGTCTTTTGTCTCATGTCTTTTTTTCTGTTAGTAACATATAGTCTGGATTACTGAAGCTTTAGAAATCTGGAACACTTTTGCCCCCTGCTTTTATTCTCCCTTTCAAAGTTGTTTTGGCTTAGAGCAATGACTTTAAAGATAGACGGAAAAGAAACTAGCTTACTGCATTTGCTGACAGGAAATATTTTAAGTCCAATTAAAATGGCATTTTTTTTTTTAATTCAGGGAACTTTATCTAGGTTCTTGCCATGTAGTTATTGAACAGGGTGCTTTACTGAAGTGGCATCTGTGTTAAGAGTGGGCTGCTCTCTGGGCACTAGCCTATTCAAGGTTTGTTGAGAGAATACATTGACACAGTCAAGGCTCACTTAGCATCATGTCTGTACCTTACTTTTCTGAAACATTTCTTGCCTCATGATAGAGCAATGTAATGATCACAGGCACTGCTTGCTGTGAACTTTGGCACCTTCACAGAAGCCAGCACCAAGTTCTCAATATCTATGCCTACTTTGTGGGATATCATTGCCTTATAACTGTGGCCATTGCTGAGAAATCGCATTGTTGCAAACAAAAAAACCCAAGGCCAGTCAATTCCAAGGACACTAGGAGGACATAGACTCTTCCCAGGGCTTAGATAGTAAAAGAGTCAGAGTCCTGCAGGTGAGTCTGAGAAGTATCCAGAGGGTTTTAAGAATTTCTTCAACAGTCAGCTGGAGGGAGGTAGTCTGTCTAGGAGAAGCGGTCCCAGCCTCAAGGTTTCTGGAAGAATGTTCTTATATATGTTTCCTATACCATTTAGAAAGAGTTCTCAGGGATCATTTTAAACACTGGGTACTGGAATATTCTAGGAAAGGCTGGAACTGGTTATAGTGTCTAGGCAGATAAGGGTATATGATGTTGAGTGGCTGATGATCTAAATATGAGGCTGGTCAGGTCAGAAACATGAATATATGGTAAATGCATATGTATCTGGTAGGAAAGACTGATGGATCAATTACTCCAGCCAGTGGATTTGAAATATTTGGTTAGGGAAAGATATGCTTCTGAACAAGGCACTTAAAGGACCACTTTTACCTAATACCATCATGCCCTCATAGTCACACCCAAATTGATTTTTACAAACACCTAATTCTGGTAGGAGCTGGGTATGCAGTGGTGGTTAATAGGTCTTGAATCTTGTTTTTGAGAAGCTTTCTGTATAACAAGCCAGGTAATGTTTGTCCTTCACTGGTATGGAACAGGTGACTGAGGAATCACTTATTTACTGTGGCCCATCAATGGAACTGGTAGTTATTGGAGACCCAGACAGAGAAAAGGCAGAACTCCTTAGGGAAGCCAAACCATGTGCTTTCACAACCTCTTTTGCTTTCCTTCCTTCCTTCCTTCCTTCCTTCCTTCCTTCCTTCCTTCCTTCCTCCCTTCTTTCTTTCTTTCTTTCTTTCTTTCTTTCTTTCTTTCTTTCTTTCTTTCTTTCTTTCTTTCTTTCTTTCTCTTTCTCTTTCTTTTCTTTTCTTCTTCTTCTTCTTCTTCTTCTTCTTCTTCTTCTTCTTCTTCTTCTTCTTCTTCTTCTTCTTCTTCTTCTTCTTCTTCTTCTAATGGATTAACTAGAAGAGGATAGAAAAAAAAATACCAGAAGTTAACATTACAAGAAAAAAAATACCAGAAGTTAACATTATAGGCTGCTTAATGTCATTCTCTGAAAAATCTTTGTTTTTTGTGAATAATTATTCTGATTGTTGTTGATGCATTTTGTGACTCTGATTTCTCGACTTTAATGAGCTGCCAGCTTTCCTTCTTAAGCAGGAGGGATGCAGCAAGAGTGCAAGCCAAGGCAATTAAATAAGTACAAGTGCAAAAGTATAATGCTTAGCAGACAGGAGGTTAGTTGATTAATGTGCTTGTGGGTCAGAATTGACTGCATAGCACGACCCTCTCAGACTGGGAGAAAGACATCACTGAGGCTCTCAAGGGACCATCTAAAGGGCTTGGACATGTCAGCGAAGAGCTGCCATATCCTGTTGAATGCTGGTCTTCACGTAGCTCCGGCCACTTATTCAAGGTCACTGGGATGTTTCAGGTAACTTCACTCCTTCCTGTGTTCTCTACTCCCCTTAAAAATGCCAAAATCTAGAGAATCCATTTGGTTTCATCAAGCTATCTATGGAAAAGCCAGTAATTTTCTCTTAAAATTGTAAATAGCAGTAACATCAACTGTTTTTCTACACAATAGATATTTTCCCTACAGGTTATCATGCCAAGAGGCTTTTGCCTTATTCTTGAGAGGAAAGTGGTGTATCAGATGGAGAGACACAACCTGACCAGGATGTGATTAAGGTTTATGTAAAGATTTAAGCTACAGAGTACAATTCCTACCTTGAAGGCTCAGTTGCACAACAAAGTATGCATGAATGCAAATATACCATCTCATTCTTTTTAATTAGAAATTTTAGATTTGTTTATTAATTTTTTGTCACAATTTATGATTTTATTAAGGTGTCCTTAGTTTCACAGTATTTTTTAAAAAATTTTATTTATTTATTATGTATTCAGCATTCTGCCTGCATGTGTCCTTGCAGGCCAGAAGAGGGCGCCAGATCTCATTACAAGTGGTTGTGAGCCACCATGTGGTTGCTGGGAACCGAACTCAGGACCTCTGGAAGAGCCATCTTTAACCACTGAGCTATCTCTCTAGTCCCCCACAGTATTTTTTTAAACTTTTATTTCTCCTCTCATCCTGACTGCAGTCGCCTGTTTCTCTTAGAAAAAAAAAAATGAACAGGCTTCTTAGGGATATCCACTGAACAACACTGCCTAATAAGACACAGTAAGACTGGGCACAAACCTCCATATCACGCCTGGGTGTGGCAATGCAGTAAGAGGAAAAGGGTTCCAAGCACAGGCAAAAGAGTCAGAGACACCCCCTACTTCCGTGGTTGGGAGTCCCCCAAGAACAACCCAGCTCAGACCCATACAAGATCTGTGTTTGTCATTTCCGTCTCTGTGAATCTCTATGAGCCGTGCTTAGCTGATTCTGTGGGCTGTGTTCTCAGGTTGTCCTCACCCCTCTGGTTCTTATAATCCTTATCTCCCCCTCTTCTTCAGGGTTCCCCTGACTCCACCTAGTGTTTGGCTATGGGTCTCTGTGTCTGCTTCCATCAGTGGCTGGATGACACCCCTCTAATGAATTGGCTTGGGCGCTGATCTATGAGTATAGCAGAATATCATTAGGAATAATTTTGTTGACTTTTTTCTTCTTTGTCAGTCATGTTTGGTTCTATCCAGGGTCTGTGGGCTGTTTTGCCTCTGGTTCCTGGGCTATCCAGACAGTGTTAGGCATGGGCTTTATCTTGAGACATGGGCCTCAAGTTGGACGGGTCATGGGTGGGCTACACCCACAAGTTCTGCACCATCATTGCCCCAGCACATCTTGTAGGCATGGTAGATTATAGGTGGAAGATTTTGTGGCTGATTTGATGCCCTAGTCCCGTTGCTAGCAGCCTTTCCTGGTTGTAGAAGATGGCCAGTTCACATTCTGTATCCCCCATTACTAGGAGACTTCACTAGGACCACTTTTGTAGATTCCAGGGAGTTTTCATTGCACTAGGTTTCTGCACCTCCCCTCAATGCTCTCCAATTCCAGTCATCTTTCACAATATTCTCTCCCTCTGTTCCTCTGCCGTGATCCCTCCTGTTCCCATCCCCACTGGCCCCTAGTACACTCTAGTCCCCCTTCCCTGAGAGATTCATAAATAAAAGATTTACTTGTTTTATTTTAAGTGTATGAGTGTTTGTGTGCCATGTGTATGCCCAGTTCCCTCAGAAGTCAGAAGGCAGAAGGCCTCAAACCTGTGACTCACTGCACTGAACTCAGCCTTTTTCCTGTTTATGCAGCAGTCTGCTAAGTTTTAGGAACTTTAAGTGGGGCAAATCCTATGTGAACCCACTGCTGACATTAGTGAAGGACTCTGCTGGGTGTTCCCTGGAACATTTTAAAATATCCATCATCCAGATTGGCAGAGCCCTGACAGTTACTGAGTCTTTTAAGTAAGTAAGGTTGTATATTTCCAAGAGAATATCTATGGCTCCCTCATTCTTCATTCCAAGGGCTAATATATTCATCATATTTAATTTATTAAGGTCAGTCCAAACGCCACAAATAATGTACAGGGAATATAAATAAAATCCACTGTTGTATACTTTTTCCCCTTCAATTACTGATAAGTAAAATCCAGTTGCAGATTTTCTTATAATGTATAATATCAGATTTGCTTGGTTATGTTTAATATAAATAGTTAAAAAACAATGGTTGTAGAAATAATTTGCATATTTAATTTGCTTTATATTTGAAATCGTGACCCTATTTATCATGGCAATTTGATTGTGCAGCTGTTGGTTCAAAGTTATGATTGCATTAAAAAATAGCAACCAGGGACTGGAGAGATGGCTATGTGCTTGGGAGCACTTGCTGCTTTCTGAAAGGACCCAAGTTTGGTTCCCAGCACACATCTCAGGTAGTTTACAACTGCCTCCAACTTCAGGAGATCTGACACTTTTTTCTGGCCTCTGTGGGCACCCAAACATACATGGCATATGCATAGACAGACAGACAGACATATAAACATAAATAAAAATAAAAGTAAATTGTAAAAAAGCAAGAACCATCAGCAAAGCATGGTGATACATGAGTTTAATGCTAGACTTCAGCATTCTGAGGTAGGAGGACGATGAGTTTGTGTCTAGCCTGGGCTATATAGTGAGTTCCAGACCTAACTGAGCAACATTGCAAAGCCTGCTTCAAAAAATTTTGTGAACCCCTGGGTTCAGTTCTCAGCAATGTGTGTGTGTGTGCGTGCATGCGCGCGCGCACACACACATATACACACACGCGCACACACACACACACACACACACACACACACACACACGGAGGCAGAGAGAGAGAGAATGAGAGAGAGAGAGAGAGAGAGAGAGAGAGAGAGAGAGAGAGAGAGAGAGAGAATGATAACATTCTTTTTAAACATTGGAAGTGAGGCAAATCTCTTTGTTCCTGTTTTCTCATTTGATTCACGATCTCAGCCCATCGCTAGTTTTCCTTATTGTAATTTCTCCATCTCTAGTATGAAAATACTAGTGGGGCTGGAAAGACGGCTCGGCCGTTAAAGGCTCACAACCAAAAATATAGGAGTTCAGTTCCCAGCACCCATGGCTGTCTCTCCAGCTATTAAAAAAAAAAAAAAAAAGAAAAAGAAAAAGAAAAAAATACTAGTGAATGACTTACAAACAATCAAATTGGCCCTGAGGCAGATATAGTTTGAGGAGAAGGACTTAGGGTGTTATATTTAGTAACAAAAAAATGTTACATGGAGGAAAGAAAAATGCAACTTTTGTTTCTTAGAAAAGAAAAAAAAACCCAGGAGGATATAATTATTTGTAACATATATCCTAAAATGTTAGAAGACTACAAAGGTGAAATGTCAGTTGTGTTTGTTTACCTCTTTCTCAGTTTTAATTTGTAGTTTCCTTTTGTCAAGCATTCCTTGTTCTTTCTATTCTCTATGTCCCTCTTCCTAAATCCCCATCTCTCACCTTCCCACAGCCCCTCCACACATTGTTCTATTTTGGATCTAAAATATTCTTCGAAGATTCTTATATCGAAGGCATGATTCCTAGCTGGCAACACTATCATGAAGAGATTGGGTCATGAGGGTCTCAACCTCTCAATGTGCTAATCTACTGATGATGTCATCTCTGAATGGGCTGGTGGGTCACTGGGAACATGCATTCGAAGGGTCTATGTCTGCCCCCCCCCCCATAGTCTTGACTGCCATGACGTAAGTAGCTTATTTATTTCATTATGATATTTCTGACTTGCTATAGGTATAAAAGTTATGAAGTAGGTGACTGTGGACAGGAATCTCTGAAGGCATGAGTCAAGGCAAGCTGTCTCTATTTCAAGTTGATTTTTAGCATGTATTTTGTCATGGTAACAGTTTCTCTCTCTCTCTCTCTCTCTCTCTCTCTCTCTCTCTCTCTCTCTATCATATACAGATATGCAGATATTCCTTTTATCCATGGCTTCAATAAGCCATAATCAGACATGGTTAGAATAGCATCTTCATAATATATGCTACATGCAATTTAATCACTTAGACTTAGTAACCATCTTGGTTGTCAAATTGAATACCAGGGCATAAAATACTTATGCTCAGTTAACTCATATTTTATTTAATGATCTCACCAAACTGAAAGAGTGATGATTTTTGACAATTAGCATTTGGTATACAGGAGCCATGTGATTATCTCCTTTCAGTGAGAAGGCTTGACTTTGATTGGCAAGCAAAAAAAAAAAAAGAAAAACATCATATGCTAAAGTTGTTAAGCCATATGGTAAGAATGACTCCTCGCTGTCTAATTGTGGAGAAGGAAAAGGAAATTCACAGCAGCTTCCTCCCATGTACCAAACTGTACAAAGTCCAGTCATGTTGTATGATAATGGTATAGTTTTATAAAAACATTAAATTTTTGTGTATGTACGTATAGGAAAATTTTTTTTATGAAGAATGTAGGACTGCCTTCAGTTTTTGGCATTTACAGAGGGTCATGAAATGGATATGAGTGTGTGTGTGTGTGTGTGTGTGTGTGTGTGTGTGTGTGTAAGTGTGTGTATTTTGTCCATCAGATAACTGGGAAAACAAAATAAAAGTGAGAATCTAATTCTAGTAATAAGCTAAAACTTATTTGAGTCATTTAGAAATTATTTAATACAAATAATTCAAGTGGACATATACATTATTTATAATTTGAGATATCAAAATAATAATTCAGATCTTTATGCATTTATTACTTTCAAAGACCTTAAAATTGTGTGTATGTATGCAAATCCACAGCAGTGGGCACTCGAGTGATTGTGACTTTGGCCACTCAGTACTGCATGCACCAACGTATTTGAATTGTACATGTGCTTGTTCTTTCAAAAGGTCCTTACAAAGTCATTTAAGAACATTCAACTTGCATAAAACAAAGTTATCGTTTGAAAATTATACAGTCGATGCAGAATAATTTGATTTTTTAGTAAATGATAGTCAGCTTGGTATAGAGAAGGTGTTTGAGGAGTATGGTGGTGAAGCTATATCTCCTTGGTTTTATGATCAGGAGAATGAAATTACTAAAACCCACATGCAAGTGTTTTGGTGGAGACTGAAACCAAGGTGTTAAAAAATGCTTATTTTAACATGTGTAAGGTGCTGGGTTTGATCCTTAGCACTGAAAAGAACATAATGATAAATCAACCAACCAATACTTACCAAAAACCTGGAATTTTCCAAATACCGTGCAAAAGAACTAATTTAGTATCTATCACATCAGATACATAGTAAATGGGAACTTTTACTAATAATTAACATGTTTTCTTATTGCATTTCTTATGGTTGTTGTTTCAGAATTGGGACTATTCTCTATAGTGAAGTCTATTGGATAAGATAATACTGATTCTTTTAGAGTGTGTCCCTATAGGCTTCTGTGAGTAAGATGGTTTAAATTTTTGCTCGAATCTACCTTCTTTTACAGAGCCTAAAAGTATGCACCTATTCAAATGCCAGCAACCTAAAATAAAGCATAGGAACTCTTCTAAGAGGCAACAGTCAAAACTAGCCTTTGCCCTTCTGGGTCTAAAATTTTTGATATTTCATTTTTTGTTTTGTACAAGAAGATGTAAGAGAATTTCTAGGGTATCATTTATCCAATATTTCACTCATAATTCAAGAGGTTAAAGAAGCAGTGAATTGGTTGTAAAAATTGTATAGTAAAGAATTCTTTTTTTTCCCCCTAAGACAGGGTTTCTCTGTGTAGCTTTGCACCTTTCCTGGAACTCGATTTGTAGACCAGGCTGGCCTCGAACTCACAGAGATCCGCCTGGCTCTGCCTCCCGAGTGCTGGGATTAAAGGTGTGCGCCACCACCGCTTGGCTTAGTGAAGAACTCTTAAAGATGAATGAAGATGATAGACCAATGACCTGGATATTTTCAAAATTTTGTCTTATTTTTCTGATTTTGACCCCGCTTGCTCATAGAATCCCTCATTCCTCTCTTCCACTGGACTCCTGGAGCTTGGCTTGGTACTTGGCTATGGATCTCTGCATCTGCTTCCATCAGTTACTAGATAAAGGCTCTATGATGACAGGGTATTCACCAATCTGATTACCAAGGTAGGCCAGCTCAGGTATCCTCTCCACTATTGCTAATAGTCTAAGCTGGGGTCATCCTTGTGAACTCCTGGGAACTTCCCTAGCACCAGGTTTCTCCCTATCCCCATTATATCTCCCTCTATCAAGGTATCTCTTTCATCTCTCTCCCACTCTGTCCCTGTTCCAGCTCGACCATCCCATTTCCTTATGTTCTCGTCCCCCATCCTCTACCCTCCATTGCCCCCTCTCATCCCCAGTTTACTTAGGAGATCTCATCTGTTTCCCCTTCCCAGGGTGATCCATGAGATCATAATAGGGAAACTTACAGATATAACCGAACTAAGCTAGTGGGAACTCATGAACTTTAGACCAACAGCTGTGGAGCCTGTCTGGGACTGGACTAGGCCCTCTGCATAAGTGAGACAGTTGTGTAACTTGGTCTGCTTAAGGGGCCCCTGGCAGTGAGAATAGGATCTATCCCTGGTGCATGAACTGGCTTTTTTGGTGCTCATTGCCTATGGTGGGACACCATAGCTTTGCACCATAGCTTGCACATCTTTGATGTGGGTGGAGGGGCTTGGCCCTGCCTCAACTGAGTATATCAGGCTTTGCTGACTCCCCATGGGAGGCCTTACCTTTTTGGAGGAGGGGATGACGGGTGGGCTGGGGAGGAAACCTTGGGGGGAGTGGGAGGAGGGATGAGAGGGGCATCTGTGGTTGGTATGTAAAATGAATAAAAATTTCTTATAAAATAAAGAAAAAAATAAAATGGCTTCCCTTCATCTATGGCTTTTTAAGGGCTGAAGAGATGGTTCAGCCATTAAAGGGTAGGTTCATACCCCCAAATGTATGGTTTTTAAAATAAAATGAAAGGAAGGGACATCATCTCATCTATGATTTCACAGTTACCAACTCCTTGAAGCAACTATGCCTACCCAGTATAATGTGTTCTATCAATATTACTGTAGGAAGCTGGGCAGTTACGCATACACCAAGCATGATGTTTGGCACAGGGGAATTATAGATTCACAAATCTTTACAAGTTGGTGGATGTCTTCACTGTATACATCTTGGTCTATTGTGCCATATAATGTTTCCTTGGCAATAAGCATTTGGAGGAAAGATATTTTATATATGTTCACATTTATCTATAGGACACATTTTTTTTTTTTTTAACCAACAGTTTGCCAGACTCCACACCAAGCCTAATTTCTTGTCAGATGACTTCCTTCATTCTCTGTCATCTATGTTTCCTTGTATTCGTGTTCTTATCTGTATTTGAAAGCTGCCCATGCTACCTCATAGGAGCACAGGAGCCTCATAGCTCCATCTGCCCCTAGCTGCCACGTCACAGCCTGTCTGGCTCAGGAGGGATTCTGTGACTCAGAGCAGCTGGGTCTGATTTCTTTTCAATGTCCTAACTGCCTTCCTGTTCTGCACACTTGCTTCTAATTAGCCGAAGGTGAAGGACTGTGGCAACGTTGCCATTTGTGTCAAATCCATTTATCTGTTCTTTCCAGCTCAGCTTGGAAACTGGAAGATCAGAGACAACACCCAGCTTGTTTCTACAGACAAAGGGAAGACGCTTACCTCAGAGGGAGCACTGGTACTGGGCCTTCCTCAAGTCAGCATGCATGATGTTTAAATGGGTGTTTGTCAATTGTACGAAAGCAAGTTCATACAGCATTTTTATTTATATACATCACACTCTTGGAACATATTCACCCCTTCTGCACACTGTCTAGAATCAGTAGATTTTTGTGTACTGGCTGGGATACAGATCTGAGTGAGAATTCGGCCTCTGCTGCCTGCTAGCTGTGTGACCATGGCCAATTACTTACTGATTTCTGTCCTCTTTCACTTTCTTGCTTAAAAAAAAGAAACTTACACAATAATAGTCTCATCTATCATATAGGTTTGTCTTAGAAGTCAAATTAAATAACTCCTGTATTGTTATTTGTTTTTGTTCTTTTGGGGGGCCCATGACCCAGCTCCCAAATAAATCACACACAGAGGCTTATTCTTGGCTTTTCTTTTCTTTTCTTTTCTTTTCTTTTCTTTTCCTTTCTTTTCTTTTCCTTTCTTTTCCTTTCTTTTCTTTTCCTTTCTTTTCTTTTCCTTTCTTTTCTTTTCCTTTCTTTTCTTTTCCTTTCTTTTCTTTTCCTTTCTTTTCTTTTCCTTTCTTTTCTTTTCCTTTCTTTCTTTCTTCCTTCCTTCCTTCCTTCCTTCCTTTCTTTCTTTCTTTCTTCCTTCCTTCCTTCCTTCCTTCCTTCCTTTCCTTCCTTCCTTCCTTCCTTTCTTTCTTTCTTTCTTTCTTTCTTTCTTTCTTTCTTTCTTGAGCTGAGGACTGAACCCAGGGCCTTGCGCTTGCTAGGCAAGTGCTCTACCACTGAGCTAAATCCCCAACCCAGAGGCTTATTCTTACTTACAAATGCCCAGCCTTAGCTTGCCTTAGTTTCTAGCCAGCTTTTCTTAACTTCAATTATCCTCTCTACCTTTTGACTTAGGGCTTTTTCTGTTCTCTTACTTCTGTAAATCTTACTCTTACTCCGGGACTTGCTGTGTAGCTGTGTGGCTGGCCCCTGGAGTCCTCCTCCTCCTTCTCATTCCTTTCTTGCTTTATTCCTCTATCTCTTTTTTTTCTCACAGATTTCTCCCTCTATTTATTCTCTCTGTCAGCCCTGCCCATCCTTTCTCCTGCCTTGCTATTGACCATTCAGTTCTTTATTAGACCATCAGGTGTTTTAGACAGGCACAGTAACAGCTTCACAGAGTTAAACAAATGCAGCATAAACAAAAGTAACACCCCTTAAAATAATATTCTACTACATTCCTGAGTATTTATAGGCTTTGGTACAGCTTGTCCTCAGTATGTGTAAGTCTGTATGGTTCTTGGTCCTGTTATTTCTGTGTTACCTATGTATTCTAGTTCATTGTATGGCTCTTCAAATGTAATTGGTATCTCTGGATCATTTCTTCAGTTCAGTAACTGCCTTCTGCCTCCTTCACCCCTGTATCATCCAAAATAGATTTCCTTTCTCTCCCTCTCCCTTCTTGTTACTCTTAGGCCTTGCAGGTCTTTTGTTTGTTTGTTTGTTTGTTTTTGTTTTTGTTTGTTTTTTTTTTCAAGACAGGGTTTCTCTGTGTAGCTTTGTGCCTTTCCTGGATCTCGCTCCGTGGCTCTTTGTGAGTTTGAGGGCCTTGTAGGTCTATGAACTTGGTGTGTAAGGTTCCCTTGAACCCTACCCCTTATTGCTTTACTGAACTTTGTGTTTGCCACTCAGAGCATCCTTTCCCTTTGACGTCCTGAACCAGAGTTGGACAGAAAGCATGTCTGCCTCCACCACCCGTGTGAAGTACTGGCAATCAGCAGTGCTCAGCATTCTGTGGCTCAAATTTTAACATATCTTAAATAGTTTGATTTCTGATGTTTTCAACTCTAGTCATGTGAAAGTTTTGAATTGTAGAGAGCATATCCATCCCTCCATTAAAAATCCAACTGATGCTAACACTCTTTAGTCTCCCAGAGCTGCTCAGAGCGATGTTTATCAGGGGCACTGTGGAACTGTGGATGTTGCTCTTTAAGAAGGCATTCTACCCCACCTTGCCTTGCTGTGCTTTGTAGGGCAATTGTAAGGGTAGCCCTGCTAGGATAATACACCGAGTTCCAGGGGCAAATCACCCGAGCTAGAGAGATTCTGCATGTGCCTGTAGTCCAGCACCTGGAAACCTGGGAGGAACATTTCAGTGTTTTTGTGTGGGGGTGGGAAACATTGGTCCCGCCTAGCTCATCTCCAGGCATCATTCTACAGATGATCCTGTGTCGTCTTACCATTACTTAAATGGAAGAGCTAAAATGATTAAGTAAGTAATTATTAGATTTTATAATCAGTAATTAGTTAACTATCAGATGTAACAATGGCTAATTAATGGAGCCAATTACAATTTACGAGCTTTTAATAAGGCCAAGCTCAAATTGGAGACAGAAATGATGTGAACAGGGTTGGGAAATCCAGGAGCCACTCTGGGGAGGCTGGATGTAAAGCTTGTTGATTGCAGTGACAGGAAATGAGGGTCCTTGAGAGGTTTTGAATCAGAAAATTGAACCATAAAGGTTGTCTTTGGGGGATTCCCGATTCAGAAGCAATAATCATCTGCATAGGTCATGATGCCAGCCAGCAAGGGGGCCTGGTGGTTCTGGACTCTAAACAGAAGCCAATCACGACGGAAACAGAATCCACAGTGAAAGGCAGTCACTGACAGGAGTCTGGAAGGAGGGACTCTAAGAGGCATCATTCCTACCTAGTAGGCTTTCAGAGTGGACCGAGTTAGTTTGTGGTGATTCACAGAAGCATACATCAAGTAAGTCTCTCTGGGAGGAGAGGGCAGTAGAGGAAACTCAGAAAAGATTTAGAGATGGAGAATCCCAAGGATGAAGTTCAATTATTTTGCATTCTATTCCCTTTTCTCCTCTCTTTCTCTTCCTCCCTCTCTTTTCACCCTGCCCCCACCACTTTGCTCTGCCCTCCTCCGACCCTTTATGACTTTTCTGGAGGTAGGCAAAGAATCTGTGTTTGAACTTTGTTCCACGTCAGTTAACATTTTGTACTTGCTCCTCCACTGCATTGATTTTAGTTTTCTTACGCAGAAAATGTGGAGGGGATACTCCCAGTTATGGAACATTTTAGCAATAAATGTGCTCCAGGATGTAAAGGTATTTACAGTAATTGAAATGCTCCATGCTTACTAGAAACCCTACTAAAATTGTGGCATGTTTACACCCTTGTGGTTTGACACATTGGGGGAAGTTGATGTGAGGAATGAGAGGACCTCCTATGTCAGGAAATCCCTCTCCTCTCCCTTCCACAAGGCTTCAAATATTTAAAATAGAGCAGTACTCCACTGTTTGAGTAGACCTACTATGTAGGTGAAAAGGTTTTGTCTTTGTATACTGGACCCAGAGCCTTTGAAAGTGCCCTGGAGATTAGCTGAAGACCCTGCAAGGGAAAGCGGATCTGAACGATGATGACTGGTCATAAAATGCATCATTAATTTGTCCCCTTTGATGGAGGTTATTTATTGAGCGCAGGGCATGTTCCCCTGCCTCCAAGTCATGACTAACCCTCCTGGCATTGATCTTACTTCACAGGAAGGAAGAGAGTGTTATCACACACCCCAAGATTATAAACATCACAAATTCCAGCACTCCACAAGATATTTTTCTGCCTCACTGAATGGCATTAAATAGAGATAACAATAATTCTCGATTACTCCCTGCCCCAACATCAATGGAATGGCTAGTTAATGAATTACAAGAACTTAAGTTGGGGATAACTGAACACAAGACAGATGCTCATCAGCATTGTGGGTCATTCCAGGGTCCCGCATCTTCGTCTTGTACAAAAATATATTTGGTAACTATGAGAATTAATCAAGCTGTGAGCCAGATTATGGCGGTGGCAGAAATCCTTAATTACAGGCAATGGAAAAATGAAGGTCAGTTCTGGTGTGACTTCAGCGTAGGTCAGGGCAAAGCCATTAGCAGCTGAGTGTGATTCTGTGCTCTGAACAGAGTGAATCACTGCCTTAAACCGTTTCCTAGTAAACAGCTGTCCTACATCCATACTAACAATCACAGAACGTATCAGCAGCCCATTAGCTGACAGCCTGTGTAAGCCATGCTTCTCAGCCCTGGTTTCGTGGTAGAGTCACTCACATAGCTTTGAAGACACAGACACCCCAGCAGCACCCAGTCCAATTAAATTAGGATCTCTGGCAGTGAGATGAGGGTCATTAAGCAGAAAACTTATGTGGCTGATTCTCATGTGGATTTTTGTCTTCACAACACTGCTCCACAGACAGGAATCATCTCAAAGCAACTCTTCTTCCCCCTCCTCCAACACACAGTTCTTTAAGACAGCTTTGTGATAGGTTACAATCCATGGCTGGAGTGTTTATTTCAATATTGCCCAAGGGAAGTAAGACATACCTGTAGATAAATAATATATTGCCTCTCATTTGTATACCTAGTTGAATCCTCTGGGGAATCACACTATTACTTTCAAAAACTGATTTGTAAGCCCAGGCCCAGCCGCCATTTGGATATTTGTTGTTGTAACCTGCCTGAAGACAGAGATATTTGAGGACTCTAAAATGTTTTTGAGGATTGGCACCCATTTACAATCCTGTTTTGGCTCAGTTGAGTTCTTTGCCTGAGGACAGGCATTCTCTGACACTTTGTAACTGCATAAGAGAAACAAATCCTTGATTTGTTGCTCTGCCATTTTGAATTTGGGTCAGTTTCCAAGAGTGATTGCAACTCATCCCACCTCCCTTTTCTTCCTGGCACAGGGTGTTTGTGGAAAGTGAGGTAGATCGTAGGCACATCTGATTCCTAAGAGCTCCCACAGACCCCTTCCAGGTCGGCAGGGTCTCCCCACTCCATTTTGGTGTCGACATTATCTTCTGTTTAGGAGACAGACAGACAAGCTCTGGTAAGGATGAGTCAAGGGTGGCTCTGGTAAGGATGAGTCAAGGGTGGTATCACTCTGTCATCCCCTGCCTCCTATATGAGCTCTGACTGTTGCCATGGTTTCACTCATGTGACTACAGTTCAAATGTTGCTGAGTTGCCAGAGGGGAGGATGCTCCGTACAACTGGCTTGCGTTCACAGCTGACACAAAGCAAGTATGATTACAGGTTCTGAAAAGTTGGTAAAATTTTACAAATTGGAAAATTTTAAATTTGCCATTTCTTTCTTTTTTTTAAAAAAAAAGGAATTATTTTTATTTTTATTTATATGTGGGTGTGTGCCACATGTGTGTGGGTGCCGCCAGAGGGCCTCAGGGGCCAAATACCTTGGACCTGGAGTTACAGTGGCTGTAGAAGGCCTGACATAGTGCTGGGAACTGAATTCCAGTCTTCTTTGAGAGTAGCACACATTTTTAACCGTTGAACCATCTCCCCCACCTCACTTTTGTTATTTTTAAAATCTGATGCCCATCACTACATAACGAGCCAGTGGAAAAACTATAATCTCTAACTTTTTACCATTGTATTGACATGTGAAACAGTGTTAGTCTATGAGCCAAAATAACAGGTTTTCATATCTAGTGCTTAATAATTTCAAAACCCTGAACAGCGTCAATAGACTCAGAAATTATGGCTCATGGGGGATCCTCGGGGTTTTCGATGAGGACATGTTACCTTTTAACTATCTGAGGGTATTTCTCTTTTTTTTCATTCAACTTTAAAACTAAAGTGTAGATATAATTGTAAACAGTCTTAGCACTGGACAGAAACATGAGGTTTAGCATAGGTGTGCAAAGGGTAGCTCAGATAATGAGCAAGCAGAACTGACACACTCTTCTTCCCTGGGAAATGACATTGGATAGAAACTTACTAACATTCTAGGGCTATCACTAATATCTTTTCATGTGTTAAATATTCTGAAAACCTTTAACAAATTATATTAGCAGTGGTGTTTTGCTTTAGTAATTCAGCTTAATAGCACTTTGAATTGTGTCCCTATATTAAAAATGACATTAGAATAATGGAGGAAAAAGACAAGCATTTGTTTTGTCTTTCTTTTTCAACATCGATAAGCTTGTACATAAACATTCAATATTCCAGCCGTACATCCGTATTAATTTTGATTTATCATTATGTCAAATTGGTTCCATAATGTTTAATTTCCGTAATGTAACTGATGTTGATTTTCAAAGAAATCACACATTACAACAGCTCCTGGAGTGGCTGATACCAGGGGATGGCTATCCATTATATTACAAAATGAGTTTCCCGACTTTACTACAAGCTCTGATTATGAAATACAAGAAAGAGCTACAAAGGATGAACTGGTAGAAAACCTTGTCTTTCTGTGTCTTGAACCCAGTGTAGTCAGCACGTTGCTTTCTGGAAGAAGAACATGCCAACTTTAATAAATAATAAATACTAGTTTAACCTTTTTTAGTTCCTAAGAAGCTTCTCAACTCCCAAACTGATAATGGAACTTTATTGTTGTAAGTTGCTGGAGCCCACCCAGGTTTGCTAGCGGCTGTATCCAGCAGGATTGGATCATGGGCCTGAGTACCAGGTGTTTGTAAGGGTCTACACTTGGCTGTATCTAGCAAGGGGTGTGTGTCTTTTGCCCTGCCCCTCCTCATTGTTATAAAAAGCCCTTTGGAATAAAGTTCTGGGACCCTGGGTAAGGATCCAGGCCCACCAAACGCTATCCTGTGTTTCTGTTTCTCTCCCCTCTTTATTTTTAACTGTCTCTTTTCCCTCACTCCTAAAGAGTCTCTGGGGTAAATAAATGTGGGAGCTGGTATCTCAGAGAAAGTTACAGAGAAGGAACTTGTGAAAAGTGCTGCTGTGCTGCTCACCATTGTTCCTGTAAGATTAGAAATGTGGCGGAACCTGAACCAGGGAACTGTGGCCGACTGGAAAAGATAGCCATTATCGCCAACCTTTGTCAAAGTTGACCAAGGACTTGGGTTTGCTGCATTTGTTAGAGCTACCAGAGAACATTCCTGTTGGTCCCCATTTTTCTGTGTCATCTATTTAGTGGAAATCCACAAATGAGACTGATAGGATTTGAAATACTCGGATCCTCATTTCAAAGAATGCACAATGGAGAATGATTGGCATTTTCAGTCTCTAAGGTTGGCTAGCCACAAATACAAAAAGGGCTTCAGCTCTGACACTCACAGAAAATGATAAATTCTATTGTGGCAGGGATATCCTATCATCCAAGTATTCTTTTACAGTAACCACCTCGCCTTATGGCTTTTCTAATTTCAAATCTCAAAGTAATTTATATTGCTTTTATCTGTATACAGGTGAGCTGCTTACCTAAAACATTAGGTCTCTATGGTGCAATTATGTTTGCATAAAGTCTATTACTGAGATGATGTAAGGGTGTCTTGAGGCAGAAAGGGAATTTCATTTCAACTAAAGGGATTTAGAATGGAAATGCTTAGTTTACTTTGAAATGGATTATTGGATTGTTGTTAAATAAGCATGAGAAGATATATTGATATACATGCAGTTTGCATATATAAAAACAGTGGGTACATACCACCGACTTCACTGTCCTTTGAGGACATATGCTAGCATAAGCATTGGCATCTACATCTCAAGTCTTGTGCTATGTAAGGATCTGGTGGGGCTTCTACTTCCAAATGGTGTTTTCTTTGTAGTGCCAGCTGTCCTCAGTATGGTGGTATCCTGTGGGATCATAACAGACTTCTTTGTGCTCATGCCCATTCATATTTGGGTATCTGTTCCCATCATGTCCTCTGATAATGGAGCCCTCTAGGTATGGATATCTTCTGCTGTCTTCCCCTAGATCTCAAGGCAGTGCTAAGCAATTCAAGCTTAGGTCTCATAATACTTTTGATGAGCATACCACCAATTTCTCCCCATATCTACTTTTCATTACATTAAAAAAGACTTACTTTGTTTTATTTTGTGTGTATGAATGGTTTGTCCGCTTGTATATCAAGGCACCACATACACGCCTGGTGCCTCTGTGTTGTATCCCCTGGAACTAGTGTTGCAGATGTCTGTGAGTCACCATGCGCGTGCTGGAGATGGAACCTGGGTCCTCTGTAAGACCAATAAGTGCTCTTAACCACTGAACCATCTCTCTAGCTCTTTTTCCAGGTCTCTTTTACAGTGATGCAAAGTTAATCAGCTCAAGTAGGGAGGCCAGGCAACTTCCAGCCCTTTTGCTGTCTTCATTAATATTCATTTTGAGGCTTTATCTTATTAGTGCCATCACCATAAACAACAATAAAAAGTCTCTCTTTTGATATAAAAAAATGTAAACCTATCCCTCCCATCTACAGACAAAAATAGATACCTATATGCGGCACTGCATTAAAAAAATGAAAAGAAACATGTTTAGGATTAGCTCTGACTTCAAGGTACAGATAACAGAAGATGGCCCTTCTGTTAGCTCTACAGATGCCATGGTTTGGATCACACAATTACTTAGTTGTCATTATTCAAGCTAATATGGAAACTTGGATATCCAAAGTACCCAAACTCCCTGTTTCAATTTTTTTTTTTTCTAATTCAACTGGGCAGTGTGCTTCTGATTCAGTTAGTTAAAAATTTGTTAAGGCATGCCATCAATGAAAGGGATGAGCCAGGACAGCTCAGTTCAAATGAGAAACAGCTTAACAAAGCAGACGAGTGTGTTGTGTTTTAGATGCTGTTTTGTTGAGACATTTGTGAACAATGAATAGCTTGAGGGCAAAATATAATCCACCCACAGCCATGAGTAACTGAACACCATGCACCAACACTTACAAGTTTCTCAAAAGAATCAAATAATATTTAAACGATGTTCATTTCTCTTCCAACAACCTCCTCTAAAGAAGAAAGGGATAGGTATTAGCACTATCATTTTATATATAATATATATATATGAACAAAGATTCTGGGAGAAGGTGACTATACTAGGCTCTTAAGTCTGTGGCTTAAAACTTGCCTTGCTGTATTGCTGTGGATATCGCTTTGTGTAAATAAAGTTCTGATTGGCCTGTGGCCAGGCAGGAAGTATAGGCGGGACAAGAGAGAAGAGAATTCTGGGAAGTAGAAGGTTGGAGAGAGACACCGCCAGCCGCCGCCATGAGAAGCAACATGTAAAGACACTGGTAAGCCACAAGCCATGTGGCAAAGTGTAGATAAGCAGAAATGGGTTAATTTAAGATAGAAGAAGTAGATAACAAGCAGCCTGCCACGGCCATACAGTTTCTAAACAATGTAAGTTTCTGTGTGCTTTCTTGGTTGGGTCTGAGCAACTGTGGGACTGGTGGGTAAGAGAGATTTGTCCTGACTGGGCCAGGCAGGAAAACTCTAACTACACTGTATATATAATGTTAGTAAAAATGTGAACTTCTGGTTGTATTTACACATTAAAAATTTGAGGTTACTTTACATTTATGCACTTTTGATCTTGATTTCCTAGTTTTTTTGAAAACTCTGTTTGGCACTCCTACTCCTGTGAATACTGAATTTGGAAATGCTTTCAGTGTGTTTTGTAGTTTAACTGTGAAAGAGAAATGATTGATTCATCTACTACAACCCAACAAAACAGCAGAAGTTGCTCAAGATCTTTGTGACACTGTTGGTGATGCTCTCTTCTAAGCATCTCCCTTTCTTATTTTAGGTTCCAAGAAAACTCAGCTAATGGAAAAATCTGCCAGACGGTGGTGGCACACACCTTTAATCCCAGCACTCGGGAGTCAGAGCCAGATGGATCTCTCTGAGTTTGAGGCCAGCCTAGTCTACAGATCGAGATCCAGGACAGGCACCAAAACTACACAGAGAAACCTTGTCTCAGAAAAAAAAAAAAAGAAAGAAAGAAAGAAAAAGAAAGAAAAATCAAGGAACCAAACATGATAAAACAAAAGTCCCAAAGAGCCACCGTCTCCTCTTCCCAGCTTATCACTAGTTAGATAACATTAGGTAATGGTATCTTAGTTACTGCCTGTGATTTCCCCAATTGGTGGACCCACTAACACCAATTAGTGTGCATAGTTAGCGGAGCTGCATACAGAATCCCAAAGCCGTGGAAGCTAATGCCACCAATGAGGCTTCACTGCAGAGCACACTCTTCTTAGGAAGATTATTCATTGTTTGAATTGGTATTTTCATGTTGAAGTCTTACGATGGAAGACTTGACTGGGTCCTAATGTAATTTTATTTTTATTTAAGTTGATAAAGAAGTCATACTTACCTCTGCTCCTTAAACCTGCATACATCAAAATAGATGTAGGTTTTGGTCATTAATCAAATTGATGTGCACTGAAGATGATATAAAATTAATAAAAGTGAGTGATAACTGCTTCCATGAGTTGTTTTAGCATCATACTTACAGTCTACAGTAGAGAATTCGTTAAATGAAACCTTCCAAACATTTGTGATAAGATCTATTATAGAAAGGAGACCTTTCACATTAGTGAGGCAATAGGGGAAGTTAAGCTGTATTTATCTTGTTAATGGATAATTATATATATAGAAAATATACCAGACCTACTTATCTACTAGATATTGCCTTTCATTTGTGTTTATGACAAGGGCACACACACTCAGGGTGAAAGGAGTTGAATATATATTATTTTGTGTTGTAATTGCATGCATACTTAACGCTGGCTTTTCTGTGTTGCGGCTATGAAAGCAAAGCAAAGCAACCAGCCTGGGATGTAAATGGAGCGAGCCTAAGTCTTAACTTGTATAGGAGCTAAGGGAACCAACTATATAGCCAAAGAGTGTGTAGTAGTATATGTTAAAATATCCCCTTGTGAATTTTTCCTAGTAAAATATTTGCTTTATGTTTAATTTACAAATTATGTTTTCATATTTATTCAAAAAACATGAGTTAAAAGATGATCGGAAACACTACTGCAAAATCCATTCTAACATTCACTCTGGTTTTGTGACCAGCCCTTGGTCTATAGGATAATGCAGGAAAGGAGGCCTGGGATAAAGTCAGGTTTATTCAATATAGTGCACTCACGATACAGAAACCAATCAGTGATCCAGCTGCTGATCCAGATCTTGCTGCCTATTCATTCCCAAGGGAGATAGGGAAGGTCTGGAGAAGGTCACCAAGCTTTGGCTTCAGTAAGCCCTCCACAGTCCCAGAGAGAGCTCGTGACCCTTCCCCCCATTCTACCCTTACCCCCACCCCCCCCCCCGGATCTTATCGAATCGCCAGAGAAGACCACGCCCATTGGACCAAGCCGCCTCATACAACTGGCTATCAGACCGAATTCCCACAACAATAGGAAATAAATATGGGCTTGATAATTGGTCTTTAAAATGGCTGGATCCTGCTTTCTAGTGACTGGATTTGTCTTTCTTCAATGTATCTACTTGAAAACACTATGCAGCAAAACATGAAATCTTTTTTTTTTTTCCTACTGTAGTAGGAAAACGTAAGGACACTGTTTAGAAGACTAAACTTGTAGCACGTGTTTCTATTATATTTCTATATGCAACAAATATTTCTATTGAAGCCTTGACATTGGGCTTTGGGGAAGACCATTTGTAAAATGGTGGGCCATAGCAAAATAGGAACCCAGGAACTACACAGCATACAAGAGCAATACCACTCTGGTTGAATTGATGCATTCTAATTTTGGCCTCCAGATTTGTACAGCTATTGCATCTGTAATGAAGAGGGAAGCTTTGATGCTTTGGTTTACTTTAGGCTAAGGAAGATTGGAGCTGTGTTCTCTTGACACTCAACTTCTACGGCAGCCAGGGAGAGACTCTAATGTTGACATTTTGAAAAAGACCATACTGAAAATAAGCTAAGTGGGTTGGCAACATGTACTGGCTGGTTTTGTGTGTCAGCTTGACACAAGTTAGAGTCACCAGAGTTGAGGAAATAAATGCCTTCATGATATTCAGCTGTGAAGCATTTTCTCAAGTAGTGATCAATGGGGGAGGACCCAACCCCTAATGGGTAGTGCCATCCCTGAGTTGGTGGTCCTGAGTTCTATAAGAAAGCAGACTGAACAAGTCAGGGGAAGCAAACTAGTAAGCAGCACCCCTCCACAGTTTCTGCATCAGCTACTGCCTCTAGGATCCTGCCCTGTTTGAGTTCCTGTCCTAACACCCTTCAATAATGAATGGCAATATGGAAGTATAAGCCAAATAAACCCTCTTCTCCCCAGCTTGCTTTTTGGTCATGGTGTTTCATCACAGCAATAGATGAAACCCTAACTAAGACAGTAGATAGTTTATAATGAGAAGAATACCTGACTTTTTCTTTTTTTACATCTGTCTATCTGTCTATCTATCTATCTATCTATCTATCTATCTATCTATCTATCTATCTATCCATACACCTATCATCTCTCTGTGGTGGTTGAGGAGGGAGAAGTGAGAAATATGTAGATAAAAGTATATAGGAGAGAGACAGAAACACAGAATAGCTTGGGAAGACCTGGATACTAATACACTGGCCCCTTCTGTCTCTACTAAAGGGCTTTTAAAGGAATACCAAGGGGTAGAGCAAAAGACCTTCCCCCAGCACAGCTAAGTGTAGACCATCCCAACTACCTGGTGACGTTGCATGTGGTCCAGCCATCCCCTAACACAGCTCTGCTGTGTAAAGCAAGCTCATATTTCACTAGAAAACCTTTGTGGGCTCCCACAGGTGGTTTGAAAGCAAATGGCCCCCATCGAATCATAGGGAGTAGTATTATTGGAGGTGTGGCCTTACTGGAGTAGGTGAAGCCTTATTAGAGGAAATGTGTCACAGGAGATGGGCTTTGAGGTTATAGAAGCTCAAGTCAGGCCCAGTGTTACTTTCTCTCCTACTGCCTACCAATCCAGATGTAGAACTCTCAACTACCTCTCCAGCACCATGTCTGCCTGCATGCTACCATGCTTCCCTCCATGATGACAATGGACTAAACCTTTGAACTGTAAGCTGGCTCCAATTAAATTTCTCCTTATTATGGTTATGGTCATGGTGTCTCTTCATAGCAACAGAAAACCTAACTAAGACACTATCTGACATCTCTCTCTCTCTCTCTCTCTCTCTCTCTCTCTCTCTGTATATATATACATATATATATATAACCATATATCATATATAATCATGTATTATTGTATATATTAATCATCTATCTTATCATCTATGTATCTATCAATTGTTTATATAACTACCATCTATATCTCTGTCATCTATCTATCTAATCATCTGTTCACTAATTCATTCATTTAATGTGTGCACATGTGCCATGGTGCACCTGTGGAAGTCAGAAGGGAACTTGCAGAAGCTGACTCTTTTCTTTCAGAATGTGGGTTACTGTAACTTTCACAATGTGCGTTACTGTAATCAAACTCAGATGAGCAGTCTTCATGACAAGTGTCTTTACCTACTGAGTCATCTCACCGGCCCAGAAATACTTTCTGAGTGGCAGCATAAATGAAAACAGAAAGTGTGTGTATATGATTAGATGAATAATCCAAAGCTGACACTAATGCTTAACTGGAAGGAGAAAGAAGAAGAAGAAAGTAGGAGAAATAGGAGAAAAGAGAATAGAATAGTTCTGGTGATAACCCACTGAGTGAGATCTTTGTTAGGTTTTGCTCCACATCCTTGTATTCATTTAAATGCTCATAATACACCAACACAGAGTGCTATGTATCATCATTTTATAGGTGAGGGAGCTAAATCACAGAAAGGTTAAACAATTTGATCAAGAGCTAACAAATGACCATTCTCATGAACAAATCCCATTGATGAATAGCAATATAATAAGTATGTTGATTACTGTGGCAGATGGGACTAGAGTACCTATTTTTTAATTCATGATATATATCTATATATCTCTATCTATATTATGCTCTCCAAGTTTTCAGAAGCAGATTTAAGTGAAGAAGCTTTATTTTTCATTTGAGACACATGCAGCTTTGTTAGAGAATGTTCTTATCTAAAGTACATTTGTTTAAGTGCTTTGCCCGATCCCGAAAGTGCAGGCAGTGCGAAATCAGAACAAGGTTAGGCTCCTGGAGACTGGAAGGTAACCAAAGGCTTAATTTAGAAGTTAGAGCATTGAAATGCAGGATGAATAATGAGGGTATGAGACCTTTTCGGTTTGGCAGGCAAACAAAGCAAGATGTTGGTTATAAATGCCACACTTGCAGGTTTCCACATAGAGCTCTATTAAAAATAAGGTGGGTTGGGAAGCTGAATTGGAAGGAAGTTTCACTTCTCAGAGGACTTTGGTAGGAATGTGGCCTATTCCATCTTGTCACAGCCTTGAAATGTTTTAGGGGAAAACAGAGCAATGGGTTAAGGAGCGGGATGCGTGATGATGTCAGTCAGTGGAACAGCAGTATCATTCCATTTGGAGAACAAAATAATTTGCATCAGGCTCATGTAGACTAAGAAAATCGATTAAGAAGGTGCTGCAAGCATGGGTTAAAAAAACCCTCACACAGGTTGATGGCTCAGGGAATGTAGAAGAAGATATGGATCAATAATTGCTTTGTGAAAGATTAATTTTCTTGGTTTTTTTTTTGTGTGTGCATGTATGCACATGTGTATGTAGGTGTCAGCAGAGTCTAGAAGACAGTGTTGGATTCCTTGAGGTCCAGGAGGTTGTAAGCTTCCTGATGTGGGTGCTGGGAACCAAACATAGATCCTCTGGAAGAGTAGTGTGGCTCTTAACTGCTAAGCTATCTCCCCAGCCCCTGTTTCTTTTGTTTTCTGTGTGAGTTTTTGTCTACATGGGAGGACATAGACACAGATGCTTTTTGACTCTCATGTTCTTTCTGAGTGGTGAGAAAGAAGCTGAAGGGAGAGAAGGGGGTGAAGTCAGTTATAATTGAGATGTGAAGAAAGGGTGTAAAGGGAAAGAGGAGAAAGGGAGGGTAATTGTGGGGTGAAGACAGACTCGGCATATTTTCACTCCTATGCAGAATCTTGATTTAAATATATAGATAGGACATAAAAGAGGAAGGGGGAAATTTGGGGAGAGGAAGGGGACCAGTTGGAGTCAAGAGGGATAAAAATGGAGGATAGTGTGGGAGTAGGGTGGGGTTGAATATGGACAAAGTAGAATGATATAGATGAAAATATCATAGTGAAACCATTATTTTGCTGTTAACCATAATTTAGTATGAATAGAGAAAACAGTGCTTCTGTATAGGGAGAGAAACAAGGATCAGAAAAAAAGAATCAAGTAATTTGTTTAGTACCACAAAACTAGGGAATGATAACATAGAGACAGAATTGGAAGACATCTTTTAAAAATGATTCTTGAACTCCATTTAGAAAATGTTCTTTATTGTTGAGAATTTAATACATATACAGAAAGACAGTATCCCCCCCCCCACTTATTTCTTCCACCCAACTTATTCTCCTTTCAGTTTCTTTTTGTCTTATATACAACTCATTAAGTTCAATTAGTGCTGCCCATGTATGCATAGCTGTGGGGTCACCCACTGAAACATGGGAAACCTACCAGTGGTCACATCCTCAACAAATAATGCATTCCCCACCCCTGCAACTGCCAATATTGAGCTCTATACATTTCCACCTGTTAGGAATGTTTAAGATCTGAATACAGGGCTTAGACTTCAACTTAGTAATAGAACACTTACCCAATATGCATGACATCCTGGATTTAATCTAAGTTGACCACACTCCAGTGGAAGGCCGTATATCCATGAATATATGGACAGCACAACTTGGACTTGATGGGTGAAAAAAAGGTGACACAGAGTTGGGTGGGTGAGGAATGGAATGGGGGTGTATCTGGAAGGAGTTGGGGGAGAAGATGTACATGTTCAAAGTACAAAATTATCAAGATCTATATCTGAACACAATTGAACATTGAATTAAAAACAAATCCAATTCTAAGATTACCTAAAACAGACTCACAATGATATAACATTCCCACACATACAAAATGATCCCAAATAACTCAAATAATCCAATATGCTATAACAAAGGATAAGAGTTATCTAAAAAGACTGAGTCACAGGCTCATGTCAGCAGTCTCAGCACTCAGGAGAAGGAGGCAGTAGGATCAAGACCATCCTGAGCTATATAGCAGGTTGCAAGACAATACAGATTGTTGGAAGAGGCTTTGTCTCATAAAGCAAAGCAAAGAAAGCAAACAGAAACACCTCCTCAAATGCTGATTGGGAATGATCTTTCTGTCACTGGTGACTAGTTTTTTCTCTCACTTACACAGCAGTTGATATAAACATAATTGTTTTCCTCCAAAATTTGCATTTTATAGCTCTAGCTTTTCAGAATGTGACTTATTTAGAGAGAGAGCCTTAATGTAAAGAGGTGATTAGTTTAAAATGAGGAAGCAATATAGGATCTAGTACAACTTGAGTAATATTCTTAGTATGAAGAGGAAATTCACAATTCTGTTTGCATATGGGAATGATCATATAGGTAGTAAGAGGCAAGTCATCCACAGTGACCCTGCGAGGAAACCAGCCCTGAACACACCTTCATCTTGGCCTTCTAGCCTCCAGCATCATGAAAAACTACATATCTGTTTCATAAATCTCTGTGTATATGATGTTTTGCTACAACAGCTCTAACAAGTGATACCCACATCCAGGAAGTTCAAGATTTCCACTGTTTCCTCTCAATCTCTCTCATAACTCTCTTTAGAGATACTTATTAAGTTTCTATTCCTGGAAATAATCAAATCATAACTTTATATCAAAATCAAATTGCCCAGTAACTGATATATTTCAGTAGCACAAAAGGGATGAGAATCTCTGTGGCGGTATTGTTCCCCAAATATTGTGTACCCTAATAAACTTATCTGGGATCAGAGAACAGAACAGCCACTAGATACAGAGGCTAGAAAATGGTGGCACTCATGCCTTTAATCTTAGCATTCCAGAGGCAGAAATTTGTCTGGATCTCTGTGAGTTCAAGGCCACACTGGAAACAGCCAGATGTGGTGACTTATGTCTTTAATCCCAGGAAGTGATGGCAGGAGACAGAAAGGTATTTAAGGCGTGAGGACTAGGAACTAGAGCTGGTTAAGCTTTTAGGCTTCTGAGCAACAGTTCAGCTGAGGTTGCTTCTGAATGAGGACTCAGAGGCTTCCAGTCTGAGGAAACAGGACTAGCTGAGGAATTGGCAAGGTGAGGTGGCTGTGGCTTGTTCTGCTTCTCCGACCTTCCAGCATTCACCCCAATACCTGGTACCGGGTTTGATTTTATTAATAAGACCATTTAAAATTCCTGCTACAAATCTCCAAATGTTAAAATTTAGTCCTCAGCATTTTCCAACCATGCTCCTTCAATGCCAATCACTAGAGAGATCTGTGAACATGAGCAAGACTGTTTGGCTTTTCATGCATTACATTATTTGTCTATCCTGTGCCCTTCACCATTCACTGTACAACACTTTCTGTTATATTTATTGTGGGGTTTTTAATATGAAGTTGTCACTCTCAAAAATCCCATGATATCTCGCTATGGAGAACTGTTAAATGATCTTGAAGGAGCTAATTGATTGGACTTTTGAGAGCCTGGTTTATTTTCATTTTATAAATGAAACAATATTGATAAACTGAGAGTTTCACACATGAATAACCTGTATTTACATTTTTACCCTTCCCCTCCCCCTTTTCCAGTATTACGTTTATTTATTTATTTTCTGGGGGTGCATATGTGGAGGTAAGTGGACAACTTGGGGGACTCGGTTTTCTCCTTGCACTAGTAGGGTCCTTCAGACCAAAGGGATGTCTTCAGGCTTGGGGACAAGCACCTTTACACACTAAGCCATCTTGCCAGCCTCTCTTTTCACAAATTTTCTCTTCCTTAAAATTTATGAGCATGTTATATTCAGGAAGATCTATCTATATCCATATGTGGAGAGCCACAGAGGTTTCCCAGTGAGTCCTTACTCAGGATCAGAGAATCTTGGCTTGCCTTACCCAGCAGGGCTGCATAATGGAATGATTTGACCACGGGTGTGGTTACCAGGTGTTTGGAAGGGTCTGCACTTGGCTGTACAGTGTGCTTTGATCTTGCAAGGGGGAGGTCTTTTGTTCCTCCCCTGGGCATATTACAAAAAGTTCTTTTCAATAAAGGACGAGGCTGTTGGGTACTGATCCAGGCCCTCCTGAAGCTATCCTTTGGTCAGCTAGGTCTGTCTTTCTATCTATTATTTCTTAATTCCTCTCTCCTCCACCTAACAATCCTTCAAAAGGCGGGAGCTGGACTCCTACATCCATATAAATGTATGTATGCAATAACAATTAGTGAAATAAAGAGGCCGTGAATTTGAAGGAGGTGGGGAAGGCTACATATGAGACTGGAAGAAGGAAAGGGAGAAATGTAATTATAAAAAAATTTAACAAAAAAAATTAAAAATGGAAAATCAGATAATTAGAGGAATGGAATAAAAGAGCTGAAAAATTAATCTTCAAATTTACATAAGGTGAACTTGCTTCTGTGAAATATGAATAAAACTTAAAAATCTTATGTATAATTTACTTGTTCATTTAGACATACATACATAATACATGAATAGTTTGCTAATTTAGAAACACTTAGGAACCTGACTCTGACATTTTAAAAAGAGATTTAGTTCAAGCAATCCGTGTGTGTCTTTGCCATCAGCATCTTTATAGTCAACGGGAGGTTTTCCAGGGAGTATCCACTGAGTGTGAGTATGAATTATGACTCCAGTTCTCACCCACAGCTCCTCATCTTTCTCAGCTCATAGATTTGCAAACATTCTCTACACGTTATCAGGATCAACAAGACAAGGTTTCCTAATTTGCATTCACGTGAAAAGTGCAGACAAATTGGTAAAGGTTGCAGAGCTGAAAGAGTCATTAATAATGTGTGGAGCCAGCATATCCAAGTTCACCAAATGTGAGCATTCTGAGCTTACACAGCTCAATATAAGTAGCTGCTCCCATGGAGAGTATATATATTGTGCCTCTATTCTCTTAATGCTTGAGGTTTAATCACTGTCTAGATGCTCTGGATTGCCTTTTGAGACCTTTTGTAAGAGATTCAAATCACAGTGATGGCCTATTTGGAAAGGCATGTGGCTGTGGTGAGCGTATCAGTAGGAGTTTCTCTCTGTCTCTGTGTGTGTGTGCGCGTGCGCGCACACACATGTTGGGGATTGAGCTCAGAGTCTTGCACAAGCTGAGGCATACCTTTAGCCCTAGAATAGCTTTAGGTAGATTGATCTGGTAATTTGATGGAAGATCATTTTGTGATGGTTATGTTGGGTAACTACATAACAGAGTAATCTAGAAATGTCTACCTTTCCTCAGTTTTCACGTTGTTAGGTGAAATCTCTGGGATGTAGTGATACTCACTTTAAGTCATTAAGCTGGTGGTGATGACATTGACATCTTTACTTCTATCTACATTTTTTTGAGATAAGTGCTTTTTAATAGCACTTATGATATTATATTGCCATCAAAAAATCCTCACTCATACAGCATTAGGATATTGATGCCTTATTATAAGTCTACTGCTCTATATTCCTAATATCTACACATAACCACTTACTATAATGCCTTTTAAAAGCTTTGATTTGTCTTCATATACATATATTTATTTTTTTTAAATTAATTTTTAATGGATGTATTAGTATTTATTAACATATTTCATAGTCCAAGAAACTTTACAGAGACTGTGTGACTTTTAAAATAATAGGTTAACTAGCTGTCATCATAGAGCCTTTGTCCAGTGACAAATAGAGGCAGATACAGAGATCCATGGCCAGGCACCAGGCTGAGCTCCGGGAATCCAACTGATGAGAGAGGGGAGATACTGTAGGCGAGGGATGTCGAGATCATGATGGGAGGACATGCAGAGATGACCAGCCACTCTAGTGAAAGCCCATGAACTGTGGACTGGTGGCTGTGGAGTCCCTATGGGACTGGACTAGGCTCTGTGGATATGGAAGCCGGTTGTTTGGCTTGAACTGTTTGGGGGCACCCAGGCAGGTGGATCGGGATCTGTCCCTGGTCTATGGGCAGGCTTCTGGAATCCGGTGCCTGTGGTGTGACACCTTGCACAGCCTTGGTGCAGTAGGATGGGGCTTGGACCTGCCTAGGCTCAGTGTGCTGAGCTCTGCTGACTCCCCATGGGAGACCTTGATTTGGGGGATGTGGGGATGCAGGGTGGCTTGGAAAGGAGGGCTGGCAGGTGGGAGGAGGAAAGGGGGGTTTGTGGATAGCATGTGGAGTGAGTAGAAAATTTCTTAATAAAGAAAAATGGAAAAAAATAATAGATTAACAACATTGGAGGTACAACATATACATGTAACAAAATTTGAACTTACTTTATAAATTTTTCATGCCTCCCTTTAAACATTCTTCCAGAAGAAAGATTATTTGATTGGTTGTCCTTTTTTTAAATTTTTTAAACCAGACTTTATTTTAAAAATGATTTTAGGATTATAGGAATACTAACAGTGTAGTACAGAGTTCTCTTACTTACCCAGTTTCCTTTACTTTGAAGTGGTGAGGTAATTGTAGTGAACCAATACTGATGAATTATTATTAATTAAATTCTGCAGCTTATCTGGCTTGCCTTAGTTTCACCTGTTGTTTTACAAATCTGTGATCCTGTTGAGAATGGGAGACTGCACTCGGATGTCATGTCCCCAAGGCCCTTCTGAACTAAGACATCAACTCAGGCTTTGTTTTTGATGTCCTTGAGAGTTTTAAGGAAGACCACTCGTGGATTATTTTTAATATTCAATAAAATCATTTAATAGCAATAGCAAAAACATCACATAGCTAGCTTAACATATTTCAGAGTCCAGTGATTACAGTGATCATGCAAACAAATACATGATCAGTTCCAAACTTTATGCATCTCAGTGAACTTCTAGTTTCAATGGCCATTCTGAAGCCATGGAGTCTCACTTAAGATTTTATACTTCCAGCGGGGCGATGGTGGTCCATGCCTTTAATCCCAGTACTCAAGAGGCAGAGCCAGGTAAATCTCAGGCTGCCATTTTGTCCTTTTGATGGTGCCCTTTGCCTTATAGAAGATTTTCAGTTTCATAAGGTCCCATTTATTAATTGTTGATCTTAGTGCCTGCACTGTTGGTATTCTGTTCAGAAATCAACTCCTGGGCCAATATGTTCAAAGCTGATCCCACTTTCTTTTCTATCAGGCTCATTGTGTCTGGTTTTATGTTGAGGTCATTGATCCACTAGGATTTGAGTTTTGTGCAGGGTGAGAGATAGGGATCTATTTGCTTCCTTCTACGTGCAGATACCCATTTAGACCAGCACCATTTATTGAAGATGATCTCTTTTTTTCCAGTGTGTATTTATGGATTCTTTATAAAAATCCATAGGTGTGTGGATTTAATTGTGGGTCTTCAATTCCATTCTATTGATCAATGTGTCTGTTTTTATGTTAGTGTCATGTGGTTTCAATTACTATAGCTCTGTAGTACAGTTTGAAATCAGGAATGGTGATACCTCCAGCATTTCTTTTATTGTTCAGGAGTGTTTTAGCTATCCTTTGTTTTGTTTTGTTTTGTTTTTGTTTTTTGTTTTTTAAGACCTGTGGAGAATTGTGTTAAATTTGTTGAGGATTGCTTTGAATTAGTAGATTTCTTTTCTTTTCTTTTCTTTTCTTTTCTTTTCTTTTCTTTTCTTTTCTTTTCTTTTCTTTTCTTTTCTTTTCTTTCTTTCTTTCTTTCTTTCTTTCTTTCTTTCTTTCTTTCTTTCTTTCTTTTTAAACCACGTTAATCCTACTGATGCATGAGCTTGGGTGATTTTTGTATCTTCTGATATCTTCTTCAATTTTTTTCTTCAAAGACTTGAAGTTTTTGCCATACAAGTCTTTTACTTGCTTGGTTAGTGTTACCCCAAGATATTTTATATTATTTGTGGCTATTGTGAAGGGTATTGTTTCTTTGATTTCTTTCTCAGTCCATTTGTCATTTGTATATAGGAAGTATACTGATTTTTTGAGTTAATCTTTAAAAACACTTTTCTGAAGGTGTTTGTCATCCATAGGAATTTACTGGTAGGATTTTTCAGGTCACTTATGTATACTATCATATCATCTGCAAATAACAATACTTTGACTTCTTCCTTTACTATTTCTATCCCCTTGATTTCCTCCCATTGTCTTCTTGCTCTAGCTAAAACTTCAAGTACTATGTTGAATAGATAAGGAGAGAGTGGACAACCTTTTCTTGTTCCTGATTTTAGTGGAATTGCTTTGAGTTTCTCCCCCATGTAATCTGATGTTGGCTATGTCTGCTGTAACCTGCCTTTATTGTGTTTAGTTGTTCCTTGTATCACTAATCTTCCAGGACTTTCATCATGAAGGGGTGTTGGATTTTGTCAATGGCAGTTTTGGCATGTAATGAGATGATCATATTTTTTCTCTTTCATTTTATTTATATGGTGGATTACATTTACTGATTTTTGTATGTTGAACTATCCCTGCATCTCAAGGATGATGTCTACTTGATCATGTTGGATGATGTTTGATGTGTTCTTGGATTCAGTTTGTAAGTATTTTATTGAGCATTTTTGCAACATGGTTGTTGTGGAATATTAATTTAAGATGTGTTACATTCATTTATGCTGTGGAATATTTGTTTAATGATGCAAAGATGTGTTTACATTTGTTTGATTAAATAGAATTAACCTGGCGTCAGGAGGCTGAGTCAGCAACTAGCTGACAGGAAATGGTAGAGAGGAACCATGTGTAGCTAGGGTTTTTAAGCAGGGGCTGAGCAGAAGGATGCTCAATTTTGGGGGAGGAGCAAGAACAAAGGGAGGAGGACACTAGGGGCCAGTCATCCAGCCACAGAGTAAGAGTGAAAGAAAGTAAGATATACAGAACAGAGAATGATAAAAGCCCAGAGGCAAAAGGTAGATGGAATAGTTTAAGTTAAGAAACACTGGCTAAAAACAAGCCAACCTAAGCCCAGGAATTCATAAGAAAGAATAAGACTCTGTGTGTGTATTTATTTGGGAACTGGGTGGCAGCCCTCACAAGAACCAAAAGGGTAAAACAATAAAAACAACCAACAACATATGTTCATGAGAGAAATTGTTCTGTAATACATTTTTTGTTGAGTCTTTATGTGGCTTGGGTCTTTGTTAATTACCTTTTTATGTACTTATGAAAAGAAAAGAAAAACAAAAAGAAAAAAAAACTATGACAGAGTTAAAAACAAAATAAAATAGCTTTACCTCCTCTTTCATGAGTCATGTGTGGCTATGCCATTTGTCCTCTCCTTCCCTATTGCCTAATATTCCTCTTTTTCAGTTTTCCTTCTAAATGTTGTACTGCCCATACTTACACCCATTAACAGGCATCTGTGACAAGGTAGGATCCACATAGCAAGGACAACATGTGCCTTTTTCTTGTTGAGTGTGGGTCTTCTGTAATATTATGCTTTCCACATTTTCCTTAGCCATTCCCTTGTTGATGGACATCTAGGCTGGTTCCATTTCTTTGCTACAATAAATGCAACAGTGATAAACAGGGCTACATGAATATTTATATGATAGGAATAGGGTTTTCTGAGTATGCACCCACGAGTGGTATGAATGTTTCCTATGGTTGTCCAGTTTTTGAATTTTTGAGAAACCACAACTGATTTCCATATAGCTGACTCAATTTGCACTCACACCAGCAGTGAAGCAGGATTCCTCTCTCCCCACATCCGCTCCAAATTTTGTTGTGAATATAGTCCTTCCACTGAGAGTAAGGTGCTATCTCAGAGTCATTTTAATTTGCATTTCTCTGATGGCTGGGAAGGCTGATGTTGAACACTTTAAAAAATTGTTGCTGGCCTTCCCCCACCCCTACTTCTAAGTTTTTCAAATTAGATACACATGAAATTTAATGAGACAATAGTTCGTACAAGGTTTTTTCCTACTATTTCTTGTGAACTCTGTGGAATATGTTCCTACACCTCTAAGTAACATTCCCCCCCCCCCCCCCCCCCACTTCTTGGCTTCTCGGTCTGAGGCATCACCTGCACACTTCCAACTGTGGAATTTAGGGATTCACCTCACTTTCCCCATGGTCCCTTCTGACTGCCCAAGTGCCACTTCTCAACACACATCTCCTTGACAGAGTTAAATGCAATGGAGTGGAGCCCATGGAACATCTCGATCATTGGTTTTCTGTGTGCAACATTTTTTGTTTTCCCTGGAGGCTGTAATTGCCTCAATATCCTCTTAGGATGTTGAGATGCATCAAGGGGCCGTCAGTTTTATCTTCCTGAAGGACTCATTCTCTGAAGCACTCTGTGACTTACTCCAATCCTTACTGTTTTTCTTCTCTGCTGGGCTACAGTTGTGTCAGAAGCTCTTGCCACCATCCCTGAAAATTGTAGTTTCCTTTCTGCTGAGTGTACACTGACCCCTCAACTTCTTATCTTTCTCTTCGCAAGCTTATGTGTTCCATTTGATGGAAGTCCATTCTCATCTAGGTTCCCTGGAAAGGCAGGAAAACTGCAAAGAAATTCCAAATGTTTCCATTGACATTTAACCTTCACACTTAATTTTGATGTTGGGTTAATGAACATGCACCCCCTTTCACAGTTATTACAACAGTTCTTTAAAGTTCTGGTGGTTGTGGATCTAGATGTGTGACAGTATTTTGACTGGCATAGCTTGTTTTTTTAAATAAACTCCTTCTTCTTGAGTTTCTCATTTCAGTGATGGTATATTAAGTTTAAAGAATTCTTTCTAAGTGGCAATGCTCATGATCCCATTGTTTCTATCTGTGTGCATGCAGTAGCTTATTTTGTCTCAAATATAATCATTATTTTTATATTTTCTGCCTCTTAATCAGTAGACATTCTTTCCTCCAAGTTGTATTATTATTATTATTATTATTATTATTATTATTATTATTATTATTTTGTAGTGCGGGAGATCAAACCTAGGGCACTACACATGCAAGGAAATACTACTCCTGAACTGCATCTAGCCTCTCCCATGTTTATTAAGATGGGATCTCACTATATAGCTCAGGTTGGCCTCATATTCATAGCCCTCCTGCCTTTGCCTCCTGAGTCACTGGCATGAGTCATTTGCTAGCTTCTTAAAGACTTACTGAGATATCAACAGTGTTTTCTCCTTTTCTTTAGAGAATAAAGGTCCTAAAAAACTAGTTAGAAGGTGAGAAAGTGACTGTGGTAGATGTTCTGTGGTTTGACATATGATGAAGATTCTGGGCATGGCTTTTTGTATGTGTATCTCTTATGTTAGTGTTTTCCAGATCTTGTATCTTAATTCTGTTTTCTGAAGATGACACTGCAAATATCTTTCTTGTAGGAGAAGGTCCATCAGCCACTAGCATTCTAATGTCTAAGTAGGGAGCTTGCACTGAGGTCTGATTTTCACTAATCACTGAGTGCTCATCTCCCTGAGTTTGACTCAGTCCTTTGAGCCACACCTGTTTCTGATGTTGATCAAATCCACAGCAAAGTAAGAAAGTATGTTTCAAGAATTGCCTCTCCAGACGTTGGAACACTCCATCCTGAATGGAATGTTTCTATCAAATCCTTCCATTCACAGATCAGGGAACTCTGCAGAAGAGTAGATAGAAAGTAGAAGAAACCAAGGAAACAGTGCCTTCTAAACACAACAGGACTGATGCCCATAAGAACTCACAGAGACTGGAAGCATGCACAGGGCCTGCAGAGGTCTGGGCTGCTGAGGTCCCAGTGCTGAGAGAAGAAGTGGACACAAACTCTCATCCTTAACCCAGAAGCAATCTCCAGTTGATAATTGATTGTAAAGGAAAAGTTATTTTTCTCCAACTGAGTCTCACTGTGTATTGAAACCACACCTGAGGGCAGGCCCCATGTCTAGAAGTAGATGGCCAACATACAAAAAAGAACTAAATAGTATTTTTGGAGGTTCTTTGTTTCATAATGCTTTGCCTGGGCATTTTTTTTAAACCTTACAGATCTTCTGCTTATATATTATGGTTTCTGATTTTGTTTTGATGAGTAGTTTGTGTATATAAATGTCTCTATATGTTTCTTATACTTTTCCATTGGCTCTTTTTTTTTCTGTTTGTTTGGATCTTTTCTGGTTTGTTTTCATTTTACCTTATTTTCTTATTAATTATTATATTTTAGATACCTGATTTTCTAATAATGAGAGTGAGAGATAAAAGGGTGTGGACTTGGGTGGGTGGGTAAGTGGGGAGGATCTGGTGGAGTTGAGGGAGTGGATACCATAATCAGAATATACTGTATGAAAGAAGATCTATTTCAATTGAAAAAAAAAAAAAAGAATTGCCTCCAAACAATACTCCTTACTTTGGTTCCTTTTCTTATCTGCATTTCCGGTGGGAACTGGTACCTCAGTTCCTGAGAAGTTGGTGGGTTCTGTCATAGGACAGCTTGTGTGTTTGGGCCTCACCCCTAAGCCTTAGAATCCAGTTTCTCACGCATTTTGTCATCACTGCTGCTGATGTTTGCCGCTATCACCTCCTCCTAATCCAGGTTTATGCCTCAGTCTCTCCTTTTTAGTGAGGTTTGAGGATAAAGCAAAGGTATGTTTGTGTTTAATTTTCTGGTCTGATAACTACAAGTGTCAATATTTACTTCTGACCCACTGTAATCTCATTATCTTATACATATTTGCACACGCTTTCAAGTGGTTCTTGAAAATCAAGGCTGCAGCGGCCTTGCAGAGGAATGTGTCTGCCAAAGTCCATATGTAAGAGTCCTCAGGGGAGTGCCATGGGGAGGTGCTTTGAGCTTTTAGTAGGCAGAGCTAAAAGAGGACAGGTCCTGAGAAGGGACTGTGGGACTGTGATCCTTTCTCTCTGCTTCCTGACTCCAGATGTGGTTGCTTGCCTCCCTGTGTGCCATAGCTCCTGGTGCCCTTGCCACCAATAGAGCCACACCATTTTAGACTGGAACCTCCCAAGCTGTGAACTACATACATCACTTCTCCTCATCCAGTTTATTAGATGCCTAAGATAGTTCACTGCTGATGAAGTTGAAGAGTACTGTAAGAGGAAATGAAGATACCTTGTCTACCTTGATGAAAGTCCCAAATGCTTCACTATGCAATTTTTTAGTTCATCTTTAATGCATCATTCATGTACATACAAATTTTCATGTAACATTTTTATGAATTCTTTGAGAATTTCATGCACTGTATTTGGATCACATTCATCCCCTCTCCTCTTCCTAACTTCTCCCAGATCTACCTCCTTATTCCCCCAACTTTATATCCATTAAAAACAAAAAAAATCTCATCAAGTCTGATTTGTGCTGCACATACACTCATGGGTTTGGGCTACCTGGGGCCTCACCTTACCCTTAAGGAAGTCATCAAATGTCACAGTTTCAGTCTGAGGTGCTGGCTCATGAACTCCCTGAATATGAATTCATGCTATAATAGTGACTGACTTGATCATGTGCAAGTAACCACAGCTGCGGTGTGTTTACGAGTGCAGTAGCCATGGCGCATCCTGAACTGTTTGTTCTGGGCCTCCCGGACCTCTGGTTCTTACCATCTTTGTGCTCCCTTTTGTAAGATGGTTCCTGAGCGGTAAGCAGGGATTGATAATAGCTGCCCCATTTATGGCTGAATACCTCACTGACATTTATTCTCTGTACTTTGATCGGTTGTGCTAACACATTTCTTTGAAGGCCACCTAATTTCCAAGGTGTTGAAATGCACCCAAGTATCTCCCATTTGTGCATCCCCACTGGCCACATTTCCTACTTAGCCCACAGCGAACACGTTTCCAGCGGGGCAAGCTCATCTGTTTTAGAGTCAAAGAATGTTGGCCTTCCCTCTGGAGGCAGTCTAGTAAGGGGAGGTTGAAAACCTATTCTGGGTTTGGCTGGACCTAAAGTGTTTCACTTTTCAAAAGTAACTCCTCTGCAGCAGCAGGAACCTGGTTGCATCAGAAAATGATGTGAATTTTACTGATCTGAAAAACAAAAGGAAACATAACAGAAAAACCCACAAAAGCCCTTTCAGTGCTTTGAGAAGCAAGCAGAAAGGTATGATAGCTCTCTCTCAGTGTTCCGTGCAGAAGGAAGTGTAGGCACTTCAAATTAATACTGTCCATCTGTACCGCGATGTGTTCATTGTTCTGATTTGTATCAGGGTCGGTCAGGTGCTAGGAAATCTCCTGCGGATATTCTGTATTCAAAGGAAAACAGTATTTCTGAGGGGTTAATCTCGAAGTATGCTGGAACCTTTCTGATTTGGTTTGATCTGAGATGATGTATTCAAAAGGTATATTTAAGCAGAAAGTGCCGCACAATTTTCTAACTGGATTTTGACACACACTCTTCTTATCTGCATCAAAAAAGTTATTTTATTTAGGTTTAGGTTTCAATCAATTCCTGAAATTCCATGCTAAGAAATGGTGGCCTGGTCTGCCATTGTCCCCAGAATAACCTGGTTGTAGATGGGTTAGAAAAGGTAGGGAACAAACACTGAGACTTTTAGATGTCCCTTCCTCTCAAGTGTGAAGTTTAGGGTGAAAGGATTTTTTTGTTTGTTTGTTTGTTTTTGCAAGTACCAAGGGATGAACGAATCCAGATGCACTGTAATCATGTGAGGCTTTGCTGTATTTCCCTGGACAGTAACTAGCCAGCAGACAATTGCTGCCAGTGGTGGTATGCACACATGGAAATCGAGAAATGTGCTTGTAACCATGTGCTGAATAGATGAGGCAGTACGAAACAGCATCTCACCTTTACTGAATTTGTGCTAATGATTCAACGGCACCATATTTATTTCAAAGTAAAGGCACCTCTTCAGGAGATGCTTTTGTAATTTCTGTGATCACAAAATGGTATGAGTAACATTCACTAGATAAGCAGTTACCCTGACAAAAACTACAGATGCAGGAATTAATTAAGATTAATGAATGCATATATTAATTACCTTAATTATTACGACACATTTGGGATGCAGCTGTCAACAAAAGCTACCTTATAACTGACTGAAATATTTAGGGTTGATTTTTATCTAGTTATAAGTTACATAAGTGAAAATGACTTCGTTTTGCACATAATTCGGTGTATTCTAACAAATAGCTATCCTAGCCATCACATGGGATATTTTATTGTCCTCCAGAGTTGCCTCATAAGACTATCCTCCTTCCTTGGCCTATGCTCATCAGTTGTCTGTTTTCTGCGTCTCACCAGAGAATTGGAATTACAGAGCATCAAGTCAGTCCTTTCCTCCATCTAACACATTTGGGATTCACCTATATTATTAGCACTTTCTGTTTATTATTGACTGCCATTCCTTTGTATGATATAGCACAATTTCCTTATCCACCCACAAGTGGACTGGCATTAGAGTTCTTTCCAGCTTATTATGAATGAACCTGGATTAAAGTCATTTTTTGTGTGTGAACCTAACAGTTTTTATTCTATTGAGTAAATTTCTGTAGAACACATGGGTCATATAATAACTGTACTCTTCCAAAATATGTAGCAGTAGGTGTGTCCTTTGGCTTTCCCAGCTGCAGGGTATGTAAACGGGGGATGTTCCACATCCTCACCAACACTAACTGGGGTTTGTCTAGTCTTGTTGCTATAAATAGCACAGACTGACCATGAATCTGTGGTGCTCCTGTTTCAGCCTTCACAATTCTGGGATAGCATATATGTATATGTAAATATGACCCTGTTGGGCTATCAGTCATTTAATTGTTCTACTTGGTGCCTTGTGGTATCGGAGTTAAGTTTCAGCTTTCATTCTGTGGTTATAAATGATGCCAAAACATCATTGTTCTGTTTACTAGCCGTCTAAATCTCTTTCTTGTGATGTGTCCGTTCAAATATTTTGCTGTTTTTTCACAGTTTAAGTGGTCTTACTGAGATAAGAAGTTCTTTAGATATTCCACAGTTTAGCCTTTTTCTGAGGTGCAGGTTTATACAGTCTCTAGGTTGTGGCTTGTCTATTTTTTTCTTGTTGCTCTCTATTTCAGTTTTTACATGGATTCTTATTTATCATTATGCACTCATATATTATTTTTACGAACTTAAGCCTCTTAATTATATCAAGTTTGAATCAGATACAGTAATAGACAGTACCCATGAAAGACTAGTTTATATTTCTTCATGTTGTATTCTTCTAAGTTTTTTAATTAGTATACATCAATTGTACATGTTAAGGAAATTCAAGATAATATTTGCATGCATATATATTGTGTACATTCTAACCTCCCATGTTATGCCTCTGTCCCAAATGCTTTGTACCCCTCTTCATCCTTAGTAATTAGTTCTTTTCTGAGGTTGACTTTTGAAGAGTAAGAAGTTTCCATTTCAATAAACAATAGTTTATCAACTTTCAAACTTAATTTTAATTATCGTGTTTGTGTGTGTGTGTGTGTTGTGTGTGTGTGCGTGCGTGCATGTGTGCACGTGTGCGTGTTCATGGTAGTCAGAAGACAACTTGTAGGAGTTAGTTTCTTCCTTCTGCTGTGGTTCCAGGCGGTAGATCTCAGGTCATCATGTTTGGCAGTGTCTTTACCCATGGAGTCATCTCTGAAACCATTAATTTTATTTTTTTAAGTTTCTCTATTAGAATTTGTACCTTTTGTATCTTCCACAAACAAACTTTATCTAAGTGAAGGTTACTACCAAGATTTCATTTTGAGATGTTCTGTGGTTTTGGATTTTATGCTTAGATCATAATCCATGATGGACTTCATTTTATGTAGGATGATAGTCAAGCTCTCTGTGTTTTCCTGATGTGCTGACATCCAGATTCAGGTTTTTGCATTTACAAAGCAGTGGGTTTGCTATGGCTTTTTCACACCACACACACACACACACCCCCCACACGCCCCCTTACATGTTTCTATTCATCCCCAATAGTCTATACTATCTGCCCTTTATTAGTTCCTCTTCTCCCTCGAAACAAGTGGTTCTCACCCTTCCTACTGCTCCAGCCCTTTAGTACAGTTCCTCGTGTTGTGATGACCCCAACCATAAAATGATTTTTGTTGCTACTTCATAACTGTAATCTTGATTCTGCTACGAATCTTAACATAATTATCTGTTTTCCAATGGTCTTTAATGACCCCTGTGAAAGGCCCATTTGCCCCCCAAAGGGGTCATGACCCACAGGTTGAGAACCATTGCATTAAATAGTCCCCCTTTCTGCTTTTAGATCACATGTATTACCCTTTTACTTCTCCATCTGTTTTCCTTTCCCTTAAGTCTCTTCTTCCCCTCTCATGACCCCATTTCTACATTTGTGGTATATAACTACATACATGTAAATTTAAGTCTAGATTTGGTGTATGGGAGAGAACATGCATATTGAGAAAGGGTAGTCCTAGTGAACGAGTTCACAGGAGCCTGGGGTCTAGGGTGCTCTTCTAATTGAGTGTCATATACACCTATGAAAGTGAAGGCTGCAATGTAAATGTTACAGGGCTAGAGCTGGTTTCAGAGCATGAGCTGCTGTCATGCTCCTGGGTCCCTCTAGATGTCTATTCTCTTATTACATGAATTATATTTTCTTTAATGTTTCTGCTTGTCTATTACAGCTCAACTACGTGGCTTTAAAACAGTTTTATAAAGGAGAGATTCATTTCATTCAGTTTCAGAGTCTAAAATTCCAAAATCATGAAGCCTCATGTGTTCAGCCTCCAATGAGGACCCAATATCAGACAGCAGGAATATTTATGGGCCAGGGAGACAGATTACATAATCAAAGGAGGCCAGAGACATCAGGTCCTATAGATCTTTCTAAAAGTGTGCTCCCAGTTTGTGCAGGGTTTGTCCTAATATTATTCACTTCTTTTATATACAATCTTTTCATTAATTCTTTGAGAATTACATGCATACAATGTATTTTGATCATATTTACCCCCACTATTCCCACTAATTTCTCCAGATCCACCTCCTTACCCCTTCCCAACTTTGTTTCCTCTTTTTCTTTCATAACCTACAAAGTCCAATTCATGTTGCCTATATATTCATGGATGTGGAACCATCTATTCGAGTGTGATCAACCTCCCAGAGGCCACATCCTTAAGAAAACTGACTGTCCTCTTATCCCAGAAGTCATCAATTAAAAACAGCTCCTCAGTGAAGAATGTGGTCTTATAAGCCCCTCCCCTCTCCAAGCTAGAATGTTGACTGGTTTGATCTTGTACAGGCAACCACAGCTGTTGTGAGTTTCTGAATGCAATGGCCCTATCATGTTCAGAGACATCAGTTTACTCTGATTCCCACCGTGGGGTCTTACAAACTCTCCTCCCTGTCTTCTCCAATGGTACCTGAGCCACAGGAGAAGGGGAGGTGATACAGATGCCCCATTTATGTCTACGTACTGCACAGAACACTTATTTTCTGCACTTTGACCAGTCAACTCTGTGATCTTAGGTCTATTGCTTAACCCATTTGACCTTAGTATCTCCATAAAGAAAGCAGAGATAAAAATAGTATTTGCCTGATAGGGTTCTTAGAAAGATAAGATGGGAAAAGCATTAAAACATTGGAGATTAATACGAACGCTTGTTCTCCAGTTTATTTTTAGCAGCCAGCTTTCCTGTGCACAGAGTCTTCATGAAATCCCTCCACATTAGGGCCTGTTGTCTTATTTCTTGTCTCTGAGCATAAGAATTTCTGTACAAATATTCAGTTACTTTTTGTTTATTAATTCTGGATGAGGTTCTCCTTATTCAGTTGTTTACAAAGACATCAAAAATGACTAATGGAGAATGACTGAACTCACATTATGGAATTAATTATGTACAGATTACTAAGCAGTTCATTTGTGCACAAACATAATTCCAAATGATAGCTGACTAGATGTATGCCACCCTCAGTGTTTATTACTAACTTGTTTCCAGAGACTTTTGAAAAAGTCTCCATGGATGCTGCTGAGGATGTTGCCCAGGGATCTTCATTTGTGTCTGCTTTCTTTTTGTTCGATGAGGGTCATTGATCCACTTCAAGGTTCCACGCTGGGCAGTAGCTGCTGAATGAGCTGCTTCATGTCTTCTTTGTCACTCCCTTGATTTAAGACTGACACACTGATCCCAAGGATGTCTAAGTGCCTGTCTACGTTTCTATGACCCTCACAACACTGATACTATTATAGATATTCCAGTAGTTTATCCCAGGGTTTCGCAAATATGGTTGCCTGTTACAAAGTGTCTTCTCTATTGATTGCTGAGTAGTAATGACCTTAATAGCAGCTCTTGGACAAGCCAAGCCATGTAATTTACAAGGCTGAGTGCAAAGTGAAAAAGGATGGGTGTTTGCTCAAAAAAAAAAAAAAAAAAACCCAACAAAACAAACAAACAAACAAAAACCCTAATGTTCTCAAGACAGTGACAAAAGAGCGTAAAGCCATCAGTGAATTTGTTGAAGTATAGGGCTTGTGCATTTGCATGCTGTACTTGAGATTTTTCATGTTTTGCTTGCAAAGTATTTTACATGGTTCAGTCATCCATTTCTCTGCTGCATGAATTCACATTCTGCTTTCTGCCATCTTCCCAGCCTTAGCGATAGCAGAGTTGAATACCCATGGTTCAGTCATTGTATTGCTGGTACTTGTACACTTCCAGATTACTAATAGAGGCAAGGTAAGCCCTGTGTTGCTGATGATATCCATTAACTGAGCAGCAATATGAACATGGTTAGCCATATACAAAGAAACATAAAGGAGTTGAGCATGGTGGCCTAGTTCTGTAATCACAACATATGGAAAGTTGAGGCAGGAAGGTTCAGAGTTCAAGATTATACCTGGCTATTTAAAGAGTTTGAGTCCAGCATGTGCTACATGAAAGCCGGTCTTAAAAATAAGGTGAAAGAGGGGTTGGAGGGATGACTCAGCAGTTAAGAGCACTGCTTGCTCTTCCAGAGGTCCTGAGTTCCATTCCCAGCAACCACATGGTGGCTCACAACCACCTGTAATGACATCTGGTGCCCTCTTCTGGTGCGCAGGTGTACATGCAGATAGAGTTCTGTATACATAATAAATAAATACATCTTTAAAAAAAAAAGGAGAAAGAAAGGAAGAAAGGCAGACAGACAGAAAGAAAGAAAGAAAGAAAGAAAGGAAAGAAGGAAGGAAGGAAGAAAAAAGAAAAAGAAAAGAAAGACAGAAAGAGAGAAAGAGAAAAGAAAGGAAGATAAAAGGAGAAAGCTAAAGGAACATAGTTCCCATACTGCAAAGGTTACTTTCAGATACTGAGTTCTAACTGCTGTGTGACTTTAAATAGTTTTTCTTTCTTACCATTCTCCAATTTTCCTGTCAGTAGAGGTAAAAGAATAGTTAAAATAGTAAAGTTGATACAGTAAGAATTAAATACATTTTGTCATTGGGGACACGTAGTAAGTACTCAAAACATTAGTTATTTCTCTTGTTTTCCATATTTGGGCCCAGGTATACATAACATCCTTACTCTTGACTTTTATGACCAAAATTTGGATCAATATAGGCTATCTGTCCTAGTACAAGCTGACATTTTGCTTGTCATACATAAAGCAATAAATATCGGCCCAGGATACACTTAAAGATTAGAGTCTATAAAATACGTGTATTTGCTGACTTAGCAGTTAGTGAGCTCCCAGGTGTAAAGATGTGTGCGTATGTGTTGTTCCTTTTTCTTTCCTTTCATTCTTCCTTTCCTCTACCTCTATCTGTCTGTCTATTCTGTCCTGGTGGTCAAAGAGGGTAGCACTCTTTCAGGCCTAGGGAATGAATTATCTTCCAAGAAACAGCACACCGAAGAAGAGTACTAAGAAAAATGAATGTACTTTCAATGTGATAATCTGGGAGAACACATATGAGGTTTGCAAAAAGAGAATCTAACCAGTGCTTTGAAACTCTGGGATACCTTGTTGGGGCAGGTAGCCTCTTAGCAAGTGCTGCAAGGATAACTGTAAACAGTGCAGGAAAAGCATCTCGCAGATGGGAGGGGTACCAGGCACAGTGAGAACTTAGGGCCTTCTCTTCACGGTCTACCAGTGGATTGTTCATAGAACAGGAAGTGAAGGCCGGTGATTGCGATTTGGTTCATAAAGACTGTGGATGAGAAAGCAGCAAAACAAGGAGAGCCACGTTTTTAATTTCTCTCTGCCTATCGTTCTGACCTTGCTTGTATCCCAGCATTTCAGCCCTCCTGGGAACCTTTTCATTTTGTCTTTACTGCCTTTTGGAAGAGAGAAACCTTGTGGCTTTCATGTTTTGTGGTTATGCCAATTCTAAGAGGAGCCTGGTGGCATTCTGGGGCCTTAATCTGACACCAAGTGTCTTCTTCAGGCTGACGGATCTTTTCCACGTGTGCTGTATTCTTTACTTTCCATCTCAAGGTAGAGTATTTTGCAGGTTCTCCCTCAGTCCCCACCCCTGGTAACCTGATTTTATAGAATAACCTGAGATATTCAGTTCATATACTTTAATTAGAACACTGACATTGTGATTCCAAAATCATATTTCTTTTTAATTAGTTAAACTTAGTTCATCTTTTGGGCAACTCTTCCAATCCATTTTTTTTGTTCACTGTCAGGTAGAGGTGTGTAAGGAACTAGACTTCTTTGTCATTTTCTCTTTCCTCTTTTCTTGGTATTCATCCTCACAGGAAGAGAGCTATACTACCTTCCTCTGGAATCAGGGGTGCTACGGGATGCTCTGAATGTTCTAAAACTTCTGACTCTATGACTTACATGTACCAATATCATTCACTCTATTTCCTCACAAGATGCTAGTGAGATGCCCCCGAAGACCTATACTAGTCGTGGTAGAAACCACGGAAGCATTGAGACACATTGGCGTCTATCCCTAAATAATCTCTTAGTGTATGGTCTGCTCCAGGTGCTGGCATGAGTTTTCTCCTGTAAAGGAAGCCTTGTGTCCAATCAGAATGCAGTTGTTTATCTCCCTATCATTTGTTCCACTATTGCATCTATGGATACCTCTTACCATACAAATCTTTACTGTAGTTAACAGCCACCTGTTTTAATCAATTTAATCATTAGTCTGTCTACTTGGGAAGTTTTAATCATCATCTCCTAGATATAGATGAAAACATTGATTACATAAAAATACATCTTTATATCTCTGGTACTGTCATTGTTTTACCTTTGTTTGTCATTGTTAATCTATACTTGGTTATTTTTGTGATTAACTCAGTTTTAGATCTTTTTGATGTAGTGAGATTTCCCCCTCTGAGCACCTTCTTATTTCTAGGAATTGAAAGCGCAAGGCTGGACTCCCTAGGCAAAGCACCAGGGTCCAGAGAGGAGACGTTAGATACTCCCAGGTGAAGCCACTCTATTTGTTATTCTATTGCTGGGTAGCCATAACTGAATAGGCCAGTATACCTCATTAAACCCATGCATCCCCATGAATAGAATAAATTTCCATCTTGCTCTAGCATTGTAGGTCAATAACACATACTCTAACTTTCTGGAATTTATATGCAGAGTGCCTATATGATTTATGGATGATTTAACTACTGTATGTGAAGCATTTTAGTAAAACACAAATTTCTGTATTACTGCCATGTGAGCATCTATATTTATATCTAAACACAGAAGGTTCAATTTGGGATGTATTTCAGAAACATTTCAATATCTAATGATTTTTTGAAACTGTTTTTAATTACTCAGTATCATAGAATTCAATTCAAAACAACAAAATAAGCACATCAAAACATGTTTGACTTGAATAAAAATAGCAGGCAGCTGGAGAAACAGGCACACTTTGCAAAATAGGCTGTGTGAATCACACTTTACATATTTATAATCTAGTAGCTCCAGCAATGCTGGCAGTTATTGGAGTGGCAATGGGAGAGAAGTTGTCTCAAAGGCTTGTTTTTATTGGACAAAAGGAAAAAGAGCCAGGAAACACATTTATCTATCTATCTAGCTACTTATTATTTATTTACTATTTATTTACTATTTATTTATTTATTTATTTATTTATTTGCCAAGTTTTCTAGGAGAGTAAGACATTCATTTACTTTGTGTATGCCACATGTTCACCCAAGAGGCAACCAGCAACACTAAGATAGAACCATCTTTATCATGCCCAAGTTGGCTTGGAAACAGTATCTATGTTCTGTACATAAATACATTAGGGTTATAGAGAAATGCAATGCGTTTGACCAATAAATTGCTATAAATTAAAATAAGTAAAACATGTGAAGCTTTAACACCCATACAAGATATATAATAACTTATAGAAAAAGATAAGAATCTGGGGAAAGTTCACAACTACAAAGATCAAATGAGATATGTAGGTTTTGGAATGTGGATGGTGGTAGAAGTAATAAAGTAACAAAGGAAAAAAATCAATGAGGACATTTGCTAAATAAATGTAAATGACATTGGTATGCATATTCATTAACATTTCTGACTAGAAGTTCCAGTGTTGAAGAAGAGAATATAGAATATAGAATAAGAAGAGTATTATGGTACCTTTCATGCAAGCTGAGGATAAAATGACAGATATTATTGTTCTAAGTTGAAAATGAGAACAAGAATAGTATTATGGTTCCTTTCATGCAAGTGAGGAAAAAGTGACAGATATCACTGTTCTACCTTGAAAATTATGTCAGTATAATAGGAAATAAAATAATAATGTGGAGGTTTATTTATTTATTTTCTGTGATGTGACTGGTGATTAAGTCAAGTCCCAAACACACACACACACACACACACACACACACACACACACACACACACACATATTTTCATGGTCAAACTGAAAAGTAGTGAGTGGAGCTTAGGTTTGGTTCATAGTCAATCAGGACAGTTATGGGGCACAAGTAGGTACTATGGGTCACAAATGCATAAAGATACACCAAAGCAAGGTTATGGGTGAGCTTGTGGAATGGTTGCTGGAGAATCTAAAACTTGTAGGTGACAGTGAGATAATCAGAGATCTGAGTCAGAGATGAGTCTGCACTGTGCCTCCATGGCTCAGTGCTACTTATATCGGGGTGTCTGGTTGTGTGTCTTGCTGCAGTACTTATCTATTAGTACTCCCTGTTTGTTGCTCCATGACAAATTACTCCCTCAAATTATCAACTTCAAAGAATACATATTTACTACTTCATCATAACTGTGGATTAGAAATTTGGGAGAAATTTAGTCAGCTTAATGTCTCATGAGGTTGATCCAGGATACCAGCCAGGGCTATGGTCATCTGAAGGCTTGATTAAGCTTTGGAGGTCTGCTTTACTCATTCGCATGGCTATGGGCAAGAGGTCATGGTGCCTTGTCTTTTGCCCCCCTATTTAATGTTGTCTGAATATTAGACAACTAGAAACTAGCTTTCTAAATTGATTTATCTAGGAAAAAACATTATGTGTTTTGATATAGGAAATCATGTACTAGTATCTGCATTTTCTGTAGCCCATAGGCAAGGAGAGGAGGATTGGGCTTCTTACAAGAGAGAGGTATGAAAGAATTTGTGGAAATATTTTAAAGCAGCACAGACTGAGAAATATATATTATGTCACCCGAGAGAATCTTGACTATTGGCTAAGGCTTCTTAGAAGATGTGTATCAATTGAGTTTCTAAGAGAGAATTGTTCATAGAGGTTTGATAATGTGACTATTTATACAGATACATTCAATATACATAAAAGCCATAGAAATCCCATAGATAACAGATTTGTAGTATATCACCACAGGTTAATAGCAATCAGGTTGGTATCATCTGAAAGGGTTGTAAAATAAAGCAGTTCCTGGAACCTGTAAGAAATCCTGTGAACATACTTGTTGTTGGTTGATGGATGAAGCTAGGTCATGTTTTATCACCAGAAAGGGATGTAGAAATAAATATTTAAAAAGCCCCTTACTTCCCTCTTGTCTTAGTTACTGTTCTATGGTTGGGAAGAGACACCATGACCAAGCCAACTTATAAAAGAAAACATTTAACATTTAGCTTACTATTTCAGAGGGTGAGTCCATGACCATCAGGGCAGGAACATGGCAGAAGGGAGGCAGGCATGGTGCTTGAGCAGTAGCTGAGAGTTTACATTTTATCTACAAGTTGGAGGCAAAGAGAGTAAGACTGGGCCTGGCATGAGCTTTTGAAACCTCAAAGATCAGTCCCAGTGACACACTTTCTCCTAGGAGGCCACACCTCCAAATCCTTCCCAAAACTGTTCCACCAACTAGGGACCTGACATTCAAATATATGAACCTATTGGGGCCATTCTTATTCATACCACCACACTCTTCTCTTTCCTTCTCATTTCCTGCTCAGGTTTCCTTTTAGCCAATCATAACTGATAGCTAAAGTTGAAAGGAGATCATTGGTGTAGTTGGACATTTCTCTCCCACTTGCCAGTTCCCAATTAACCAGAGGCTTAATATTACTTATACATATTCAGCCAATAGCTCAGGCTTGTTACTAGCTAACTCTTACATTTACATTAACCCATAATTTTTACCTATGTTAAGCCATGTGGCTTGGTACCTTTTCTCAGTATGACATTCTCATCTTGCTTTTCTGCGTTTTCCGGTGACTCTCTGACTCTGCTCTTCCTCTTCCCAGAATTCTCCTAGTCTTATTCTTGTGCTCAATCTCTTCCTGTGTAGCTATTGACCAATCAGCTTTTTACTAGCCAATGAGAGTAGTACATATTCATGGTGTAAAAAAGGATTGTTTCACAACACATTGGTGTAATCCACCAACCATGTGATTAAATGACAGGATAGAAAGGAATGGAGGGAAGACCTGAGGGTCAGATAGAGGATCTCTTCTCCAAGATGAGACCTGAGCTTGTTTTTGAGGGGTGAGTCAGAAGCAATAAAATGAAAAGTAAGTCTAAGCCAATGGGCCTGATGATGTACTTCAGTGCTTCTGCTGTGCAGAGCCTGCAACAAATCATCACCTAAAAGAAAACAAATATGGACTAAGAAAAATGGCTAACAATTATTTATCTACCCAAAGAGAATTTATGTCATATATTAGAGTTTAAATATTGTGGTTGCTGGTATGAGTGGAGCAATGTTGAGGAGGTCCTGAAAAACACAGGAGTTTAACTAAAAAAATTAATGCTTATAAAAAACAAATGTGCTGAAGGAGTGTGTGTTGGTTTAAAAGAAAATGGCCCTCAAAGGGATGGCACCATTAGGAGGTATGTGGCTTTGTCAGAGTGTGAGTGGCCTTGTTGGAGGTAGTGTGTCACTATGGAGGTGGACTTTAAGGTTGTATATATGCCTAAGCCACACCCAGTGCCTTAATTCACTTCCTGCTGCCTGCTGATCAAGATGCAGAAATCTCAGCTCCTTCTTCAGCACCATGTCTGCCTGCATGCCACCTGCTTCCTGCCATGATGATAATGGGATAAACCTCTGAAACTGTAAGCTGCCACCTCAATTAAATGTTTTTCTTTTATAAGAGTTGCCGTGGTAAAAGTATCTCTTCACAGCAATAGAAAGCCTAGCTAAGACAGAGTGGAAGAGGAAGAGGGGTGTGAAAAATGAAACAGGCTGGCATCTGGTTAGATATCATGATCAAATAAAATAATTTAATAAAAAGTCACTTTAGGGGTCAGAGAAGCAGGAAGGCTAACTGCAGATCCTTACTTGTTTCCTCTTCTCTTCTATCCATTTCCCTAGTCTCAAACCCAAGGGCCATAGCAGACCACCCGCTGCAGCCTCTCCTCCCCTTCCCCACATCTTTAGTGGGTCACACAGATCTTCCCCTCCAAACTTCCTTACTCCTAGCCATCATTTTATCTCAGCCCCCAGCTGCAGCAGCCATTCCCTGGGAATGCACAGGACACTCCTGCCAGTGAAGCATGCAGGCTCCCTGCAGATCTTCACCTCTCCCTCCTCTCCTCCAAATCCAATCCCCTAGTCTCACCCCACCCTCATAGCAAACCACCTCTTATGGCTTCTTCCTCCTATCTGGCCCCATCTCCATTGATCATATAGATCTCCTCCAATATTCTTTTCCTTCACTCACCCCTTTATCCAAGCCCAAACTCAAGCAGTCATTCCCTGGCAACTTGCAGGTAACATCTTCTAGGGAAGCAGGTAGGCTCTGAAGATCTTCACATCTACCCCCTTTTCTCTAAATCCAATCCTTGAGTTTCCCCCCAGCTCTGTAACAGACCATCTGCTGTGAGATCCCCTTTCTTTCTGCCCCCATCTCCAACATTACCTCCTCCAACTTTCCTCCTCAACTTATCCTGCTATCCCAGCTAACATGTCTATAGGATTTGTCTGGGAATCCACCAGCCAAGTCTTTCAAAGAAGTAAGTAGAGCAGTAAAGGAAGTAGTGAGCTTCGGATCTCCCCTCTTCCTCTTCTGCACCCACTTCCATCAGTTATTGGATGAGAGTTCCAGCACAACCGTTAGGGTGTTTGGCCATCTGATCACCAGACTAGGTCAGATCAGGCTTTCTCTCAACCATTGCCAGTAGTCTACAGAGGATGTATCATTGTGGATTTCAGGGGACCTCTCCAGTACTCTGCCTATTGCTGTTCTCATGTGGTCTTCATTTATCATGGTCTGTTATTCCTTGTTCTCCCTTTCTGTTCTTGATCCAGCTGGGATCTCCTGCTCCCCTAAGCTTTCTTGCCCTCAAATCTTGCCCTTCATTACTCCCACTGTCGTCCAGGTTGTTCATGTAGATCTCATCCATTTCTCTGTCATTGGGTGATCCCTGTGTCTTTCCTAGGGTCCCGTTTTCTAGGTAGCCTCCCTGGAGTTGTGTAGCAGTCTAGTCATCTTTGTTTTACATCTAGTATCCTCCTATGAGTGAGTACATACCATGTTTGTCCTTCTGAGTCTAGGTTACCTCACTCAGGATGATTTTTTCTAGATCCATCCATTTGCCTGCAAACCTCATGATGTCATTGCTTTTCTCTGCAGAGTAGTACTCCATTGTGTATATGTACCATATTTTCTTTATCCATTCTTCAAGATACCACCTTGCACCTATCAGAATGGCTAAGATAAAAAACACAGACGATAGCTTATACTGGAGAGGATATGGAGCAAGGGGAACTCTCCTCCACTGCTGGTGGGAATGCAAGCATGTACAGCCACTTTGGAAATCAATATGGCACTTCCTTAGAAAATTGGGAATCCATCTCCCCCAAGACCCAGCTGTAGCACTCTTGGGCATATACCCAAGGAATGCTCAATCATACCACAAAGGCATTTGCTCAGCTATGTTCATATCAGCATTGTTTGCAATGGCCAGAACCTAGGAAACAACCTAGATGCCCTTCTTCTTCTTCTCTGTATCCAACCCTCCAGTCTCCTACTAAGCTCTGTAGCAGACCACCTGTTGTGGCCTCTTTTTATTCTCTGTACCCTCATTCCCAGGGGATGAAGCAAATTCTGGTGGAACACCCTGGTTTCTTCCCTCCTGTGGACTTCCTTGGTCACCCAGAGCCCAACCCCATTCCTAAGTGTCAGCTTCTAATATTTAGAAACACCTTTTATCTGGAAACCTCAGTGGTCACAGAAAAAGTTCTGTACCAGGGTATAGTTCTATATCAGGGTCCCAGAAAAAGGTCTATACCAGGCAACACACAGCCTTCACACCCTCCTAAGGACCAGAAAGGACAATAGAATCCAAGAAACAAAACACTCAGCAAACAAAGACAATACCAGATATCAGCACCTAGAATTATATTCTTCTCATATCTATCGTTATTGAAAGTTTTTCTAGGGATAGCAGACGGAACTGGCATCTATTGTCTCTTAGAGTATATAGAACATTTTTCCAGACACTTGTGGATTTTAGAGTTTCCATTGAGAAGTCAGGTATAGTTCTAATGAAGAAAAGAATTGAAGAAGCTATCAGAAGATGGGAAGATCACCCACACTCATGGATCAGAGGATTAATATAGTAAAAATGGTCATTCTACCAAGAGCAATCTACAGCTACATTGCTGTTTCCACCAAAATTCAAACACAGTTCTTCACAGACCTTTAAAGAACAGTACTCAACTTCATATGAAAAAACAAAAAACCCATGGTGGCTAAAACAATTCTGAATAATAGAAGAACTGTGGTAAGTATCAGTATCCCCAATTTCAAGTTGTACTATAAAACTATAGTAATATAAACAATATAGTATTGACACATAAATAGATAAGTTGATCAATAGAATCAAATTGAAGTCTCAGACATATATCCATACACCCATCAAACCTGATTTTTGATAAAGAATCCTGAAATACATACTGGGAAACAAGTATCTTCACCAAATGGCTCTGGTCAAACTTCATGTAGGAGAATCCAAATAGATCCATACATCTCACCCTGTACTAAACTCAGCTCCAAAAGGTTTAATGACCTTAACATAAAACCAGGTACACTGAACCTGATAGAAGAGAAAGTGGGAAATAACCTTGAACCCATTGGTACAGGTGAAGACTTTCTGAACAGAATATAGTTAGCACAGACACTAAGATAAAAAATTAATAAATGGGACCTCATGAAATTGAAAAGCTTCTCTACAGCAAAGGAATCATTCAAACAAAGCAGTGGCTTACAGAATGGTAAAAGATTTTTTTTTTTTACACCGAATGTGCATAGCCCTCAATAGAGGACCAATACCCAAAATACATAAAGAATTAAAAAAACTATATATCAAGAAAACAAATAACCCAATTAAAAAATGGGATACTGACCTGAAGAGAATTCTCAAAATAGGAAACTCAAGTGGCTGAGAAACACTTAAAAGAAATGGTCAACATTCTTATAGATCAGGGAAAAGCAAATCAGAATGGCTAGGATCAATTAAACAAATAACATCTCATGCTGAAGAGGATGTTGGGTAAGAGGAACAGTCATCTATTTCTGGTAGGATTGCAAACTGGTACAGTTACTATGAAAATCAGTGTGGTGGTTCCTCAGAAAGATGAGAATCAATGTATCTCAAGATTCAGCTATGATGCTTCATCCTACCACAGAGATACTTGATCAACTATGTTCACTGCTGCTCTATTCATAATAGCCAAGAATTGGAAACAACCTAGATGCCCCTCAGCAGATGGATGGATACAGAAAATGTACAATACACAATGGAATATCATTTAGATGCTAAAATAAATAAAATCATGAAATTTGCAGGTAATGGATGGAACTAGAAAAAGTCATCCTGAGTGATGTAACTCAGACCCAGGAAGACAAACATGGTGTCTTTCACTTATATGTGGATATTAACTGTTAGTTCAATGATAACCAAGCTACAATCCATTGAACTACAGACATTAGGCATAGAGTAAGGGACTAAGTCAGGCAGTAGAAGATAGACATTTCTAGGAAAGGGAACTATAATAGATAGTTATGGATGGGTGGATGGTATTGTAATTGGAGGATCAATTTTGGAGGGGAAAGAAGGAGAAGATGAGGGAGGAAATATGGGGAGACAGAGTCTTGATATCTCTTGTCACCAAAATGAAGCTTCCATAACTAGGATTGGGGTTCATCTAATTGAGTTGTTGGCCAAAGGGGTCCCTTGGGAATCCCCAAATAACTCAGGCTATTGTGAAGATTATAGGCTGCTCTCCACAAACTCACAGCAAGGCCCCATTGCTGAAGACAGCACGCACTAAACTCATTGAACATGGGGAGTTTGAGCTGGCACTTACAGGAAACCTTCACACCCACATTCTAGCATCTTTGGTGCTAGAAGGTACTCTGCATGATACCAAAGGAGAAACAAAAGCACCAAGCCAGCCACAAACCTATTGATCTACAATAGTGTCCTGCTTGGAAAACATGCTAGGGCAATGGTGGTATAAAGCCTGTGGGAGTAACCAACTCATATGTGATTTGACTTAAGGCCCACTCCATTAGATTGAACCAATACCCAATACTACTTGAGTATCCAAGAACTTGAGATTAGTTAGCCCAAGGACCAAGGGTAAAAATGAATACTGCCAGGCAGTGATGGTGCTTGCCTTTAATCCCAGTACCCAGGAGGCAGAAGCAGGCAGATCTCTGAGTTCAAAGCCAGCCTGGTCTGTCTATAGAGTGATTTTCAGGATAGCTTAGGCTACATGGAGAACCTTCATATCAAATAACCAAAATAACAAAACCCCAAATACTACTGTTCTAAAAACACAACCAACCAACCAGCCAACCAACTAACCAACCAAACAAACAAACAACAAAACCCTGCAAACCCATAGCAATAAAATGACTCCTAATGACATTCATAGATCAGTGTCTTGTTCAGCCATCATTAGAGAAGCTTCCTCCTGCAATAGACAAGAATAAATACAGAGACCCACAGGCAGACCTTGGAACACTCAGCCCTAAATTGAATGTTGGTCCACCAAATTTCTACCCTCAGGGATCAGGGAAACTTGGAAAGAGGAGGTGGAAAGAGTGTAAGAGCTAGAGGCAATGGAGGGCACCAAGAAAATAAGACCCTCTAAATCAAAGGGATTGATGCACATATGAACTCACAGAGACTGAGGCAGTATGCACATAGGTCTGCACTATATGAGGTCCTAGAGCTGAAAGAAGAAATGGACACATGACCTCATCCTTAACCTAGAAGGTATCTCCAATTGATAAGCACTTGCAAAAATGAAATAAACATTTATTTTCCTCTGAGGGAGTCTCACTGAGGTAATAAATTACACTTAAGGTTAGGCTGCATGCCCAGAAGTAGATGGCCAACAGAAAATGAACTCAATGGCATCTTTGGAGGTTCATTGTCTCATAATGTTATGTCAGGGCTTTCCCTTTTTTTTTTTTTTTTTATTATTTTTTGATCTTATTTTATTTCTTTTATATATACATTTTTCTCTGTTTTTATCATACAAGTCCTCTGTATACATGTTATGGCTTCCAGTTTAGTTTTTTTATGAAATTTTTTTGAGTGCACAAATGAGCGTGTCTCGGTATCTATATACGTTTCTTGTCCCTTTTCTTGGGCTCTTTTCCTTTTGATTGTTTTGTCCCATTCTGATTTGTTAGGTTTTGTTTTAGCTCATTATATTTTATTATATCCCTTAGAAGCCTATTTGTTTTCTAATGAGAGACAGAAAGGGGGTGGATCTTGATGGGAAGCAAGGTGGGCAGGAACTAGGGAGAGTAGAGGAAGGGGAAACTGTAATCAGGATATATTATGTGAGAAAAAACTATTTTCAATAAAAGGAAAAAATTGCAAGTAAGAACAAATGTAATGATAAGTCAGAACCATTTTTCCCCCTCCAAAATTATACTTTTAAATAAAAATAATGTTAAATTTTGTTCAGAGACTTGCTAATAATCTATAGAAACAGTCATATGGCTTTTTTCTTTTGAGTTATCAATACGTTGAATTAAATTTATATTGTTGTGTTGTAAGACAACCATTATAACTTGAGTAAGTTTAAATTGTAGTGTATTTTTATTTTAATATACAATTTCCTTTTACTTGTTAACAATTATTTCAAATAGTACATATTACTCTTCCACCCCCCAAAAAAATCACCCATAAATAAACTTTTAGGCACAAGAAATTGTTGTAGAATATTATTTTAAGATGTGTTGCATTTCTTTTCTTTTTTTTTTTTTTAAGATTTATTTATTTATTATGTATACAGTGTTCTGTCTGCACATATCCCCGCATGCCAGAAGAGGGCACCAGATCTCACTACAGATGGTTGTGAGCCACCATGTGGTTGCTGGGAATTGAACTCAGGAACTTTGGAAGAGCAAGTAGCGCTCTTAACCTCTGAGCCATCTCTCCAGCCCGTGTTGCATTTCTTTATGTTGCATTTGTTTAACTCTGTGAAGCTGTGCTACTTTCCTGTCTAAAACACCTAGTTGGTCTAATAAAGAGCTGAATGGTCATTAGCAAGGCAGGAAAAAGAATAGGTGGGACTGGCAGGCAGAGAGAATAAAGATAGGGAAGAGATCAAGGATCGAGAAAAGAAGAGTTCCATCCATCCAGGCACACAGCCAGCCACAGAGTAAGAGTAAAAATAAGATTATAGAAGTAAGAAAAGGTACTCAGAGGAATGAAATCTGGCAGATGGATGTGCTTCATTTTGTAGAATTTGAAAAATTAAAATATGTACACCACATAATTGATATCTATTGAAGATTTCAATGTACAACTGCTCTGAGTTCTGAAAAGGCTGATTCTGTAATGATGTATTTGCTGGAAGTTATGGCCATCATGGGTATACCTATACAAATTAAGACTGATAATGCTCCAGCATATGTCTCTGGTAAAATGAAACAGCTTTTTGCTTATTACAATATAAAGTATATTACAGGCCAAGCAGTCATAGAAAGATCAAATTGAACTCTAAAGGATATGCTGACTAAACAGAAAAGGGTAACAACCCCCTGCCAGGAATGGATTATGTAATGCTTTTTTAACTTTGAATTTTCTCAGTGCTAATGAGAAAGGAACAACAGCTGCAGAGAGACATTGGATAATAGAAAAATCTACAGAATTAAATCAGCCTGTATACTTTAAAGATGTGCTGACCTCAGAATGGAAACCAGGATATGTGTTATGTTGGGGATGAGGCTTTGTTTTTGTTTCCATGGGAGAAGAAAAGCTGTGAATACCATCAAAACTGATAAAGGTTTGATTTGAACAAGAGAGACTTCTTAATTAGAAGAGGTGATAGTTCATTAACCAGCATGACCATCCAATTTAAACTAATTTATACCATTAACACATGCCTTTTCTTTAATCAGATATAACTTGCCAGAAGGAAACTTCCCCAAAGTTATTCTTGGAGAAAGGTTTTTGTTTTTATCTTTTAGGAGAATGAAGGCTAAGGAATTTGAAGAACACTGGACAAATGAGACATCTGATAGTTTTCAGTTGGTAATACAAGGTAAGATAGAAAGTGACTGAGGTACAACATTTTGGACTCACCAAAATAGGATAGATAATGGAGTATTTTCTCTTAATTTGTCAAATGTTTATGGACTGGACATTGTTAATGTAATTCTTGAATGTATATATTATATATAGTTATTGTATTTATTGTACATAGTTTTTCTTTTATTAATTATAACCTTCTATAGATGAATTGCTAAATGGTCTTATTAAATAAAAAACCTGGAGCCAGATATCAGGGTTAAGACCTAAGAGATCAGAGGAGTAGGAAAATCTACAAGCCACCCTCACATCACCAACTCTCAACTTCCAAAAGAGAGCTACTTCCTGTATACCCATGCCTATATGACTTTCTGTTCTGCTATCTCATTTGCTCTCTCTGTCCAGCTACATCACTTCCTCTTCCTACCCAGCTATGTCACTGTCTGTCTGTACAGACCTCTAAACCATTATGGTTAACTAGTATTAGAATTTAAGGCGTGTGCCACCATGCCTGGCTTTGTTCCCAGTGTGGCCTTGAACTCAGAGAGATCCAAACAGATCTCTGCTTCCTGAATGATAGGATTAAAGGTGTGTGCCTGACTTGTATGTTTGATATAGTGGCTGGCTCTTTCCTCTAATCTTTAGATAAACTTTATTGGGTTGCACAAATAAATTATCACCACAATATTCTTTTATTATTTTAGATGAAAAGGGGAAATGTGGTGACATATTGTATACCCTAATAAAATTTACTTGAAGATCAGAGAACAGAACAAGCCACTAGATTAAACATAGAGGCCAGACAGTGGTGACACACACCTTTAATCCTAGTACTCAGGAGGTAGAGATACATCTGGGTCTCGATGAGTTCAAAGCCACCCTGGACTATATGAGGTTGACTCAGTCTAGGAGAGAAACAGAGTCAGACAGTGGTGGTGGCACATACCTTTAATCTCAGTACTTGGGAGTCACATGCCTTTAATCACAGCACTAGGAAGGTTGAGATAGGAAATGACATGACTGGGTGGAGAAAGCTATATAAGGTGTGAGGAGACAGGAACTAAAGTCTTTTGAGGAAACTTGATCAGTTGTTTAGGCAGAGGAGTCCTAGAGGTAAGAGGTTTGTTCCTTTGTCTCTCTGATCCTTCAGCATTCATCCCAATATCAGGCTCCAGTTTTTTTTTTTTTTTTTTTAAAGCAAAAGATCATTTAGAAATTCATGTTACAGAGGCCAAAGGTAGATGGGGTAATTTAAGTTAAGAAAAGCTGGCAAGAATCAAGGCAAGCTAAGGCCAGTCATTTATAAGTAATAATAAGACTCAATGTATTTTTTTGGGGGGGGGAGCAAAAAGCCCCCCAAAGAGCAAAGAGAAAAAAAACCCACCAACAAGAAATACTAGATACAAAAAATGATGAAATGAATAACAGTCTGAATTTATTTGAATGTGACATCTACATTTCTTGATGTAAGGTTTCTACAATTTGTCAGAATTATAAGCAAAGGTATAATTATAAATATTTTAATCTAGAACAATTATCCTGCATTGAAGTATGAATATAGGAAAGAATAAAATGTTATAAAAGTAACAATCAGGCCGAATTAGCCATCTGCTTGCCTCTGCAGATCTGCCCTTTGAATGGTGTCAACAAAGATGGGAAGCTTTGATTTTTTTTTTATCTAAAAATATCCATCTATGATTTGGAAACTTAGGAAATTCTTGAAAGTTTCACATCCTTGTTTGATTTGCAACACAGGGAAATTATTATATGTCCTACACATCTCAGAGATTGCAATGAAAATAAAATATATGTGGAAATAAAATAAAACACTGGCATTATGCCATAGTTTTGGGAAAAATAAAAGTGTAATACATATTAAGATGGATAGTGCCTGAATCATGGCCACTCATTTGGCATACCCTAATCCACTATTATCATGGAAATTTAGAAGGAAAATTAACAATAAATACACAATGATAGCTATTGCAGAACAGAATATGTGAGTGGTATGTGACTGATTATGCTTGGTGACATTTTCATATAACATTTTATAGTTAACTATGCTTTAGAAAGTGTAATGTCATCATAAATCTAATGGAATTCCACACATCCACAACACAGAAATACAGTGAGCACTTGTTAAGTTAGAAGGAAGATAAGTTTACTTTCTGAGTGTTTTAACTCTAAATTGTAGGTTCTTCACAGTTACTTTGAAAATTAGTAGTGTAGATACGGTGACTCTTGAGGAGAGGCCTGAACACTTAAAAAAAAAAAAAATCTCTGAAAAACTTTATTAGTATAATTAGTACTTAAATTAAGTATGTTTTTGAGAGTTTGGAAAGTGTAAGTTTTAGTATACAGATAGAGAATAAAAATATGTTTCTCACATTAATTACTATAGGCTAGTGGATTTTCCTGACATAAGTAAATGACTAATTTACCACTGTTGTAAGTGCTGCAAGGTCTTTATAGACACCAAGAGAACACAGGAATGACAGACTTGGCCTGTCTGATAGGTTCTCCTGGCATTACCTCCATGACTCACATGCCTTTAATAGAAAACAAACACACAAGACAGGGAATGCGGCATTGTTATAACCGGGAAGTAACCATAGCCAACATCTCCTCAATTAACTTTCTTTTATTTTAAAACGTAAAGCATTAAATTTATCCCATTGACCATTTTGTTACTCTGGGAAACCATAGAAGAAAGGGGAGAGGCTAGAGTATAGAGAAATCTAAGGTCATAGAGTTTTCACAATGACCAATATGAAATACTGAGTGATTCCACATGATTTTGTTATAAAAAATTAGAGGTGGAAGAGGAAAATGGATCTGAAGTAGTCCTGTTCCATGGTTTCAGAGGCACGTTAAATTCAATGGACTCCACATCCTTGTTGTAGTGACTCTTTTCAATTTGGTCCTGTGTTGCTGTTTTCTTCCTAGAAAAAGAAAAAAAAAAGTACACAGGTGGGGACTGGGCGTGTAGCAAGAACTCAAGATTCAGCCTCATTGAACCAAGCCAAAAAGGAAAGAACAAAAGACTCAGGGGATTGGACAAAGCTGCAGATGAATTTCTAAACAGTCTTATTAAATAAGAAACACAGAACCAAATACAGGGGTGAAAGTTGTAGAGATCAAAGAAATAGGAATAGCCACAGCTAACCTTAGCTCACCACACTGCAGTAGCTTCCCAAGAGAACCAGCTTCTTCCTGTCTAACCTGCGCCTTTATTGCCTTGCTGTTCTGCCTCCTCATTGGCTCTTAGCCCAGCCACCTCACTTCCTCATCACTGCCTGTCTATACAGACCTCCAGGTCTCTATGGTTGATACTGGGATTAAAGGCGTGTGTCTCCATGCTTGGCTGTGTCCTTGAACACACAGAGACGCTGCCTGCCATGTGATAGGGATTAAGGGCGTGGGCTACCACTGCCTGACTTTTATTTATGGCTGGCTATCTGTGGCCTCTGATCTCCAGGCAAACTTTATTTATTAACATACAAATAAAATATCACCACACAAAGCATCATTGCTAAAGGTAGAGGGAGGCAAAAGAAAAGTCTTGGGACTCATTGGCAAAGTGTTAGGACATCATCTCATCCTAGCACTCATTAATCAAAATTGCAAATGGCTTACCCCAAAGTTCGGGGAATTAATAAAGCAAATATGTGTATATACACATAAGTGAAATGTGCATACATACTTACAGTATGACCACAAGTGATCTAGCCCACGGGGAAAGTTATGGAAATCAAAAGAAGAGAAACAGAGGAAACATCCCAATAATTAAAGGAATGAACAGTACTGTTGTTTAAACACTCTCACAGCAGCAGTCAGAGGAAGGTCATCTAAGTCATTGCCGGATTACCTCAGCCTCACTCCTCCCTCAGGCCTCATCCCATTCTGGGTTTAGGTTTCCCTGCAAATCATGCTAATTGGGAATCAGTCCCACACAGCTGTGAACCAGGCTTCATAGATACAGAGGGAACAAGCTGAGCCTCTCTGCTGGAGAGAGAAAGGAAGTGACTTGTTTATGTGCCTTGTCACCACTCTTCCCAAGAGGCACAGGCACCGCGATTATGCTTCATTAAAGGGACGGTGACATTTCGATTTTAAAGCAAGAAGATTGGCCTGCTATTGTTATTAGAAGACTTGAATCCAATGCTAAGTCACAAATCACGAACTGTTAACCGTGTGAGGGAGGGAGCTAAGGTTGTAACACAGTTTGCTCATTTTCCAGGGGCATGCCTTTTGAACTAACAGATGTTAAATGATTGGCCAAGTTTGTTAGTGATCTCCACTAGGCTAGAATCACTCATTTGGGTTACCACTTCTGTAACTATTCTCTCAGTCTTTGGGATAAATATCCCTGAGATCCTGAGGCTGACCAATTGTAGCAATCTCTCTCTCTCTTTCTCTGTCTCTCTCATCATTCCATGATACATGTTCTGTGTCACACAGAACTCTATCATGTGACCGGTCATTTCTGTTCTTTCATCCTTGGTCCTGTTCTCATCCAGGTGATATTTTGATAAGCTGTAGAAGTTACCACACAATTGACTAAATTCAGCTTTCCTTTCCACCTTTTACTCTATTTACCTGCCCCCTCCATTAACTAGCCCATTAGACTAGCACAAACCATTTGTTCCTAAGAACAAAAATCATGTGGGAAGTCACAAAATCTATTATTCTACTCTCTGATCAAAACATTTCTAGCTACTCATCAATCCACACATATTGGTTACAGAGTAATCTATCAAAATAGGCAGAACCCAGAGCTTCATTGACTAGTGCATATGTGTAGTGGTCTAGGGTGGCAGATGGTGTCCAGTGTTCTATAAGGTCAAGGGACACAGACCCTCTTTATCTTTTATATCTGACATCCCTAAGAAGCTATCTTTGTTCACATATTTGAAGCTAGTTCATGTTACCATATGTAATTTTCAGTTGACTGAAAGAAGAGAGAGCAGAAGGCTAGCATGCTATTTATTTATACTTAAGGGATGATGATGGTTTTTAGTGGCACTCTTACCCTGAAAGGAAAAGTCAGGAAACACGACAAAACCCACTAGCAAGAGTTTTATTGAGGAAGGGAGAAGGGATAGCTGTGTTCAGGCCTGCTGAAAGGACATGTGAGGGAAGGGGTGGGAGGACATGGGGTCTGCCTTTTTAAGGGCCACCCTGTGTATGTGCACACAGATCCATGTGGCTACTCCATGAATGCACATAGATCATGTGGTCATGCAGTGCACGATTTATGTGACTAAGCAGTGCATGGGTTACATGGGACATATGACCCAGAAATGACTAGGCAGAAATGACTAAGTGTCCTGCCTGGGCATGCTCAATCATGGGGGTGTGGCTGGAATTCCTATCAGATAGGCCCCAGCTTTGTACTTATTCCTTGTGTACATTCTCTTAGCTAAGAATTGGCTCTAGGGTCATTCCTGGATAAAAGAGTGCCGTGCCCTGCCAGGCCTGTGGAACAGTTCTTAATAGGGGAGTAAGCACTGAGAAATAATAGATAGGAAAAATAAAGACATAGACATAAAATAAAAAAGACAGAGGCACAGGATAGCTTCAGGAGGGCTCTGAGTCAATACCACAGCAGTCCTGAGTTCATTTCTCAGGACCTTTTTATACCCAAAGCAAGGGGGTCAAAAGACCTCCCCTTCTCAAGGACATCATTGTTCAAGGTACAAACAAATGTAAACACCTCCTTAATTCTCAAGACACCTGGTAACCACACCTTTGGCCATACATCCTGTTATCCAGCCTTGAGGAGTAACCATGCATTTGACCAAATCTCCTGTTTTCCAGCCTTACGGAATAAAGACAAGCTTAAACTCTCTGACCTTGAGTCAAGATGGAAGTCACGCTACAAAGGCTGAGTCCTTGTGGGCTCCCACAAAAGAGATGCAGAGAGGTGCACAGCTTCTGAAAAGAAGACAGAGGTGCCACGGGGCAGGTTTTTCTCACTGTGATATTTGTTGACTACTTCCTTAATCCAAGTTGTTGTTTTATTTTCCCCCCTGAGACAGGATTTCTCTGTGTAGCTTTGGAGCCTGTCCTGGATCTTGCTCTGTAGACCAGGCTGGCCTCAAACTTGCAGAGATCCGACTGCCTCTGCCTCCTGAGTGCTAGGAATAAAGGTGTGTGTCATCACCACCTGTGGTGTTGTGTTCCCCAAAATTGTGCAGGCTAATAAACTTATCTGGGGTCAGAGAACAGGACGGCCACAATATTAAATACAAGGATAGGTGGTGGTAGAACACGCCTTTAATCCTAGCATTCCAGAGACAGAAATACCTCTGGAACTCTGAGTTCAAGGCCAGATTAGAAACAGCCAGGCATTGTGACACATACCTTTAATCCCAGAAATCCAGCTTTTAATCCCAGGGAGTGAGGGCAGAAAGTAGAAAGATATATAAGGCATGAAGACCAGAAACTAGAAGCATTTGGCTGGTTAAGCATTTGGCTGGTTAAGCTTTTAGGCTTTGAGCAGCATAGTTCAGCTGAGATTCATGTGGATGAGGACTCAGAAGCTTCCAATCTGAGGAAACAAGACCAGCTGAGGAACTGGTGAGGTGAGATAGCTGTGGCTTGTTCTGCTTCTCTGATCTTCCAGCATTCACCCCAATAACTGGCCTCGGGTTTGATCTTATTAATAAGACCTGTTAAGATTCCTGCTATAACTGCCCGGCTGCTTAATCCAACTTTTAGAGTCTGATTCTGCTCTCAGTATCATCACCTTCTCTTCCACATGAGGATCCCATGGCACGCAGCACAAACTTCCTGTCATCACTTCTCTCACTTCCTGGGCAGTCTAGTCGATTGTCACAGCGTTCCTCCCGTAGCATAGATGGCCAGTTGTGGAGAAAATCATATTACTCTTCTTTTTAGTGTCCATAGATTGTGGAACTTCTAGCTCAGTAGGAGTCAATACACTTAAATTACCATTGAATCTGCTGGACTGCCAGCTGTTCTAGGATAAGAGTTATTGATCTTCTTAAATGTCCACTATTTTCTCACTACCTGGTTATAGATGAATGAAAAAGGAAACCCTGCTGATTAGAAATATAAACACTGTATGTTTCCAACTTAGGACATTTATTGGCATTTTAAATTGGTCTATCATCTTGACTGTTTTCCAGATCATATTGTTTCTTCCTTCCTTCCTTCCTTCCTTCCTTCCTTCCTTCCTTCCTTCTTTCTTTCTTTCTTTCTTTCTTTCTTTCTTTCTTTCTTTCTTTCTTTCTTTCTTTCTTTTCTGTTCCTTCCTTCCTTCCTTCCTCTCTTCCTTCCTTCCTTCCTCTCTTCCTTTCTTCCTTCCTCTCTTTCTTTCTTCCTTCCTCTCTTTCTTTCTTTCTTTCTTTCTTTCTTTCTTTCTTTCTTTCTTTCTTTCTTTCTTTCTTTCCTTGATTGTTTTCTTCCTTCCTTCTTTCTTTTTTCTTTCTTAAGGCAACGTTTTGCTATTATCTGGCTCTGGGTGTCTTGGAACTCACTATGTAGACCAGGCTGGCCTCAAATTCACAGAGATCCACTTGCCTCTGTCTCCCAAGTGCTGGGATTAAAGGTACACCCAGATGGATCATGTTGTCCTTATTCAAAGTTAACATCATTTATATTCTTAACTTTTTATCATTTATCATAGTCACAGTTTTATGTAGCTTATACTTCTAAATATCTTTAAAACTGTACCATCCATTTACAATCCCATACTACAGGTACATATCCCCATCCTTGACTTATAGGTAATAATTTAATTGTCATGACTTTCACTGGTTTAATTTTTCTTAAAGAGATTTTCGATGTTAAAGTATAGAAACATGCCATATGGCTGTATTTTCTCATTACCAAAGTCCTTCTTTGTAGTAATAAATCACCCAGTAAATAAGAGCTCAAGAAAGTATAGGAAGGTAGAAAACAGTTCATTGTCAAAGCTACTTAACCACATCTAAGGAACCTATTTTCTGAATACTGGTCACTCTGAAGTTCATGTTGAAACCTGTCCTAGTTATGATTACTATTGCTGGGATGGAACACCATCACCAAAAGCAAGCCAGGGAGGAAACAGTTAATTTGGCTTACCTTTTCTTATCACTGCTCATCATTAAAGGAACTCAGGACAGGAACTCAACAAGGTAAGACTTTGTGGGCAGGAACTGATGGAGGCCACAGAAGGGAATTGCTTATTGGCTTGCTTCCTCTGGCTTGCTCAGCCTACTTTCTTCTAGAACCCAGGACCACCATTCCAGTGATGGCATCACCCACAATGGGCTGGGCTCTCCCCATTTCACCACTAATTAAGAAAATACACCATAGGCTCCCCTGCAGCATGACCTTATCGAAACATTTTCTTAACTGAGGCTCCCTCCTCTCAGATGACTTTAGCTTGTGTCAAGTTGTCATAAAACTATCCAGCACACAACTCAAACTTCATTGTGGTGGTATTAATAAGTGAGACCTGTAAGAAGTGAATGGTTCTTGTGACATAATTGGTGCCATTGATGACTTTCCAAAAATGGTTTCATGAAGGCTATCCTACCTTCTGCCGTATACTGACACAGAAGGTATTCTTCATAAAGAATGGGCCCTCACTGAACACCCAGTCTATTCCAAATTTGGACTGGGGCTTCCTACCCTCCACAACTGCATTTGATAAAGTTCTATTGCTTATAAACTTCCCAGTTCATGGTGATTATTATAGCAGCTGCAGTGAAGCAAAATCACTATAATTTAAAGCATTCACAGCAGAGACGACTAACAAAAAGTGACCTGCTCATCTCCTACAACCTCAGATTTGAGAGGATAATAGATGGTGAGAAAGAGGAGTGGGCTAAGAAACTAAGGATGGAACTTGAATTTCTTTGTAAGGGTTTTATAGAAAACACTCTCCTCTCAACTGCCAAGGGTGGCATGAGAGGCAGGCTTGTGCAGTCTTAAAGTCTACATCAGTCATGTAGGGTAATCAGATCCCTTTCCACTCAGGATATTCTTAAAGCAGCAGCATCCTGGCATCTGTACCATAATAGAAACATGAAGAATTCTTTAGAAGATCAGAAAAATCCTTGAGAAAATGTTTCTAAAATCTCAGTGTGCAATAAAGAGATCAGCTCCATGACTAATCATGTAGACATGACAAACCCTTGTGCTGTCATAAGAACCAACAAATTACCTTAAAACTTTTATGTTTTATGAGGGTGGGTTTTCTGTTTGCATGCATGTCTCTGCACAACATACATGCCTGATGCCAGCAGAGACTAAAAAAAGGGTGTCAAAGGGTTACAGGAGGCTGTGTGATGCTTGATCTTGGCAGCCCAACAAAATACTTTTTCAGTATTTAATTATGCATTAGCAGATGGAAAAAACCCTCTGAGTAATTATATAAATGCTATTATCTTTTTTAAAAAGATTTTTATTATTTATTTATGTATTATGAGTGCTTTATCTGCATGTACAACTTTATGCCAGAAGAGGGCATCAGATCCCACTAGAGATTGTTGTGAGCCACCATGTGGTTGCTGGGAGTTGAACTCAGGACCTCTGGAAGAGCAGACAGTGCTCTTAACCACTGAGCCATCTCTCCAGCCCCAAATACTATTATCTTAAAAGTGGAAACTAAAAAGGCCAAAGGACACGTATCATCTAAACAAACAGTAAATAAATCAGAAGCACAGGTAAGAAAGGAGACAATGTGATCTCTGAGAAGTTAACATCCTAAGAACGACAAAACACATAATGTTTATATCACAAGAATCGTGGTCCTCAAGGGGAATGACAGCAGTAAGAATTCAGGCATGAATTCCTCCCTATTGAGTGGGCCATTAGTCCAGTTAGACATCTGTTGGTTAGTTACTAAGATATTACTCTGTATGAGACCATTGGGGATACCCTGCTGGGCTGGTCATTGTGGTTCACAGGCTTACAGCTGGGCAGAATTATTAATTACTTTTCTCCCATGGCAGCTTGCATAGCACCTTCCGGTTTATGAGAGCTAGCTCTTAGGGAGGAGACTTCCAGGTCAGTTTCAGTTCAATTGTTCTAATCCTGTGCCCAAAGTTTGTGTTGTCTTCAGAAATAAGATCTTACCTTCAAGTTCTGGGAGGCATTCAAAGGTAAAGGCAACATCTTTATTGTCTTGGGAGTCTCTTGCATTCCCCTGGCCAAGAACTTGAAAAGAAAGGTCCCTTGCTTGGCACTGGAGTTTCTGTTTTATAGTCCATGGCTTTTGCAGGTGGTGGCGGGAGGTAGTGGTAGTTGGCAAATACATACATGCATATACACACACACACACACAGACACACACACAGACACACACACACACACACACACACACACACACACACACACACACACACACTATGTATTTGTTAGTAAGCTTGAAAAAGAATGTTTTATGTAGCTTTTCCAAACATCCTTAGTATTATTTTTCTTACCTTTCTCTCCATTCTTTTCTGAAGTAACGGCCTCTCCTGTTTTACCTCTCTTTGTTTTCATGGTGCCTGGGTCCTACTAAATGCTCTTCAGAGATTCTTCTCCTCTCATAGTTTTTCCTACTTTTAAGGCTCCTGTGTTATTCCAGTTTATGTTTAGGAGCTAAGACTCATAATAAGAGATCCAATAACAGAGATATAATATAGTGTTTGTCTTTATGGGTCTGGGTTACCTCAGTATATTCTCTAGTTCCATTTATTTACACCGAAATTCCTTTATTTCATTTTCTTTATAGCTGAATAAAATAACCTTATGTAAATGTACAATATTTTCGTTATCCATTCATTAGTTCATGGACATATAGGTTGCTTTGATTTCCTAGCTATTATGCATACAGTGACAATGAACATGGCTGAGCAAGTATCTTTGTAGTAGGATATTGCATCTTTTGACATATGCCAAGAAGTGGTATAGCTGGATCATATGGTAGATCTATTTTTTTTGCTTGTTGACAAGTCTCCCCACTTATTTCCATAGTCATTATACCAGTTTGGCATCCCACCAATGGTGAATGAGGCCCTTTCTCAACATCCTCCACAGCATCTTTCGTTGGTTATTTTCTTGGTTTTGGACATTCTGATGGAGGCAAGATGAAATCTCAAAGTTCTTTTTTTATTATTTCTTTTATTATTATTATTATTATTATTATTATATTTGTGTTTTAATTTTACACATCAGCCATGGGTTCCCCTGTCCTCCCCCCCCACTCCCACCTTCCCCCTATTCCATTCCCTCCATTCCCATCTCTTCCAGGGCCAAGACTCCCCTGGGGAATTCATTTAAACCTGGTGGATTCAGTACAGGCAGGTCCAGTCCCCTCCTTCCAGACTGAGCATGTGTCCCTGTGTAAGCCCAAGGTTCCAAACAGCCAGCTCATGCACTAAGGACAGGTCCCAGTCCCACAGCCTGGGAGCCTCCCAAACAGTTCAAGCTATTCAATTGTCTCACTTATCCAGAGGGCCTGATCCAGCTGGGGGCTCCACAGCCTTTGGTTCATAATCCATGTGCTTCCATTCATTTGGATATTTGTCCCTGTGCTTTTCCAATCTTGGTCTCAACAATTCATACTCTTACAGTCCTTCCTCTTTCTTAACAATTGGACACCTGGAGCTCCACCTGGGGCCTGGCCGAGGATCTCTGCGTCCACTTCCATCAGTTATTGGATGAGAGTTCCAACACAATAGTTAGGGTGTTTGGCCATCTGATCACCAGACTAGGTCAGATCAGGCTTTCTCTCAACCATTGCCAGCAGTCTACAGAGGATGTATCATTGTGGATTTCAGGGGACCTCTCCAGCACTCTGCCTATTCCTGTTCTCGTGTGGTCTTCATTTATCATGGTCTGTTATTCCTCATTCTCCCTTCCTGTTCTTGATCCATCTGGGATCTCTTGATCCCCTAAGCTTTCTTTCCCTCTAATCTTGCCCTTCATTACTCCCATTGTCATACAGGTTGTTCATGTAGATCTCATCCATTTCTCTGTCATTGGGTGATCCCTGTGTCTTTCCTAGGGTCCCCCGTTTTCTAGGCAGCCTCCCTGGAGTTGTGTAGCAGTCTAGTCATCTTTGTTTTACATCTAGTATCCTCCTATGAGTGAGTACATACCATGTTTGTCCTTCTGAGTCTAGGTTACCTCACTCAGGATGATTTTTTCTAGATCCATCCATTTGCCTGCAAACCTCATGATGTCATTGTTTTTCTCTGCAGAGTAGTACTCCATTGTGTATATGTACCATATTTTCTTTATCCATTCTTCAGTAGAAGGGCATCTAGGTTGTTTCCAGGTTCTGGCTATTACAAACAAAGCTGATACGAACACAGCTGAGCAAATGCCCTTGTGGTATGATTGAGCATTCCTTGGGTATATGCCCAAGAGTGCTGCTATAGCTGGATCTTGGGGGAGATGGATTCCCAATTTTCTAAGGAAGTGCCATATTGATTTCCAAAGTGGCTGTACAAGCTTGCATTCCAACGGCAGTGGAGGAGACATTTAAGGAATTGCTCAACATCCCTAATTATCCGGGAAATGCAAATCAAAATGACTCTGAGATACCACCTTACACCTCTCAGAGTTGCTAAGATAAAAAACACAGAAGACAGCTTATGCTGGAGAGGATGTGGAGCAAGGGGAACTCTCCTCAAAGTTCTTTTAATTTGTAGTTCCTCGATTACTAATGGTCTTGAACACCTTTAGATATTTCGTACCCATTTTTCACTTCTTGTTTGATAAGTCTTTATTCAAATCCATTGCATTTTTCCTTTTTTTTTTTTTTTTAGACTGGATCAAGCCCTTATTTATTTATTTATTTGTTTGTTTGTTTGTTTGTTTATTTTTTGAGGTATTTGTGTTTTTTAGGTACTAAGTCTCTATAGTATGTATAGCTGGTAGGCATTCTCTTCCACCCCATGAGCTTCCTCTTTACTTGATTGTGTCCTTTGCTGTACAGAAGCTTTTTAGTTTTATGAGGTCTTGCTTGCCAATTGTTGATCTTAATCTCTGAGTGAGTGGACTCCTACTCAGAAAATCCTTTCCTAGACTTGTATCTTGTAGGACACACTCTATGTTTTCTTCTATCCATTTCAATGTTTCAGGTTTTACACTGAGGTCTTTTCTGCACCTATTGAGATATGTTTCTTGTATAAAGCCAACTTGATCCTGATGGGTAATCACTTCAAAATATGGTTATACTTAGTTTGCAAGAATGTTATTAATATTTTTGTGAACATGCTCATGAGAATATGGCCTGTGGTTTACTTTTTTGTTATATCTTTACCTGGCTTTGTTATTAGACTGATATTGGCTTTGTAGTCGGTTTTTGGAAGGGCTCCCTGTCTTTCTTTTCTTTCTTTGTTTTAACTGTTTTTTTCTTCTTCAATATAGGGTTTCTCTGTGTAGCCCTGGCTATCCTGGAGCTCACTCTGTAGGCCTTGAACTTAAAGATCCACCTGCCTCTGCTTTCCAGGGCTGGGATTAAAGGTGTGTACCACCACTGCTGGGATCTAGGACAATTGGTGGCAGAACTGTGCTCCTGACCTGGCAGAGCTATTGTCATCACATTAGTCCATGGATGCAGACTTTTCTGTATTCACCCATCTGATGTAAGGCCACTATACTTACTAAGACAATTGACTTGGAAAGGGGTGTGGGATCTTTCCAGTATGAGAACGAGTTCTGCAAACTTCCTCTTTGGGATTAGATTGTGAAATCACTCTGTGGATCCATCTTTAAGAAGAAATCCAGCATTCATTGTGGAGAAATTATAACCAATTAGGCTACTTATTCAGAATAGTATAGAGGGTTGCCTTTTAGCATTCAAATAGTTGAGAGGAGATTAATTGTGTCCACAGAAAGTTAACTCTGTAGTTTTCTGTCTATAAAAATATAAGTCTTGATTTATGTATACACCTCATTTTAGGAAAGAATTTTAAAGGATTCACAAAGTAACAAAACTGAAAAATTGCAAGACATTGCAAGCACGCAATAGTCTGGGGGGGATTTCTCAGTTTTTGTTTTTAAATCTCAGTCTTATCTGGCAGGTCTTTTGTATCAAATTTGATGGCAAGTCAGTATAAATCCTGGTATCTAAAAGAACCTCTGCTCTTTTTTTTCCTCCTATGCCATGGCTTTAAAATGCTCCCATAGTTTCTAAACATAAACATAAATTGTAGGTTTGTTTATGCTTGCACCATCGATAGAAAAGCAACACGATCTTTTCTTCAAAGGATAGACTTCAAGGACCATCCCAAGTCTCAAGATGCTAGGAAATGTGCATTAATGAAATAGATCATTGATAACATAAGGAAACATATTATTATTGCTCTTCTTCCCATTTGTTTTGGGGTTTTTGAGACAGGGTCATACTGCATAACCCAGACTTGCCTGAAACTCATTATACAGTCTAAGCCAGCTTCATACTCTGGTAATCTTCTTGCCTCAACCCCTGTATAGAAACCTATACAAAGCAAGCTAAGCATGACCCTTGAAATATGCCAGCAAAAAGCACTTACTATACCAAAAAAAGTATAGTTAAGGAAGAGAAAATGCAGTAGTAGGAAGGAGAGAGAGAGAGAGAGAGAGAGAGAGAGAGAGAGAGAGAGAGAGAGAGAGAAAGAGATATCCTTATATGTACACAATGTAGAAATAGTCCAAACATTTCAATCTCTTCTCTCTCTTTCAGTGTTCTGCTTTGAACTTCTCACTGTGATACACCACATAAAGTATTGCTATTATAGGCATGAACCTCCAAACCAGTCTTCTGTTTTGTTTTGTTATAAATAATCTGTGTTACATCTTTAAAAAGTACTGGATGTATTTCATTTAGTCCCTGTCACCGGGACTATTCTAATCTATGTTTTTCCTTCCTTTCTGGCCTCAAACTCATTATGTAAGCTACAAATGACCTTGAATTTCTGATTCTACTGGTTCAGTTTTTCATGTTGAGAGTATAAACCTGCATTACAACACCAATCTAGGTTGTATGGTTTCTTTAAAATAAAAAAAAAATGCACATGCTACGTTCTGCACATAGAGAAATATATAAATTGCAATGTATTATTTAAATAATTATTCTTATGGACAGTTCATTTTATTGAAAAAGAAAATAGCATTGATACTTAGACTACAAAGCTTTGCTTTTAAAAACTCTTTTGTGACCAGGAATAAGATAACTAGATATGTATGTTTCCATACTTCCAAAGAATTTCAAAAGATGAGGCCCCAAGCCATTCATATTGAAATTCAATAGTGCACAGGATCAAACTATCTTAGGAAAAAAAAGAATGCAAAAAAAAAAAGAGAGGAATAGCTTCAAGTTGTCCTTGGTCTTTCAGAGAAATATGATAGGATTCCTTTGAATGGCAAAATGAGAGCGAACATTTGATACAGTTTCTCATAACAATGTAAACAGAAATCAAGCTGATTTGGAAAAGAGCTTCATGAACAAAAACAAAAAATGCATTCAGAAGTAGGGAAAAATACAGATGCACACAGAGGGGCTGCTAATCTGGAGAGAGGAGATAAAGTGCAGAAGACAGAGCATCTGAGATAATGAAGAGGGTGAAGGGCAGCTGGACGATGTTGTAATTTACAGCCACTAAGAAAAGGTCTGAAATATGCTGCAATATAAGGAAAAGAAGTCTATAAAAGGCAAGCTAAACGTGACCTTTGAAATCTGCCAGTAAAAAGCACATACTATGCCAAATAAAGAGTAGAATTAAGGAAAAGAAAATTCAGTAGTAGAAAGGAGGGAGAGCGAGAGGAAGATTGGAAGTTCCTTATTTATGCTCATAATGTAGAAATAACTCAAACCTTATACTTGGAACTTGTCACTGTGATACACCGCATAAAATACTCCTCTTACATTGTCACTTGAAGAAACCCCAATGACACTGGTTTCAGTAGGTCTTCAAGATGTTTTATATCTCAAGGGAGATGTAAAGTAAATGCAGATGATAGAGGACTAAGACTATTTTTGGTTCAAGGTCAAAATCCTCTGGATCTGGAAAGCACAAACTGCAAGATATTTTCTAGGATTTAGATGACCATAGAGCAATTCTTAACCACCAGTACTGCACAAAGGGAGCAGCAAGGTTTTAGAGAGTCCTGCAAATAAGTCTGCAGCTACATGAAGGCTACTTGAGAATAGTCTATGTATGTGGTGAATCACACTCACTGGTTTATATAAGTTGAACCACCCTTGCATCTCTGTAATGTAATTAGCTTGTTCATGGTGAATGATCTTTTGGATGTGCTCTTGAACTTGCCTTGCACAAGTATAGAATTAAAAAAAATTGCCAGCATTGAGAATACTGGCTAACCTTTGAGAAAAAAAACCTGAACTTATATTTTATGTAAATGAGTTAAGATTGCTCAAATAAGCATAAATAATAATTTCAATGTAAAACTTGAAATCAAAAAATTGCTGAAGTACACACAGGTATACTTTAATAATATAATACAATTTATAATATATAATACAATGGTCTTCTTAATTTTTTTTTTTTTTTTTTTTGGTATGTGGAGCTGAGGATCGAACCCAGGGCCTTGCACTTGCTAGGCAAGTGGTTCTACCACTGAACTAAATCCCCAACCAGGTCTTCTTAATTTTATTGGGAAACATTGAAACTGTCATGAAGCCCAGAATGCAAATCTTCTCTACCTATCAATCAGAATGTATACACAGAGTGTGTTCTCAGGAAGTAGAAAACCAAAGAAAAACATATATAAAATATAGAACAATCAAATGTAATGCAGTTTTTACTTCAGTTTTTTAATTGTGTGTGAGAAATTACAATCCTTCAAGGAAGAGAAACCCACAAAACCACACGAAATAATCATTCATATTAAAGCTTACATAATGTTTTTCTTCATGCAGACTTTTTCACCTTCAGGATATTTTCTAAGGTGCTCTCTTTGAGGGAGGAGAATAGAACCACATGGGAGTGCAATAGTCAATACAAGTTTGTGATGGAGCGTGGAGCTTTTTGATGAGAAACATTCTAGAGATCACCTTAGAGAGCTATGATAGTACATTTTCTTTGATATGTGGAGTGATCCTTAAGAATCCAATGTACAGATCAAGAGGGTGGACTCCAGGAAACAGCATAGTAGACATTAAAAGCAGAGCAGATCTTGGTAGCTACAATACAGAAGTTGGAGTTCAACTCCCTTTGGAGTAACAAAGCATTATGCAGATCTGCTGTAATTCTCCACAGACAATGTCAAGACTATGAATAAAGAAAAGCAAAATGGCCTTGCACCAAAGAAAATTAAGAGTGTAGAGGCATGCACAACCTTTTGATATCAAAGCTAACATGCAAGACAAGCATGACATTTGAATAATTTATTAATAAGAATTTATTCAATAAGATGTAAAAGAATTGTAACAAAGGTTTAGATTTTAAAAGAAAAGTGTCAAATAGAAAAGCCTAGGATCTTAGAATATCAAAACTAAAGTTAATTGTTGAAAACATGAATGTAGTATCAGTTTGGTTATAAATGAATAACAATTAGCAACATTATGAAATTGAAGCATAGAAAGGAGGGATAGTTGAAAAAGATAGAAAAAATAATCACTGATGCACCATATAAACCTCTAATTTTAGATAATGTGGGATCTTAAAAGCCGGAGAGACAATAAGCCTGGACTATGAGAAGACAGACACCCATGAAGAGTCTTGTAAATCCTCAAGGCCCTCCATAAACTGAACACATCGCATCAGCCTGCTGAAAGCCAGAACAGAGAGAATATATTAGTTTCAAAGAATAAATAAGCTGATGGATGAATTTTCAATTAAAGCTGGATGATATTAATAATGTGGTATAAATGCCAAGTTGCAATTTTATGTGCAAGTATTGTGCCTCAAGAATTAAGATAAAATCATTTTCAATAAAATCAGACAATTCACTCCAAGCAGATTTGTACTAAAAAAATATACTGAAAGAAGCTGTGGTTCGAAGGAAAACGGCCTCAGATGGAAGTGTAAATTGGAAGAAAGACTAAAAAGAAACAGAAAATGTAAATACATGAATTAATATGAAAGGATGCAGATACGTTCAAAGGGCACTTCAAAGTTAGGAGAATAAATTATATGTCAGTCTTAGCACAAAAGAGGAAGGGGGTAAAAATTAGATTTAAACTTGCTGTAAGGCCTTTGATTGCTTTGGCAAGCATTAAATATGTTAACCTAAGAGACATAATGTCATTTATATGTATACATATTTATGTATACTTCAATTCCTATGTAATAAATACAAGAATAGTAAAAATATATAGACACTAAACATAAGAGAAAATGACAAAACAAAATAACAAAGAAAATAGAAAGGATGAAATAAAAATGAGGTAGCACATGGGAAAATAAGAAATATTGTAAAATAAGGGGTGGAGTAAGGTTAAAATAATATTTAATATAAATGAAATAAATAAGTTTGAGTACAAAAAGTGACACATTTTGTCATTCCAAATACAATATTTTAAATTTATTCTTTGAGAATTTTATGCATGTAGCAATATATTTTGATCATATTCACCCCTGAGCAGCCTTTACAGGTGTGGTGGATGATGCATGCCTGGAATCTAGAACTCAGGAGATAAAGACAGGACAGCCTGTATGCATCATTCACCCCACTTATGAGAACAATTAAAATGACAGTCAAGAAAGATTATAGACTATATTATTCTACTACTGTTAAGGTCAAGATCAAGTGACACTAAGGTGAGGTAGTTGTGGAAGGGATAGTTGATTCATGGAAGAGGACTAGACATGAGAAGAGAGTGGCCAACCTTTTCCATGTACTAACCATGTGCATATATGTATGTACATATACATGCATACATTGTATACTTGTATAATGTACCAATATAATATATACAAATTTGTAAGTTTAAATTTATTCACAAATAAGAGAAAATTTTTAGGTATTTATCTTTCTGAATCTGATGTACTTAAAATGATGATTCTAAATCCCCTCTAATTTCCTGCAAATTTTATTTTTCTTTATGACATCATACAGTTCCACTGTGTGTATGAACCACATTTTCTTTGTCAATTCACCTTTTGATAGGCATCAAGACTAGTTGAATAACTTAGCTTTGTGAATAATGGTATGTTGATTTAGAGCTTTTTGGTTCCCAAGACAGATACTGACTGACATGGTAGTTATATTTTTGAGGAACTTCTGACTTCCACGGTGGATGCACAAGTTCATATTCTCACCAGTACTGAAAAGTGTTCCTCTTTCTCTCCATCCTGGCATGTATTTGCTGTCTTTGATGATAGTCCTTCTAACTGGGGTGAGGATAGACTCTTAAAGCTCTTTTAATTCGCATTTCCCTAATGTCCAATATCCTTGTTGGACACTTTTGCAAATACTTATTGGCCTTTTTCATTTCTTCTTTTTAGTTGTTTAGCCTATTTTTTTTTTTTTTTTATTGGAAGATTTGGAGTTTTCTTGGTGTTAGGTTTTTTTTTTTTTTTTTGTAGTATGAGACCCTGCTCAGTGTGCGGTTCATAAAGGTTTTCTTATTCTGTAGCTTGTCTGTTCACTCTAGCCAGTGCATTGCTGCTAGGTAGAAGCTTTTTCATTTTATGTAATTACATGTCAATTCTTGAAATTATTTCTTGTGCTATTATAATCCTTTTCAGGAAGTAAGAGGTATAATTTCTGATGAGTTAAACCACAATGTTGACTGTATCCAGCACTGTGCTTGTGGTTTTCTTAATTCATTCATCTAAATCTCAAGACAACCACAGAAGGTAAGAGCCACTTCACTATTTCATTTTGGCCAAAATTTGAGTTATAGAACAGTAGTAGTGTTGAGATTTTTTTTTTTTAACTTTGCTGGAATGATACTGAGAACAGCAAGCTCAATGACCAGTAGTTCTTCATTGAGGTTAGAACACCATCTGTAGAAACAATTACTATCAAACTGTATGCCCTTTGTAGAAATACAGTAATAGTAAAAAAAGAAGGGGGGGGCATAATGAGGCTATTCCATGGAGTCTGTCTGAAAGTCAAAAGGGATTTATTCTGGGTTAACTCACAATAAGCATAAGGGAGTGGGTCACAGGATCCAGTAGGGGTGGTGGCATGGTCCAACTCAGTTCTTTGGAGAACTCTGCCTTGATCTGCAGCACCAGCACCTGCCATCAAAGACCATAAGGTAGCTCAGAGAGTGAGCACATAGGCATTCCAGGGGGACTAAGGGGTCCCCCCTCAGCCACGCCCTAGGGAGGGCAGGTACCTAGCAGTTACCTGCTGCCTACTAGGGGCGGTGATTCAGGGTAAAGCACAGACAGTCACCCCTTTAGGGGTGTTGTAAAGAAATGCAACCAGGTAACTTGAGATAGTTCTAGCTCTTGGGAGGCTGAGACACAGTGACCCTGCAGACTAAGTTAGTTAATGTTCTTTGGGAAAGGTAACTGAAAAGGAAAAGAATGGAGGAGTGAAGAGCTAGAGAAGGCAAGAACAGAACAGGACAGGGCTGGCCTGCTGAAGTGATGTTGGATCTAAATAAAGAACAAATAAATGTGAAGAGAAGAAGCTGATCAGGATAGAATAGGAATATTATCTGGCTGTTTGCTGGTTCTTATTATAGATCTCTCGGGGTTTCTCCCATGTCTCCAAAATATCCTGTTACAGTCCTAAGTCATTCCTTTGAGAAGTTAGGCCTTAGATGCTGGTTCCATCTTATGGTGGTCCTTCATGGGCCAATCTGAAGCATTGTTCTCTCCCCAGGTTTCCTTTGGGAAACTGAGTTACAGATGCTAGTCTGGTCAGAGACCAGTCAGTGGCTTACAGGTTAGGGTGCAAATGCTGGTCATACCTCTGGAAGTCTCTCAGGAGTCTGACAGAGAATTCCAGGCCCACCCATGAGCAACCTCTTGTGAAACTGAATCACAGGTGGTAGTCTGGTCTTCAAAAGTTGGATTTTGAATATTGCATCCACCTTTGCGCAGGTCCTTCTCTATTTTCTGCTTAGACCTCAGATTCTGTGTTTATTGGAAGATGTTTGCTCTGACCCAATTTTGATCTTTCTGAATACCTAGTGGTTTGGGTTCGGAGTTCCTTCCCTGAAGAGTAGGATTTAAAGATGTTTCCTGTGACTCTTGCTCTGAGTTTCCCACAAGTGCTGTTCACAGAGGGTACTAAATTGCAGGGCTGTTTACTCAGCAGGGTTTTTTATTGTTGTTGTTGTTGTTTTAGTGGCTTTTAGTGACTGTTCCAGCCAAGTGCTGAGAAGGGAGGTTTTCCCTGACATTTCTCCTCTCTCTTCCTGTGCTACCACCTGAATCCCACCCTCACCTGCCATTTCTTCCCTTTAAAATCACCATTCCTGAGAATGCAATGCAGATATTCTGAGTCTTCCTGTCTTTTATTGTAATTCCCACTTTCTACCATTGACATTCTCTCTCATTGGATGAAGGTAGCTCCTGTGTATCTTAGGTAGGGTTTCTGTTGCTGTGAAGAGACACCATGGCCGTGACAGCTCTTATAAAGGAAAACATTTAACTGTGGCTGGCTTACAGTTTCAGAGGCTTAGTCTTTTATCATCATGTCGAGAAACATGGCAGCATGCAGACAGACATGGTGCTGGAGAATGAGCTGATAGTTCTACATCTTGATCAGCAGGCAACAGGAAGTGAACTCACTGAGCATGACTTGAACATATATGAGACTTCAAAACCCACCTCCAGAGTGACACATTGCCTTCAGCAAGGCCACACCTCCTAATAGTGCCACTCCCAATAGATCTCCAAGCACATTAATCTATGGGGACCATACCTAATTAAACCACCACACCTATGAATCCATCTGGGGTGGATGACATTGGACTTTGTCTACAATTGCTTATGTAACACACATACTTTTTGATATCTGTTATCAACTTTCTTTGGCTCATTCCCTGGAGATTTCAGCTGACTGTGCCTGAATGCAATTAGCTGTCTCCTTTCCCATATCAAGGATCTTTCAGCCAGTACTCTTAATACTTGAAAATAATGTTGTTCCAGTTAGTTTTTTGTTAACTTGACATTACCCAGTGTATTAGTCAAGGTTCTCTAGAGGAACAGAACAGATAGAATGAATCGATCTATCATCTTTCTTTCTCTCTTTCTCTCTCTCTCTTCCTTCCTTCTTTCTGTTCTTTCTTTCTTTCTGTTCTTTCTTTCTTTCTTTCTTTCTTTCTTCCTTTCTTCCTTCCTTCCTTCCTTCCTTCCTTCCTATCATCTATCTATCTATCTATCTATCTATCTATCTATCTATCTATCTATAATCTATGTCTGTCTGTCTGTCTGTCTGTCTGTATCTATCAATCTATCTATCTATCTATCTATCTATCTATCTATCTATCTATCTAATCTATCTATCTATCTATGTATCTAGGGGATTTATTAGAATGGTGTATAGATTGTGGTCCAGCTAGGCCAACAATGGCTGTCTACCAACAGAAAGTCCAAGGATCCACAGTTGTTCAGTCCATGAGGCTGGATGTCTCAGCTGGTCTTCAGTGTACACTAGAATCTGGAATAAGTAGGCGCTAATGCCAGTGAAGGAATGGGCTTGCCTGTGAGAATGAGGTCAGGTAGGCAAAGAGCAAAAACTCCCTTCTCCTATGTCCTTTATACTGGCTACCACCAGAAGGTACGGCCCAGATTAAAGGTGGATCATCTCACTCTAAAATTCTGGATTAAAGGTTGGTCTTCACACATCAAATGATTTAATCAAGAAAAATCCCTCACAGGTGTTCCTCGCCTTGTGGGTTTTAGTTAATTCCAGATGTAGCCAAGTTGATAATGCAAGAAGAGCCATTACAATTAGAGTCACTGGGAAAGAGACAACCTTAGTTGAAAAAGTGCTAGATAGACCCAGGACAAGCCTATGGGGGCATTTCTTCATTAATGATTGATAAGTGAGGGACCAGCCCACTTAGGGCAATGCCAACTTTTAGACAGGTAGCCAAACAGCTATGTAAGAAAGCAGGCTCAGAGAGCCGGGAAGAGCATTCAAGTAAGAGTACTCTTCCATGGATTCTGCTTCAGGGTCAGCTTCCAGGTTCCTGCCTTGAATCTCTGCCCTGACTTCACTAGCTGAGTTGTAAGGCTCAAGTAGATCATTTCCTCTCCAAGTTGCTTTTGGTTAGGGTTTTTCATCCCAGCAACAGAAGCTCTAAATAAGATACACGTTTATTGTTATTGTTATTTGTTGTTGCTGTTATTTCAGTGCCTTTCACATGATGGGCAAATGCTCTGTTATTGAGCATCATCCCTCAGTTCTGATTTTGAGTTTACCCTTAGTAACTCTACATATTTATAGGTCACATCATGATGCTTCAATATTTAATGCATAAATAAGTGTGAAAAGCTGCATACTCAAGGCTATTTAGAAGGAGAAAAAGGGAAAAGAAAACAGCTTCTCTCATATTCTATGCCTTAGAAATAGGTAACTATGGCTGACCTGTATTTAAGGAGAGGGAATGAGACTTCATCTTTTGGTAGTAGTAACATGCAAGACTTTGAGAACATATCCAAATGATTGTAAAAGAATGGTGTTCTAACCATTATATGAAGGAAAGCAGTGGAGTAGATAGGTCTGTGTGTACTGCTAGAGAAATGCACCCAAGCTTTAAAGATATGTGAAGTGTCTTCATAACATTTTGTGGGTGAAAATCTTATAGATGGATGTATTCATGTACGTATTTATATTTGTTCTCACATACAGCATTTGAGAAGCACACCAGTAGCTGAAGGACTTTTCATATTTCTTCACACTCTTCTGAGTGGCTTGAATTATTTACACTACGAATATTTTTATCATTTGAAAATTAATTTTAAATTTAAAAACAAATATTCTGTGATGCATATAATAGAGCTCTCACCCTTGAACTAGATTTCAGTAAGTGAGATTACTGGTGGAGTGTAAAATGAAAAAGTGGTGCATTCAAGATAATGGTTAGCTCTAGGATGGAGAGTACAAAATGTCCCAGAAGGCTGATATTTGGACTGAGCTCTTTCCTTCAATTTCTTCTCCTTTTCAGTATAATAGGGAGAATTATATTCAAGGGTGACTTAGGTCCCTTGCAGTTCTTATGCTCTATAAATCGTGAGCCAGATGAGGTAGAAAGATCACAAGGCAGGGCAAAGATTAAAGAAATTGTATTGGAGAAATACCTTCAATTTATCAGTGCAACCGGCTTGCTAGTGGAAGAGCAATTGCTCCAGGGTGGACCCCCGGAATCCTGTCAGAACAGCATGAAAAGCAGACATCTCCAGACAGCTGCCTGCAGTTGGTTCTACTTAACAGTAAATAGCTTTGTTTTTGCTTTAGTGGCAGAAGTGAAGAATTTTAGTTTTGTTAATTTTCAGGGTTTTTTTCTCCAAAGAATTGTCCTCATCATTTCCTCAATTTTTTTTTTCTCTTTGAAACACAAGCCACCTTAAAAAAAAAAAAAAAAAAAATGGATTCATCAGCCTAAAACCACCCCTAAAAGCAAATCACAAGAGCACTCATTCACTTTATAATTCAGCTTTCCACAATTTGCTTCTGCTGATCTTAGGTTCTTTGGCTTGGGAAAGAAACTTCCTGCAGGTTGTGGGGACTCAGAGCCCCAAAAATCCAGGGCTGAAAGTAGAATCACAGTTTAAGCCGTCTTTTCTCCCTTTAGTGTGGAAGGCAATCCTCTTTTCAGATGCACTGTGTTCCAGAATTTTCTTCTTTTCACATCTATACAGAACTGGAAACTCCGCCCCCCATTCCCCTCACCCTGCCGCCCCTTTTTTTCTTCCCACAGAAACAATATTGGAAATGCTTTGGGTTTTCCATCCAAACCATAAGAACTTATTTAATCTACAGCACACCTAAATAGGAATATTGCCAAGAGAGTCTGGAACAGAAAGACTATGAAGCCTTTGGAGTCAATCTGTTTGAATCCTTAGTCTGGAAGAGAATAGGTGGGAGTGGGAGGGGGAACAAATGAGTTAATGGATGGAGGGTAAATATAAACCACATATAGAGAGATGTGTTTTACTGGGATTCAAAAATTCAACAACTCTATAACACATTCTCCTTAACAGTAAGGCATATTTTTCTATTTTTTTCATCTTTTACATTTTTGGCGGGGTGCTGATTTTTTTGTTGCTGTTGTTAGTTAGTTCCAAATGTTTCTAGCTTTCCCTCGATTTTTTAAAAAAGTAATTGATTAGTAATATTTCCTGTTCATGCTGAGCCTTGGTGAAGGGGTGAAATAAGTCTCTAGCCAGGCCAGAGGCACATTGAGAGGAGGATCACAGCTAGGGGAGTGTCTCAGAGAGAGCAGGGTCACAAGAGAAGGGGGTAGCAGCTTGAAGAGGGCCCTGGCTCCCTGTATGTATTGAAGAAGCTATTGGAGAATACTTCTTTGTTATATATTCGGGATGCAACATTTTCCCATATATGTGACTTCCTCTTCAGCTACCATGCCCACTGACTTTCTGGCATAGGTCAGCACTCCATCATGGAGGGGCTTACAGGCAGCAAGGCAACGGGCCTTGGGGCGGCTCCCTCCACCCCACACTTCACTCTGCCAATGCTCTTCTCTGTCCACTGGGCTCTGCTGGCCCTTGGACCCCAGCAGGCTGATGGCAGGTGCCGAGGAGTTGGGGTGGAGCACTGACTGGGAATTCTTTAAGGTTTTTTTCTTTGTTTTTTTTTTTTTTTTCTTTTCCCATTACATGTTTGCTTGAATATTTTCTTCCATTTCCTAATGGTTCTTAATTGAATATAGTCTTTATTTTGTGTTCTTTTTGTCAGCTGCTTCCTCCCCCCATATTTTGATTTTTTTTCTAGCACTCTGTTAACTCTTTCAATAATTATCAATTGAATATAATTTGAGTAGAGATGGTAGACTAGTCTTCCCTCAAGTATATAGTCTAATTAGACACAGAGAAATACCGCATTATGTCACTTGTATGTGGAAACGGAAAAAGTCAAGTTCATAGTAGAATATGTTACCAGAGGCTAGGAATGGAGACGTGGGTAGATACAGGGGAGACATTGACCAATAGGCACTAAGTTATTTTTAAATAGGTTGAATTCTCTCTAGAGTTCTACTGTGTATAGTGACTATACTTAGTAATAATGTATTATATGTTTCAAAATACCTTCAAAAAGAGGATTCTGAGTATTCTCACCACAAAAACTGATAAATGTGAGCTGATATAATGCTAATTACCCTCATTTGATCATTGTATCATATCTATTTATGTATCAAAATATCACATTATACTTCATAATTATATATATCTGTTATTTGTAAATTATAAGTAAACCAAAGCAGAAGAAAGAGCCCAGCTGCAAATAATTGCTCTATTGGGAAAAAGACAATATAAAATAATTAAAAAAGAAAAAAAAAACTTTTAGGATAGCATATATTGCAGACATTCATTTTCTTAGGAAAATAAGTCTGTGGGAACAGTGACTGTGTTCTTATCCTTACTAAATTAATGTAATCATGTATCATATTAGACTTAAGAGATACATTCTATTTCACATTACAATTTCTTATCATATTTTTCAGTAACTGTAGCACAAAAAATAAACCCAGAGAGTCACTTATTTAAGACACAGTCAGATAAGGGTCATGGAGAAGACTTTTCTGGACAGTGTATGACAGTAGGGTATATTCAGAGCTCGGGGTCCCTATCCTTGACCAACTTTTGTGGACCTGTGACCACACACCATGATCACAGTGTGAGCTTCATCTCCTTTTCAGGTATTCATCTCATTAGTGTTTAAATTAATATTTTATGCTAACAGACAAGGTAACAAGTTTGCTTCATTATAGCATTTTCATCCATTGTCTTGTTACTGTTCTATTGCTGTGAAGAAGCACCATACCCAAGCTAACTCATAAAAGAAAGCATTTAATTTTAATTGGGAACTTGCTTACAGTTTCGGAAGCACATTATCTTTATGGTGGGGAACATGAAGGCATGCATGCATGGTGCTGGAGAAGTAGCTGAGAGCTTTACATCCTGATCTATAGGCAACAAGCAGAAGGAGAGACAGAGACAGACAGAGAGGCAGAGAGAGAGACAGAGACAGAGAGAGACAGAGAGACAGAGAAAGACAGACATAGAGAGAGATAGAAAGACAGATGGAGACCGAGACAGTGTGCCTGGTGACACCTCTCCTCCACAAAGGACACACCTACTCCAACATAGCCACACTTCCTAATCCTTTCCAAATGTTTATCAACTGGGCACTAAACATGCAAATACATGAACCTGTAGAAGACAATTCTCATTCAAACCACGACGTACACATATGAGATTATAATTTATTCTCACTCGTGAGTGTCACTCTCAATCATACTGGAAACTTGTACATTCTTTTTCCTGTCCTTAATAAGGAGTTTCTGATGCAGACCTGTTGTGGAACTCATAAGCCTTCTCTCAGGCGATTCAGACGCAGACATGCCACACTTGGGCTGCTTTTGTGAACTCCAGGTTGCTTTTAACTGAGTTTGGTAAGGCATTGTAAAATTTTTGTTCATACAAAAAATTTTCCAAGCGCCTAGTGTCAAATTCAACACTTTGCCATAGTGGCTGCAATCTGATGGCAAAAGGGAACACTGACCCCTCCCCTCATTCTTGGCATAGTTTTTTCCCTTGGCCCCCACTTCCATCCTGAATACCCTTTAAGTCTTTTGTTTGCTTTGAAGCACACCTGCTTCCCCCTGATCCTAACAGCTTCTCCAGCAATTGCCAGCCGCCTGGGATGCAACATTACTGCCTCTACTGTTTCAGCTGGGTTCCTGCTGTGGCAACCCTATTAACCTCCCAAGACCTGTTCTCTCGCTCCTCAGCTATCACCATATCCACTTGCCCTTACTTCCAAGCCTCCACATGCTACCTGCCAAGAAACCAACCACAGCGATACTCATTTTCAGCCATAACTGTGTTAATTTCTGTACGTGCATTTTAGTACCTTTTAAAATGCTGTCATGTATCTCTGCAGATGCCACTGTGTCCAGCTAGCCTTCACTTTCAGATTCCTATAGTCTGTATGCCAAAGAAGGCGATATTACAACATCTCCTCTTTTAAAGGATAAGTGTTATGATGACATTGATAGTTTAATTTTTAAAAATAAAATTCCCAACAAAGATGGTTATTATGCTATTTGCACATAATACAATGACTATTATGGCCATCACCTGGTGCTTTTATGATAATATCATTCTTTCTATAAACCTTATGGGACCATATGCCCAGACCTAGTTTCTATACTCACCACAATGAAAAGTTCATATAGAATTGACTAACCTGTGCACATCATGTGGTAGCGACTCCAAATCATGGTAAAATTTGGATTAGACATTCTTACAGATTGTTTTGTTGCCCTGGGGCCAGGAGAGTGATTCCTTGTCTGTGCCCACTGAGAATTTTCTCTGACTAATTTTCTTTTCCCTACGTATTCTGAACTCTTTCAGCCCAATATGTGTTCCTGTATAATCTTTACCTTACATCCTTAAAGCAATTCTCCTGAAGGAACTAGGGATGTGAAAATGATGTGCTTCCATGTGCTCAAAAAGTACAGCAAGCTAAGTGTGTGGTGGCCTATGCCTGTAATTCTAGGACTGGAAAGATGGACACAGAAGGATCAGGAGTTTGAGGTCAGCCTCAGTTGCTTAGTGAATTCAAGGCCAGCCAGGGCAAAACCAACTCTGCATCAGAACAAATAGAGTCCCCTTCCCCCCAAGAAATAAAACAAGGACTTGTGGCAGGGAGCAATTCTTTATCTCTTCCAATGGACCGTCCCTTCTATTCTGTATGTAACATGGCAACACTGTATGAACGCAGGTGCGTTCTTACAGCTTTCCTCCTGTATTGTCTATAGCTCTATCTAAATAAGAAACATTTGCCACTTCTCACAATTCAGGTACCCTGTTGGAAATTATGACTTTGTAAACAAATCCTGGGAAATCATGGCATTTTACTGGTTTAACGAAATCCATTGGGAATAAAAAGTGATGCCATGACCTGTTGTAACTGGATAAGGATTTATGATTGCTTCAGTTCCTTCCCTTAGACTATGCCACGGGCACAAGGGACTTTGTCTCAAATCAAACAAAAAGAAGTTGCACAAATACTTGGCTGTACAATGGAGCTTCTCAAAGTTGGCTTTTTGGTCTTTTCTACCAGATAAATCCTTGGGTGGGGAGTGTCTTGCAAAAGTTGTGTTGCTTTTCCTTTGAGATTGAAGTTTATATGCCATTGGAGAAGTTTAGAAGTGCCACTGACTTCTACCAACTGACTTCTAGTTACCCTGCTTCCTTTCATGGTGTGACACAAGGCAAAATGGGAACGCACATTGCCAAGCCTACTACACTTTAATTTTCCGATAATTTTAGGTAAACTGAAATGTAAGCAGTTCAATTCTCCTGATTACATTTGCAAAAGAATATTTCGCTATATGATTTTTACTTCATCTCAAATTTTACTTTAAATATATTAATAAGTATAATAAGACACAAAAATTTAATCTCTGACTTACTTTGAAGATCATTTATGAGACTTTAAAGAACAGGCAAGAGTTCATGCTTTCTAAAAATTAATATAACAATGCAGTTACTAATCTAACCTTCTCCAAGAAGTAAAGATGCCAGCACTAAGTAACAAACTCCATGTAAATAAGCTGCTGCCTAAGTTTATGAAAGCTGAGGACCAGGATATCAGCACTTAATGCTTTTTTAAAAATACATATTTTAATTAAAATGCAAATCTATAACTTCCCTTTCCTCCCTCCAGCCTCCCCCCCTTGTCCCCTCCCACCAATTCCTCCCAAGTCCCCCTCCTTACTCTTTCTTAATTGATGGTCTCTTTTTCTTTATTATTGTTGCATATATATATATATATATATATATATATATATATATATATCACACCACACACAAGTATGCACAAATATATGAAACCAACATGATGAGTCCTCTTTTGTTGCCTCTGTATATATGATTTCAGGAATCTCATCTCCCAGGGAAGCTTTTTTTCTGTTTTTTAAAATTTATTTTAAAGTTTACTTTTATTTATTCTTTGCATCTTTCACATCATGAATCTCAATCCCATTCATTCCCTCATCCCTTTGTATTTGTCCTCTGCCCTTGCAATCTCCCCCTCCTAATAAAATAAAATAAAAATTGACATAGAAAATAAAAGGAAAAATCAATCTCGTCATGGAAGCTGTAGTGTGACACAGAGAGTCAAGCTGTAAACCCTTTTATCCTTGCATCTTTACTTGCAAGTGTTCATTGCAAAGAGTCATTGGTCTGGTTCGAGGCCTCGGGTTTCTGCTACACTATCGATTCTGGCCCTCACTGGAACTTCCTGTTGGGTATCCTGTTATTGCCCCATGTCATGGAGATCCTGTAGCTTTCGGTGGGCCGGACCCGTCCTTTCACGTACTCCACCAGATGATAGATGGGGTGGATAACCTTGGCTCTGGGTCAGGGTAGTCACCAGGTTGGTCAGCCTGCCAGCTCTCCCTTGTTCTCACCACCAGGGGGGGCTCTCTGGTATGGTCCCTTCTAGTTCACCCCTTGTTGCAATGAGCAAGAAGCTGGACCAGTTCTGCTTTCATGCCCTCAGCATTGTCCCTCATACCTACACCATCAGGGACAGCTCTACTGTGTTGCCCAGGCAAGGTGCAGAAGCCACTCTCTTGAGTACCTCAGCTGGTGAAGGGCATGGACAGCTCTCCCACTTTTATGACCTCAGAGCCAACTCTCTTGCTTGCTACAGGCAGTGAGGAGGTGGGGGGACAGGACACATCTCTTCCATGCCCACACTACCATGTGGCAGATGAGGGGCAGAGCCAGATCTCCTACAATTAAATTCGTACCCCAGTCAATAGGGTCAGCTCTACTGTGCTGCCTAGATATGAGCAGGGCCCACTTTCCTCTGTGCTGCAGCTGGTGAGGGGGAGGGTCAGCTCCTTTACCTACCACAGATGGTAGGGGCAGGGTGGGGAGGGCATCTTTCCCTCACACTCACCACCACACGGTAGACAAGGGGTGTGTGGCCAACTAACCCACTCTCACACCTTCAGGGCCAGCTCATCTGCCCCTCTGCTGATAGGGTGAGCTCTACTGTGCTGCCCAGGGGAAGAGCAGGGTCCACTTTCCTGAGTGCTGCAGCTGGTAAGGGGGGCGGGGTTCAGCTCCCTAGTCTGTTACAGGTGGCGAAGGGCAAGGGGTAAAGGCAGGTAGGTATTTCTCTCCTGTGCACTTTCCTCCATGACAAAAGAGTAGTGGGGACAGCTCTCCCATGCTCATAAAAATGAAATGTTCTAAATATAATTTTGAGATATTTATTTATATATGTATATTTTATGTTTATATTCTCAATATTAGAAAGAGTAAGAAATATAATTAAACACATAATATTTTTATGCTGAATAAAATATGTCCACCATGGGCAATCCACATAAAATACAAATAACAAAAAGAAATGACTCTTTTTTTTATGTGTGTGTGTATGTATGTGGTGTATAGAGGACATACATGTGCATGAACACATATCTCGGCACAGAGGCTAGAAGGAGGATGTGTCTTGCACTATGACTTTCTATCTTATCTCTTTTTTCCCTATTTTTTTCTTTATTGAAAGTTTGTATTCATTTTACATACCAGCCCCAGATCCCCTTCTCATCCCTCTTCCTTCTTCTCCCCAACCCATCCCTCATTCCCTCTTCCAAATGTGTAAGTTCTCTCATGGAAGAACAGCTAAGCCTGGTACATTCAGTTGAGACAGGACCAAGCCCCTCACCACTGCATCGAGGATGAGCAAGGTGTCTCACCACAGGTAATGTGCTCCACAAAGCCAGCTCATGCATCAGGGATAGATCCCTATCACACTGCCAAGGGCACCTCAAACAAAACCATCTACACAACTGTCTTCCTTTATGCAGACAGTCTAGTTCAGTCCCACGCAGGTTCCACAGCTGTTGGTGTAAAGTTCGTGAGTTCCTATGAGCTTGGTTCAGTTGTCTCTGTGGATTACCCCATCATGATCTTGACCTCCCTTGCTCATAAAATGCCTCTTCCCTCTCTTTGACTGGACTCCTGGAGCTCAGCCTGGTGTTTGGCTGTGAATCTCTGCATTTGCTTACATCAGTTACTGGATGAAGGCTCTGTGATGACAGGGTATTCACCAATCTGATTACCAGGGTAGGCCAGTTCAGGAACCCTCACCACTATTGCTAGTTGTCTGATCTGGGGTCACCCTTGTGGATTCCCGGGAACTTCCCTAGCACCAGGTTTCTCCCTTACCCCAAAATGTCTCCCTCTACCAAGATGTCTCTTTCATTGCTCTCCCACTCCATCTTCCCCCAGCACGACCATTCCATTCTCTCATGTTTTCATCCCTCATCCCCTCCCCTCTATTTCCCTCCATCACCAGTTTACTCATGGAGTATATGTACCACATTTTCTTTATCCATTCTTCAATTGAGGGGCATCTAGGTTGCTATTACAAATAATGCTGCTATGAACATAGTTGAGCAAGTATCCTTGTGGTATGATTGAGCATCCCTTGGGTATATGCCCAAGAATGGTATCATTGGGTTTTGAGGTAGATTAATTCCCAATTTTCTAAGAAGTCACCATACTGATTTCCAGAGTGAGTGGCTGTACAAGTTTGCACTCCCATCAACAGTGGAGGAGTGTTTCCCCTGTTCCATATCCTCTCCAACATAAGCTGTCTTTGTCATTTTTGATCATAGCCATTCTGACAGGTGTAAGATGGTGTCTCAGAGTTGTTTTGATTTGCATTTCCCTGATGACTAAGGATGTTGAGCAATTCCTTAAATGTCTTCCACCCTTTTGGGATTCTTCTGTTGAGAATTCTGTTTAGATTTGTAGCTCATTTTTAAATTGGATTGTTTGGTATTTTGATGTCTAGTTTCTTGGATTCTTTATATATTTTGGAGATCAGCTCTATGTCAGATGTGGAGCTGGTGAAGATCTTTGCCCATTCTGTAGGCTATTGTTTTGTCTTATTTACTGTGTCCTTTGCCTTACAGAAATTTCTCAGCTACAGGAGGTCCGATTTATTTATTGTTGCTCTCAGTGTCTGTGTTACTGGTGTTATGTTAGGAAGTGGTCTCCTGTGCCAATGCTTTCTAGGCTACTTCCTACTTTCTCCTCTATCAGGTTCAGTGTACCTGGATTTATGTTGAGGTCTTTGATCCTCTTGGATTTGAGTTTTGAAATTCTACCTTATCTCTTGAGACAGGGCTTTTCAGTGGATCTAGAGCTAAGCTGGTGACTCTCAAGCCCCAATTACGGCTGTGCCCCACAGTTCCACCTTTACAGGCATGTGCAGGGCATGCTCAGTGTTTTTTTTAACTTGGTGCTGGGCACTTGAACTTGGGTCTTGATGCTTGAGCAGCAAGTGCTCTTACCCACTGAGACATTTCTCAGCCCCAGAAGTTACTATTTTAACTTATTCTTTTAATCTCTCCCTTTGCACATTTGTGAATAAAAATACATTAAAAGTATGTTATATTTTGAATCTTAATTTTTTCACATACCATTATACCATGAAAAAATTTTAAGATGGTGTCTTAGTTAGGGTTACTGTTGCTGTGATGAAAACTATGACCGAAAGCAAATTGGGAAGGGAAGAGTTAATTTCACTCACAGTGCCAGGAACAGTTCATCATCAAAAGCAGTGAGGGCAGGAAGTAAAGCAAGGCAGGAACATGGAGGCAGGAGCTGATGCAGAGGTCATGGTGTGGTACTGTTTCTGCCTTGCTCCCCATGGCTTGATCAGCCTACTTTCTTACAGACCCCAGGACAACCAGCCTAGGGGTGTATTGATCCACAATGGGCTGAACCCTCCCTCATCCATCACTAATTAAAAAAATGTCCTACAGCCAGATCTTATAGAGACATTTTCTCAACTGTCTCTCCCTTCCTCTCTGATGGCTTTAACTTGCATCATGTTGACATAAAACTAGCCAGTAGAGATATTAAAACTTGCTTGAAGATATGAGATTTTTAAAAAAGTGGTTGATTTTGGCTTATAATTCAATTGTGTATAAAACAAGGGTTACTCACACAAGCACTGTAAAGAAGACATGAGTTTTAAAGGATAGATGATATTTCAATATGCCATGAGTTATTTCAGATTCATCTTTAGAAACAAATGTCCAGTTTGTTTATACAATTTTATTTTTACAAATAATGTTCTGATAAAACGCTTATTTTTTATCATCAATTTCTAGAAATTAAATAGTTGCTGAAAATAATAAATACTTTACAGGGTGACTTAAATGAGAATTTCAAGAGTTTAGGAGACGGTTCACAGGGTAAATGTTCTCAATACATTAGCATGAGGACCTCAATTCAAATTCTCAGCACCCACACACAAAGCCAAGGGGTGCTCTGCATACACCTGTAACCTAGCATTGTAAGAAGCAGTGACTGGAGGATTGCTTGGGTTTTCTGGTAGCCAGCCAGCTCACATAGCTTTATGCACACCATAACACACTCACACAGCTATGTGCAAACCACACACACACACACACACACACACACACACACACACACACACTTACAGCTATGTGCAGACCACACTGTAGCAGGAATCTTAAATGGTCTTATTAATAAAATCAAACCTGAGGCCAGTTATTGGGGTGAATGCTGGAAGATCAGAGAAGCAGAACAAGCCACAGCTGCCTCACCTCGCCAGTTCCTCAGCTGATCCTGTTTCCTCAGACTGGATGCCTCTCTTGAACTGTGCTGCTCAAAAGCCTAAAAGCTTAACCAGGCTAAAAGCTTCTACTTTCTGGTCTTCATGCCTTATATACCTTTCTGCTTTCTGCCATCATTCCCTGGAATTAAAGGCTCACTTTCTGGGATTAAAGGTGTGAGTCACCATGCTTGGCTGTATCCTTGAACACACAGAGATCCAGGTAGATCTCTGTCTCTAGAATGCTAGGATTAAAGGCGTGTGCTACCACTGCCTAACCTCTATGTTTAATATTGTGGTTGTTCTGTTCTCTGACCCAAGATAAGTTTATTAGCATGCACAATATTTTGGGGAACACAATACCACCACATCACACACATGCAAAAACATACTATATGCATATACAAAGATATATGCACACCATAACATACTCACACAGCCATATGCACACCATACACACAGACCCACACAGCTATGTGCATACGACACATACAAACACATACACACAGAGCTATGTGCAGACTGCACACACACACACACACACACACACACACACACACACAGAGCTATGTGCACACACCACACACACAAACACATATTCACACATCTATGTGCACACCACATACACACACACATATAAATGAGAATTTTAAAGATTTACTATATTTCTTAAAAATTTTTGCTTAAATTTTGGAAATATAGCTTCAAGTGCAATAGATAGTCCAAAAATATTATTTGAACTGTGAGTATTCATTTTATGATTATTAGAAGTACATTTTTGTAGAGAGATTTTTTTTTCTGGGTGCTTCATTTTTATTAGATTTCTAGCAGAGACAGATGACAACTTTATCATTATGACTGACTTTGACCCAATGACATTCTGCAATTCACTTTCAGTTGATAGATCCACAATTATTCACAATTAAAGGAGAAGTAATGGTTCTTAATCCATCTATAACTGTTTCTGTTCACTGAAAGCTAGAAAGTAGCCCCAGTCTACTGAGTTCATACAATGCCGTTGGATTCCCCAACAATGTGACTTATGTGAATTCTAACTATTGTAAACCACACCAGTCATTCTATTTAGCAAAGGGTTAAGATGGTAAAATATATTCTATGAGGTTGCAGTCACATTGAATGCCAAAGATAGCAGCATATCTCTGTCCAGGAGAGGTGGCTCTACTTGTTTGTAAACATAAGTAATGGAAATAAATAGTGACTTCTGTTGTGGTTGTTCAGATTTTTAAACTGAGAGTATATGAATGTGTCTAAGAAAGTTACCCACTTGGCTCTATGTCTTTTGGGTGAAAAAAAAAAAGAAATTGAATTCACCCCTGACAGGCTATTTATTCTCAATTGCAACGTCTGAGAGTAGAAGATTAGGGTCATGATGTGTTAGGCTTGCTCTCTCTGGCCAGTGCTTCTGACAGCGATTCAAGTTAGATAAGAATGATTTGGGTGAGAATCATCTTTTGAGGCTATTTTGCTATTACTCTTTAAGGTGACAAGAATCCATGATTCAGCTCACATGGAACTCCCCACATAGTACACACTTTAAAAAACTGATTGTGTTTGATCGTTCTGTGATGTCAAGTATTTAAATAAATGCGTAGACAGAATGAATTTCTTATGACGTAGGGTAGTGAGGCAAAATTAATTTTGGATAGTAGATTCATGTAAATCTCTGAAGTTCAGAAAGTGTGGACTTATAATTCTTGTCCTTGGCTTTGTTACACTTTAATTAAATTCCTTCCCTATCTTGAAAGCCTCCTTTTCTTTGTTGCTACGATTCTTTTTTTTTTTTTTTAACATTCCCTGTCATTCTTTTATATGTAATTTTTTATTGATTCTTTGGGAAGTTTACACCATGCACCCCAATCCCACTCATTTCCCAGTTCTTTTATGTCTGTCCTCACTCTTGTAGCCTTTCCCACAGAAGAGGTCATCTTTCCTGCCTCTCCATTGCTTATTTGTTTGTGGCATTGGGAGCTTCCTTAGATCTTTTTGCCCAAACAGCTTTATTTATAAGTGTTTTATAAATCTGGCTTCTGCTACACCATCAGTACTGGACCCTCACTGAGACTCTTCTCAGACATCCTGCTGTTTGCCCTCAGTCATGGAGATACTGCTGCTATGGTTTTGTAGGACCAGTCCTTTCACATGCTCCAGCAGGTCATAGATGGGATGGGTCAACTCAAAGCCCTGGATGTGGGCTTGGGTGGTAGCTGGGTTGGTAAGCCTGGGTCTCCATCAGGACACCCTCCCCCACACCACTCCCACAGCGAGGGGCAGGGCCAGCTCTCCCATGAAAGGCGGGACCACCTCTCTTGCTGTGAGCTGGCTAGGGACAGGGTTAGCTGTCCCAAGGCCAGCAAGGGAGCAGTGCCAGCTCAGTATGGCCCTCAGACATCAACATGGCCTCAGGTGGCAGTCTAGACCATGGGCATCTGCATGGCCTTTGGAGTTAACTCGAGCCACAGACCTCAACACAGACACCTGCTGTAGTAGGAACATGGACACAGATATGATCCTCAGTGGCAGAGCAGGCCTGGACATCACATGGCCTCAGGTGGCACTCCAGTGTAACACAAATCTTAAAAGTTCTTATTAATAAAAAACCTGAGTCAGATATTTGGGTAATAGCTGAGAGTTCAGAGAGACAGAACAAGCCACAGCCAACCTCACCTCGCCAACTCCTCAGCTGATCCTGTTTCCTCTGACTGAATGCCTCTGAGTTCTCACCTGGAAGGACTCTCAGCTGAACTGCTGCTAAAAAGCCTAAAAGCTTAAAAGCCTCTCCTTCTTGGTCTTCATGCCTTATATACCTTTCTGCTTCCTGCCTGCCATCACTTCCTGAGATTAAAGGCATGTATCTTTCCCAAGCAAGACTTGAGATCTCAAGTCCTGGGATTAAAGGTGTGTGCCACTATGCCTGGCTCTGTTTCCAGTGTGGCTTTGAACTCACAGAGATCCAGGCGGATCTCTGCCTCTGGAATGCTAGGACTAAAGGTGTGTGCTGCCACTGTCTGGCCTCTATGTCTAATCCAGTGGCTGTTCTGTTCTCTGACCCAAGATAAGTTTTATTAGGGTACACAATATATTGGGGGACACTATATCACCACACTCTGGACCACAGGTACCCTCATGGCCTTTGGTGGTAACACTGGCCATGGGCTGATCAACACAGACCCTGGCTACAGTAGGGCCATAGACCCAGACATGGCCCTCGGAAGTAGCATGGGCCTAGATGTCACCATGGTCTCAGGTAGCACTGTAGGCTACTCAGATCAGTATGACCTCAGTGGTATCATGGCTCTTGGACATCATTGTGGTCCCAGGTGGTAGACCAGACCACAGACATTTGTATGGCCTTAGGTGGTGACACAGGTCACCATCACAGACCCCAGCTGTGGTAGGCCACAGATCCAAACATGGCCCTCAGTAGCAATAGAGGCCAGGATATCACATGGCCTCAGGTGACAGTCCAGACCACAGACATCTGCCTGGCCTTTGGAGGTAACAAAGGCCAAGGAAATCAACACGTACTCTGGCTGCAGTAAGACCATGGACTCAGACATAGTCCTCTGTTGTTACAATTCTTAAAGGTAATCAACTCGTCATTAGAAGCTGCCTTTTCAGAATATAATAACTTTCAATACTAAGAAATCCCACTAAAATATAATTTAACTATACAAATTAGAAAATAATCCAAGGATATAATAAGTTACATACAATTTACCTTTTAAAACTGTTAAAAAATTTTAACTGAAAATTTGGAGAAGCTGGGTATGGTGGCACATGCCTTTAATCCCACACTAGGGAAGTAGAGACAGGAGGATCTCTGTGAATTTGGTACCAGCCTGGTCTACACAGCAAGTTCTAGGACAGTCAGGACTACATAGTGAGACGCTGTCTCAAATAGAAAATTGGAGAAAACATTTAAATCTATATCCCTCAGTTCCATTGCATTTTCAGAAAATGTTATGAAGTTAATAAGTCATACTTTGAAAATGAAAGAGATGGCATGGTCAGCCCTTTGCTGAATAGAACAAAGGCATTTCCTATTCATTGATCAGTATAGACCACTTAAATTAATCTTTACAATTTTCCATTTTTAACAAGGCAGCAGATCATTTGGCCAACTCAAAAGTACAATTCTTTGTTACAAAATTGTTTAGAATGCCAGAAGGAGGTATATTTTCAATCTAACATGACATTATTTGGACTGATAGTAACAGAAATTTAGGGGATCTACTGTTTTACATGTTCTTGTCTCACTAGTCATCCTACCTGATAATGATTGACCACTCTGATGTATGTAAACAGTGGTGTATGGTTTAGGGGGGCTGTGGAGCAGTAGTACTTACACAACACTTAAAAAAAAATTCTCTTGGTCTCAATTAACTAGTAGAAGTGATAGTCTTGTCTGTTTATGCCTATCCTAAAATTACTTGTTAAATGTGTATTTTCCTTCCTTCCACCACGTCTCCATATTCTGCATAGCAATGGTGTCTGTGTCTGTCCCCGCAGGTGGTAATGAGTATGGATTTTCTTTGCAGCTAGCTCAGTTGTACAGGCTTCTGTGGTTTGTATCTCTTAATATCCATTCAACACAGAGTTTCTGCCATAATTTTCCCACCTACTTGGAGGTAATTGAGTCAGGAAATTGGGTATTTATGACTATTTCTACTATAGTCTCCAAGAGATAATATGTCCCTTCAGGATTAGAACTTGTCCTTGAGGATTAGGACTGAGGCTTTTACTCAGAAGCTTCCTGGAACATACAAAGTCTACTAAATCACATGGCCAATAAATTTGATATGCATGGCATTTCTTCAACAGGCAAGTATGTCCACTGCTATGCCTTTGCTCCTTATATTCTCTCTGCTTAAAATATGTCATCTGTAACTATTCTTGTTGATCATTCCTTCACTTCAGATTTCTGCTGAAATGTCACTTCTCAAGAGAATATGTTCTAAACTCCCAAACCCATGACTCCTTGGTAGCAGATATTCATCTATAACTCACATATTTGAGAACTGAAATTTGCCATTGAAAATTAAAAATTGCCATTTTCTCATAAGGCTCATCATACTATAGATGTTATTTGTGTATTACTGTTTCTCACAGTAAAATATAACCCACCAAGGGCTAGAGAGATGGCTCAGTGTTTAAGAACACTCGTTCTTTGAAAACCCAGGTTTACTAGGTAGCCTCCCTGGAGCTGTGTAGCAGTCTAGTCATCTTTGTTTTACATCTAGTATCCTCCTATGAGTGAGTACATACCATGTTTGTCCTTCTGAGTCTGGGTTGCCTCACTCAGGATGATTTTTTTCTAGATCCATCCATTTGCCTGCAAACCTCATGATGTCATTGTTTTCCTCTGCTGAGTAGTACTCCATTGTGTATATGTACCATATTTTCTTTATCCATTCTTCAGTTGAAGGGCATCTAGGTTGTTTCCAGGTTCTGGCTATTACAAACAATGCTGATATGAACATAGCTGAGCAATGTCCTTGTGGTATGATTGAGCATTCCTTGGGTATATGCCCAAGAGTGCTACAGCTGGGTCTTGGGGGAGAAGGATTCCCAATTTTCTAAGGAAGTGCCATATTGATTTCCAAAGTGGCTGTACAAGCTTGCATTCGCACCAGCAGTGGAGGAGAGTTCCCCTTGCTCCACATTCTCTCCAGCATCGCCCAATGACAGAGAAATGGATGAGATCTACATGAACAACCTAGACGAGAGTGGGAGTAATGAAGGGCAAGGTTTGAGGGAAAGAAAGCTTAGGGAGCAGGAGATCCCAGCTGGATCAAGAACAGAAAGGGAGAATGAGGAATAACAGACCATGATAAATGAAGACCACATGAGAACAGGAATAGGCAGAGTGCTGGAGAGGTCCCCTGAAATCCACAATGATACATCCTCTGTAGACTGCTGGCAATGGTGGAGAGAAAGCCTGATCTGACCTAGTCTGGTGATCAGATGGCCAAACACCCTAATGGTAGTGCTGGAACTCTCATCCAATAACTGATGGAAGTGGATGCAGAGATCCTCAGCCAGGACCCAGGTGGAGCTCCAGGAGTCCGATTGTTGAAAAAGAGGAGGGACTGTAAGAATGTGAATTGTTGAGACCAAGATTGCAAAAAGCACAGGGACAAATAGCCAAACAAATGGAAGCACATGAATTATGAACCAAAGGCTGTGGAACCCCCAGCTGGATCAGGCCCTCTGGATAAGTGAGACAATTGAATAGCTTGAACTGTTTGGGAGGCATCCAGGCTGTGGGACCAGGACCTGTCCTTAGTGCATGAGCTGGCTGTTTGGAACCTTGGGCTTACACAGGGACACTTTGCTCAGCCTGGAAGGAGGGGACTGGACATGCCTGTACTGAATCCACCAGGTTTAAATGAATCTCCAGGGGAGTCTTGGCCCTGGAGAAGATGGGAATGTTGGGGAGGGGATGAGGGTAAGATGGGGGAGGGTGCGGGATGGGGGAGGACAGGGGAACCCATGGCTAATGTCTAAAATTAAAACACAAATATAATAAAAAAGTTTAAAAAACAAACAAACAAACAAAATAACAAAAAACCCAGGTTTAGTGTCCAGTACCCATGTGGAAGCTCACAACCATCTTCAACTCCAATCCAGGGGATCTGACACCCTCTTCTGGTCTCCACAGGCACGAGGCACACTTGTGGTACATATACATGCATGCATGCAAAATACTCATAAAAGAAAAATAAATATATATTTTTAAAGATTTATTTATTATTATATACACAGTATTCTGTCTGCATGTATCCCTGCAGGCCATAAGAGGGCACCAGATCTCATTCAGATGGTTGTGACGCACCATATGGTTGCTGGGAATTGAACTCAGGACCTTTGGAAGAGCAAACAGTGCTCTTAACCTCTGAGCCATCTCTCCAGGCCAAGAAAAATAAAAATGTAAAATACAAGCCATCAAAGAACATGAACTTTATTCACTGTCAGCAGTGACAAAATACTTGCCTGGGTTCACAGTTTTAGATCTAGATTTCATTCCGTGGTCACTGGCTCTATTAACTGTAGGGAAGAGGGAAAGCCCAGCACTGTGAAAAGACCAGGGATAGGTGTAGGATGAAGCTTTTCACCTCATGGAGAATGAGAAGCAGAGAGGGGGAGAGAGAGAAAATGCATGAATGAGATGTAACTTTAAAAAGCATGCCCATTTTAACTTACTTCCATTACCTACTTCTTCCAGCCCAGTCTCACTACGTAAAGATTCTTCTACCTCCCAAGATAGCCTCATTTCCTGGGAATCAACTGTTCATCATGTGTGACTGTGGAAAGCAGTTCATATTCAAGCCATACATCCATATTCTCTGGTTCCTGATGGTTCATGACCATCTTATTATGTAAAATGTACTTATTCCATATGAAAATACCCAAAGCCTTAAAATTTTCGATAATTTTGAAAAGTGTAAGTTCAAATTCTCTTTTGAAACTCAAGATAAACTCTTCTAATGAGCCCTGTTGAACAAAGAAAATCACATACTTTCAGCACACAATGGTATAAAGTAACATTCCCAATCCAAAAGGAAGGTGTGGGGGCATAAAAAGGAGCAACAGGAAAAATGGAAAACCTATCAGGGCCACTGTTAAGGTCTGTAGCTCCATGTCTGGATCTGGGGCACTTGGAGGTGTGATGTGAGTACCAAAGGGGTGGTCCATACTGCCCTTTGTGCCCTGATGGCTGCAGCCTATATAGCCTCTCGGCTAGGTTGGCTCTGTTTGTTGCCTGCAGATTTCTGTGGCAGACAACCCACGTTACTGGCATCCCTCATATTTATATATTTATTTAGTTCATTCTTATAATTTCATGTGGCATCCTCTCAGGGACTGCCTTTGGATCCTGATCTATTATTACATATTTCCTGACCTCCCATGCCGTTGTTTAAATCTGGGTGAGTGCCTCCATAATCCAATGGCTCTTTCATTCTGCCTGCCTGGAAAACAAACATGTGGAAAATATATGTTTTGAGTCTAAAATATCAGATTCAAATGCTTGTGTGCTTGAATACAGTCCCCTACAGTAGCACTGTTTTGAGATGTTGTGAAGTCTTTGGGGAGGGAAGTATGGTTGGCAGAGAGAGGTGACTTCTAATACAAATGGTTGACTTTAGTCACAGCCATCCCCCCATTTCCCCAGCACCATTCTTTGTATCTTCATCAGATGCTGTGTTTCTGTGATAGGACACTGGGCCAAAACAACTGAAGGACTATTTTGGTTCATGATTTCAGAGCTTTTGACTCATATTTCTGGATCCAGTTCCATGTGCCTGATGTTAACAGAACAACACAGTGGTGGCAGACAGGAACACGTAGAGAAAGAGGCTGTTTATCTTAAGAAATTCGACAAGAGAAGAGAAAAAAGGAGAGGAGAGGAGAGAGGAGAGGAGAGGAGAGGAGAGGAGAGGAGAGGAGAGGAGAGGAGAGGAGAGGAGAGGAGAGAGCTATCAGACTGAGTATAACCTTTAGCAGATGGTACCCTGTGTCCTCCAGGTAGGCTTTATTGCCCAAAGTTTCCACCGCCCCTGAAACTAGTCCATCCAGATGTCAACCAACTAACTTTTCAATACATGAGTCTATGCTGGACATTCATATGCAAAGTGTATCACAGGCTGTAGCTACTTGATAAATATTAATTTAGTAAATTATTTGATCAATCTCTGCTCTTCTACACACACACACACACACACACACACACACACACACACACACACACACACCATTGTAATAATTCAAAGAACAAGAGGCCCTCGAGCAGTCCAGGTGGCTCCAGAAGCACATCAAAAGAGACAGTAGAGTAGAATGAAGGAAAGTTCATGAATTTTTCAGTGATCTCTGCACCCCAGTCCCTGCTTAGCATGCTATGATTGCATTTGAAATAATTTCAGAGTTTTAGTAATGAAAACTGAAACTGGAAACTTTCTCTACTCACATTTACACCTTGAATGTCTTCCAAAGGCTCCTGTATTATAGGCTTCATAAGCTTCAAAATCCTGAAATAAAGCTTTTAAGAGATGAAACCTGGAAGGACATCTTTGGGTCCCTGGGGGATTATGGTACCTCACCTTCTTTGTTTAACTTCCCTGCCACGGCATGAGCAATTCTGTTCCATAAGTGCATCTTCCTCATGAAGGGTTGCCATAGGCCCTGCCAATGGTCCTATTTCTTTTCTTTTTAAAAAATTTAGTCCAGGCTGGCTTTGAACTCACAGCTTTCTTGTTTCTGCCTCTTCTGCATGCACGATCAGTGTTCACCACCATGACCAAAAAGTGAGTCTATTTCTTAGAGTAAGAGAAAAATGAGTAATGCATTTACAAAACCACCATGTTTTATTTTATTACTGATGGTTGTCATTCAAAGTTAACATCTCTCATTTGGCACTGAAAGTCCTATATGTGAATGCCCCTGAGTATACCCCTTTTCCATGAGGCTATGAGGGGACCATTCACTGTAGATGAATTATAATATACCACCTAAAGCTAACTGTCCTCAAATAGTAAATATAATTCCAAAAAAGAATAACCTATGCCTTTAATATTTAAATTAGACATTTTCAGCTGCTGACTATACATTTGCCAATTTGAAATTGGTCTTTTAAGTGATCTGAAATTTATTCAAGTTTAAGCTCTATGAATAACATCACCTGAAAAAAATAGCCATAGTTAAGTCTAGACTATAACTAATATATTCTAAATTAGCATAAACTTTTCCATTATGTGTGTAGTTTTTAAAAACCTGAGCATTTTGATAATGATAGTTTTATTGCTAGATGTTTGTGATGAAGATGTCGCTTCAATAACATTTGAATCAATAAACACACTTATCCCACTTAGTGTGTGAAATATAAATACCATTAAAATAAACCTAGAACATATTGGTCTCAATCTTTCCACATTAAAGACAATTTATTTGAGTTACTAGACATTGTAAAAAATTCCATTGAGAATTTTGAGGTTTTCTGTTTTTTTTTTTCTCCTTGAAAATAGATACTTCTCTCTTATAATACTTTCCAACCATAGTTTCCCCTCCAGTCCCCTCAGCTATCCCCACCTCCTTTCTCCCCTGGATCCGTTGCCTATCTTTCTCCCTTCAGAAAAGCTCAGGCCTCCAAGAGACAAACACAATAAAACAAGATACAATAAAACAAAGCAAAAGCCCTCATGTTGAATCTGGTCAAGGCAACCCAACAGGAGGAAAAGAGTCCCAAGAGCAGGCAAAGAGTCAAAGACACACCCGCTCCCACAGTTAGGGGTTCCACACAAACACCAAATTAACAGTCACAGCATATATGTAGAGGACCTGGTTCAGATCCTTGTAGGCCTTGTGCTTGTCACTTCCATCTGTGTGAGCCGGTATGTACCCTGCTTAGTTAATTCAGTGGGCTGTGTTCTGGTGTCTTCCATCCCCTCTGACTCCTAAAATGATCCTTCCTTCCCTCTCTTCTTCAAGATTCCCCAAGCCATGAGGGGAGGGGCCTGATGGAGGCTTATAATTTAGACTCTCTCTCCACATAATGTCTGGTTGTGGGTCTCTGGATCTTCCCCCATCTGCTGCTTTGGGAAGCCTCTTTGATGATGATTGGACAAGGCACCAATCTATGAGTATAGCGGAATAGTATCTGGGCTATACAGTCTCCAATTCCTGGCCATCCAAGAAGTGTTGGGTATGGGCTCCTGTCATGGCATAGGCTTCAAGTTAAATCATGCCCACATATTCTGTACCACCATTTCCCCAGTACATCTTGTAGGCAGGACAGATTGTAGGTCAAAAGTTTTGTGTCTGGGTTGGTGTCCATGTTTCTCTTTCTGTAGCCTGCAGAGAACCTTCCCTCATACCAAAGAGACTAGAATATAGGGATGGAGACTCCATGTAGGTACCAGCTCAACCTCTCCTCATTCAATGAGATATGCAGATGTTGTCCTCAGCTCAAGATCAGTTTGCTGAGAGCAACCCTCTGTCCTGGTATTGGCTTGGGTCGTTTAGTGATCTCCATGGGAACTCCTCCTCTTGAATACAACCCAGTTCCACAACTGAAAATCTAGCCTGGCTATAAGATATGGCCAGTTTAGACTCCATATCCTTCATTACTAGGAGTCCTCACTATGATCACCCTCAAAGATTCCAAGAAGTTTCCACAGCACTGGGTTTCCACACTGTTCTCCAAATGTCTCCTAATTTTGGCTGTTTCTCACCACTCTCTCCTTCCATCTCATCTTCCCAACCTGATCCCTCTTAGTCCTGTCTCCACCCTCCCCAAGTCTACCCATAAAATCTATCCTATTTCCCCTTCCCAGGGAGATCCATGCATCCCTTTCTAGAGTTCTTCTTTTTATCTATTCTGGATCTACAGATTATGGGTTGATGATCATTTACTTAATGGCTAGTATTTACTTATAAGTTAATACATAACATATTTGTCTTTCTTGGTAGGGTTACCTCATGCAGTGTGATCTTTTTTTCCCTAGTTTCATCCATTTGCCTGCAAATTTCATGATGCCATTTTTTTTTTAACAGCTGAGTAAACTCCATTGTGTAAATGTACCACGTTTTCTTAACCTATTCTTCAGTTGAGAGACATCTAGGTTGTTTCCAGTTTCTGACTATTATAAATAAAGCTACAATGAACACAAATGAGCAAGTGACCTTGGGGTAGGATTGGGTATCCTTTGGGTACATGCAAAAGAGTAACATAGCTGAGTTTTGAGGTAGAATGATTTCCAGTTTTCTGAGGAACCATCACATTGATTTCAATAGAGGCTGTACAAGTTTGCACTCCCACTAGCAATGGAGTAGCGTTCCCCTTGCTCCACATCCTCATTAGCATGAACTGTCACTTGTGTTTTTGATCTTAGCCATTCTGACAGGTATGAGATAAGATATCAAAGCAGTTTTGATTTGCATTTTTCTGATGGTTAAGAATGTTGAATATTTCTTTAAGTGTTTTTCAGTCATTTGAGATTCCTCTATTGAGAATTCTCTGTTTAGAACTGTACCCCATTTCTAAATTGGATTATTTGTTTTTTTTTTTTTTTGGTATCTAGCTTCTTGAGTTCTTCATAAATTTTGGAGATATTAATTTCCTATCAGATTTGGAATTGGTAAAAATCTTTTCCCATGTTGTAGGCTGCCATTTTGTCCTATTGACAGAGTCCTTTGTCTTACAGAAGCTTTTTAGTTTTATGAGGTCCCATTTATTAGTTGTTGATCTTAGGGTCTGCAGTATTGGTGTTCTGTTTAGGAAATTGTCTCCTGTGCTAATGAGTTCAAGGCTATTCCCTACTTTCTTTCTATCAGGTCCAGTGTATCTGTTTTTATGTTGAGGTCTTTTATTCACTTGAACTTAATTTTGCACAGGGTGATAAATGTGGATCTATTTGCATTCTTCTACATGCAGCCATTCAGTTTGACCAGCACCATTGGTTGAAGATACTTTCTTTTTTCTTTTGTGTATTTGTCTCCTTTATCAAAAATCTGGTGTCCATGGGTGTGTGGATTTATGTTTGTATCTTCACTTTGGTTCCATTGATCAACATGTCTGTTTTTATATCAATAATATGTGATTTTTGATTACTATAGCTCTGTTGTACAACTTGAAATCAGGGATGGTGATATCTCCAAAAGTTTTTTTTTAATTATTAGAATTGTTTTAGCTTTACTGCTTTTTGTTTTTCCATATGAAAGTTCAGAATTATCCTTTAAAAGTCTGTAAATACTGAGTGTCAATTTCCAGAGTGTGTGGACAAGTTTGAAATCCCAACAACAGTGAATGATGGCTCTCTTTTCTCCATATCTTCCCTAACATTTATTGTTGGTTGTGATATTTACCAGAGAAAGAACCATTTTTAGAAAAATATCTGCAACAAAAAAGCTTGACTTCTGAGGAATAGGGAGATAAGATTTGTTCTCTAAGAAACAATTCAAGTATGCAAAATGTGTGTGTGTGTGTGTGTGTGTCCATGTGTGTGTATGAGAGAGAGAGAGAGAGAAAGACTGTGTTACATACATGTATATGTGTGTATACTACACTATTTGCTTTTGAGACAGTGGTTCGCTGCGTCCTGTCATGGAACTCACTATGTAGCCCAGATCGACACCAAGCTAGTGTTGTCCCCCTGTCTTAGCATCACAAATCCTGGGGTCGCAGGTACAAGATTAGACACCTGGCTCTGAATTATATTCATTTTATTTAACTATCATTTAATTATTATTAGTAACTATTAATTATTATTTATAATTATTATAATAAACAGCCATATAATTATTTTATACAAATGATTATTTATATTTAAATAATAATTAAGCAAATTATAATAAATTAGAATAAACATTAATTATTATTTATTCTGTTTGTTGACTTGATATCTATTTGTAGCCTTCCATTTGGAAGGCAAAAGGCATTTGGAGAATTCCCTCTGTCTTTTATGCTGTCTGTCCTCACAGATGTCTGCTTCTTCACAGTCTTATTTGGCCCATCCATCATACAGTCCACTTATGGCACATCTAAGGCTCCTGCATGGCATCTCCTTGAGTGGTCTCTGTGGTGATGGGATGCCAGGATGTGTAGAAGCACTGCAGATATCCTTTCCTCTTTGTGACCATAGTGACACTCCAGAGGTTTCCTTAGAAACAAGACATGGAACCATCACCTTATATCACCTTCTGTATCCCTTCAACCTTTGTTTCTGACACCCAGATCCTCACCATGTCAACTCCATTTCTCTCACTCTTCTTTAGCATGCAAATATTTTTGGATAAGTGGTTAGAGGCAGTACTTTCTGTGTAGTATTGTTTCTCTGTTTGAAAACAAGAGACCCCCCCCCCCCCTATTGAACCTGACCTCTCTCTCTTATAACATAAAAAGTTCTACTTAGCCACTGTGGTAAAAAATAGGACCAGGGCTTGCCTAGAGTAGGAAATTAATGCCAACCACAAACAAACAAACAAACAAACAAACAAGCAAGACTAAAAATGGACAGACAGTATTTCAAACATTACTTAATCTGTCAAATGTAGTCTACCGAAGGTATGAGTGATGTGAAATTCCTACATTTGAAACTGAGCTTACCTACTTACTGCCCCAGTGAAGTCTGTGGCAGTAAAGGGTTCCACAATATATGCTAAGCAATGGTGTCCCAGATGAATACAAGTAAGACCAGCCACAGTCAGGGAAGTATCTGAGGATACTACAACACCAATTGACACAATTTTCACATAATTGAATGATGTTCCTGCAAACTTCCATGCTCACTTTAACCTCTTCCCGCCCCCCTCTGGTCCTCTCATTTAGTTGTATATTTTTGTAAAGATTATACAAATATGACTATTTTGAACTGTCATCATGTGTCATCTTTCTCTCTTTGTTAAGTAACATTTGAGTGACAGTAAGTATGGTCTGGAACTAACTTAAGGGAAAATTGAGTTGTGAATACATTTATGAAAAGCAGTACAGGGTCAGAAGTCTTCTTATAATTTGTGCTTGTTCACAGCAAGAAGAAAACAAAACCTGATGCTCAAAGCACCCCAAAACTTAGTCTATGGGAAACATTTTCACAAGTAGATGTATAGAATAAAAATCAAAGGCATTGATGCCTTAGCAATACTTCAGTGTCCCATCAGGCTTGTGCCTGAAACATTCATGCCACATAACGCCATCCCAGTTGATGCTGGACCACCTTTCTAATGATAGTTCCCTCAAGACTACAGTGAAGCTGTAAAGCTCCTATCATTTAGTAATGCCACTTTCTCTCAACACAAGAGGGCACACAACTTGTTGTATTGCTGGATTGGACAAAACTATACTGCACCTATGATTATGATGGTGCATAATATTTAATGATATTAATGATTGCATATGGTGATAATTTATTTGTGCTGAAATGTGATTTTATTTGTATGTTAATAAATAAAGTTGCCTGGAGATCAGAGATCAAAGCAAGCCATAAGCAGAGTCAGGTGGTGGTAGCCCATGCCCTTAATCTGATCACATGGCAGGCAGAGTCTTGGTGTGGTCAAGGACACAGCCAAATGTGGTAACAGGAGTCTTTAATCTCAGTACCAACCATAGAGACCTGGAGGTTTTCATAGACATGCAGTGATGAGGAAGTCATGTGTCTGGGCTTAGTGTCAGTGAAAAGACAGAACAGGCAAGCAATAAAAGCACAGGTCAGGCAGGAAGAAGCTCTCTCTCTGCAGAAGTTACTGCTGGTGGTAAGCTAAAGCTAGTCATGGCTATTGCTCTGATCTCTTTGGCTATTTCCTCTGTATTTGTGTCTGTGTTTCTCATTTACCAAGACTGTTTAGAATTTTGTCTACAATTGTATTACTGGTTTATGGATTCATTCTGCTAAGCTTTTTATTGAAACATTGTAGGTACTTTTTCTACTTTTGAAATCTTTTTTTTTTTTTTTTAAACTGGATAACAGTTTGCCATAATACTCCAGCAGTGTATTCACACATCTCATCTCATGTCAGCTGTGGTTCTTGATTGTACCACTTTCTCTCAGGATTGGTTTAATCTAGTCACTTTGTTTATTGTGGCCTTAGAAGCAATAAGCAATATATCATGTACTGTATGCTATAAAGAGCTGTCATGTGCATGTGCAAGTACAACCTACAGTGCTCACACAATGATGACATTTCCCACTTACATGTTTCCAAAAACGAACTCCTAGTCTGTTGTTATGTTACAGGATAAATATGTCGTTTAACTGCTTATAAAATTGAACAAAAGCATGTTATTTTTCTAATATAAGGTCTTACTATGTAGGTCAGGCTACCTTCAAACTCACTGTGCTCCTGCCCAGTCTTTCCAGTGCTGAGGTTACAGGTGTGCACTACCATACCCAGCTAATATTTCAGTTTTGATGGGAGTTTTATAATACAGTGTAAATCACATTTCAAGTTTAGCACAAAAACTTATAATATGCTGTGGAAATTTGCATGGCATCATTAATAAAGATATATGAATAAAAACACTTGTAGTTCATCAATCTTATTAATCACATTTTTTCAATATAGAAAAATATAACAAAATATTGCAAAATAGGGTTCCTGGTCATCAGATACATACTTAAAGTGTGTGATAGTATACTCTGAGAATCATTGACTATGGATTTTTAAAATTCCCATGGTCTGATCCACATGCTGCAGAACTGGGAATGTGGGTGCAGTTATTTATAGCTAAAGGTAGCAGAACTTGAGAAGCTGATAACACAGAGGTTTAAGGGAGAAGGCTGGAGAAATATAGGGGCTATTGATATTAATTCCTGGACCTTAAAGGACAATAACACACTGTCTGATAGAAAACAGTAAAAGATGGATGTCCCAGCCTCAAAGAAGAGTGGACTCCCAAACTGAACTCCAGCCTGGGCTACCTAGTGAGTTCCAGGCTAGCCTCATACCATATGCACTTAGTCCATATACCAATATCCATAAATATAATGGGTTTTATTTTTCTTTTGATTAGGACTACTATTGATAGTTGTACATATTTCATCCACTAACTATTAAATCTGCCTAATTTACAAAATTTTATACATTTGATGGTTTCTTTAAGGTATTCTGTCACCTCTTACATAGCACAAGTTCTGTGCGTGCTAAAGCTATTGTCCTGGGTTACATCTACAGGACACAGATTGAAGGTGACACAGAGCAGACCCCTGTGTAATAATGACAGTGTTAATGAATGAAGGGTGTGTTATCACTACTTCCTTCATTAGTCCAGCAATTCGGATTGCTGCACTGTGAATTTGAAACAGCTCATTGAATAAATGCTCTGTCAAGCACTCTACTTACAGGAACAGTCATTCAGCATGCACCGCTTAGCAGCAACAGACAAGAGGAACAAAACAATGGTGCCATCAACTCCATCTTCCCATTAGAGCATTTTATTCAGAAAAAAAAAAAAAAAACCAATGTACTCAGTTAAACCCACTCTGTTTAATCACAATGAAATTAGATAAAGATTAGCCAATACCACCAAGTCTTAAAGTTTTGTATTGGTCCTGAATTTAGCACAGAGTTGGACATTTGGGGACAAAAGAGGATGGCGTTTGGAGTGTCGTCACAGCTAAGATGAATAACAGGCTACAGCCTTTCCTGTTGTACATGTGTCTGGTGAGTGCAAGCGACAAAGCCTCATGAGAAGAAAGTAAGCAGTCATTTTGTAGAATACATGTAACACATTCCATTCATTTAAACAGTGTAAGTGTTGCTATGAAGGGATTTTGTGAATGTTATTTAAGTTCTTAATCAATTGCCTCTAAGTAATAAGTAGGAAGGCTATCCTGGGTAGGTTTGACTAAGTCAGTTCTTGACAGTCAGCACTCTGTAGAGCTTTTGGGTCTCTACCTGCTATGGCTTCCTCTCTGGCTTTCCTAATCCATCAGTCCTAACAATTCCTGCATCACAGCACAGGAAGCTTCAGTTTGACCTGGGTCTCTAAGTGGCATGCTGTCTTTCCATTCTGTGTGTGCAACCATGGGACCCTGGAGTTGCTTAGCTCCACCAGTTACACTAAGCAATTCTTTACATTGTAGGAGAGGCAATACATCCCCTAGTCCTTCTGTTTTTTTCTTTCTTTCTTCCTTTCTTCCTTCCTTCCTTCCTTTCTTTTTTTTCTTTTTCTTTTTGTTTTTTTGAGACAGGGTTTCTCTGTAGCTCTGGAGCCTGTCCTGGACTAGCTCTGTAGACCAGGCTGGCCTTGAACTCACAGAGATCCACCTGCCTTTGCCTCCCGAGTACAGGGATTACAAGCGTGAGCCACCACTGCCTGGTGGTCATTCTGTTTCTTTGGCTGAATTCTAACCCATTAAACATTTCATAATGATGCACTGAGTCCTTCATAGTCTCATAGGAGGGCCAGTCCATGTAGGCAGAAAGCACAAACAATAGTTTAAGATGATCTCTGGTTACAGACAAAAGATACGATGCAGGAATCCAGCACCACAGTGGGACAGGGTAGTGGAAGGTCAGTAGCACCAAGAATTAGAGACAAGACTTTTGCCTGTAAGTTGGAATCTGAATCTCTTCATGGATGTTACAGAGAAGAGAGACCATCGTTTGGTTTGGGGAATGCTATTAGCTTGGGTATTGAGATAAAACTTAGCATGCTGAGAACAGAGGATAGAAAACAAAAAACAACAACAAAAAAAACGGTTTCACTTTTCACCCAATACCTACTTAACCTTTCACTTCAATTGTCCTTTTAAAAGCAAGCAGACAATTTAATGCCTGTAAATTATTGTGACTTAGCACAAAGAATACCAAATACTCAACCCAATTACTAGTTAAAAAGCAACACTAAATTTTGCTGTATAGTTTCAAAACAGAATCAAGAATACTGGATAATGTGAGATCACAAAAAGAAAGAAAGTGATCTCCTCATCCATGCACAGTCCTTAGCTTGTGGGGAACCATTAAACTCAATGGCACAAGCGTGGTGAAGGATCAATCAGCACATCTGACTGGAAGGACTGGGAGAGGCACAGAGGGAAGGTCTGAGTGTATGTGTGTGTCTGTGTGCGTGTGTGCGAGTGTGTATGTCTGCATGTGTTTAGATTGGGTAAAGCATGTAAAGAAGCAGCTACTTGTATTTGGGGAAAGATGATTATGGAATATAGGAGTCTTTTATAGAAAAATCACTGTAGTCTGGGAGGTTGCCATACTAGATGAAGAAAGAGCATCTGTGTTCAGCGAGAATGCATTTGGGAAGGATCAGCATACTTTCTTGCTACAGACATATTTTTCATTTTGTTTGTAGAGAGCAAACAATTTTGATATGTGTATTCTTCAGAGAGATTGGGGAAATAACTGAAAATTTTATTCAGTAATTTTTAAATTTTAGGATCTGAATGTTGAGTGGCTATTCTATATCACAGTTAGAGAAAAAAATTCCTAGTATGAGCATTGTGTTTTGTAGCTCACAAAATGCTGATATATGTGCCACATTTTTGCTCTCTAAAACAATCAAACCTGAAAGACTTAGGATACATCTTTCATGGGGATGTCTAATCTAAGGCCATAGCACCCCAAATGAGCCAGATCTATCTCAGAAGCTAAGCAGCATGGGGTTGAGACTCCTTAGTACTTGGGTGGGAGTGAGTTTAAATCCTTTATCTTCAATCCTTCAAACTATTTTTTTTTTCTTGAGATAGTGTATTGCTCTAAAGTCAGGCTAGCATGGAATTTACCATCCTCTTGCCTCAACATTTCAAGTATTGTGATTACTAAAAAACACTTTTCTTCCTCTATGAATTGCTTGCCATTCATAAAAACCTGAAATTCTGTTCACTGTATGTAGCTTATGTGCTCATTTCATGCTTTCGAGTCCCCACCCCATCCCCCATCCTTTAATGGGAGAGTCAATATCTGGCCCCATAGTGAACCCTGACCAATTATCAATAAGCTTTCTTGTTTCTCATCTGATGGACTAGTTCTTAGGCCATTGAATTGTTAAGTATTTTAAATGACATTTCCAAATTGCTAATTTTACAAGCATTACCTACCTTTCAAGAATATTAAAATGTATAGTCGCTGGTGTTTTCTTTCAAATTTATTTTGTATTACAGTCTTAAAAACCCCAGTATAGTCATTTTAGTAGTGTATTAGGAGAAAGGTGAGATAGATATTGGAACCTTGTTAGGAAGTTATAACAAACTATATTATAGGAAATAATATAGTTTTCTATTATGCTATAGGAAATGAAAAGGATTCTGTGACCCAAAGCATATGGAACTGTTTGATCAAATCAAGTCAGACATGCACTGTACCCCAGAGCCTTTTAGTGCCTTATCTAGGCTATTTGATGTTCATTGTTAACTTGTAAGCTGGCTTAAAATACATCATATCTCTCAACTCACATTCTCTGCTTTTAAGTGGAACAAAAATGTCCTTTACAGGCATAAAACCTCTCATCAGCATTACTTTTCAAAGCAAAGCAAAGACTAGATGCTCTGTGGCTGTAATATTTGTGATCCATTGGATGGCCCTCATTCCCCTAGACAAGAATACAAGGTCTCCTTTGTGTTTCAGCAAGTCGACTTGGAACTCTGTGCCAGAATCCACTCATGCTTGAGTTTGCCCATCAACAGAACTTAGAAGAGAAAAGGAAACCACTGTTCTCTGGATCTAGTTGCAGCAGATATGCACCCAGAGCTGGCCTTAGAAAACTTGTAAGAACCACTGGCTTAGTAGCTTTGGTCTTAAATTCGGTCATAGGATTCATCCACAGCACTAGATTGCAGTAGCTTCCAAGTAAGATCTAAAACTTCCTTCTTTAGTAATTCCAGCTGAGATGACACCTCTAATCCTCAAAAGCAGCAGCTCCTCCAATTTTGTATGTAAAAACTCCTGCTTCAATAGAACTGGAAACAGCTACCAGCCTCCCCTCCCCCCTTTTTTTTTGAGATAGGAAGCCAAGGCTGTTCTGGAATTTGCTCTGTAGACCAGGCTGGCCTCAGATGCAGGGACCCTGCCTGTCTCTGCCTCCTGAATACTGGAATTAAATATATGTACCACCACATCCAGCTAGCTACCAGTTCTTTATTACTTCCTTTCTCATAATGAACCCCAAATGAATCAATACTAATGAGCAATTAGTGTTAGTGAGTCTATCAGAAATATCTAGGCAGCTTACTATTCAAATATTGAAAGAACCACTTAAGATTTCATGAAATTTACTCAATTTCAGAAAAAAAAATCAATGTTTAGAGTTTTTTTTTCCTTTATTCTTTTCCAACTTGGGGTTGAGCCTTGTGACTGAAAATTATTACTGTTGTTCATTTAGAGAAATTTCATCCAATGAATATCAGTATTAGTTAAATTACCCACATCTTGGCCAATATATGCAAATTAGAGGTTGGAAAAGTAGTGGCTAATAAATACGCTATATATACTATGTCAAATTTAGACAAATTAATAATATTGAATTAGTGAGCTCCTAAATTATTAGAAAAATATCCCGTCTTGGGAATTAGCAGAACAGACTATGCTGGGATTAAGTGAGGAGAACAAAAGCAGTCTTGAAAGTGGACAATTTCTTCTTCTCTGTATTTGAGTGTGTGAACAGTAAATACACATGGTCTCCTCATTCACTTCAAGTGAACATCCACCCAGCTTTACCGAGAAGCCCCATTCATCTTTGAGCTTTGTGTGTTAAAATCACCTATTTGTCTGTAGATAGCTTTATTCCAGACCTCAGGAGAGTGTGAATTCTTATAGGGTGAGGAGCAGCTCTTTCTACTTTCTTTTTCTTTAATTAACATTTTCCCATTTATTTTACCTATCAACCACAGTTCCTCTCCCTCCCCAGTCCCCAACCAGTTCTCCCTTATCTCCATTCAGAAAGAGGCAGGCCTCCCATGGGCTTGAACAAAGCATGGCAGATCAAGTTGAGGTAGGTTCCTCTCCCACCTACATAAAGGCTGTGGAAGGTAGTCCAGCAAGGAGTACAGGTTCCGGAAAGCCAGTTAAGTACCAGGTACAGGTCCTGATCTCACTGGTAGGAGCCTTAAGAACTACACCACTGTCACACACATGCAGAGGGCTTAGATCAGTACCATGCAGGCTCGCTAACTGTTGTAGGTCCAGAGTTCATGAGCTCCCACGAGCTCAGGTCAGCTGTCTCTGTGGGTTCCCCCATCATGACCTTGACCCCCCTGGCTCATACATTTCCTCCTCCTTTTGTTCAACTGGACTCCCCGAGCTCTGTCAGGCGCTTGGCTGTGGATCTTAGCATCTGCTTCCATCAGTTACTATGTAAAGGCTCTATGATGACAATTAGGGCGTCACCATGTGTTTATAGTAGATGGCCAGTTCAGGCACCCTCTCCATTATTGCTAAGAGTCTAAGGTGAGGTCATCCTTGTAGTTTCCTGGCACCAGTTTTCTCCCTAACCCAGAAATGATCCCCTCTATTAAGATATCTCTTTCATTATTCCTCCTCTGTGTCTTGCCCCCAACCTGCCTCTCGGGGCTGCCCACCTAACCCACCCCCTTACATTCCCATGTAGAAAGAGTGAATGAAGACATGCTTAAGTGTTAAAATGTTCCACTCTATAGATTTGGGGTTACACATTGACTTGTATTCACTGATGTTTATATAGCTGGTTTCTTTGTGTCTGGGAAGGTCAAGTATATACAACCAAATACTAGTGAATCTAAGTTAATATCTCTCAGGTCAAAAGCAGACCAACAGAACAATCGACTCAAACATTCAGACACTGCTCTTTTAGCTCCTATTTTGGAGAAGTTCTGTTTCTTCAGGTTCTTGATCTGTGAAAAACCATGCATAATCACTTAATTCATTTCCCTGTTAGTAAATCAATGGGAATGCATTAGGCACTTCTTGTATGTCTAGAATTATAATGATTGCATATCATTTTCATTGTAAACAAATGCTTTTCTTGAACCTTATACAGAGTAAAAGATACAAAACACTGAAATCTTTCCTCCATTGAGAGGTCAGCTTATAACATATGAAATGAAATTTTAAGGTATGTCTGGTCTTCATAAATTCTTGAACAGATTTTCTTTGTCATGGGACAGAACCCATTCACTATTTGACCTCCCTCCTCCTTACAAAAATATATCAGACCTTGCTTTCAGTGATAGTCTGGGAAATTCCACAGTCTCAAAAAACAGATGACATATGGTCGCTGAAATGTCACCAATTCAAAAACAGAAGCAACCTTGCCAAGGCCCAAACTCCCCAGTTGTTTCTTTAGTTTCTAGGGCTCAGAAACCACTTAGATCTGAAAAACAACCAGGGAATGTGGAACATGGAGCTTGAGAAGAGACTGCAATTTTGCCAGGTTTGTCAGCACAGGGAGTCTGTTGACAGGAATTGCAGCGTTCTAAATCTCCTTCAATCAACATTTTCTAATGAAACACAGGACTGCAAGCATCTCAGATTCACCTAGCTTGGAGATGGAGGCAGGGTGTGACTTTAATTGATTTAATTACTTACCCTTTTGCTCTTCTAGTCTCTTCTACCAACAATCCAATGAGAAAAATACCAGCAAAGGAGAATAAAACTGGTGTCTTTGACTTACTTTTTAAATTAAAGGGATAAATATAAAAGAGAGAGGAAGTCTTATTAAAAGGATATTTTCAGAAGCATAATATGGATGTGGCTTATGATGGCTACTTTCTCAGGTTTTTTTTTTTGTTTTTGTTGTTGTTGTTGGCTTGGATGGAGAAATGAATAAAACTACATTGTGAAGATGCTATTTAAGTAGCTTTTACTTGAATTACAAGGTGACATCCACTCATATCCTTGCTGAGAGGTGTGGTTACCAGTGAGCATATACTTTGTTATTGCCAACTTGCTTACAAATACATGTTGTTGATTATACAGCGGTTGAGTATCTGAACATGAATAGGTTAGCACATCTGTTATTGAAACCAAAACATTATTTCAAAATTTAAATTTTGTTAAGAACATCTTAGGGGTGGAGATGCAGATGAGTGGTAGAGTGAGTACTTGAGGTCCAGGTTCAGTCCATAGTATCAAAACAAAGACAGAACAAAACCAAAAGCCCCTCCCCCCATCTACTCATATTGTCTTAACACTGCAAAAAGTCAGTACATATTCAAGAAGAATTAGTTTCAGTGCTTAGATAGTAGCATATTTAGATACGTTGCTTGTGTGGTTCACTGTGCTTCTTATATGTCAGGCAATTCAAAGTAACACAGAGCAGAATTAGAACTAAACTTTATTACTGAAGATGTGCATACACATAATGATGTGAATAAGAAGCTAGTTTTAAGGATCAACTGAATGGAGTTTATATACAAATCCAAATATCTGTTTCTTAGTTTAAAACGTAACAAGTTTCAGTAGACTCAAAACAGATTGCACCTTTTGTCTATGCTTGGTATGGTGTTCATAATTATTCATTTTCCTGAATAAATTAAATGGACCAGTTTGATGATGACTTCTACAGATTTGAATTCTTTTGGACCCAGAACTGTGCTTAGACTATAAGAGTCACATGCTTCTGATGTATGTCGTAGAGGATGCTCTAGCAGACATGTGGAATAATGCAATAAAAATAATGCGATGAGCACAAAGCGATGAGAATAATGCCTTGAGAGTAGCACTATTCTTGGAAAAGGGAACTTTGGGTAACTCCCAGGGCTCATAGAAGTCATTCATTGTAACTCTGAACAACTTACTTGACCTTTAGCTCACACAACTGTAAATCTGGGAAGGTAACAATAATACACTTTGCTTTAATATTGCTTATGTGCTCTTTATATTATGTGCTGGTACATGGTTATTACATTTCAGCTAGGTTCTGAAATTTCTTCATCTTATATTCTAGAAGATTGACATTTTAAATAGAAACCTTAAGTAACTTTCATGAGTAGTTTCAAGACATCTCCTACCAGGTGTTTTCTTTTAAGTATTTAGATAATTGAGATAAAACCCCTCTAGGCTTCTTATAAACTGTTAATCATTCAGGAAGTGGACTCAACTGTTAGTTACATAGCTGTGTTTAGTGTTCTGTATAATTTGTGGCTTTTCCTGTTCTTGCTTATCTTCTGGGCTTTGTGAACAGATCAAAAATTCTGCATTTATTATTCCCTTACATTTTAAATGATATTTTGAGAAGAATGCAGATGCTCCTTGAGAAATGGTTAAAATCATTTCTTAGAAAGGTTCCTAGAAACTCCTATCCAGCATGTTAAGTAGTGATATTTATTAATTTTCTTAAAGTTAGCCAAAGAGAGAAGAGATAAAGACCAAAATCTGTATGATCATTTTTGAGGACAGGCCTAATGGAACAAAATTTCTGTTTTGTTTATAAATGTCCATGTTTTATCTTCCTTTTTATAATAAACTTTGTGATTGTTGCATTAAGTTGTGATAGCATGGTCGAATAGAGGGAGAAGTCAAACATATCTAACAAAGCCACACAACTTGATAAGAAAATTCACATCGAGCTTTGCATTTCAGAGTTGCCTTGCATCATGGGCAAAAGATTAGGCACTTGCAGCAATTACAGAGGTTGGCAACTCCAAAGTGCAAAGTTGAGGACCCCAAAGAAGGTATTACAACTTCCCTGTAGAGAAATGGACAGGCAAAGACCAGAAGAGACAGTGATGGAGATGATTTTTTTTTTTAAAAAGTCAGCTAAAAAGTTCCCTTTTGCTTGTGAAGCCAGTCTTTTGTTCCACTCAGGCCTTCAGCGTATCCTGTGAGGCCCATATACTTTATGGAGGGCAGTCATCCTTCTCAAAGCTCATGGATTTAACACAAAAATGAAACCAAAACACTCTTCAATCTAACACATAAAATTAATCATTGCTGGGCGTTGGTGGCGCATGCCTTTAATCCCAGCACTTGGGAGGGAGAGGCAGGCGGATCTCTGTGAGTTCAAGGCCAGCCTGGTCTCCAAAGCGAGTTCCAGGAAAGGTGCAAAGCTACATAGAACAACCCTGTCTCGAAAAACAAAACAAAACAAAACAAATAATCATCACATGATGTGGTAGGCATGTCCTCATTAATGGAACCTTGGCTACTATCTTCCATGGCAGTAGTGCCATTGTAGAGTTAATAAAAACTGCTGAGATGGTATGCTTATCCTGGGTTACCAGCAAGAGCCTCAAATGTTGTCACACAGTCCTTGTGAGAAGAAAGCAGATGGGGAGTCTACTGCAGAAGAGCAGAAAAGCAAGGGCTTTTGCAAACTAGGGATTGGAGTAATGATATTTGAAGGTGAGGGAGTACTCGAAGAATAGAGGCATCAGAAGCTAGAACTTTTACAAAAGGCAAGCCTGGCAACCTCTTTGGTTTAGCCTTGGGAAACTAATATTGACTAAAAAGTTCTAGTAATGAAAGAGAACATATGTGCAATTTCAGCCTGTCTGATAAGTTGCTATAGTGGTGATAGAAAACTGAACTCAAGTAGTGCACTCAGGTCCATTGGTTTGCCCCACTGTGACTAGTAAGAGACTACACTTCTATACCAGATAGGGAATAACATGGAAACCCAGGATTCAGGTCCTCCTGATCAAAGATCTGGCACATGACTACAAATAGGCCATTGAGAGAATCATATGAGGTCTGTAAGAGTAATAAGAGTATAGGACAGACACCAGAGGACAGAAGGAAATGAATTAAGACCAACTTTAGTGGTAGAGGCTGAGATTCCTCTCACCAAACTATTCCCTAAATTACAAATTACAGAGATGGATGTGAGAAGCATAATGTACAAACCACAGCACATGTGAAGTTCTCTTTCAAAGAAAACCATTTGACCTAGCTGCGTTGATACACAGCCTTCAGCAGTGTGCTTTCTTGGATTTGCTCTAGATAGAGAGCTGTATTTTGCCAGAGCCCAAAATCCTAATGCAGCAAATATCCACTGTTTGTCATACGTTTCTCTGACAAATACATACTACCCACAGAGAGCATAAGAATAGTTTCAGGTCCGTGGTTGACCTTTCAACAGCAGTCGGTTTCTCTCTGCTAGCTGTAACTTCACCCTGCTGCCTCGGGTCACACCTGAGGATGAAGGGAGGGAAGGAGTTTGCCTTAGGTTGGACTTCTCCTTTACCTTGCCTAACTCTCAATCACTGTGAGGTCATGGATGATCATAAGCTACTCCCAGAAGCATGCATGAGCACCTTCCTCTCCTATGAGTTACACATAATAGATTCTTCAGTTGGGCTAAGGCAGCTTGTATAAAGAATGTGAATTCGTTACTTGGCCAGAAATGAACTCTAAAATGAAAAATCCCAATAAATTGTCTCTGTCCAATTCTTCCATAAAATCCATAATAGCTCACTGGGAGGCACAACACTACAGTCTTCCTCCCTTGAACACTTATCTCCCCCAATTCCAGAAGTGCCTTCTCACTTTTCCTTGATAAACCATTGTTCACAGCTTGCTTGTGTTTCCTTGTTCTCCTTGACAGTGAAATAATCAACTTGAAAGCCAATACTTCAGGAAACCTTGGCTACCCTTAATTGTCTGGTGCCCTAGCATCCTGAATTAACCTTCCCAACCTTAGAAAAATGGCTCCTTTCCTCTCAGAAACATCAACAATATACAAAGAAGGAAGGAGTCTTTCTTTCATCTAGCATGTAGCAAGCTAAAGAAAACCAGATCCTTAATAGATGAAGTGGGGAAGGGAATGCTGGGTAATCAAATCCAATGTCTACAACTTTCAAGAATCATGAAGAATTTTAGAGGAAGCTGTAAAATATCTGCAAAAGTGAGAAAAATCTTCCAGTCAAAAGCTTGAAGAATCTCCAGAGTCTACATTTACTAGCTTTTCCTGTTCAGATCTGTGGATAATGACACTAGCAAGAGAAGTAGCCTTCTTTAGGTTGGCAGAGGCATCAGTGGCATTAATGAATGTGCTGCAAACCTAACCTAATTGGATGGCCCCTCATCACATGATTACATGACTAGAGGAGTGAGCAGAGCAATAGATTCTTTGCAGAGGAAGAAGCTCCTAAGATTTCATATTGATGTCTTTTTCTTATGTAGATCAGAGTCCATCTGGGACAATAAGATCCTTTCTGAGTATTTAAACCAGAAATAATATATGCACAGACTTGACTGTGTATATATCAGAAGACACATAGATGGTATGGTCACTCTGGCTAGTAACAGCTGAGAACGACTGTTGCCATTACCAGATTACATAGATAAAGGGGTGGGGACATAGATAAATGGCTAGAATCACCCATTTAAATCACTGGCCACCCATCATGTGAAACAGTACCTGTCAGGCTGAGCCTTGCCCTGGATGACTCCATTTTACAGAGCAGCATTCGACCCCATTTTGACTATAAATGCAGAGGTAGAATGTTTATGCATTTTCCTTGTGCATATGCATATTGCTACCTGGTCCATCAAGAACCATGAGGTTTTATAAATAAAAGTCCCACAAGTGAAAAGGTGCTGCCTATAAATTATCAATGTAGGTTGGGAATACATGGCATACTATTGTATTAAAACTGGTATCAAAAAAATGTCTGTGCATTTATCAAACACACCAGATCAAGGAAGGGTGTAGAACCCTCATCTGGAGCCCCTAAAAAGAATGATACCTAACAAGGTAGTTGAGATCGTCCCAGTGACCCCACTGACTACCTGCTATGTGCATCAAGGAACCCACAGATAACTGTTCTTGGGGCATAAATGGTGAATATCTATCTATCTGTCTATCTATCTATCTATCTATCTATCTATCTATCTATCATCTATCTATGTGAAGTGATCTATCTATGTGTGTGATCTGAGAGTTAATATTAGTAATTAATATTGGAATAAAAGAGGAGCTGGGAGATAACTCAGTTGGTAAAGTGCTGCCTTGCAAGTACAAAGACTTTATTTCAACTTCAGTAACCAATTAAAAAAACCTGGTCATGGTGGTATAGACTTGTAATGTCAGTGTTGGGGAAGTGGAGAAGGAAGAATGCCTGGAACTCCCTGAACAGCATATCTAGTCTAGCATTATTGGTGAGCTCTGGGCCAATGAGAGACCTTGTCTCAAATGAAGTCAATGGTGTTCTTTTTTTTTTTTTTTTTTTTTTTTTTTTTTTCCTGAGACAGGGTTTCTCTGTAGCTTTGGAGGCTATCCTGGAACTTGCTTTGTAGACCAGGTTGGCCTCGAACTCACAGAGCTCCACCTGCCTTTGCCTCCCGAGTGCTGGGATTACAGGCATGCGCCACCACCGCCCGGCAGTGGTGTTCTTAAAGGTGATATTTTAGGTCATCTTCTGACATCCTCATGCAAACTGCCCCCCACATGCAAATGCATTAAAAAAAAATTTTGTTTGCCAATGATCATGCTACCCACAGAAATTTGGACCTAACGGCTTATAAAATTGTTGCCAAATTTAATCAGTTCTGACATTCCAGAAAGACGCAGATGAATCTGTCTTTCTGACATTGTGAGCCCCCAAGATTAACTGTAGAGTGACGGTTACAAGTGACAAGGAATGCACTGGAGGGCAAGGCCCAGGAGTGGTGGGAATGAAAGCTATCAGCTGTAGACTAAATGCCTTAAATTAGAGGTGAGGCAAATGAAAGAAAGGGGTTGGCAGCCGAAAAAGATATTTCCTCCTGTCTTAAGTGATTCCCATCCTTCAAAGCTCTCAAGTCCAGTAAATTGTCCCTGACAGTCCTTTCTCCAAGTCTCTTATCTGTGACACAGTAAGGGCGTCTCCATGCTTTGTAAGATTTATAACCCGGAAAAGCCAGCAATGTATGAGTGATCCAGACCTCTTTATCTCGGAGGAATGGAGGGCAGCGAGCTCCCAAATAATTCAAAAGCAGTATCTAATGAAAGAAAAATTTGCGTGGAGATATTACCATTGGTTTTCTAGTACTGTGGTGTATTGAAGAGCAACGGGTACTTATCTGGGACAGAAAACTGAAGCTTAAATTAATTGTTTATTGGAAATAACATTTTAATACATGAAATTATATTCTGAAAAGGGAACAAATAACAATTCTTTACCCATTTAGTCTTTGAATATTGGCAGCCAGAAATAGCAATGGTGCTTTTTACACAGCAACAGCCAAGGAGGCTTGTCAGCTCAGGGTTATGAAAAGGCTAAAAGAATTGGCAGGGATGGCTTACATCATGCTTTATGGGGAAAATTAATGTTCCCTCTTTTCACTCTCTCACACACACACACACACACACACACACACACACACACACACAACCATGTGTGTGTGTGTGTGTAGACCAAAGGTCAACCATGGGTGTTGTTCCTCAGGAGCCATCCACTTTGTTTTATGAGGTGGTCCCTCTCTGGAACCTGGGGCTCAATGATTAGGCTTGGCTGACTGGCCACCATGCCCCAGGGGTCTGCCTGTCTCCATCTCACTGACACTTGGTTCACAAGCAGGTGCCGTCATGTTTATTTTTTGACCTGGGTGCTAACTAAGGATCAAATTTAAGTCCTCCTGCTTGGGCAGAACTCAACTCGCAACTCCTTAACTGAGCCACCTTACCTGATTGAATGTTTATTTCTTACAAGGCATCTCATTGCAAAAGTTTTTGTTTTTGTTTTTGTTTTTTAATTACTTTGGTTTTGTTGTCTATTCTTTAAAGCTGTAGTTTACATTGAGTTTCGAATGGTGAACTTTTTCATATTCCTGTTGTAAACACTACTTGCTTGTGAAAGATGCTTTTTTACGTATTTAAGGGTCTGGTTTGCTGGCATTTCATTGGGTGTTTTCTGTCTACTGTCAGGCAAGCTACTGGTGTGCCTTTAATAGTAGCTGATTCCCTTTCTCGCTGCTGTGATCACACCCCCGACAGAAGCAACACGCACAGGACAGGGGAGGTTTACTTTGGCGTCCAGCTTGAGTGCACAACCCTTCGTGGTGAGGAAGTCATGGGAGCAGGCGTGTGAGGCAGCTGGTCACATTTCCTCCGCAGTCAGGAGGCGGAGAGTGGTGCATGCCTGCTGCCCAGCTCCCTTTTGCCTTTTGAATTCACTCTGACTTGCCAGCCCACAGGATGGTGTATCCCGTTAGTATATGTCATCTTACTCCAGTTAACCTAAAGTGGAAAATGTCTCCCAAGCGTGCCCATAGATTTCATTTCCATGATGACTCTAAATCCTACAAATATACAATCAAGAGCAGCCCTCATGCTAGTTTTTATTAAAGGACTATATTATTTTCTTTGATCTTTTCCTTTAGATACCATAGTCAGGACATGAGATGGGAGAGAGCCAGGGCTTAAGTCTGTTCACTGCACTCAGACTTACAGCACTCGCCCGTCTCTGGTCCAGAATCCTTCATTATTGCAGTTCTGCAGTCACGATGGGCAAGCAGTTTTACATGTTTGCCATGGTGGGCTCTGATAATCATGAAGCTTTTGTGATTATTCTGATATGCAGTGGGCTTTTTTGCTCTTTTGAAAACCCTGGACTCTTCTTTTTTTTTTTTTTTTAATGTATTTCCCATATCACGTCTATTACTTGGATCTATTTGTTCACTTATTTACTCAATTATATGTGGTTACTAGTCTAATGCCTATCACATGCCACCAGTCAAAGCAGCCATTGCAAAGGGTCAAGAAGGTATGATAGTCGATTTCACTTGCTCTAGATGAACTACAAAAGCAGCTTTTAACAATAAAAAGGAGACTTGATATTTTACTGGAATTAATTGAATTCATAAAGTAATTCAGAGGAAAATTAATATCTTTGCACTATCTCTTGTGTGTTACAGACAGGGTTTAAATATATTCTTTCTTAAATGTTGGTATGCTCATATTTAACTAAATGTAATGCTTGTTTAATTATTCCTAGGTATCATGGAATTTGTTGCTATTATCAATGTATATGTTCATTTAACTTACATAATAGAGGTTAATGCTGAGGTAAGAAGATATCTTTGTTTCTTGTATGAAGTATTTATTCATTATTTTGTATGAAATCTGATAGTTGTTTCTTTGGAGTTAGCCATGTAGGATGTTCTGGATCTCTATTCCATGAACTATTTTTGCAAAGCATTGGCTATTAGTGTGGATAAATATGGTCTCTTAATATGAACAAGCAGCATATTCATTTCATTTCCAGGGATTGATATTCATCCGGTATAGTATTCAACACTATATTGGAGATTTATGGCTGTCTTGGGAAGAAACCACTTCCTGCTTAGGGGCCAAGACAGGGTCTTGCTTGTTTCTTAAACTTACATTCATTAGGAGCTTCTTGATTTTATTGGCTGTACTAAAAGTCTCTGTTAGCTCTGTTAGCATGAGACACAGTGAAAATGCACCTGCAACAGCTGGTTTCCATTTCTCAGCTGTAATATAATAGATGCTATCCTGATTTTTCCAAGTTCATCTTCCTTAGGTCACTCCATCATCAAAATGTCTGGACCTGGGTCTACTCTTACATTCTATTCTATTGTATTTTTTTTTTTTTTTACCATGATGTATGTATGTGGACACACAATTGTGTAGCATGGCACGTGTTTAGATGTCAGAAGACAAGTTGTGGGATCCATTGTTTCCTTCTGCCACTAAAGTTGTGGCCACAGAGCACAGGTCATCAGGCTTGACAGCAAGCACATTTCCTTCCTGAGTATTTCACTGGACTCATGTTCTCTATTCTTATGACTCTGAATTTTACCTTAAGTGAAACACACTTAATTATCACTTCTGTTTTTCACTGGATAACAGTCAAATATTTGTAAAGTATCTCTAGCATGGCTCATATTTTACTGTGCAGCCAATTGGAGGGCAGACTCTCATTGAAAGATAAGAGCAAAACATCTTTAAAAAAACAAAATAAGGGCTGGAGAGATGGCTCAGAGGTTCTAAGTTCAATTCTCAGCAACCACATGGTGGCTCACAACCATCTGTAATGAGATCTGGCGCCCTCCTCTGTATACATAATAAATAAATAAATCTTTAAAAAAGATAAAACACAGCATAAAAACAAAATAGGTTGACATAGCAACAGTCTGAAGAGGAAAGAGGACCAGATCTGATAAGGCCAATTTCCATGCCTGTGTGAAAGGAAGGTGAACTTATTCCCAGGACATCTCAGCACAGCATCTGACAGTATTTGATGTTTGCCAAAGAGAGTTGCTACAGAAACTTGATATTCAGCCTTTTGCCTAGAACCAGCTTTATGGCGAGTGTCTTCTCTTTATTCATTAATTTAAATAACTTTGACTCTCATACTGCCATTCTGTGAAGACAGCAGCTGGATATAAACGTTCATCATAATTTTCAAGAAGATACTTAAATTTTTTTTTTATTATTAAGAGATTTTCTATTCATTTTACATATCAACCACAGATTCCCCTGTCCTCCCCGCCCTCCAGCCTTCTCCCCCCAACCCATCCCCCATTCTCACCTCCTCCAAGACAAGGTCTCCCATGGGGAGTCAGCAGAGCCTGGTACATTCAGTTGAGGCAGGTTCAAACCCCTCCTCCCTGCACCAAGGCTGCGCAAAGTGTCTCACCATAGGCACCAGAGAACAAGATACTTTTAAAGGAATGTGCTATGTAACTCAATTTCACTTAAAACACTTCAGCCTTTAATAAGCTATTATTATAACCTCTAGGCATTTGCTCCTAACAGAATCCTTATGTTTTTTGTTTTTTTTTTTTTTCTGAGAATGAGTTTATAGCTCCGAAACTGAGGAAGTCCAGCATTGACAGGTTTCCCTAGGAGCCTAGGAGTGAAGGTTGGCTGTCATAGGACAGTGAGCAGCAGGTCAAGACTCTCTCATGAGACTGTGTCCTCAGCAGCTGCAACTGAGCAGCTTCTGTTTCTTTGAATTGTTGGTCACAGTTTCTCTTTATTTCACAATTTTTGTTGACTGTTCAAAAAGACAAAATGGTGTGAAATTGGCTACTTAGAAAGAGTTGAGATGGGCAGGATGGGACATGCCTGTAATCTCAACACTTGCGAGTCAGAGGTGGGTAGATGAGTAGTTAAAAGATACATAGCAAATTCAAGATCTGTCTGAGCTATCTCCATCACACAGCTTATCTTGGCAAGGCCAAGTTGACAAAAAAAAAAAAAAAAAGTGTCAGGCCATGGTTCCCAAGGCTGATTCTTCATGACCAAGATATTCCTACAGTACTTTAGTGATAAGGAAACCTTTTAGAAATAGAACCACCATATTTATAGTCAGTATTCTTTGTTATAGGACTACAGGTAGTAGAGAAATTTTTTTTTATGATTTTTTAAAATTTATATTGCTAAATTGTAAAAGCATGAAAGGAAAGCCTAATCCCAGTAATGTAACACAGAAAGTGTATTGATTAGTTAGAGACCAAAAAAATTCCCCATGCTTTTTATTCATTCATCTATCCATTCCTCCATTCACACTCTTCTGAAATGCCAGGAATCATAATGTGTGTGGAAGATGCCAGTGTGTATTATGAATAAGTGGACACACAACAGGTGGCTTAGTAGTTCAAGTGGAGCATCCATGAAAGGGTGCACAGAAAACTGACCAATGGCTTTTTGGAAAGACAGCGTCACAAGAATGAAGAGCTATGGTGGCATTATATTTTTTTGTGCCCTGTTTCCCCCCACCCCCGATTTATTGCTCTAAATGAATCTGGGGTAGAGGAGAAACACTGAGAACGTAGTTAAGAAATGTCCCGGAAGCATTAAGCCAGAGTGCTTCTGCCGTAGAATTCAGACATCATGTATAATGGATTTGTGGTGCTGTGCATAATCTGGTTGACTTAGCAAGAGAATGGAAATAGTGTTGTCACACCTCCTCTCCTCTCTCAATACTGGCCATCTCCTGACTAAATCGAGCTATTTGTTTATGCTCACCTGCTAGACTTTAACCACGGAAGACCATCTGAAAACATCAGCAATTTTGCGTTGGCACAGAGCACTCTGGGAGTGACCCTGCCGACAGACTTGTGTTGTCCTGACTGTAGCGAAGCTTGCATTTGTCACAGGTGAATGGGCTCAATTAACCAGCCAGACAGAGAACGTTTCAATTATTTTTTTAAGGCAAACAAAAAAGAAAATATTTTCCTCTTCATAAGTCCTGAAGGAGAGGTGACTTTGGAGCATATGACAGTTTCCTCCCCTCTCCACCGCAGCATCACAAATAAGGGGACTGAAACAAAACAGCACATTACACCATGTTGACAAAGTGATTCAAAATAAAATTTCAGGGGGAACTCTCAAAGAAAAAAAAAAGAAAAGGAAAAGCCCTAAGGAGGAATCAGGATTTCCATGTGTTTTAATATGTCCTTAAGCTTCCTATGCATCCATATTTCACTGATCTGCTTATTAAGATCCCAGGGGATGGGACTGGGTGATGCATTTATCTATCTATTCTTTATTAATAAAAACGTGGGAGCCAGATACCAGGGTAGGAAACTGAATGATCAGAGAAGTGGCAGAGAGTCGAGCAGTGACTTATCTTTGTCATTCCTCCATCCGAAAGGACTGAGACCTTCTCTAAACCCACCCTACTACTTCCTGTCTCTCTATCTCTATCCTCAGTCCTCCAAAATCTCTGTGGTTAATTTTGGTCAGCTAGTAGCTAGCTCTGCCCTTTGATTCAAAAGAAACTTTATTATCAGAATGTGATCAAGATATCACACAACTGGGCATATTCTTTGCTGCATAAATAAAATGAAACAGATAAACACAATTATGCTCTAACTTGTACCATTTGTGAAGAAATATTGCTTTCAGCTTATGGGGTAATAATTATGGGGTACTAGGATAGTTGTAGGGAAGCAACTTAGCCAACAATGAGGGTCTCCAATGTAGTGAGGATGTAAACTCTTATAGTGCTATGAACCATATTTGATAGACTTGTGGAAACATAGTGAAGTTGAGTTGACGTTAAAAATGGGGTAGAAGTTTAAACTGAAAACACAAGGAGGAAATGGGCATGGGATAAAAGAAGAATCATGAGAAAAGGAAATCATCCATGTTGAAGACAGTACGAGAAAGATTTTAAGAAACGAATTATCTGTCCCGGTGAATCTTCTTTTTTTTAAATCAGCTCGACACAGTCTAGAGTTATCTGGGAAGAGGAACCTTAATTTATAAAGAAAAAAATCTCCATAAAATTGCCTATAAGCAAATTTGTAGGTCATTTTCTTGATTAATGATTGATATGGAAAGACCCAGCTTATTGCAGAATGGGGTGGGGAGCAATGCTACAGGGCAGTGGTCCTTGGTTGCATAAGAAAGCAGCCTGAACACGTGATGAGGAGTAAGCCATCTGTGTTCCTCCATGGCCTCTACTTCAGTTCCTGCCTTATATTTCAGCCCTGACCTCCCTCAATGATGGAGTATGACCTGAGTGTAATCTGAAATAAACCCTTTTCTCCCCAGGTTGTTTTTGGTCATGGTGTTTTGTCACAGGAAGAGAAACCCTAACTAAGTGTCTAAAAACTAAAATTAAAAGGGGGAACTAAAACCACTTCTAGGAGTGACGATCTGGGGTCTCTTTCTTGTCTGTAAACTCTGGTTTATTTATTCATCTACTCACCCATTTGTTCTTTCATTTACTTAACAAAACTTGGATGAACTCTTCTTAAGAGTCAGGAACCATATATACATAGTTTTTTTGTTTGTTTTGTTTTTTTTGTTTTTTTTTTAAACTGGGTCATCTACATTTATGTTTTTTCTTTTATTAAAGGTAGATTCTTTTTTAATACAATATATCCTGTTTATAGTTTTTCCCTCCCTCTACTCCTTCCAGTTCATCCCTTCCTCCCCTCCCCTCTGTATCCACTCTTTTTCTGTCTCTCATTAGAAAAGAACAGGCTTCTAAGAGGCAACAACTAAATATGACAAAATAAAATATAATAAGATGAAGAAAAAAATTTCAAATTGAAATTGGACATGGAAGCCCAACAGGAAGAAAAGAGTCCCAAGGGCAGGCACAAGAGTCAGAGACCTACTTGTTCTCACAGTCAGGAGTCCCATAAAAATACTAAGCTAGTAGTTATAATGTATACTCAGAGGACATGGTTAGACACATGTAGGCCCTGGTGCTTGCTGATTCAGTCTCTCTTAACTCATAAGCACTTTGCTTAATTGAGACAGAGGGTGTAGTTGGAGAGCTTCTCTCCAGGTGCCACCAAGCCCCCACGGTCCCATAACCCACGTATAAAATAATCATACAGACACTTATATTATTTAAACTGCTTGGCCTTTAGCTCAGGCCTACCATTGTCTAGCTCTTACTCTTATATTTAGCCCATTTCTATTAATCTATGCTTTGCCATGTGGCTCGTGGCTTACCAGTCAGTACCTTACATCTTGTCATGGCTGCGGCTGGCAGTGTATCCCCTCAGCCTTCCTGTTCCCAGCCTTCTCCTCTTCCTTGTCCCACCTACCTTATCCTTCCTGCCTGGCTACTGGCCAATCAGTACTTTATTTATTTTAAGCAATCAGAGCAACACATTTGACATACAGAACATCCCACAGCAAGAGAGTCTTGTTCTCTTGTTCTCCATCTCCTCTGACTCTTACAATCTTTCTGTCTCCCCTTCCACTGGATTCCCTGAGCTCTGGGGGGAGGGATTTGATGGAGATATTCAATTTAGACTCTGGCTGAAGTCTCTATATTTGTTTTCATCTACTGCAGGAAGAAGCTTCTCGATGACTAGACAAGGCACCAATCTATGAATATCATTAGGGACCATTTTATTGATTATTATTTTTTAATACCAGTAGTGTTTGGTTTTTTTACCTTAGGTCTCTGGGACATCTAGTCTCTGGTTCTTGGTTACCCAAACAGTGTCAGATTCCTTGTTGTGGAGTGGGCCTTAGGTAAGATACATTTATGTTAAGATTTTATTTCCATCTATTGTCTGCACTCATTTTTTCCCAGCCACAGAGTTGAACATCTATTGTTTACTGGGCACTGTCCTACAATAAAAAAAATAGCAGTAACAAACCATTTATCATTTGTATGTTTCTTGATTGTTGATGTGATGTGACAAATTGTCGCAGGCTCTTATTGCTGTGAGTTCCTGACATGATGGACTGGAACATCAAACTGTACACTAAAAGAAACTCTTTTTTCCTTAAATGGTTTTTTGTCTCTGTGTGTTGTTCCAGCAATAGAAAAAATAAGACTCTCAGCACTGATTGAAAAATGGGTATCACTGACATATTCTGAGACATTATATGTATATATACCCACATCCCTTTTAAATTCTCTTTAACTCATTTATGTATTAAAATATTTATATTATTGCCAGGTGGTGATGGCTCACACCTTTAATCCCAGCACTCGGGAGACAGAGCCAGGCATATCTCTGTGAGTTTGAGGTCAGCCTGGTCTACAGAGTGAGATCCAGGACAGTCACCAAGACAACACAGAGAAATCCTTGTCTCAAAAAAAATTTTTATATTGTCTTAAAAAGGAGTCAGGAACCAGAGGAAATATTGGTAACACAGTAATAAATAAACAACTCTCTCAAAGCACTATAAATTCACTAACAAAAATAGACATTTAATCAAAGAATTTCAGATGATGTTAGCATATTTTAGATTCCACATGTAAAGGTACTGTAGTCAAGCAAGAAGTGGAGAATAGCTTTTCCTACCTCCAATTTATGAGAATGTCCAGCTGGTATTATGTGTGAACATGCCCAAGGCATTAGTCTCCCTCGCTACTTGGAGGACAGCAAATCACCTAACATCTGTCATCACCGGCATAATTCCCACAATGTTATTCCACTTCCTGGATTGCAAGTATTGATGTCACCAAGACAGACATGACTCACACTGTCACTGAGCAGAACAACATTTTAGTTGTGCACAGAAAAAGCAGAGCAAGATCACCTTTAGGTGTTAGGCTGGTCCTGTGATACTCTCTTACAGTAGATTTAGGGGGAACACATGCACTCCTTCCTCTTGTACTACAAGAACGGATCCCATTCCTTTTCCACTGGGAGATGATCCAGCAGCAAGGCTGGCCTGATTCTATAAGTCATACTCATGATCAGAACAACAACAAAAGGCTCACATCAAGCCCAGAGATTGAAGGGTACTGTAGTGGATAGCCATCCCAGCATTGGCCTGGAAGTTCCAAGCCCCATTGAGGCTTTGGTAATGGTCACGCCCACAAGGCAGAACGGAGGAGGAAGTGGAAGACCAAGGATCGAGAGGAGGTCTGTCTCTTGGTTCCGGGACCCTGGACGCTGGAGGTAGACTGAGCAGAGTTCTCCAGAGAACACCGCCGGACTGCACTATACCTTTGCCAGACCCTGCAACCTACCCCTTCATTTGTAAGTTACCCCACAAAATAAACCTCCCTTTTAACTATGTGGAGTGGCCTTTATAATTTCACCAATAGGGTACTTCCGTGGAAGGATACATGCTCAATGCTGACAGTGAGGGCTCTTTATCCTGCAAAGCATTGTTTGTGGCCCAAAGCTGCTCTTTGGTGGCTATGCAAAGGATAGCAAGCTATGCATGCCTGTCATCACCAATGGGTTAGAAACTTGCCTGGTGAAGCAAATGCAGAAGAGACTTTCAGTGAAAGGAACAGTGTATGCAGAGTTATAGGAGAGTGAAATAATGGCATGCTTGTTTAGGGGTTTATATATGGGGCAATTGTTTATTCCTTAGTTCTCATGTATAAAATCTACAGGTATCTTGAAAAATTTCTTGAGAAAGAAAATGCTGTGGTTATCAACTTTGAACTTCTACTTTCTTCTACTATAGGAGCATTGAGATTGGGTATACAGTGTAAACTAATTACATGATTTCTTTCAGGGATTTGGTTTAATATGAAGTACATGGCATGACCAACGACATAGTCATCAACTAACTAGACATTCTGATGCTAGAGTTGGAAAGTGACTATTCAAGCGTCACATCTCTGGACTTTTCTTTCCTGAGGTTTGCCTGCTTGAATCCTCCATCTATGAACTTCCCACCCTTCTTTGAATAAATACCCCACTCCCCCAGGTTTTTAATTAATTAATTAATTAGTTCATATTATGTGTATTTATTTGTGTATGTTTGTGTATGCATCATACAGCACTCATGTGGATGTCAGAGGGCATCTTGTAGTTGTTCTTGGGGATTGAACTTGGGTCATCAGGCTTGGTGGCAGGCATCATTACTCACTAAGCCATCATCTCAAACCTCTTCTAGCTTTTTAAAGTGCCAAACATTAGCTTCTGTTAGTTTTGTCTTTCCTGGGCAAAACAAAACTGACTTCTTGTTGATACCACAACAAGCACGAGTCTCTGCCAGAAGTTTGTCTTCCAAGTCTTATAAGGGCAAAATAAAGACATCTAGATTAGTGGTTTTCAACCTTCCTAATGCCATGACTTTAGTGTGTTCCTCATGTTATGGTGACCCCCACCATTAAATTATTCTCATGCTACTTCATAACTATAATTTTGCTACTGTTAAGAATTGTAATGTAAATATCTGTGTTTTCTGATGGTCTTAGGGAATCCCATGAAAGGGTCATTCTACTCCAAAAGAGTTGCGACCCAAAGGTTGAGAATCACTGATCTAGACAGATGTTGCAGACCAAATGGACTATGTTAGGCTGATCTCCTAAGGTGCTGGGGAGGAGAGATAAGGATTGACACCCAGTCATGGAAGACAGATAATTAAAGCAGGATATCATCAACACTCTCTGACATATGGGCCCTTCAACATTTGCTTGTTTAAGAACCCTAGGACATTAGACCCAGTTTCACTTTAACATAATCAAGAGGCAAGAGAAGATAAAAACTGTTGGTAGTATGTCCTTGTTTTAATTAACAAGGCATTTTATTTAAGAGGGAAGACATGCCATGTGTATTTGGTAAAAGTAGTCTACCTTATACTTAGTGTACTATTTTTACCTTGGCTTGGGGTAATATGAAAAGTTGTAAAAGACTTGGATGAGCTTGTATTATAATGGTAATATTGGCAGGATCTGCTTTTCACGCTAATGTGATTGTTCATTATTCTATTGTTGTTTCAGTTCTTTGTAATTTCTGGAAAGTCTGTTTCCTTTTTATTGCAGAAAGTATACAAAATAAAACCTTGAAAGGACAAAGTAATTAAATAGAATGAAACTACAAACAAAAGACATTGTAGAATAGTGTAACTGAGTGTGTTTCAGATAAATGTATTTAAATATATTTAGTATAGTATAATTTTATATTGTATTATTCAGCAATAAGGTATGTCAGTAATATTCAGTATGTTTAGTTATTTTGCAACCACGTGTGTTCAATTACAAGTATAGTTTGTAATAATACTCAGCAAAACATTAACATGACAAAACTAAATTCAACTTTATTATTAAACATTTTAGTGAATATTTTCTTAAATAATGCATTCATTAAAATATTTCAACAGCTTCTGAAAATTAAATCTATACATGCATGAATGAGTGTGTGTATGGGTATGTGCATGCATGAATTTGTGTATGAGTGTGCATGTGTGTGGGTGCATGTATATGTGTATGTGTATATGTGATGTTGTAGAAGGCATGAACAAGTATAAAAGGTCAAATGCGCATGCTAGATGGGGAGCTGCATTGTTAGTCCTGGTAAAGTATATTAGTAATATGCAAAGCAGTCAAGTCCTTGGTTGAAAGATATGTCAACTCTAGTTATAACCTTCAAAATCTTATTATACCTGGAAACATTCTTAACATATGTAAAATAGTAGACAACATGATTCTATTAGTATTAACTATTGTAAAAATCCTGTACTGATGTTTTGGTCATATTCATTACTCAATGATCCAACCAATAAGTTCCTTTGTTTTATTTTATTAATTTTTGTTTTATTTTTGAAGTGATACAGAAATTGTTTATTAAGAAAGAATGGAACTCCCAAAGGGAGTTGGCTAATGAGCAGGGGAACGGCCTATTTTCGAAAACATACTTGATTCATGTTTTAGTCATACAAGACTAATAAATTGGCATACAAGATAATGTGTTTCAACATGGTATCTTCATACATATGTTACTTTTTACTCTATGTTTATTTCTCTGCCCCGATGACTTCCCTCATGGCCTCTCTTCACTCACTTCCAGCTGGCTCTCTTCTTCCCCAGCAAGTCTCCATTTCCCTGCTATTGCCTCTATTCTATTACCCATGTCCTACATCCCACGATTCTTATGTCCTTTTCTTTCCCTTCAACAATCACTTTCATGGGTTCATGACTACACACACACACACACACACACACACATACACACACACACACACACACACTCATGCATACATGTACACACATACATATAGACTTTTACATTCACGTTCTGCATATGAGGGACACACGTAGTACTTTTCTTTGAGAATGGCTCTTTTGTATTGCCATAAATTGGTGCTAAATTCTATTCATTTTCCTACAAATGTCATGATCCTACTTTTCTTTATGGCTGCATCAAATTCTATTGTCTATATGGACCACAGTTTCTTTCATCTGTTGATTAGCCTCCAGACTGATTCCATTTCCTCACTATAGAGAGCAGTGTATGCATAACTGTAGTTGTGTGAGTATCTGTGTGGTGTGCTGACTTAGTCTTCCTGGCATATGCCCAGGACTCGTATGGCTAAATCACATGGCGGTTAGACTTTCACTTTCAGAGGAACCTGTAGAATGATTCCACAGTGTTGCACAAGGTACACCTCCACTAGCAGCTGTTAAGGGTTCTTCTATTACCACCCCCTGGCCTGAATTTATTGTAATCTCTCTTTTTGTGGTAGTCATTCTGAAAAGGGTGAAGTAGAATCTCAAAACTATTTTAATTTGGGTTTTTTGATGGCTAAGAATGTTGAAAAATTTTCAATCGTATTTCTTCTTTGGAGAACTATTTCTTAACTTCATTAGTTCATTTTTTGATTGTTTACTCTGTGTGTGTGTGTGTGTGTGTGTGTGTGTGTGTGTGTGTGTGTGTGTGTGTCTAATTTTTGCAGCTCTTTATATATCCTGGATGTTAATTCGCTTGTCTGACATGTGGTTAGCAAATACTTGGTTACCTCAGTCTGCACGCTGTTCCTTCCCTGTAGTATTGTTTTTCTTGCTGAGAAACCTTCAATTTCCTGTGCTCCCACCTGTCAGTTTACTGAGTTACTTTCTGTGCTTCTGGAGTTCTGCTCAGAAATGTTTTTGCTTATGCCTGTATCTTAGAATGCTTTGCTATGCTTTCCTCCACAGTTTCAAAGTCTCAGTTCTTAAATGAATGTCTGTGTCCCACTTTGAACTGGTTCTGTTCAAGATAGAAGATGTAGATTCAAGTTTAATCCCTCTACATGTGGAAATCCAGTTTTACCAGCACAATTTGTTAAAAATGTATATGTTTTTGATAGTTTTGTCAATAATTGGGTAGCTTCATCTGTATGAGTTTATTCCTGGGTCTGTTTTATTCTATTCCGTAATTGGTCTAAATGTCTGTTTTTTGGTTCCAGTACCATGCCGTTTTTATTACTGTGGTTCTATAGTGTAATTTGAGCTCCAGTATTGTGATATTTCTAGCATTACCCATTCTTCTAATGATTGCTTTACTAGGCCATGCTTCCATATACATTTTAGCATTTTGTTCCTAGTTCTGTGATCATTGTCATTGGGATTTTGATACAGATTATAACGAATCTGCAGATTGCTTTAAATTATATATATATATTCAAAAATATTATTTCTCACTATCCACCAGTATGAGAGATGCTTCCAGTGACTTCCTTCAGTGTTTTATAGTTTTGTTGAAGAGGTCCTTCACATCTTCTGTTTAGTTTATTCTACAGGTATTTATCTATTTAATTTTAAAGCAAATATAAATGAGATTTCCCACCATTTTTCTTTCTCATCATACTCTTCTGCATACAGAAAGAGCTACTTACTTTGATGTGCTAAATTTATATTCTTCTACTTTGGTGAACATGTTTTTCAAATCTATGGGTTTTCTCACAGAAATTTTAGAGTTTTGTTATGAGAAAATAAGAATAATTTGAATTCTTCCTTTCTTATTTATATCCCATTTCTCTCTCTCTCTTTTCTTATTGTTATAGCTAAGACTTCAGACACTCTGTTGAACAAGAGTGGAGAGGAAAGTCACTCTACTTCCATTCTACACTTTATCAGAAACTCTCCCAGTTCCTCTGTATTTAGTATAGTATTGACTAGAAGTTGGCATATATAACCTCTATGATGTGAAGTTATGTTATTTCTGTTTCTAGTTTTTTCATAGCTTTTATCATAAAGTGATGCTGAACTTTGTTAAAGACTTTTTCTGCCTTGCTTGACGTGCTCATGTGCTTTCTGTTGTTATGTGCCTCCATATGCTAAATTACTCACAGTGAACAAGGGGTCAATGACTCCAGAATTTGACTCATCCATTGACTTTAGCTTTGTGCTATAAAACTTCAGATAAATTTTCAATGGATGTACATCTTTTCCAGCCGCGGAGGGCAGACTTGTCCATCCTTAAATGATCTTCATAGTGTGGTCCAGCTTCCTGCTGTGTGTGACCTTTTTGGCTTTTCAGTGTCAGGACTTCCTGTTATCCATAGCTGCCTTACTTGTCCTTTGTCTCCCAGTGGTTGTGGCATGCCAAATGAGGCTTCTTAACCTGTGGATGCTCTCTGATCTCAGGCCTCTGGGGTAGCTCAGTTTTAATAGTAAATTCCCTTTCAAGACAGTGCATAGCCACTGTCCTATGAGTAATGTGGCAGGACAAATGGGGTTTGTCTCTGCTTCGGTAGAGAAGTCACGGTCTCACCAGAACCCACAGAGCTGTGTGTCCAAAGCTGTGTTAGGCTAACTTCCCTGTGTCTTTGCTTCCACTCATTTCTAGTATCATTTTACTTCCTTCACAGACTTCTGAAGCTTTTCTCTATTTCTGTCTTTGGGATAATGTCTGTTTTTACTCTGACTTTTCTTTCCTGGCTCATATAGAGACAGCTTCTAGCCCTTCATCTTCCCCAAAAGTTCTAGTAAGTTATCTTTCTTTCCTTTGCCCATAGATAGGGTCTATTCTAGCTACTGAGATACAAATACCAAGAGATACAGACAAGACTCTACAAAAGCTGATATTCTAGTGGAAGATGTCAGTAAACAATCACTCAAACATATTGTGTGTGTGTGTGTGTGTGTGTGTGTGTGTGTGTGTGTGTGTGTGTGTTGGGGAGTATGCATATGTGATTTCAGGTGCTAGCTAAGGCTAGAAGAGAGAAATGTGTTTGATCCTCTGGCATTTGAGGTACAGGTCATTTTGAGCTGCCCACTTTTGGTTCTGAGAGCTGAACTTAGGTCCCTTATGAGAGCAGTACACCCTCTATCCTGCTGAGATATATCTCCAACTCCATCAATATAAGCTCAATGAAGAATAAAAAGGATAAAAAGATAACAAAAGAGAAGAGATAGGAGAATGCTGTTTGGGTATCATGTCACAAGCAGTCTTTCCAACGCGTATTACTTGAGCATGAAGTGACAGAGCACACCAAAAGAAGTAATAGAAGAAAAAAAAATTCTCAAGCCATTATGGCTTCAGCAGAGCAAACAAGCAGGAAATATTTACAAGAATAACAACATTTTTGACACATGAAATTTTTATGAAATTCAAATAATAGCTGTGGTGATACATTGTATACCCTAATAAAGCTTTCCTGAGGATCAGAGGACAGAGATAGCCACTAGATTAGACATAGAGGCCAGACAATGGTGGCACACACCTTTAATGCTATCACTTGGGAGGCAGAGATCTGTCTGGATCTCTCTTAGTTCAAGGCCACACTGGAAACTGAGCCAGGCAGGGGTGGCTCACATCTTTAATCCCAGGAAGTGATGGCAGGATGGAGAAAGCTATATAAGGCATGAGAAAACAGGAACTAAAGCAGTTCAGCTGAGATTCTTTCAGGTGAGGACTGAGAGGCTTTCAGTCTGAGGATTTATAGAAACAGCATTGGCTGAGGAGTTAGACAGATGAGGTTGGCTGTGGCTTCCTCTGCTTCTCTGATCTTTCAGCTTTCACCTTGATGTCTGGTTCTGAGTTTTTTATTATAAGACCATCTAAGATTCAGATAACATCTGGGGCCCAACGTGGGGCACAAATTGATGAAAGCCACTTGCCTGTGGCCTTGCAGGCCCAGGCTCAGGAGAAAAAAGTTGTATTGAAACCTAGTTGTGCTTATAAATTTGCATATTGTCTGTGTCTGCTGTTATGCTACTATAACTGAACTGCATAGTTGCAACAGAAAAGTCCCTAAAGCCAGAAGTATTTATTTTCTTCCTTTTAGAGAAAAAAAGATTGGCCACTTTCTCATAACCACTAAGACAAAGACATGTTTCTACCAGGAAGAGGTCACTAAATGTGTCAAATTATGCAGGGTCAGTTTACAGAAGAGAGTTGATTTCTGGGTTTGACAGGAGAGGCATAATTGGTGGACATTTCTACAAGGGCTCTGTATATAGGTAAGGGAAAAATGCCTAAGAGGCAGATTAGGAGGAAATGGAAATATGGTGGAGAATAGAGCTCTTTAAAAGTAATCCTTTTAATTATTGCTTCATGACACAGTCTATGTATACAACAGTGGTAGAGGACAGCACACACCGAATGCATAGCAAGTTGTATTTTCTCTCATTGCCAATGTAAGTCATAATGGTAAAACTGATCTTAGGTGAAGGACAATCACCATGTAAAGAAAACTACCAGTTTTAGTTAATGTAGGGTTTGTGTGACAATACATTTTTAACTTATTGATTAAACCACAAACAGAGCAGAGGGAATATTGATAGATGCATATTATCTCTCATTCTTGAAGATCATCAGAAAGAAAGGTAACATTTTCATATAGTAAATGCATTCTATGACCTCATGGGTATAAAAATTTCAGCCAAGAATGGCAAAGATTTTGATAATAGCTCCACAGAAGACTCTGATATAACAAATACCTAAGAACCATTGGAATTTCAATGTTTCTAATAAGGACAGAGGTCATGAACATGAGTCTCTGTGATGTACAGAGATACTATATTTTAAGTACAGCCTTTGGGGGAGAGTATTATAGGATTGAAGTTGTCAGAAGAGATCAAATGCTGGGTAATGAACCAAAAAAAAAAAAAAAAAAAAGAAAAGAAAAGAAAAGAAAAGAAAAACTCCATGAAAACAAACACAGATAAGAATAAAGAGTGATACAAAGAGTGATACAGTCTTCCACAATAACCTGAGCCAAAAACTGTTGCTGTGAGTAGTTAATATAGAGAAGTTTAATGTAGCTTACATCAGTTAGAACTTTTTAGTCACCATTACATATTTACTGAGTAGTTTCTTAGTATGGCACACAACTGAAAATAATCACGTTACACCTTTCTCCAATTTGACAATCTGGTTAGGCTTCTGACATCTCGAAAAATACCATCAAGGAGAATTAGAGCCTGTGCAAAAGCAAAAAAAAAATAAAATAAAATAAGTGTGGCGTATTTTGTTATAAGAATGTGACAGGTTTCTCAGCTTGAGATAATCTGGGATCGCTTGGAAAGGGGGTCTCAAGGAGGGATTTTCTAGATCCAGTTGAGCTGTTGGCATGTCTATGAAAGCATTATGTTGATTAAGTTAATTAAAGTGAGAACAATTGCCACTGTGGATGGAGTCATTCCCTGGGCAGGGGCTCCTGAACTGGTAAGCATGGAGAAGGCAAGCTGAACACAAGTGAGCATTCCTGCATGACGTGATTTTCTCTCTCTCTGTTCTTCACTGTGGATGTGTCTAACCGATTCAAGTCCCTGCTGCCTTGACTTAACCTGCTATGATGTATTGCATCCTTGAGTTGGGAGCTAAAGTAAATCCTTTCTTCCTTAAGTTTTCTTTGTTGAGGTATTTTATCATGGCAATGAAAATGAAATACAGGGTGAGCCTTGAGTAGAGACTCTCATGTTCATCTGATGTTTTAATGAGTAGAGGAGCCTTCCTTTCTTTCTGGAGTAGGATCTTCACATTTTTTTTTTCCTGAGGAACTTGTGCTTCTCCACAAGTAAGATTTAACAGAAGAATGATTTTCAGTGGGTTCGCCTCTTTCTCATCACTCTCCACACTCAGGGAAAGGAAATATGACCTGGATTTTTACCCAAGGTAAAGAACTTCCTTCCTTTCAGAACAGAAAAAACAAAAACAAACAACATCAACAAAACAAACAACACAAACAGCAAGACCCTTTGACAAGCTTTTCCTGGGGTCCTATATAGAAATGTGAGATGAAAAAGTATCTTCTGTCCTCTGGATAGTAATGTTACTATTACTGTTGTATAAACACCCCTCCTCCTCTCATGTTAGAAGCCATTTAAAGTAGGAGAAAACAGACGAATCTAGACTGAAGGTAGCATGAGCAAAGGGGCAGGTACGGAGCATCATTTCTGTTCTGGAAGCCACTATTGTCTGTTCATAGTACATCGTGTACTTTTTCCATCTCTCTCCTTTTTCAAATCAATTTGGTTTGAGTTTTCATAAGTGTATAGACAATAACTCATTATTATAATAACTACAAGTATAATGAGCTATTCAGAAGTAAAAAGTAGCATGGAGTTGATATTGACTATGATATTGTATATAGAAACTACGTGTCAGTTTCTGAGTTTCAGAAGTCTTAAAATAATCTAAGGGGAATTTCAAACATGCTTCTTCTTCTTCTTCTTCTTCTTCTTTTTTTTTTTTAGCTATTTCATTCATAAATTATTACACTCAGGAAGAACCTGAGCATCTCTCATACTTAAACAACATACTTGGCACTCAAACATTCTAATTACATTTCAGTACCTTTCTCCTGGTCTGCTGTTACATCATTGTGTTTCAGCATTGGCTGGGAACCTGTTATCAATGAAACCAGCAGTTATCTCATTACAAAATAAACCAGCGTACCAATAAATCCAATATCAAGATGACTCAAGGACAAAAGCAGAATGTCCCCTTTAGTAGCTTTGTCTGACAAACACAGGGCAATGGAGTGGAAAGGAAAAAATGATTAAATGGAAATAATACTTTGAGCATAGGCATTGTCAGTTGTAAAATCATTACTTCTATTGATTTCAGTAACGTCTGTGCTACTGATGAATGCTATTATCCATAAGACGCTCTGTGAGGTTTATGGCACTACACATCAGTGCCATCCCATTCATACAAATTAAAGAAGAGACAGTCCCTGAATGAATCTGATCTGGTGCAATGTGCTTATTAAGGCAGTCGAAAACTCATTTTGGTCCTCTGGAGATGGCTGGTTGACATATTTGAGACCTATTATAAAATTATTTCAGCTATTGTAAAAGCTACCAAAATCATTGAAATATTCTAATAGAACACTCTGAAAATGTATGTAACAAATTTTAAACTACCAAAGAACAATACTCAGTGGGAAATCGGTTTTATCAAATAGTCAAACAAGTTTTCAGATAAATAGGGAGAGTCATTGAGACAACAGTGTTAAATGAAGAGCTTGGGAATCGGATTAGAAAAATCTCAGCCTAGTTTCTTCCAGGTTCAACCATGTTCTAGTACATGACTGGACTTCTTTCCTTTAGAAATAATTATCATCTATGCATATATGCCACATTTTCCAAAGTTCAGTTATCCATGAATTTTCCTGTTTATAGGATTAAACATCAGAGAAACAAAAATGCTTATATAGTATGTCAATCTGTTTTCTTTAAGTGCTTTGCATAAATCTTAATAGTTTATGCTTCTGATGGCTATCTGTGACCGACAAATAGCTCTCATTTGTAACTTGGCAAAGTAAGATCCAGAAAGTGTAACGAATGCCCCACCCCGTGCCTATCATCTTTCTCATCTGTCCATCTCTGTCGTCTCTAGCTCTAGCTCTGCTTCTCATACTTCTGCTGTGTAGAGCACTTCAATATATGTGTATCCTCCAGGATCAAACTACAGTGGAAAAGGCTTTAAACTGACAGTAAAAGTATCATTGTTGTCCCCCCGATAGTTCTAAAACTTACTTTCTGATGTTTGTAGCCAGTCACTGGTCTGTGAACTGAGTGTGTAGACACCACATATGAGAGCTCCAACCCTGCTTTCAGTAATATTGAGATTCTGCAAATGTGGACCAGGTCAGCCTGTCTAATAAAGAGTTAGGGATGTGGAGTTCATTCTTAGTGTTGAGTAGTGTTCCTTCTTTTTGTCTCCTATATTGTACCATATTGAAAGGGTTCAGAGTAAGTTTCCAAGAAGCTAAGGTTAAAAATCTGAACCTACTTTCTGCTTTGAAATCCTTTCTAGTAGACTGGACTTATTTGGCAATACATTATTACAAAAATATTTCTTATATCCTAAAAGACTGGGACTTTTGCTGGACCTCACAGACAGAATTGATAATACATCCCAAGGTCACTTAAGACTTCAGACTGCTATCCTACTATGTACTCAGCTTTTTTGTTTAACCTGCCTTTAAGAGAATAATATAACCACCAACTTTACTTGCCTTAAAGTTTTCCTGGCCCAATAGAATGAAAGATTAACTAACTGTGGTAGCTACTTTAGCTGCCAGGGTCTCCACTGTGCTAGCTGTAGCAACCAATTATGGAATGGCAATCCCAGAAACAGTAGCAGCACATTTCGATTGGCTTTGAAAGTTATAAATTTATAAACTCAAGTTCTATTTGCTTTTGGGATACCATCTTACAAGGACTCCAATTTGCAGTAAGGCTCGTTAAGGAAGGGAATGGCTCAGTTGCCTTTAGCCTACTGGCTATGGGTGGGTTATGACTTCTGTTGGTCTTTTCTGCGTCGAACACACAGATTGCAAGCCCAGTGCCACTTAGAGATCTTTGGCAACAGTTAACTCTGCAGCTCACACCTGATTGAGCCTGTATGGTAATGAGTATTTAGAGACCGGTAATGCCTGGGGGGCCTGGGCAGGTGTCTCCATGATGGGTAAGGTGACCTGCTGATATCCCACGCAACCTAAGTCAGAAGCTCATTTTTTAGTAAAAGGGGGGACCTGAAGGGCCCTGGCTGCCCTGCTTTGGGTAATTGTTGCCTTGCTTGCTGACCTTGACCTTGATATCCTCCTTATGCTAATTCCCTGCTGGGTTCCACCCTCCTGAATGCTTAAGGGAAGTTCCTTGTCTGTGTATCCTGTGTATTGGACGTTAACAGCTTAGATGCGAGATTGTAAAACATAGGTAGCAAACTTTTGCTCTCAGAGGTTCTCCCATTGTGCTGTAAGCCTGTATTTAAGACCTCTTCCCTCCTTCAATAAACGACATTCAGCATTCAAAAAGAAAAAAAAAGTTCCCTGGGCAATCAGCTTTTCTAACTGAAGTTAAAGCATAGTTGTAATCTTAAGTTATGTACTCTTGCATGCCCCTGACCCAAGTAATGCATGAGTGTTTGTTTGTAAGTGTGTTGTGACAATCATTTGTTGGAAACAGAAAATGTTTCCAACAGCAGCCTTATAAAGTAAATATCCACAATCAATGCTAGAAGTGACATTCTGATATTGCTTGATAGTGTTTGTCTGTTATCTAGATCAGTTGGAGTTAGTGGGATTTAGTGACTTAATCCCTTGTAAAACTCTGTAATAGATTTCTGTGACGTATCCCTCATTCCTTCCTCATGTTATGCTTTATGTGCTGTTCAGTAAATAGAGTTCAAAAGCCCTTTGTCAGGGATGATGGAAGACACAGGGTAAGCAAAGTATAAAATTCAAATCTGGGCTCCCTTTTGATTAAATGATGCTAAGGGTAAGTGCATTGATTTTTGCTATTAATAGGATACTGACATAATATTTGTGACTCTGGGTACTAACCCCTTCAAACCAACATAGACTTAATTGCCTGTGTCAGATTCTCTGGTTTGTTTTTTCAGTATTTTTATTATAATGATGAAACTCTAAGACAAATGGGACGACAAAGCATTTTTTTTAATAGCAATCAACAAATGCCTTCCAAATTATAACCCATAGGTTCATTTTTTGGGTGCTAATTTCAAATACATGTGCAAACACACATGTTCATGTTCACATACATGCAATGGTCACCACCATCTGTAGATCAATGTTTGGTTATATTTATTCATTTAAAGATCATGTGCATGCAAGACTGCACACACATATACACACATACTTTCTAAGTTCATGGACATCATACCTCCCTCTTTCCAATATGTTCATTAAGTAGATCCATTCTAACTACGTTCAAAGTCCTTATATAACGACTCCAGGTGGCACTACAAAAGGAAACTCAATTATTAATCACTTACTGCTATAGAGACTGTGTGGATTTGTGAAGAAATGTAAGACATCTATGCCCTGTAGGACCTTAGCATGTATGAAACACTAGCAGATAGCACATAATTAAGTGTTAAACTGCCTGACACATGTTAAATGTAGTGGGAATTTCAGAGTGAAGAATAGGAATGAGAACTAGCAAAGTCAAATAAAACTCTGGGGGGATGAGACTTGAACTTGAAAGAGAAAGTGAAGGGGAAGGTACATGTCTACCTTATCTTCCAGGTTTCCTTGCCTCACACAATGCTGTGTGTGTGGATTTCAGACAGGATGTAAGAAGCAGCTGTGATCAGCTTCAGAAGAATGTTTCTATAGTAAAGGACATATCTTTATCTGTAGCTTTCACTTTCCTGTTACATTGCATGTTACAGATGTAACATCAAGGTTCCAGTAGTCAGCAGGGACAATGAGATGAACTCACCTAAGAAAAATGATAAGAATTATATGAATAATGTGAATAATAATGCGAGGGCTACTGAGATGGCTCAGTGCACAAAGATGCTTGCTGCCAAGGCTGAAGACCTAAGTTTGATCCCTGAAGTCCACATAATGGAATCACATGATGAGAAAACCAGAGCAGCCTCTCTAAGTTCTTCTCTGACCTGCCTCCATGTACATCCACCTCCCTCATATACAAACAAAATGAATAAATATTAAAAATGTTTTAACACTAGTAAGAAAAATATGTGAAATATATTTATAGACAGAAGTTATATATATAAAACCAGCCAATCATTTATTGATTTGGATTTAGATTGGGTTCTGGTTTGGGGGAGTCAATGTAATGTGTTTGTGTTCTAACATCTATTAAATATCAGATGACCTTCACATCAATATCATAGTTTGAACTGAAAAGTGACCAGACTTGGAAAAAAACATACCCACCAGATTATGGCATAGCTCACCCTAGACTATCCGTGTAGAATTTAAACTGTTTTTCTTTTAGACTGGCTGAACATCAGGTGATATGTGCTACAGAGAAATGGAGGGTGGAACTGGACCCTACTGGCTTCTTCAGCCACAGAGGCTTGACAGCTAAGTCCATCTTCAAGATTCAAATAACACAAAATGTCCTTGGATTATGTTTTTGTACCCCTCCCATGTGTGGTGGATAGAAGTGAGGTCACTTCAGATTATTCATTACAATTAGCTATTGTTATTTGTGTATATGCCTCCTATGACTGCACATTCTACTAATCTGACTCATTTTAACCCTCAGAGAGAGTATAAACTGTCTGATGTGCTGAATAAAGTTGGCTATTGTATGAGACGTTAGCCTACCTCATTTATCAGCTCCATTCCCCCAGGTCCGACCACCTCTAGAGCAGTGAACAACTGATAAATAAAACTAAAAAGAGTTTTAATTTACCTCCGGTGTGATCTTCAAATAGTATCTTATAAATGCCATTGTTCTAAGTCAGCAGAGAAGACAAGGGTGCATCTATTAATTTAATATTTTGCATTGGAAAGTGAATTCTCATATTTAGAGGGTTTAATTCTTGGTAAATATATATCTATGAGCAACTGAGAGGGTGGGAACTTTATAGATGTTCTAAGCAAGGCTTTTGGTGTGCATGTGTGTGGTGCACATGCTTATACCAATCTTTATTACCCAATGGCAGGAATAGGATCTCTCACAGTGACTTCCCTCAAACAACTTCTCAGGCCACACTGAAAGAAAAATGAAAATTGGTAATGAAATTGTTGTATTTACAATATACATTTTGCAAATGAATTCCTACGCATTTTTTGGGGATGGCCTGTGTTTTGTGGCGTCAACCTATTTTGATTAGGTAGAACAAGGGAAGTGAATCTAGAGGCAGTATGGGCAAGTCTGTCCCTGTTAGCTAGAGTGTTCTAGAATCCAGAAGAGAGTACTCAGATGATTCTTCAAAGAACCATGATTGTCAGACAAGCTGAGAGGGGATTGAAAGGGATATGGTGCTTTATCCCTTCAGAAGTTAACTCTGAAAGGTGTCACTTGTAGATCATTCCTGGACATGAGATCCACAGCTACGGATACTGAAAAAATTCCATTAACCAAGATCTTTTAAGAAAGATATTGGAGAGAATGAGGAGAGTATAAAAAGAGGTCATCTAAATTGAGGCCAAAAGTATTAAATGAAATCCAATTTCTAAATAAGCAATTAACAGAAAATGCTTTTATAAAAAAATCTTTAATTCACTTTATTTTTCTTGTATAAAAATCCTTGTGTGATGGCCTCAGATAGAGCCTAGGTCATTTGAACAGAGGCTGTGGTGTGGGTTTTCACAAGGTGGTTAGGAAACTTCATTAACACAGTCTCTTTCCAGAGGCTGGGGGTCAGTTAGCTGTATGTCTTAGAGATGGCATCAAAGGTGGCTTTGGCAAAGGTGTCCAGGGTGGCAGTGCAGCCCCTGGCTGATGTGTAGCAGTCACCAATACCTGCCATCAGCAGCAGCTTCTTGGGTACATGAGCAGAGACTATGCCAGTGCTTCTGGGGGCAGGGATGAGATGTACCAACACAGAGCCACAGCGGCCTGTCACTTTGCATGGAACAGTGTGGGGTTTGCCAATCTTTTTCTCCTGGTAGCCTCTCTGCACAGGGACAATGGGAAGCTTGGCCAATATAATGACCCCTTTGATAGCAGAGGTTCCCTCTTTGGAACACTTAGCACAACATGACCATTGTAGTCCCCAGTAGTGACAAAAGCCTTGGACCTGTCTGTTGGCTAGCTGGAGTGTGCTTCTGCACTGGCAAGATCTCTAGAACCTCACCCTTCAGAAATGCGCCCAAGAAAACAAATCAGTAATCTTGGGTTTCTTAATGAGCAGGGAGAACAGGTAGATCTCCAGGGACTTGATCTTCATGTCCTTAACCAGGCAGCCCAGCTTGGTGATAGAGATCCACTCCTTGTCTTTGGCTTTACTTCCTTGAGTCCCGCAACCTTGACCATGACCTCAACCACAACCTTGGTCCCTAAGAAGGCTTAAGCCAGGCAGCCTCCTAATTCTGTGCCTTGGGTTCTCTAGGCCCTTTGGAGGAAGAAAGAGGAGGAAGAGGAGGAAGGGGGAGGAAGGGGAGGAAGAGAAGAAGCAAAGCCTGAAAACACTTTTAAAAATAAACTGAGTGCTATCAATTTATTCTAGAATAATGGAGGAAGATTTTAGTGGATTCATAGGAAATACCCCTCTGTTCCATATACCCTCTGGAATTATTAGAGGTGGAGATTGTTTAAGAAAGAGAATATATGATTTTTTTTTTCAAAAAAATTGCCCTTTGGATTTTGCCTTGTTTTGCATCAGTTAATTTGAAGGAACAAATTCTATGAAGTATTAAATATAGTGTGGAAAAATACAGTTCTACTGAGTGATAGATAGTCCAAAGAAATTATAGTCAAACTCTGAAGTAGTGATAAGCCATACGACAAAGAAAAGATGACTCACTCAAGGATGACATGGGAGGTGATGTGGCAGAAATAAACAGGGTTATCATTGAGGGAGTGGGCAGGGAGTAGAGCAGAGGATGTATGTTTTTGTGAACTCAAAGGGAAAATAAAATAGAAGTTTTCTTTGTACTGCTTTATTGACTTAAAGTAGTATCTTGATAGTCCTGTCTTTCTGAGCCAGAGTAACAAAATCATGTTGACATATTCCCTTCATCTGGTATGTCTCCTCTGGAAACTAAACTTACTCCTTGAGAATCTTTGTCATGTTTTATTGAAAATTTTCTGTGAGATACTCCAAAGCCTTTACCACTTTATTTTTTGGAAACTGAAAATTGTTGAATTTAAAAAAAAAAAATGACTAATTTTATTTCTTTCCATAATCTCTTTTTATTTTGAGATTTCTTGGCATTCTGTCTTCACTCCCAGTCTTCCTTTTCATGTGTTCTTATACTTCCTTCAACTCATACCACAGGGACACATGCCATGTTGAACGGAATAAAATGTCTGCCTCTAAACGCATTTAAGAGATTTAATTTTTTTCTCTGCTATATGTACTGAGAAAATCCGGGACTGATTCCTCACATCACTTGCCTCCAGAATTTATCTTGAGTTCACACCATATTTGTTGTTGGTCCAGCAGGGCCCCAGGAGTAGGAAAGCTGTGGGCCTATAGTAGCCTATTTAAACCCCTGGCCACTCCCCTACATGCTGGGTGCTAATTGCATTTTCTCAGAGGTAGTAAGTAGCTGAAATGGGCCAGGACTCAGCCAGCCACAGGCATGTGTGCCGGCACCACCTGCAGCAGGCAGTCCCACACAATGAAGGCTAACTGTTTAAAGAGAAAATAGATGAGCCGCTGGCCAGCGTTTCATTTATCACCCTTGCGACAGCCCAAGGCAGCCGTTGCCATTTCACTTGTTTGCCTGACAGCTCAGATGTTGGAAGGGTTTGGCCACTGCAGTTGTCTGGCCGGCAGCTCTGCTTTTCTCTCAGGCATATTTGTGGCCATTTCTTCATGACTTTAGGTTTTTAAGGACATTGAGATTTCGTGTCAGTAAACTATTCAATTGCAAGAGAATCTGTGGGCTTACAAAGGTCTCTTGTCAGATGCGGACAGAAATAATTCTAAATGTACCACCCCCTAACCTCAGAAGAAATAAATCAGACTCTCTAAAAGACCAGTCGTGCTGGCTTCCATTCCCAGTTTGGAGCTGAGGAGAGATGGGCAACTTAGAATATGTGTGAAAGTTTTTTGTTTTGTTTTTGTTTGTTTGTCTCTTAACAAAAAGAGTCCTGTGACATATCTTGGTGGTAAAGCACTTGTCTACCATATATGAGGCCCTAAGATCAATATCCAAATATTTCACAAAGGAAAGAAAGCCGAAAAATCATCCAGTGTCTCAGCTCTGAAGCCGGCAGTTGTAAAACAATTAGTTCTAGCTTTCATTCAACAAGAAGATATATGTGTTTGGCCAAGTCACAGACTCCTAAGATAAAAGTTGCAGTCTCTTTTCTGGTCCATATAAACTTTGTTTTGGAGATTGAATCAAAGCATATACCATGTGTGTACTTCAGTAGAGGGGTGACTGTTGAGTCTCATAGCTCATGCAGCTTCGTTATGATATACTGTTTGAAATATTCTATAATAAAATGTTTTGTGAATATAATAAATGAAAACCTACTGAGTGCACTTCTCAGAAGATATAAGAGAGTGGGGTGGAGGGGAGTGACAGGCCAAAGTGTGCTGCAGATACTAAGAACCCTGGCACAGATGCAGAAGTCCACATACCCAGACAAGCCTATCTCAGCTGAATCCAAACGCTGAATGAGCCCTTTAAATCTCCCACACAGATGTTTTCCTACATTATGAAACTTGAAAACTACAGACTGCACAGATGATTGGTGTTGACATTCTTAAGTTCTTTTAAGTGGGTGAAAAGATTTTTCCCAGTGGGGCTGAGAACTTGTTTGCTACAAAGCCCAGCAGACTTTCCAACAACCTCTCCTCCATCTATAGTGTAGTATTTGTAGCCAACTGCATTCCTGGAATCCAGGGTAGGGTTCTGGATCTGTCTGCCTTCTCAGCTGAGGCCCTTTGGGACAGTCATGTTCCTCACTTAGAACAGAACTCAGAAGGGTAGTCTTCTGCACCATGGTGGATCCTCTGGGGCTCCACAGGAAACATGGAGTCTGCAAGCTACCTGTCCTGAGGCCATCCCACCCTCTAGCCATTGTCAAGATACTAGACTGGTGTGTAGGAAGGAGAGAATAGAGAAAATGTTGGGGTAAAGACCCAAAGACCACTTGGTATGACCAAAGTTTGAATTGAGAGCCCTGTAGTCTGTTATTTGAGCCCCAGCTCCTAACAGTTGACTAAGCCTCAAGCCAATGACTGCTGTATTATCCCTTCTTGGTTACCATACTGTAAGCAGCACTCATCCAGGTACTTTCTCTTCTGTTGGAATCAGCGCTTCAGCCTCATTGTGCTGTGAATCCACATAGGCTTTGGCCTGCCTCACTATTTCTCTGTCCAGATACTTCAGGGTACTTGCTAAGTTTATTCATTCAGCCCTAGGCCGTCACTCCTCCAGGGTACAGTGGCTCACAGTGGAGTTCCTCCCCTTATGGCATTTGCACTGTAGTTTTGGAGCTTGTCTCTGAACCTGGAAATAAATACTAGAACACTGTGTCTGGAGAAATGGCTTAGTGGCTAAGATCACTTGCTTCTATTGCAGAGAACCCAGGTTCTGTTCCCAGCATTCCAATGGTAGCTCACAACTGTGTCTAATTTCAGTCGCGGGGCATCCAATCCTCTCTTCTCGTCTCCTTAGGCTCAGCATGCATGTGGTGTACAGACACACATGCAAGCAGAGCACCTACCCATGTAAAATAAAAACAGATCTTTAAAAAATAAACAAAAAAACCATGTTAAATAATATAACTTCAATATCATAACATGTATCAAAAATGGAGTCAGTTTAAAAAAAACAAACAAGAACATAGAGTTTGATGAGTCATGGAAGGTGTCTTTGAAGAAATATTTCAATAGAAACCTAAGGTGAAAGGAAGAAAAACTAATTAGTTGAAAACACGGAGTTGATACAAAGCCTCTGAGGCAGAAATGTGCTGAGTCAAGGAATAGCAATCAGACAACTGTGGTTGGATTAACCTGGTCAGGAGCCAATGGGGTAGGAGGAAAAGATGGAAGATAGGGTCAGCTGGTAGATTGTGAAGGCCTAAGAGAACATGACAAAGACTTTGAAGCATGGTGGCCATATAAGAGCCATGCAGCTTGAATTCAGAGGTAAGCATGGGCTCATGAAATTGTAGTTGTCATTGTTTTGTGATAAATCTCGAAGTAAGATTATTGTAAACGATTTTGTGTTGTAGAACTTGGTAGGCATGCTAGTACTCATTTTCTGACTTCTCTTTGTTCTCCCTTTCTTCCACTTCCTAATAACCACTACTCTCCCCTCTCCTGTGAGGTCAACTCTTTGCCATTAGCATAATGGCCCCTGGTTCATCCGCTCAGCAGGTGTCAGGATTTCCCTTTTCTAGAGGGGCTAGTAGCATTTCACCTTTTGTATATACCACAGTATCTTTATCCATAAATTCATGAACATTTGGATTGTTCTGTATCCAGGCTATTGTGAGTCATGCTACACTGACTATGGGAGTACAGATACCAAATATTAAAGACTCTTTGGTTGTATCTTCTGTCCAAGTTTCCACCCTTTTTAAAAAATTTTTATAATTTAATTTAATTTTACATATCAGCCACGGATTCCTCTGTCCTCCCTCCTCCCTCCCTCTTCACCCTCTCCCCAGCCCACGCCCCTTCCCATCTCTTCCAGGGCAAGGACTTCCCTGGGGATTCAGCTCAACCTGGTAGATTCAGTCCAGGCAGGTCCAGTCCCCTCCTTCCCGGCTGAGCATGTCCCTGTGTAAGCCCAAGGTTCCAAACAGCCAGCTCATGCACTAAGGACAGGTCCTGGTCCCACTGCCTGGGTGCCTCCCAAACAGTTCAAGCTATTCAATTGTCTCACTTATCCAGAGGGTCTGATCCAGTTCGGGGCTCTTCAGCTACTGATGGATGTGGATGCAGAGATCCACAGCCAGGCCCCAGGTAGAGCTACAGGAGTCCAATTGGCGAGAAAGAGGAAGGATTGTATGATTGAGACTTGTTGAGACCATGATTGGGAAAAGCACAGAGACAAAGAGCCAAACTAGTGGAAATTTCTACCCTTTTAATAAGGTATTGCCAAGTCACTTTTGGCCAGAAAACCCCACAAGAAGGCGCTGGTCATTAATCCATTGTGGCTACTCCCAAACTCCTCGTTTTTCCAGAATTTGTGCTTTGAAATTCTTTTCTTTTCTTTTCCTCTTCTTTTTTAATCCTGATCACAGTTTCCCCTCCCTCTACTTCTCTCAGTTCCTCCCCACCTCCCCTCCCATCCAGATCTACTCCTTCTGTCTCTTAGAAAAGAACAGGATTCTAAGTGGCAACAACCAAAGATAGTACAATAGGATATGATAAGATAAAACAAAAACCCTTGTGTTGGAGTTGGACAAGACAAACCAACAGCAAGTAAAGAGCCCCCAAGAGAAGTCACAAGAATCAGATACTCACTTATTCACACATTAAGGAGTCCCATAGAAATAATAAACTGAAAACTGTGTTATATGTGCAGAGGTCCTGGTGCAGAACCAAGCTGTCCATGCTGCTTCAGTCTATGAGCTTATAGGAGTTTGCTCAGTTGATTTAGAGGGACTTGTTTTCCTGGTGTCTTCCATCACCTCTGGCTCTTATACTCTTTCTGCCTCCTCTCCCACAGGGCTCCCTGAGCACAGAGAAGGGGTGGGTATTTGGTGGAGACATCCCAATTAGAGCTATGTGTGCCAAGATCTCACTCTCTGTGTAATGTCTGCCTATACATCTCTGTATTTGTTCCCATCGGCTGCAGGAGGAAGCTTCTCTGATATTGATTGAGTAAGGCACTGATCTGTGAATATAGCAGAATATCATTAGGAGTCATATAATTGTTATTTTTGTTTTGTTTGTCTTTGACAAGTAGTATTTGGTTTTGCCCTAGGTCACTGGGCTATCTGGTCTCTAGTTCATGGTCACCCAAGCAGTATTGAGTATTGGGTGCATCTTGTGGAGTGGGTCATAAGTCAAATCAGACACTGGTTAGTTACTCCCAAAAGCTTTGTGCCACCATTGCCCTAGCATATTTTTCAGGCAGAAAGATTGCAGATCAAAGGTTTTGTGGCTGGGTTGGTGTTTGTGTTTCTTTTTTGGTAGTCTGTAGAGTATCTTCCTGTACCAAAGACACTGGAATGTAGGGACTATGTGGGCATCAGCTCGACCTCTTCATGTTCAATGAGTTGTGTGGGTGTTGTCTTTGCCATATGGCCTTGCTGTCAGTGTTTAGAGAGTGGCCTGTTGTCTTGGCAACAGCCTGGGCTGTTTGGGGGAGTGCTTTGAAATCTTAGAGAAGAGACTTTTCCTTTTTGGTCCTGTCAGTACCATGGTTTCCAATTTCACTGAACTCTATCTTTAAAAAAATGCAGAAAATGATGTGAAATGTTCTCATCCACAACTGTGCAAGTCTGTTGTAGTCAGATTTGGCCACTAGATGGTGGCTGTATTTCAGTATTGTAAAACAACAACTAGTTGTTTTCTAGTTGACAGACACATTGAAGACACACAAAATACGTGTGCATTTAAAATGCCTTAGTTGAAAATACCAGCAAAATAAAAAGGGACAGGAAGGCATCACACCCTGAAGTCTGGTCTTTGTTTCATTACCTCCTCCCCCCGTGGGACTTTCAGATTCTCTGTTGTAAGACAGAATGCTTCCTTAGGTAAGTCAGGCACCTGAAATCATGACTGTGGGTGAAGAACAGCTCTTTACTGCTTCTCTCCTTGCTCATGCACTGCAATGATGCTCTCCTTCACCAGAGAGTTTTTTACCACCTCTGTGTTTCCAGGAATTGCGTCAGCCACATCATGGTGTACCTGCACCTTGATTATTAAAGACTAGATAAGAGGGGCCTCTGATTCTTTCCCTATCTTTACTTGTTTCCTCTCTCCCTTCCTTCCTTCCTTCTTTCTTTTTTTTTTTTTTTTTTTTTTGAGATGGGGTTTCTCTGTGTAACCCAGGCTGTCCTGAAACTTTCTCCATATTCCAGGTTGGGCTGGAACTCATAGATCCACCTGCCTCTGCCTCCCAAGTGCTGGGATTAAAGGCGTGTACCACCAACCACCCAGCTTCCAGTCTTTACCGGTCAGCAGAAAGTGTTTACTGGTCAAGACTCTGAAAACTAAAATCTGAAGCCGGCTCCCACTGCTTACACTGTTACTGGTATAAACTTAGATTAAATCTGTCTCCAAGCTTCGACTCTCTCATCTATACAGTGGATCTATTATTACTGCTCATAAAAGTCTGTGCAATGACTTAAAGAATGCAAAGCTTTGGGGGCTGAAGAGAATCTCTCAAGTTAAACGCCTTTGCTGTTCTCCTCCTCCTCCTTCCACTTCTGACCATGGGTATTCTCACATGAGGAAAGAAGGAAGAAGATTCTCAGAAAATTTCCAATACGAGGAAGTGTCCCATCCTAGAGTGAGAACCTTTAGGGAGAAAATAAAAGGAGCAGGACTCAATGCCCAGATCTATGAGCCTCATATTGACACACCCTCCTGTAATGTTGGCACAGAGGGAGGATCATCTTGTGAACAGAAACGCAGATGACTACCTGAGGCCAGGAAACTTCACATTGCTCCAGACTCATGGCTCTCTAGTGAACGGCACTCTGCCAGATATTCTGAAGGCACTCTGGAAATGATCAGACCACCGTGGTTGGTTTACTGGCATACAGCCATTTTCAGCTAGTGTGATATCTACAACTTTCACCAATATTTTGGGTAAACGAAACACACATGAGCCACTGTGGCTGCATTTTCTTGTCAGTGGTTACAGGCAGAAACTCAGAATTTGAGGGTTTTTTTTTTTTTGCAAGACAATTTTAATGTCTTTTGATAGAAATCTGTGTGTTATCCTCCGTACCTTCCATGAAGTATATCATCCAGACTGAAACCATTCTGTGTCATGTTATTGGTTCAAATAAAATAAATAGAAAAGCAAAAGGTTAAAATTCCATTCTCCTCTTATGGCCAGCAATATATATATATATATATATTTCTGCCCCCTAGTCATGCTTGTGCATTTGTCTGGTAAGAGATAATAGAAGAGTGTGGATTTCATTTATATTTCAATTCTATTATATATTGAACTCTTTAGAGATGAGAGAAATTATTGGGGTCTCAAATATTTCTTTAAACACCTCTGCTACTCAGCAATGCCTGCTGTTCAGGAAGTTATTGAAATCATCCCATGCCCCCTCCCACACCAACCTGAGGAATAGTCGGATTGTGCTGCTTCCCACCAGCTCCTCCTTGCTACATTCTGTATCTTTGCAAACCTATCTCAGAGGATAAACATAAAAATAACAGCTATTTCTATTCAGATGCAGCTTTATAGGTTTAAAATATTTGCTTTGTCTCTTCATTTAGGTGTATGTATCTCTGTGTGTTCTCACATATGTGGGGACAGAGGTCTGCAGAGGTCAGAAGAGGGTGTCAACCCACTGGAACTAACATTATAGCTACATGAATGCTGGGAATGGAACTCCGGAGAGCAGCAAGAGTGTTTAACCTCCGAGATTCTCTTCAGCCCCCACAGCTTTGCATTTTTAAAGTCATTGCATAGACTTTTATGAGCAGTACTAACAGATCCACTGTGTAGATGAGAGAGTTGAAGCTTGGAGACAGATTTAATCTAAGTTTATACCAGTAACAGCATAAGCAGTGGGAGCCAGCTTCAGATTTTATTTTTCAGAGTCTTGAACTCTTTCTTACCCATACCATTGTGTTGAGGATATAGCATTTTATCACACATGGTGGCTTTGGGGTAGGGGATAGTTTTATTAGGCAGAGTTGGATGTAGCATGCTAAAAACCAAGCCTGCTAATAGCCTTTTCCTCTCTGAGACATAGAGTGGCACCATCACTACCAACCAGCTCTACTCCACACCACTGGCAATTGACAAGAAGCATGCAGGTATAGGTGTTATCCTTCTGGAGGAGATCCTCAATAATTAGCTAGTACTCTGGGAAAAGGACAAGGCTGCATCAAAAGACAGAACACTGGCTTTGATTTCTCTGTGAAGCAGCAGGAACAATCCTGGTGCCAGCTTCTAATCTAAAGATTAGTTGGCAGGTCTGCTCCTCTGGTGAAATACCTGTTCTTATGGGAGACTAGTACCAACACATATTAAGAATTTTTATGTCTTATTAAAGGTTGTTCACTGGTATTTGGAGGATGCTTCCACATTATTACCAGGCACATTCTAAATTTACTTAGAGAGAAATAATGTTATGAAAAGATTCTTCAAATCATAAGGGATTGTACTGTGTAAGGAATATCATTGCCATTAAAAAGGCTGCGACTCACTTTTCTTTCTTATTGCACTTTAGACCCAGAGTCAGATTCTTTTCCATTTAATTTTTAAGGATGTGTATGTATGTGTATGTGACCATGAGAATGGGTGCCCTTGGAAGCTGGAGGTATTGGGTAGTGTGGAGCCACCTGACGAAGGTGCCAGGAATTGAACTCAGGTCATCTGTAAGAGCAATACTTGCTCTTAACCACTGAGCCAACCTAGAGCCAGCATTTTAAAAGAATTATATCTATCTATGTATCTATGTATCTATCTACCTCAAAAGCACAGAACTATATGAATTCTGAGAGATCACATTAGGCATAGAGTGACAGTCTAAGACACAGTATCAGTGTTTCCTGAATCATAATATGGCCTCCAGGAAACTGTAGACGGGTTGACTTAGCACAATCAACATGCAGGGTGGAGGCAGAGACACCAAGATTGCAATCAAGAAGAGTCTCGGATCCCAGCAGGTGTTAAGGAAAAGATTGGGTGATAGGATAAGGCTGAAGCACAAATATCTAGACTGGGCCAGAGGGTGAATAGGAGGAAGCCCAGCTGTCATCAAGGTAGAGGAACGGTGTAAAGACAAAGAGTCAGGACCACCCCCTACACCAGGTCTCCTTACTTTCTGTGAGGATGACATCAGGTCACTCATTTCCACTTCAAAGCAATCTCTGTTATGTGAAGATGTAGCTCCAATAATAATTCTAGAGTTCACAGTTGTAAGAGAGGTGTAGTATCATGGATGGAAGTCTAAGAAGCATCTAATGGCATTGGTCATAAGTTCACTTATCTTTCAAGCGTTGTGCTTTTATTATGATAGGAAATGCTTTTAAAAAAGGAATTACATCTGAATAGCTCAGTACCATATTCTCTGGTGGTCTATGTGTTTGTACGTGGGGAGTAATAAGTCATTTGTAAAACCAATATTTAATTCTTAGAGAAAGAAAGGATTTTAATACAGGTCAGGGAGAGTTTTCAATTCTTATTTCATTTCATTTTATTTTTGCAGTCCTGAGGTTGATCCTGGGGCCTTGAATTTATTACACAAGTGCCCTGTCCCCAAGATAGAGTCCCATCCTTCATTTTCACATTTTGTCTTTTGAGACAGACTCTCTCTAAGAGTCCCAAGCTGGCCTTGAACTTTTGATTCTCCCTAGTGGTTGGGATTAAAGGCATGTGCCTTCACAGCTTAGGCAAAAGCTGAACACCGAAGCTGGCCAAGAAACAAACAGAATGACTTAACTCTCAGGGAAAATTTTTATGCAGAGGTACGTGCTCTCCAGATAGAGAGGACACACATTAAGAGAGAAGCTTTATATCCTGAGCTGTGATCACCGTCCGGACACCTTCATCTCCAGCTACCAGTGCCCTGAACATAGGGACATTGAGGACTGTCAGTAGACAGGGGGGACATGGGAGGGAGAGCTTTCAGCAAGAGCTGTGCTGTTTGCCAGGAGCTCCTTCCCCTGGAGAATGCAGAGGAGACTGCATGCAGACTCACAAATGTGTCCCCTTACAGGGGAGTCGGGGAATCGTGGGCTTGGGGCTACTTCTATTCGCTACTCTCATATAATATTTGTCAGCTACTTGTCCTTTTAAAATGACATTTTTCCCCTAGATGTGCTTATCAATTCTTCATGATTGGAATTGATTTGACTGTGCAAAGAAAAGTTTTCCCCAAGTCCTTGACTATGATGGAACCAAAAGAAATATGACAGGCTAAAGCAAACTTGGTTTTTATTTCTATTGTTTCTGACTTACTTTTTATTTCCCTGATACCAGATCTGATCCAGTCTTGCACACTTGGATGTATTCATCATAGTAAAAATCTGTACACACACACACACACACACACACACACACACACACACACACACATGAAGTCACTGTCTATCAGATATTAGTTGCTGATAAATATTAAAAAACATTTTGAAAAAGCATTCATTCAAAGGTTTGGGAAAACAAAGTACAAGCAATGATGTTTTGCACAATGAAGAGATAGATGTTTACAATTTAAAAAGTCCTGTTTCATTTATTCATTTATTTCATTTATACTTCATTTGTGTTTTCTTTCCAAATACAATTGTGTAAGACACAATTATTCAAACAATGCCAGTAACTGTGGGCATAATAAAAGTCTAATAGCATGGCTTTTTTATTGACTGATTTCTCATAAGGAATGCATCATTAATTCTAAAATCATTACATCTGAGTCAAAGTGCCAAATGAGACTAAGACAGAGCTAATATTGGTACCAAGCTAAAATGTTTTAGAGATTTTTTTTTCATTGCTGGGAATTGAACCCAGAGACTCAAACATGCTAAGAATTCAATGCCAAGACTCATGTATATTGAGGACAGAACTCAGAGACCCATGCATGCTGTGGTAGAAGTGATAGAGTCACCATTGTAGAGGGCTGAACCCAAAGATTTGTACATGATAAGGGAAGCACTTCACTCTGGCTCACACCTCAGTCTGGGAATACTTTGCCTGTAGAGGAGAAATAATTAAATCTGGGTGGTAAGCAGGCAGAATAGGACTTTTTGGTGCTTGCTCTCTCATAAAATTATCAATTGGGATAACTCTACATTTTAAAACATACTCACAAGAGTTCGGAAGTCTGAATGAGGGAGTCCATCATCTGGGTGTAGCATAGAGAAAAGAAAAGGAACATTGGGAGCAGCAGAAAAGAAGTTTCACACCATCCAGCCGTGTCTTCCCCAAGCCTTGCAACACAGCATGGATAGAGATAACAACCACATTAGGATGGCCAATGAATTGAGAATCCAACTTTGGTATGGATCCTGGCACTGGGCCTGCTTCAGCAAACTGTGATCCAAGCCACACCATGGACATATGACGTAGGCTGAACATGACTGTGGACTAGCTCCTGTGGACTAGCTCCTGTGCCAGGCAAGCCTCCATAAACCTAGGTTAGGAAATGTCACTTTGGGCTCAAAACTTCCAAAATTAAGGCCTTCATCAGCTCCCTGTAGCTCCAAGATCCAGTTCAGCTTTTGATGGAGTTGGGCTACAAGTTCATTTGTATGGAGTCAGAAGCAGATTGGTTCCAGTACAGGATAATTGTCCAGATTAAGGTTCAGAGGTTCAAACGACTCTCATGGAGCCAGGATTGAGAGTGGCCCCTGAAAAGATAAGCTGTAAGCCCCATACCATTGATATCTAGCTTTTAGGTCCACCTCCAAGCCTATATTAGTAGTACTAAGCTTTTGGTCTATCCACCTGGTGAGCCACACACCAGACTAGATTGTCTGAGAACTAGAACTGGAAGGAAGCTTATCTATGAGCTCTGTGTGCTACGAATTTCTAAGTGTACTGATTAATGAAGGGATTCCTCTGAATCCAGCATGGAATGACAAGAATAAAAGCTGGCTTCTCAAATGCACAAGTACCATTGCACCACATAAAGATGGCAAGGAATCAGGGAAACACGACACTAAATAGGAGCAAAATAAAACATAGGTAATGGCAATTAGGAAATAGAAATGGAGGGCTGTGAGATGCCTCCGAGGGTTAAGGTACTTGCTGCCTAGCCTGATGACCTGGGTGATCTCTAAAGCCACAAGGTAGAAGGAGAGAACTGACTCCCGCAGACTGTCCTCTGTCTTCGTCAGGCATGCTATGGGGTTGTTCACAAGTACACACACACACACACACACATACACACACACACACACACACACACACACACACACACACACACACACACACACTGAATAGCTAGCTAGCTTGATAACTGTAATATAAAAGGATTTTGACAAGGGGAATTTTACAAATTGGTAAGGTCATCCCAGGAACTAGAGAGTAGAGTTAAAGATATCTTATAGCCTAAGCCTATTCTGAAAAAAACAAACAAACAAAAAAAAACCTACTCAGGGTATTTTGTGATGACACATGAAGTTTGTGAAGCTTTTCTTGACTACTTAAGTGAGCATTACTTAGGAATAAAGAATGAAACCAAAGGACATGTAAAAAATCCTACTAGTGAAACACCATTAAATGAAAAGTTGATGCACGACTGAGTAATAACTAGAAAAAAATTTATTGGTAATTATTTAATTAAATATACCAGGAAATCTGACTTTTCAAAAGTAAAAAAATAAATAAATAAAATTGATCTTTTTTTTGAAATTATAAACATTTTGTCTGAAACTGTTTGTTTCAAAAACATGTGAGCAATTGTAGTAGATAAAAGAATGAGTTACAGGAAAAAAAAGGTCTAGTACAAGAGTGGCAAACCACTCCTTGAGAAGTGTTTAAAATGCAAAATTCAAATGATGGTTTCTAATGAACGTCCATTGCTGTTGAAGCATCGTAAAGCATAGAAATCATTAAGTTGAACAATTTTAAGTCAAGAACCATCTGTATCCCTCCCCACCTATTTGGTTTGATGTCTATACCATAATAGGTGTATATTATACAGGTCTACACAGGGAGACATATTCCCATGCAAAACTCATCTTATGCAATACACAAAATATCAATTTCAGATAATTTTTTAAATTATTGTATTTCATTTTAAAGTGTGTGTGTGTGTGTGTGTGTGTGTGTGTATGTACAAGAGTGCAGGTGCCTGTCAAAACCAGAGGTGTCAGATCCCTCTGGAGCTGGAGATACATGTGGTTGTGAGCCATTTGACATGGGTTCTGGGAATCAAACTTCAGTCCTCTGTAAGAACAATATGTGCCAGTTATTGCTCAGCCATCTTTCTAACCAAATTCCAATTATTTAAAATGGTAAATGAGAGTTATATTTTACAATAAAGTCTTTTATTTGATGGAAAACATCATAAACACAGTTAGTATATAGATACATGAACTGTAGAGAAAAGGACATATTAAAATCTTGTATCAACCAATGGACACTTTCACAAAAGACACATGAATTTTTTATTGAAAATAGATTTTTTTTATACAATATAGTCTGATCATGCTTTCCTTCCCTCTACTCCTCCAGGTCCTTCTCACCTCCCATTTTATGCTGTCCACACCCTTTGTCTCTTCTTAGAAGACAGTCATGTAAGGGACAATAATACAATACAATACAATACAATACAATACAATACAATACAATACAATAAGATAAAATGAAAACAAACATATTAAAACAAGACAAAACAAACAAAAAGGGGGAAAAGAGGCAAAGAAAAAGCTCAAGAAACGTGTATAAACTCAGGAATACACACATTCCCAAACAGGAGAATCTCACAGAAACACAAAACTGGAAGCCATAGTACATATATGCAAAGAACCTGTCAAGTTTAAAAAAATGTCTCAACTCAACTCTATGAGACAAAGAACCTCCAAAGGTGCCATTGAGTTTATTTTGTGTTGGCTATCTAGTGCTGGGCATGCGAGCCTGGCTTAAAGAGTGCTTTGTTTTCCCATTGAGATTCTCATGGGAAAAACACTTTTTTTTTCTTTCATTTTCAAGTAGCTATCAATTGCTTCTGGGTTAGGAGCAGGGGCTTGTGTCCACTTCTTCTTTCAGCTCTAGGACCCCATCTGGTGCAGAACTTTGTAGGCCCTGTGCATGCTGCCACAGTCCCTGTGAGTCCATATGTGTGCCAACCCCATTATGGAAAGACATATGAATTCTTTACCAAACATCCTCTACAAGACAGACAAGACTAGTAGCAAGAAATTTATGAAAGAACCCCTAGATGATCAATAACTACATGAAGAGTTTCCTGAATTTTATAGAAACCAGGCAAATACTAACATAAATAATTGCTCAAACTAATATGTTAACTGTAAGTGTTAGTATAAACTGCAGACTGTCATACCCTGAATGTAAACCTCAACAAATAACTCAGATACACAAAGAGAGCTAAGCTGGTTTGCTAGATCTAGCTTTCACATAATTGTTTAATGTGTTCTTCCTTTTGTTTTGAGTTGAGGCTGATGTCCACATAACTATTTCTTAGCTTCAAATGCTGCATCTCAGCTCACATGAGTGCATTCAAATGATAAGATGCAGCATGGAGTTTGTAGGAAATTAAGTTAAAAACACAGGCACAAGACAGAATAGTAATGGGAATGTAGGGAGTGCTTGCCAGTTTGCCACGCTGAGGCTCATACAGTGCCTTCATCATCATGCACCAGGTGCAGTAACTGTTGTTTCTGCCAGACCAAGGCCACTTCACTCCAACTCTTTAAGACTTTACAGCGATATTGAGAAATAGTCCACCAAGGAGAAAGGACTCAGAGCGTAGATGTCAATAAATATTTTATGAACAGTAAAAAAGAAATGAGGAAGATATGCAGAAAGGAAACAGGCACAGTTAATGTTAATGTTACCATAAAATATCGATAAATACACTGATAGTCTCTGTAGGGCAGCCACTACCACCACCTCTTCCTCTTCTGGACCTCCTTCTACTCCCACATCTTCAATAGGGACTTATCATACAGCCAAGGCTTCCCTCAAACTCCCAATCCTCAAGCCTCTACTTCCTGAGAACTAGAATTATGGGTGTGTACCATCACCCCAAAGTTGATCACTCAAAGATCATTGTTTTTTGTTTGAAGTACATTAACTGATGAACTGTGTCATCAGTTTTAAAACCCTGAATTTAGAGCTTGGTACTATAGTATCCATACAGGCCACAGAGAACTGCTGGTAATTTGTTTTGGCCTAAGCTTTCCAATCAGTATCCATACCTTACTCCTCCTTCCCAGCCTCTGCATGCTGTTTGTGACAGATTATCCATGGAAACCAAGAAGAAGACTGAAGCTTTATATTTCACTTATATGGGATTTAAAAAATTCTCACCCACTGTCACACTCATGTTAATACTGACACATATGCAGATCAAAAAACAATATTGGGCTGTAGTCATGAGACTCAGGCTCTAGTTTTGCTTTGTCACTATTCATTTAGAGACCTTGGATGTCTCAATTTTCATTTATTACCTAAGGCACTTGACCCTCATGCCTAGTAAAGCGTATTTTGTTCTAGTGTGTGAATTAACCCACAAATTCTGCGTTGGACAAACAGATCCAACCCATTTATCCCCCCACCCCTTTTTCTGGTACAAGATTTTGATCCATGATAGGGCAACCAAAAAAAAAAAAAAAAAAAAAACAAAGAACAAAAAAAACCCCCACCAAACCAAACCAAAAAACAACAACAACAAAAACTGAAAGGAAGAGGCAGAGGGAGGACCTACTTGTTCTTTATATTAACAAGACAAACATGAAAGAAAGTGAGATACTGGGAGCCATGACTGATAGAGATTGTGTAGTTTACTTTAGGCATGCTTTAAGAAGAAGTGGCTCAGGAAGGCACTGACTAGTTAAAAGTCAATCTTGATGAATTTATGAATAGGAAATAGAGCTCATGTCTCCTCTCTCTTCATATTGTTATGTTTTTTTCTTTATGTCTTACCATGCTGGCCTTTTTTCCACATTGAAAATATTCGTGGACTCTTTCATAGTAAGGTAACAACTGTGTGTGAAAGTAAGGAATAAAGACTCTGTATCTTGGCAGACAGATTTAGAAAAATCTCTGACATTATGAAGCAGATCCTATACAATAAAGGTATGTGGTTTGATTACTACAATGACTTAGAACTGTAGTTAACTGACTCAAAATTATATAACCTAGCTCCACATGGATATCCTTACAGTCTGAAAAATAGAATGTCAAATATTACTATTTACATATATAACTAAAGATGATGATTCAAAATGTCAATATGAATCCTTTTACTATATTTCAGCATTTAAATGGTTGTTTATAACTTCCAATAACAAAAGCCTCAGAGTGTCCCTCAGTAAAATTATGGAGTATTTTCTTCTTCCAAATGCAGTTTTCTCTTATATATCAATCTCATGATTGCAAATGTTTGGATATAAAGAAAAACCCTGCAAAGCCCACATTGCAATTATGTCTTAAAACCATGTCTCTTTTACTGCTCTTAAATGAATTGTAAATGTTTAATTGCAGCTTACATGAAATGACTCCCTATTGAAAGCAACATGTAATCAGAGTCCTTAGTACCTCCCCTCACACAATGCACAGCAGTGTCTCAAATATTGGGTCCTCCGAGGACAGAGCTGGATTGGAATTGGGCCTTGCCATGTTAAAGAGAAAGGCAGCCTTGTCCTCTGAGGTTCAAACCCACCTTTATACTTAGAAATGAATACCTTTATAAATGCCCTATCTTCAGATCTATCCTCAGGGCAAAATGAGGAATCCTGGTTATGCCTACCACGTTTGTCTCTCCATGGCTTCTGTAATTCTCATAACCCAATACCTTATCAGTACTATGCTTTCTCTGCCCCACTTGGTGCTCCCAGACATATTCTAGTGGGATAGATACACTTTATTACCCACTATTGAAAATCTTTCAGCTGTGCCTCATGGGATTCCTAATTAGCAACCGTCCTTCTTATAGCTGAAAGGTAAGAAAAAGTTCCAGGAAGGCACACATGCAGCAAGTAGGATCCTGTCTATATTCTGACAGAGGTCAAACCATCACAGAGAACTAAAATATGACCCTGCCAATTAAGAAAGGACACTTACACAGAAAGATTGGTGGGATTTAGATAATGACTAAATTGCCAAACTGTAAAATCTTTAAAGAAGCACAAAAGGAGTTGAGGTGAAATATCGTTAGTAATATGGGTCCTCTAGGAGGGAGGCTCCTCTGGCCTTGCAGCCCTTCATTTCATACTGCTCAGAATCCATGAGGCAGTGGCTACCAGAACGAACCCTTCAGGCCCAGAAGCCTGAAGCCCTGGCTGTAGGTCTCAGACTCCCTACAGATTAGATTTCTGAGGAAAAAGTTTCTCTCCTTTGAGCTATCATTTTCATTTCTGTAAAAGAGAGGCAGTAAAATCTGTCTCACCACACAAGGTTTTATGACATATTGGGGTAATGCACAGGCAAGCAGCCAGCTAACTTCAAGATAGCATTAGCAGGGCTTCCTACAACATGCATAGGAACTCAGAAGAAATGCAAGATGGCGGCAACAAAGCATTCAACACAAGGGGCTCCTTCTAAGCACAGAATCTAGGTGGCTGCACATGCACTAGCCTGACAGGAAGAGTAGCAGTATGAGGCCTCCCTTTGTATTCTTTGTCTCCTGTTGTCACAGAAATTGGGAGAACGTCCACCATCATTGCTGTACCAAGACTGCTTTGTTTATCCAATGTCCACTTTGTTTCTGCACATTCCCCTGGAAACAAGTATTTATGAATGGCATAGGTAAATAGGAGAGTTTGATTTGCTAACTTCATACTGTTATCACTACAATTCTGTGATACTAGGGGTTAAGTGAGTTTGATTCACACAGCATCTCTAATGAATGTTAATTATTACTAATGGCTATGTATTTCCACGGGGAATGAATTAGGACTTTTGCCACTGAAGCTTTTAGAACATGGTCTACTCCAGTGGGGGCTTCCTATACATCCCCCCTCTCCTGCCCCCAGAGACCAGCTGCCATGTTAGGAAAGAATGTATTGGTTGCTGAGAAGTTTCAGCTCAGCTTTCTCTCCAAGGATGTTTGATCCTTCCGCAGGGAAATCATTAGATACCCATTTGTGCCCAGAGCTACCGAGAACTCTAATAAAGTCTCTGGGAAGTTGTGGTGCAGACGTAGAAGGAGACATACAGGATGTGGAAGAAATCCAATAAGTTGATCCCCCTGCAGGGTGGCACAAAATTGTTTACTGTGACCCGGCCCTTTTTCTAGGTCTTCCCTTAAATGTAATTTCACAAGCTTATTTTAGGCCAAGAAGATTCTTCTTGCTATTCAGCAATAAAAATTTAAAATCTCTTCATTCTATAGCATGGGGTTATATTCCTTTCCCCCCAATAATTGTGTTTTTCTTTTCATTGTTTTACCTTCCAAATACTATATTTAAATATTTCATTTTTCCTTCATAGGATCCATAAAGAAAAACTATATAAATCTGATCTTTTTCATTAGATCTTCTCATTTGAGAAAATTTTCTTGTCTCCTGCTATACATTACTGAATAAAAAGAGAATAGAAGCCTTTAATTACTTGTTGACAAAGATATTATACATATCTCTGGGTACTATTTATATATTATATATCATCTGTATTTTAGAATGTCTTAAAAAACTTTTGGCTAGTTTTTTCTGTCATACTTATTACTATGAAGGTGTTTAATTGTAGGTTATTAGGGAAAAATAGCTATAAGAGGTCGGTCAATGACAAAATGACAAATATAAACCCAGAAACAAAAGCATGCATTGGATTTTGTAATTAAAGATCAATCTCATTAAACTCTTAATTGCTCAAACCACTTCCTATTGTTTTTTTTTCTAAGAGTGGCTTCTAGTACAAATTACTTTTTTTAAATTGACAGATAAAATTGTATGTATTCATTGGTTGAATCTACCTCACATAATTATGTTTTTTTACACTATTAACACTTAACATCCATTCACTGTTTTTATAAACATCATTATTAATGATAGTTATACTTTTGATATACAATAGAACTTTTAAGCTTCTCCCATATCACCCTCCATATCACTGCACTAATGCCCTGGTTACTCTCTTGTCCATTACTAAGCACAGTGGTAGTGTTAGGGCCTGGTGAATTCTTCCCAAAGCAATTCTCCTATCATAGCACCGAGTTTCACAGAATCTGGTCAAGTTGTTGTAGACTTTGTCAGACCTCTTTACTGGGTGAGACATTCCCTGACTAAGCTTGCTTCCTGTCCTCTTCCTGTTCACACCCATCAGTTCTGATGAGCACCCCAGTACCTACTCTTCCATTTCTCTCCTCCCACTTTACCTCTCTACTAATTATCTTCAAATGACCCCTTTCAGTTGGTGAGAACACAGAAAGAATCAAGACAGACTCAGCATGGTCTTTACTCAGTAACCATCTCCACAAAGCCTGTGAGACCCACCACCTGATCCAGGGTCTGGTTCCTCTCACCACCTCTAGTCTTAGGCAGTTTGCCAAGGTGAAAGGAATAGAATCATTTTCCTATGCAGAAGTGGTGGGTTGGGAACATGACAGGAGCCAAGAAAGAACCCGAAAGGGAACTTCTGTATCTTCCTATGGTCTGTTTGGAAACCAAGTTGTTCTACTCACCTCTATAAATATACCCACTGGGATCAAGCAGTCAGTCAGTCCATGGAGACGTGTTATGGTGGCCTGGTTTAGTAATATGCCACCTTACATATGATCTGCTTTCTTCAGTGCCTTTCTTCATTCTTGCTTTTGCAAAATTATGCTTTGCTTCATAAAAAATGTTAGCAATTCGCTTTTGAATTAGCTTTCTGAAGAAACTCAGCTAAGAAAGGCTTCACTAAAAATCACTTTTATGATCAGTAGTTTTCCATGTGCCTGAGACTCTCCAAGTCACTATTTCATTCAGGCTGTGCTGCTATGTAACTCAGCATAACCTACTTGTTATAAAAGATCATAACATTTTACATATACCCTAGCAGGAAAAGGATTCAAAGATACCAGCCAACTGGTTGTGTGTTTATGTAACTGTCTCAGTGTATGTGGATATAGTTTACTGCACTGCGATTTGGTATTCTTGTTCATATATTTTGATAGGAATTTAATTATATTATATTTTTACTTCATCTGTATGTGTGCACCACAAATAAAGTGGCTTAAATAAAGGGAGTTACTTAGAGGTTGAACACATTCTCTTGAAGACCGAGAGACACTGGAATCTGTAGAGTACTTAAGTGATGCAATTTAAGACTTTTAAAACAATTTTCTTACCGAAGTACAATTTACATATGTCTATGGAATAAATAATGGAAATTTGTTGCATGTATACAAGTATACAATGTGTAAGAATTTAATCATCATGAAGAGCATTTCTATCTGCTCAAATAATTAATTATTTTTATTTGTTGGATTTCTCACTATTCTGATCATTATGAAATAGATTATTTTCCCTAATAGTTCTCTTCCTGTTCTTCAGGAAAAAAATAAATTTCCTCTTCTTCTTCTCTTTCTCTCTCTGTATGTGTGTGTGTGTGTGTGTGTGTGTGTGTGTGTGTGTGTGTGAGAGAGAGAGAGAGAGAGAGAGAGAGAGAGAGAGAGAGAGAGAGAGAGAGAGATTCTTCATTCATTTATCCAGTGATTATCTTCTCGGTAGACTCTTTATCTTTGTCATCAGGAAGAGTGCTGTATCTTTAGTATCTAATGATTTGTATCTTTTGGAAATATTTCTAGAAGAGGAATAACTGGATCATATGGTCTTTAAATTTTTTTCTTTATTTTTAAGGATTTCTTGAGACAGGGTCATGGGGCATGCTGTGGCATGCATGTAGAGGTCAGAAGACAACTGTACAACTTGGTTTTCTCCTCCCACCTTGTGGGTTCTGGGAATCCAACTCAGGTCCTTAAGCTTGGTGGCTAGAACCTTTATCCATTGAGCCATCTTGCTGACCTTCTATTTTGCTGTTGTTTATTTAGTAATTTCCACAAGGACTATGCTAATTTATATTTTTATCAAGCTGTGCATAAAGGTACTCCTTTTTCTTAAGACTTATAACCATGGTTGTTTTTCTTACATAAAGTTACTCCTTTTTCTTCAGACTTATAAGCATTGTTGTTTTTCTTTTTGATCATAGTCATTCTAAGTGTGGTAAATGATATCTGATTGCTGTTTTGTCTGTGTTTCCTTAGTGACTAATAAGATTGAGCAATTTTTAAATTATTAACCATTTTTAATTGATTCTTTGGGAATTTTACAACATGCCCCTCATTCTGACTTATTTCCCAGTCCCTTCATATCCACCCCTCACTTCCATATCATCCCCTCAAAAGAAAATTTTAAAAAGTACGATTTAAAAACAACACACACACACACACACACACACACACACACACACACACACACACACAAAACCCCGCTTCAGGGCCAACTGTTTGGCACTGGATAGCCATGGGTGTGCTCTTCCCTCTCCCACCCTGCTCTCAGCATTCCTTAGTTGCCTGCAGTTCTCTGTGTAGGGCTGAGGCCTCCTCCTGTCCACTTTGGCATCTCTATTGTCCTTGTTCAGCTTCTATGTTTTTTTTTTTTAATCTATTGAAGATGGAATTGCTTTCTAATTGCTTTTCCAGAAATGCATTTTTGTTATAAAAACACTGCTTTTCTGTGTGCACTGGATTTTTTTTTTTTTAATCTTTCAGCTTTACTGAATTTTTTCCCTTGAATTCTAAGAGCTTTCTGATGGAGTATTTAGAATTTTCCATGTAGAACCATATTGTGTGCACATATGGTTAATCTGACTCTTTTCTTTTCAATATGGATACTTTCTTTCTCTTGACCAATTGCTCCCCTAAGACATGCTGTATTCTATTAAATAAAAGTGGTGAGAGGATGTCTCTGTCTTATTCTGGCAGAGTGAAGTCTTAAGGAGGTTCTAGATGTAGCTGGGATACAAAAGGAAGAGGGGGTCTAAAGTGAAAGGCTGTGAACAATTGCACATTAATACTTCATCAGAGCCACTCAATGATGGAGAAGATCACAATCACTCTCTACCTTAGACTCAAGTTAATGAGTCATTGTATCTAAATATGTGTCATTCCTTAGTAGAAGGATGAAGCTGATCAAATATTCATTTGAATATTAAGCAGTCACCATTTGATCATGTAAAGAATTTTACATGCATAACTCCACCATTTCTCTCTTAGTTGTAATGTATGTTTTGCTTATTCCTTTTCAGAGATGAGAAAAGTGGTTAAATACTCATTGTTGCACAGATCTTTTGTGGCCATGTTACAATATAAACCAGATGTTTCTGATTATAATATCCTTTGTCCTTGTACTACTACAATGCTGTCATATGTACAGACCCATATGATTAAGGATCTAGTTAGTGACACTGCTAGACCATATAAACTGGCTTAAGGTTTTCTTCTGCCTTTTTGCTTTGTTTTCACAGGTACCAGTAATGAGTCTCCTTTCTTCCCAAAGGTTTAAAAATAACGTGTACGTGGATGTGTGGTGTGTATTTGTGTGTGTGTGTGTGTGTGTGTGTGTGTGTGTGTGTGTGTGTGTGCCTGCGTGCATGGGCATGTCAGTACACATGAGTACAGATGCCCGAGGAGCCCAGAAGATCCAGTCAGGTCTACTGATGTTGGAGTTACAGGCAATTGTGAACCACTTGTGTCTAAGTGTTATGAGCTGAATTCCAGTCCTTTGCAAGAACAGTGAGCACTCCCAACAATGAGCCATCTCTCTAGCTTCCCTAAGTATCTTTAACATGTCAAAAATAGATCGTTATCCAGAGCCTCTGTAGTTAGAATTTTCCTGCCTGGCCCAGTCAGGACAAGTCTCTCTTACCCGCCAGTCCCATAGTCGCTCAGACCCAACCAAGAAAGCACACAAAAACTTATATTGCTTACAAACTGTATGGCCGTGGCAGGCTGCTTGTCATCTACCTTTTCTATCTTAAATTAACCCATTTCTGTTAGTCTATACTTTGCCACATGGCTTGTGGCTTACCAGTGTCTTTACATGTTGCTTTTCATGGCGGCAGGTGGCGGTGTCTCTCCAGCCTTCTACTTCCCAGAATTCTCTTCTCTCTTGTCCCGCCTATACTTCCTGCCTGGCCACTGGCCAATCAGAACTTTATTTACACAGAGCAATATCCACAGCAAGCCTCCTTGAACATTGAGTTAGATTTGTCATGTTCTAGGGCCAAGGCATCTGAGCAATTGTGTTCTGAGGAACATATGAAGAAGCTGTTCCATCAACAACATTGCTTTTAGATTGTGAAGCTGGTCCTTTTCAGGTGGTATCTTACCTTGTTGACCGTTTTTGACTCAGGGATGCTACAGCCATTTCTCAGAGGTAGCAGAACTACTGCTACCTGTGGAACTTGGGATGTCTTGACTTTAGTTTTCATGTGACCACAGGGAACTCAAGAAATAACTAAGTAAACAGGAGTAAAATCCTTTATAGGCTTGCCAAGGAAACTGCAGGGGAGTTGAAATAATTCCTATAGCATCATACTAAATACTGTTTTTACCAAAATAAGAAAGGAGTTAATAAAATTAAACTGGGTTCTTTATCTTGTCAAGAAATTATCATAATTTTATAAAACAATATTTATATTCAGGCTGATCCTGCTACATTATTCCACAGAGTGCTTATGCTTTTAAAACAGGAGGAACTATCTCCTGAGAAGGGAGCCAAATTCCCTCAACCTTTACTGAAACTCATTATAATCTTTCCTTGAATTTCAGGCTCTAACCATTTGGTATATTATTATTTAATAACATTGCAGATTTATCTTACTCTAAATAAACCACAAAGATAAGATGTGAAACTGATTAAGTGTGATTTTTTTTTTTTTTTTTTTTTTTACTTTTCATGGGTGTTTGCTACACACTGACTTTAAAAGAGCTTGTTGCAAATAGAATTTGCTTTGTAAAGGCATCTGTTTCCATATACACTTCTGAGGATTCTGGCTATGTTCTACATAGGTTGATGTAGCACCAGCAGGCACTGGGGAAAGCACCATGTATACAGGAGCCCTCTTCAGTCTTTTCATTGCTATTGGAGCCCACATTAGATCTAATTTATTCCTAACACCTTTCTTCTTTACAAAACTCATTGGCTTGTGGAATGTGTATGTGTGTGTGTGTGTGTGTGTGTGTGTGTGTGTGTGTGTAAGGTGTTTCATTTTATTTTTTTATTACAATGCTGGGGTAGAACTAGGTTTCCCACGTAATATGCTATCCATAACACCTAGCCCAGTACCTAGGACATGAAGAGGTTCAACAGAGTTCTGTTAAACTGATTGGTTTATTTATTCACCCAGCCATTTATTGTTATATTCATCTAGCATGTACTAGGTGCTTTGTAGTAAACTGTTAGTGGTGTAGGTATGGAGAATGTATTAAATATGTGTATGACTGTGTGTATGAATTGGTTATTACCCCAGATTCAAGTGTTTCTTTGGCCTCAGTGGCATTGATTCTAATGGCTACAGTATTGGGATATCTGGTAGTGCAAATTACTGATGGAGCAGTGATCACCATCATGCCATGAGTGAGAAAACATCTTTTGCAAATGCTAGTATCAGTCAGTGTGAGATTAGAGAGCTAAATATATTTTTAGAAATGATTCTTAAAATATAAAATATTATTTCTTTAGAAATAACTTAAAATTGCATGTACGAGTTTTAAGTCTAATGTAGCAAGTTAAGCCAGGGTAATACAGGTTTTGTATCCTTGATCTGAAAAGCTTAAATACAAAAGATCCCAAACCTGAAGCTTTTAAATACTGACATGATACCATAACTCACAGTTAGCATGCAGGTACACTGAGAATATTATTCTATAAATTAACTTTTCGGTCACGTGTACCAAGTCTATTTGAAACATAAAAGCCATGCTGAAATTTGCATTCCTTTCCAAGAGCTCTCATCAAATACATGCAAATGTTTTAAGATCCAAAACCAAATCTGAAATCTGAAAATTTTCTGCTCTCAAGCATTACACACTAGGGATGTAGAACCTATATTCTTCTTAGCTCAGTGACACAAAAGACATTTAATTCATAGTAGGGCTTCAGATAATAAAATCTGCATTTTGTATACCCTTTATAGGAGAAGTGGTAGAATGTGTGATCCTGGAGAGAAGGATGTATTCATTTTTATGCATGTAGAACAACAGTCCTTGCTGCATTGCAGATATTTGACAAATGCTGGATGGCTAAGGTCCTTAATATATGAAAAGTTGTCACAGACTAAGAGAAAGAAAACAAACCTAATCCTTCACAGTGCGCATACTTGTGCTTCTCAATTCAGGAGAGATAAGAATGCTGGTTATAGTTTGTGAAAATGTAAAATGTTTCCCTTTAATTATATATATGTGTATATAATATATATATATATTAGTTGGGTGATGGTAGTGTATACCTTTAATCCCAGCACTCAGGAGGCAGAGGCAGGGGGGTCTCTATGAGTTCAAGGCCAGCCTGGTCCACAGAGCTAGTTCCAGGACAGCCAAGGCTATACAAAAGAACCCTGTTTTGAAAAATAAAACAAAAAGAAAGAAAGAAAGAAAGAAAGAAAGAAAGAAAGAAAGAAAGAAAGAAAGAAAGAAAGGAAAGAAAAGAAAAAATTTCCTGCCGAATTGGCAAAATCTAGAGGGTGACAAGAATATTCCTTGTGAGGGCGTAAAGACATAAAGCATGTTCATAGATGAGTTTTAGCTGTAGACATTGACACAGCGTTCTTGGAAGACTATTGAGAAAATATTTCAAACTTGATTAAGTACATAGTACCTGACTCAACAACTCTACTTCTAGTAACTATGCTCAAAGAGATTATCTTACAGTAGAATAACATCCTTGTATGTGTGTGGAGAGTATAAGATACTGAAATAACCTGCTCCTAGGCTGTCTGCCAGCCTCCTCTGCCCTCTACCTATCTCATCATTATTCATCCAAACTGCTTAAATCTCCTTTTTCTGCCACCAAATACCTTCTGGTTTAGCAGCAGCAGCAGCAGACACACATTCACTGTGTTAGGTATTGGAGGTGTCTAGCCTTCTAATGTCCACTATGTCCACTGCATCTGGACATCCAATATCCTCTGCACCTGGGTACTCAATGTCCACTGTATTTGAACTTTTGGTACTATAGGAACTGGCTGACAGGAAGAAATAACATATAGTTATCTCCATTATATTTTTATATGTTTATTTTTTATTTTACATACCAACCACAGTTCTCCCTTCTTCCCTTCCTCCAGCTCCCTGCCACTGCTCCCCTGGCCCCCCATCTACTACTCAGAGAGGGTAAGGCCTCCCATGGGGACTCAACAAAGTCTGGTTCATCATGTTGGGGCAGGACCAAGCTCCGCCCCCTGCATCAAGGCTGAGCAAGGTATCCCACCATAAGGAATGGGCTCCAAAAAACCAGTTCATGCACCAAGGATAAATCCTGGTTCCACTGCATGGTGCTCTACAAACAGATCAAGCCACACAATTGTCACTCAAATTCAGAGGGTCTAGTTCGGTCCCATGCAGGTTCTTCAACTGTCAGAGTCTGTGAGCTCCCACTAGCTCAGCTCAGCAATCACTATGGTTTTGCCCATCATGATCTTGACCCTCCTTGCTTATACAACCCCTCCTCTCTCGCTTTGACTGGACTCCAGGAGTTCATCCCAGTGCCTAGCTGTGGATCTCTACATCTGCTTCCATCAGTTACTGGATGAGGGTTCTATGATGTCAATTAGAGTAGTCACCAATTGGATTACAGGGGATGGCCACTTCAAGCACCCTCTCTGGAAATGCAAATTAAAATGACTCTGAGATACAATTTTACATCTGTCAGAATGGCTAAGATAAAAACACTGATGACAGCTTATGTTGGAGAGGCTATGGAGTAAGGGGAACTCTCCTCCCCTCCTGGTGGGAGTGCAAACTTGTACAGCCACTTTGGAAATTAGTATGGCAGTTTTTCAGAAAATTGGGAATCAATGTACCTCAAGGCCTAGCCATACCACTCTTGGATATATTCTCAAAGGATGCTCAATCATGCCACAAGGACTTACTCAACTACGCTCATAGCAGCATTATTTGTAATAGCCAGAACCTGGAAACAACCTAGATGCCTCTCAACCAAAGAATGGATAAAGAAAATATGGTACATATACACAATGGATTACTACTCAGCAGAGAAAAACAATGACATCATGAGGTTCATAGGCAAATGGATGAAACTAGAAAAATCATCCTTAGTGAGGTTACCCAGACCCAGAAAGACAAACATAGTATTATTAAGACATGGATCCAGAGAAGCTTAGTAAATAAATGGAACATAGATGCATTCTGATATCCGACAGGAATTTTTTTGTTGTTATATCACATTTCTAGAATTGAGATGACTCGTAAAGAGGAGATGATTGGCTTCCTGTTTTATAAATAAGACTCACCTGTATATGTTTGTAGTAAAGTTTCAATAACCAGGGGAGCGAGAAGCCTCATTGCCATAAACAAGTTTTCTGTAACATGTATGGCTACATTTCCCCTTTTCTGCCTCACATAGATAGTATTTGGTTAAATTTACCCTTTCTCTAAGGCATCAAATTTCGTGAACTCACTATAAATGCTAGGCAGTAGGCTGCTTGTGACAGAGAGATTGGCCATTGCCGTGCATGGCATGTAGCCCTTGTGAATAGGGACATGGCGGAAGTACAGACATGTGAAGCTATAGTGTTTACATCTATTACAGCAGAAGCATTAAGGTGAAAATTTTCAGTAAATGTATTTAATAGAAAGGGGTGTGCAGTTTAGTACTCACAGGATAAGTGGTACTCTTTCCCAGTAGATGTGTATGTTGCCAAGTATGAAATTCCTTTTATGTTTTCCCAAGTTTTATTAGTGTGCAGTCTGCTTGCTTGCTCTATTGCTAGGTACCTCATGCTTAGAGTTTATGTGGGAGAAAGAAGAGTCAGTATGTGTCCCTAGGAAAGTCTGCAAAGAAAATAGTTATGGATTATTTGATGGACCTCTGTGTTTGGCAAACATCAGAGTGGACAGTTCCTTCCCACCACCTAATTTAAGCTTTACCTCCTAGATAGGAATTGCTATTCTCATTTTTAAAACAAGGAAACAGAGGCTTAGCAGTGCAGTGGCTATGTTAAAACAATTTAATGTCTAGTTAAGGTTTCAAATATGAATCAAAGCTATCTTTATACTAAGCTAAAGCATTTGTTAATAATATGGCCAAGGCTGGACATGGTGGCAAACATCTTTAATCCCAGTACTTGGGAGGCAAAAGCAGGCAGATCTCTATGAGATTGAGGACAGCCTGGTCTATATAGTGAGTTTCAGGACAGCCATGACTACACAGAGAGACCCTGTCTCAAAAACAAAGAGCAACAAACAAACAAAGAACAATTTTTTTTTTTCAAAAAGCTTCAATTCAATTGATGTGAGACTACAAAAATCTTAGAAAAAAAACCTAAGTGTTAAAAACTGGTGTTTGAAGCAATAGATCAATGATGGAGCAATGTGTGAATAAGGGACCCCACTGTAATATTGATAAGTGACATTGAGAGGCAAAACATTCCTGTTTTGTTTTCTTTTGTCTTCATTGTCAAGTAGAAATGATCTTCAAACCACAGAAGGGCAAAACAAACACTGGTTACAGGGAAATTTGAATCTGTGTGATAAAGATGCTTCGAGACAGTAGCTAACAGATCTAAATGAACTCAGAACTCCTGCTAGATGAAGTATGCCCTTGAAGACTAGGGCAAGTCCAAACAGATCGATACTCTGTTAGAGTGTCTCCCAGCACCCCGAACAGCACTGTGTTTTCATTTGCAAGTCTGTATGTATTTGTGTGCTTGCATCAGTGATTATGTTTTTATTTAACCTCCACCTACTCCACCTTCCCTGTCTGTCCCCACTTGTGGCCTTGCAGTGTCTGGAACTGAATTGGTACTCTGCATACTTTCAAAGAATGAGAAGAGTTTACTGAACACTTGCTGGTGACTCCTGAGGAGCCAGTAAAAACTGAGGAGGCGGATGATACCCAGTTTTGAAAATTGTGTTGGCAAATGGAGTACTTTTGGTAAGTCATGAACTGGTAGCTTTTGAGATACAGAAAACTGTTAAAAATCTGCTGACCGCTATAGAAAAGTATTTAATCTGAATACTTTAGGAATATGCATTTTTCTATTTTATTATAATTTCCAACACCCTCTGCTGGGGTTTCTGAATTTTATTCCCTGAGTTTTACTTAGATGCACCTCCCTTAGGATTCAATTCTTTGTTGATTTCTTAAGTCCTATGTGAAATTCTAGAGAATATAACTATGAAAATGGATAGATGAAGTGGGGAGATAAATCATCTCTAACATGCAGCTCAAGTAATTTCTAATTCCTTTCTTTACACTGTATTCAGCAGAAAAATGTAGCAAATTGGGGCATTGAGACCTTCTCAATGTATTATCAATTATTAATATATTAGGCCTGATTCTAATTTTCCAGTATCTTTTAATACATGGTGTTTTTAAAATTTATTAATTTCAGTTGGTTATATATTTGTAGTTAAAGATATAATGCTCTCAACAGAATCAAGATGATAGTGACATATTGAATGATTGGGGCCTTGAGTTTCTTAAAACAGAACTGAAACAGAAGTCCTCCCACAAGATAGCATATAAAAACAACAGCAACCCACCCACATGAAATATGGACATATTTAAAAATTACTCTAAATTATCACCATTTCCACACTTCCTAGGTCCCCCATTCAATCTGCTTAGGGATAGTGATGTCACCTTAGATTGTGAAGGGCAATACTGTACTGTCCTCAAGTTGCTGCACTCACGCAAAAATATTAAACAGAGAAAATCGAACTAAAACTTGTCCTTTTGCTTTTGCCTTAGGATGAATTTGGTGGTTCTATCCTTATGGGTGCAAAGACCTTTGACAAAGAACTGTTCTGTATAAAAAGAAGTTAGTATAGCTTACTTTGGGAAGCAATTGTGAGAATGGTACAGATTTGATGTGCTATCTATCCTGTTCTGAGTTGTGATGTGGGTGAGTGTTCAGTGCTAAATGTCTCATACACACCTTTTAGCAGACATCCTAGCATAGGTCAGGAGACATACCATTTTATATACACCCTACATAGAGAAGGAGACAAAACCCTTTACATGCACCCTCCCATTGATCAGCAGACACACTCTTTACATGCACCCTCCCATTGATCAGCAGATACACTCTTTACATGCACCCTCCCATTGATCAGCAGACACAGTCTACACATGCACCCTCCCATTGATCAGCAGACACAGTCTTCACATGTACCCTCCCATTGATCAGCAGCCACAGTCTTCACATGCACGCTCCCATTGATCAGCAGACACAGTCTTTACATGCATCCTACCATTCATTGGTCAGTAGATATGCCCTTTTACACACATCATAAGCAGCAACTATTACTTCCTTGTTATTTAATTCACAGAAAAATAAGTTCTGAATATTGCAAATTCTTTTAGATTTACATTTATTCTCAAGAGTATTACTTTCTACAGGCTGTTTCCACCTATCAGACATGTTTTCTTGTTTAATTTTATTTTTTAAATCTATTGCCAATGATGTTTTAAAGAATAACAATTCACTGGGTGTGGTTGAACACACCTTTAATCCTAGTACTTGGAATGCAGAGGCAGGTGGATTTCTATGACATCCAGGCCAGTATGGTCTGCATCGTGAGTTGGAACTTTATATGCTATCTTATATAGCCAGGGCTACATACACAGAGAGACTCTGTTAAAAGAAAGAAAGAGAGAGAGAGAGAGAGAGAGAGAGAGAGAGAGAGAGAGAGAAGAAGAAGAAGAAGAAGAAGAAGAAGAAGAAGAAGAAGAAGAAGAAGAAGAAGAAGAAAGGGAGGGAGGGAGGGAGGGAGGGAGGGAGGGAGGGAGGGAGGAAGGAAGGAAGGAAGGAAGGAAAGGAGGAAGATTTAATTTTTAATTCTTTTTTATTTTCCTTGTCAGGAGTCACATCAATGTTTTGTAAGTTTAGAATTCTTTTCAAAGGCTTGTTAGTGTCATGCTAAAGAGTGCCACATTTTTCTTACTTGCTGCATATGGCCTGTTATTTTCCCTACCCACTCACCACCATTTACCTGCTTTCTTCTGAAACTTCAAACCAGGTTTTAATTCTCCTTTGAAAAGATTTTTATCATCACCTATAACTTGAGAGAGTCCATATTCTGTATTATCATTTGTAAGGTAGCTTTCTTAAAGCCAATCTTACATTTATCAATGTCATATACAAACATAATCAAAATCCAAGTTGAACTAACAGGCACCTGTTGAATAAGATATAATTGTTATCCCACTTTTGCTCATTCCAAAGTTCTAGTCTTCAGCTACCCAGTTTGTTCAGCAAAGAACCACCCTTTATGGTTTTATAATATTCCCAAAAAGCACTACCAACTTCCAGCCTATGGTTTCATTTTCAAACTGCGCCACTGGTGGAATATTGCTTTTCTTCCTCAAAATGTACTGTTACTGTATTAATTTTATTATTTCATCTTATTTTCATCTTTCTAGCATTTCCAATAAGCTTTGCATTTTTTCAAATGGTGGTGAAACATAATCTACAACTATTCCTTATCCCTGAAGCCTCCACCTGTCTTCCCTAGTCTCTGGGCTGCGTAACAAAGGTCATGCTGGGAGTTCTTAGTCGTCTTTGGTGTTTGACCTCATTTCCAGGATGTTATTAGCTCCTTTTTTTTTTGGTTTACTTCTTCATTTTGCTGAAGCTTATCCTCTAGCATGCTTTTACAAGAGGGTACATAGAAAGGAAAATAGTCAATCTTGGCATGTCTGAGAACATCTTTACTTTCACATTTAATTGATAATTTGTCTGGAAGATTGGATGCCCATCATTTGACAAGAATAAGTGTTGAATGTCTCCCACACACACTGCCTGCATTCTTCTTAGCTCCTACCTTGTCAAGTCTCTTTCTATAATGCAGGGCAGGATGTTTTCCTTTCACCTGCTCCCTTTACAACTGCAGGGCAAAAATGATACTTCAATCTAGCCGGCACATAGGTAAAAGAGTTATACTAAAAAACTGGTAGGGAGCAAGGGACACACTGGTGCCAGTTGGCAAGGGAGGGCAGTTGGCACATCCCAGCATGTGATGAGAAGAGTCACAGAGAAGGGTTTTTCAGCATGGCGGTTCTTAGAGCGATTTTTCTCATTGTTGTGACCAAAAACCCCTGAGGAAAGCAATTTAGGAAAGGAGGAATTTGCTTTCACTCCCAGTTTAAGGGCATGTGCTTCGTTATGATGGGGAAGTTGTGGCACTGGGAGGAGGAGGCAGCTGGTCACATTAAATCTGCATCAAGGAAGCAAAGAGCAATGGACGCCAGTACTCCGTTCTGTATTTCCCTTTTATTCACTTCAAGACCGCAGCCCCATGGAATGGTTCCACTGACATTTGGGGTCCCTCTCAAATATCCCCAAGAGGTGTGTATCTCTGGTGATTTAGATACTGTTAAGTTGATAATTCAGGTTAACCATTACAGTAGTTCTGGAGAGTGGTTCTGGGCCATCGTACTGGAACTCCGATGTTCAGCTTTAAGAACAGCATTCCCAATGGATCAGTGAGCCATGCTATCCTGAAAAAAAATCATTCTTCTTGGTAAGGCGTGGGTCTTTGTGTCCGTTTCCAATTTTCCTTGCTGGAGTTTTGTCTGGTTTGAACTTGTGCAGATCTTGTGGGTTTGTGTGTGCTGTTACAGTTTCTGTGAATTCACATGTGTATTAGTCCTGCGGTGTCTAGACAACACAGTTTCTTTGCAATGGCTATCTGCTGTGAATGGGATAATCAGTTTTCTCCAATGGAATGACGCTGGGTATATAAGAAATAGCACAAAACAGACTTCATGTATTTTTTGGGGTGTGTGTGTGCTTTTTGTTTCTTTTGGCTTAGTTTGGTCTTTTATTTATTTATTTATTTATTTATTTATTTATTTATTTATTTAATTATTTATTCCTTAGAAAGACAGAACCAACATAAAATTGGGTAAGTAGGGTGGTATAGGGAATCTGGGAGGAGTTGGGAGAGGGGCGAGAATATGATAAAAATATATTGTATGAAAAAAAATCATTCTTCTTGTTGTAGCCCCCTGGTTGCAAATAGGACCAATAAAGGTGGCTTGCAACTCTAGAGTGGTCACAAGTTTGTATGAAACAAGAGGCTTGGCTTCATCGTCTTTCAGTATCAGTGTTGCTGATGACGCCCTGCTTACTAAGGGTTTGTATGTATCTCATAGGCTTAGAAACCTTCTCTTAAAACTTGGAAAATTGCACTTCATCATGGTGACTGAAAGTATAGAAGTTTGGGCTGGCATCCATGGTCTCTTAGTGTCTCCATTACGTCTGCCCAGGAGTCTCCGTTGAGAAGTGGGGTGTTATTCTGATGGATCTGCCTTTATAAGTCAGTAGGCCTTTTTCCTTTGCTGTTCTTAATGTTCTTTCTTTGTTCCGTATGTTAAGCGAGGCAGTTGTGTAGCTTGATCTGCTTAAGGAGGCCCCTGGCAGTAGGATCAGGATCTATCCCTGCTGCATAAGCTGGCTTTTTGGAGCCCATTACATATGGTGGGGCACCTTGCACAGCTTTGATGCAGGGAGAGGGCCTTGGACCTGCCTCTACTGAATGAGCAGGCTCTGCTGACTCTCCATGGGAGGCCTTAACTTTTTTGAGGAGGGAATGGGGCGTGGGTTGGGGAGGAAGGCTGGGGGGGGCAGGAGGAGGGAAGAGAGGGGGATCTGTGGTTGGTATGTAAAATGAATAAAAATCATTTCTTAATAAAAATTACAAAAAAACACCTTGGAAAGATGTATAACATTCCTATTCTGGATTTTTTTTCACTTACTGTTCTGTGCACTCATAAAGGATTTTCTGGAAATTTATTTATTTTTTTTTTCAGTTCAGAGAAATGTGAAAGCATTGCTTCAATAATTTCTGTATTCAATTTCTCTGGAACTTCAGCTGGTAGAAAGCTGTGCATAATTCCTTAATTCTTTTTATTGTGTCATTTCCATTATTTTATCTACTGGTATGTTTTATTCTGCTTCTTACATTCTTCAAATATCAATGTTGTTAATTTTGATTGTCAATATCAATTTTGATTCATTTCATCTATGACTTTATTTAAATTTTAGGAGGCATTATGTTTTCATTTTTAAAAGAAATTTTAAGCTCACAATAAAATTGAACAGAATATATTGTGATTTCTCATACACTACTGCTCCTGTAAAGGCAAGCTAAGAACATTCCAAAATTCATGGTGGAGTTCTTGTAACCAATGAAGCTATGGGAATACACAGTTAGACATAGTTATTGCTGAAGGCTCACAGTGGACACGAGGGGTCACTGGTGTTACTGTGCACACTGTTTGTAATGACCTGTAGCTGGTTTTTAACATCACACAATGTTTTTGTAGACATGTTCTTTGTGCTCTGCTGACTCAGCCTTCCCTGTCACATGGTCCCTGGATACCTTCCATAGTTTTCCTTTCTCTGCAGCCTGTTGGTTGACTTCAAAGACTGAGTTCTAGGGCTGTTGTTGGAAAATTAACTAGCTTCTTTTCCTCAGCACATGATGTAGACTTTAGCTTCTTTCCTTTGCTACATTGCTTTAGTTCTTAAATGTGTTTTCACCTCTCCATTACCTGTTGAAATGATTCCAATCATTGTTACCTTGTTCTATGATATGCACTAAACAGTTCAATTTCTAAATGGTCATTTTAGTGTAATTTGAAGAGCATTAAAAAAAATAAAAATGTGGTAATCTTATACATAACAAACAAACCTTTTCAATTACTTTTTCCCAAATAGTGTTGGATCTTTTGATGAAGAATTTTGATATCAGATACTGAAACAATGTAATCAACTGACCCTCACTATAAAGGAATATGGCTGTCTGTTTAATACATAGAAAATGAGACACAGAAGTTAGTGGGGATCTAGAGCTGAATAAACTTAGGTGACAGAAAAAAAATCCAAATCAAGATCAATATTGTTTCTAAAGGCCAGGCCATAACTATTAAAGTATTAGTATAGCAAATACTTGATATGTTCCAAGTTCTCATTGGTTGTAGTTATTAGCAATGTGAACTCCAAAGTATATTTGCCTATTCCTAGAAAGATTTTGTTTCTACAATGAATAAAGCAATAGAATGTTTCTATATACAGCATCAAGCATAATTTATGTCTAACTGTAGTAAGTAGTATTCTCAGCAGCTTTCTTTTGACTTATTGTATAATCACAACACGCCCCCTCCCTGACCAATGTCTATATCCCAAACCTCGGAAACTGTAGGATAATATTATTAGTTACTTTCAGGGGTGACTTTGTAATAGTATATAATATTAGCAATAAGAAATGAATCTGCTGGTAAGATAAAACTACAGGTTTTCTGGGGTTTGAATGAGAATGACCTCCATAGGCTCACATATCTGAATAACTGACCCTCAGTTGGTGGGATTGCTCAGGAAGGATTAGATGTGTGTGGCCTTGTTAGGGGGCATGTGTCACTGGGTGTAGCATGAAACTTAAAGAGTCTTAGTAATAAAACAAACCCAGAGCCAGGTATTGGGGTGAATGCTGGAAAATCAGAGGGACAGAACAGGCCACAGTCACCTCACCTTGCCAGTTTTGTCATAGCAATAGAAAAGTAACAAGGACAGTTCTCTCTCTCTGGGGTGTGTGTGTGTGTGTGTGTGTGTGTGTGTGTGTGTGTGTGTGTGTACATGTATACATAAGTGTATGCAGCCTATTAGAACAGAAAGGCATTAAGTGCTTAATGAGCAGGTGATGGAAGAGGCTTGTGATGTGGTTAACTTTAACTCCAGAGGAAAAGAAGGAGAAGCTGCAGCTACAAAGATGCTCTCAGAAGTAGGGTGGAAAAGGCTCCATTTCGTCTTCAACTCAGACACAGTAGAAAACCTTGTTGCCTGTACTTATGCGGCTGCTGTCCGTAGAGTATAGATTCTGTCACAGGATACCTGTGGGAAGAAAACCTGAGATGCCCTGGAGATGAGGAGAAACTACTCCTAGTGGAATAAGAGAGTTGGAAAATGATGTTCTAGTGAGAAAATATTTAGAATAGCAGAACAAATCTCAGTGCTGTAATTTCTATTTTATTTTATGTCTGTCAGTGTTTTACCTTCATGTATGCTATGTGCCATGGAGGTCCAAAGAATGCATCTGATCCCCTAGAACTGGAGTTACAGATAACTGTGACCTGTTGTGTGGGTGTTGGGAATTGAACCCTGGTCTTTCACAAGAGCAGACAGTGCTCTTGACTGCTAAGGCATCTCTCCAGCCCTTAGAATCCAGTACTTTTAGGGACATCTATATGGGGTATAAGTCACTAAGTCTCTACTTATCCATCAATTCTCCTTTGCCAATTGTTTAAGGTTGTTGTAAAAAATTAACCTTTGCACACCTATAAATCCACCAGGCTAAACATTCACCAGCAACTCAATAAAAGACCAGTGTCTATAAAAAGCTGCAGGTGGCAGAAGTAGGAAACCCTCAACATGCATGGGAATGGTGGACATTAGGGGTTTATGTTCAGCTATGCCCCCAACTCTCGTGGGGATATGATATGATATATATCACATAATGTCTCAGGGTTACTATTATTATAATAAAGCACCATGACCAAAGCAACCTGGGAACAAAAGGGTTGATTTAGCTTATGCTTCCACATTACAGTTCATTACCAAAGGAAGTCAGGACAGGAATTCAAGCAGGGCAGGATCCTGGAAGCAGAAGCTGACACAGAAGCCATGGAGGACCATTGCTTACTGGCTTCCTTATAGTTTCAGAGGTTCAGTCCATTGCCATCATGACAGGAAGCATGGCAGCATGCAGGTAAACATGGTGCTGGACAAGTAGCTGAGAATTCTACATCTGGCTTGGATTTTGGAGACTTCAAAGTCTACCCTCAGTGACATACTTCCTTCGGTGAGGTCACACCTATTCCACAAGGCCACGCCTCCTAATCCCTTCCAAGTAGTGCCTCTCTCTGGTGACAAAGTATTTGAACATATGAGCTTATGAGGACCATTCTCATTCAAATGACCGTGTACAAGAACCATTTGGAGCTTCGCCAGTGAGTTCTAGAAGAAGAAACTGAATGGCCGAAATATAAACAAAAATTAGATCAATCACAGTGTTTAATGGTCAGAAATTTCCTGAAGAAGAGAGATGAGGAGTTGATGTAAAAGCTTGCTTATATTTACTTGGAAAACTGAAGTTAACTTTGTGAAAATGTAGATGAGTCTGTATATGTAGACTTAAATTTGAATAGTTGAGTCAATATGTAGGCATTCATAGAAGACAATATAAGACATTCTATAATATTTATTCAATTATGAGTATGTCTTATAATACACTATACTTTTCCTCCTAAAACATAAATAAACAAAAACAACCTAAAGCCCCAGCAGGCACACTTTTGAAAGTATACAAATTACAGCTTCACAATGTGTGGCTGAGGATGCAGGTCAAGGCACTGGTTGCATGTTCTTCTTTTCCTGAAGGTAGAACAGTTGGAGAGTATCATCTTCAGGCACTAAGAACTACAGCAAAGTCATCACAGTCTGAGATTATGTAAGTTCCCAGCAGGCTGAGCTAACCATGGCAGATGTAATGGCTCAGAAATGAACAGCATAAAAATAAGTCAAAAAGCAAACATTTGGACATTTCTCTATTCTTAACTTTTATTTGAAGACCATAGTCAATTATACTTTGAGATTTGCCAAAATGCAAATGAAAAACTGTTCCTTTTTATGTTATATTTTCTGATACATTTAAGAGGGGGAAAAAACTCTACAAAACCAGAGTTCTGGATTTGGAACCAGATCGTGGTTGAGCTACTCCTGTTCTAACATTTACCTGCTTTGAACTTGACCAAGGCATTTGGCTACATATTTTCATCTGTTGAATGCAGATGGTGCCTTCTTCAAGTACAGTTAACAAGGAAGCTTTAAAGTCTTTTTCATTGTGGACTTTGAGTTAATGTTTTCCCTATTCCTTATTATTCAATCTTGGTCTTTCTTAGAGAATAATAAAGAATTTTGTTCAATCTTTTGATGTCTATTTGGTATACTAGGAACTAGTGATACCCACAAGAAAGCATGGCAGAGCTGGGGCTTGATATCTAAGGTCCCTGCTGCTGGAAGTTCTGACTTTGACTCTCTGGAATCCATATAAAAAATAAGCTTGGCCAAACACAGCTGTAAGCCTTGAAATGTGGGTGTAAGTAAGAAACTGGTAGATCCATCCTGGGAGCTTGATGGGCAATCTAGTTAGCCCATTGGTGAATTCTGGGCCTAGTGAGAAACCTGTCTCAAATGAAAAGGTAGAGAGCAATAGAGGAAGACCCAGAATACCAAGCTTTGGTCTTTACACACACACACACACACACACACACACACACACACACACACACACATGCATACACATGTACTCATAAACACATGTAAACACACATATACTACATGTACAAACATCTATTTTAAAAGAAGAGACGAACTTGAAGCATCTTTGAGGGGCTCAGAGATTAGTGAAAGTGGAGGCAATGTTTCTGTTCAGTTTCTTAAATAGAAGTCTTTACACAATACAAAAGAAGCCTGGATAATGATGCATGTGTTTGTTCCAGGGAAACAAAAGGATAAAAAGGGAAATCAGATAGAGTAGGTAATATTTAGCTCTGTTATGAAGAATAAGTATGATTCACTACTAAGCTGAGAGAGGAAACTCTGAGTGGAGGGCTTACATTGAGAACCATAGTGCATGTGCTTTACTGAGCAGCAGACTGAACAGTGTATAGAGAGCAGTTTGCATCTGAGAAGCCACTCCACAGACTCTTCCTGCAGCAGTTTATAAGAAAGTCTGACATTTTGTTTTCAGGATTGTTGTATAAATGACTTGACTACTCATTCTGATAAATGTTTGTGGAGAAGGGCCAGTTGATTTGGAGGCCAACATTCAGTGAATTTAATCATATATCATTAGCCACAAAACAGAAAAAAAAGTAATGAAAAACAATAGAAAACCTCCAAGTAGGGAAAGAGCTCTTACAGACCCCAGGGACTAATTTTAGATTTAATTTTAATTATAGAAATTTGCCAATGAGCTAGAGATGTTGATCATTGGCTTGTCTATCATGTAGAAAGATAGAGTTTTATAAATGGAGTTGTTTTTTTTTTTTTTGTCTTGACCTGTCTCAGTCACTTCCAAATAATCACTCAGAGGCGTCTCCTAATTAATTATAAATGATTGGCTGATGGCTCAGGCTTATTACTAACTAGCTTTTATAATTAAATTAACCCATTTATACTAATCTATGCATTACCATATGACCCATGGCTTACTGGTCCTTAGCATTTTGCTTCTTGGGTGGCTGGCTTGCATATGCCCTGACTCCACCCCTCTTCCTCCTAGTCCTCAGTTTGATTGAACTTCCTAACCTTATCCTGCTTTGCCATAGGCCAAAACAGCTTTATTATCAACCAATGATGGCAACACGCATTAATAGCATACACAACATATCCTGTGATGGATATCCCACAGCAGAGTTTCAATCCTAAATTTCATGAAAAGAAAAAGAAGAAAGAAAAAAAAATACATGCAAATAAATTCTTAATATTTTAGTACAAAGAAGAAAATTTATAGTTTAAAATTTTTGGTTAAGTAAATGCAAGTGCCCATACTTTAATTTTATGATTTTCTTTATCATTAAGTTTTCACACACAGTTTAATTCATGCTTTTTCTTAAAACCCTAATGACACTGCAATGAAGCATTTTTCAAAACAGAAAAAATCTCCAATGGTAAGGCAAACACTATAAGAGAGGACAACAAAGCAGATGGGTTATTGCTGAACTCAAGGTTTGGGAAGCTGAGATATTGACTGGACAGAGGGTGATACACAACAGGAAAAGCAGCTTTGTCCACATGGAGACATGAGGCATCTCTGAAAATTGGACTATAAGAAGGACTGAAAAGCAAAATTTTTACTATAAATTCTACAGAATAAATACACCTCAAAATTCACCATGCAGCCCATACTGTCAGGGGCACCTTCCTCAAATCATGTGGGTTTTCTGGAAAGCTAGATTGACTTAGATTCTGGCATAAGACATCAATCAATCATAGCCTTCTACATAAGTATATAAAGGAAAAATATATATCTATATATACTCCATATATATATATATATATATATATATATATATATATATATATACATAAAAGTATTCTCTAAATAAATAATCTTTCTATGCTACTATACACTATTATGTAAGTACATGGAAGGACATGTGATATTTGTGGTGAGGGCGTAGGAAGAATTAGGACTGCCAACAACTTTTTAAAAATTTTAAATGTTCTAGATCTGTTTAATAAAAATTCTAGGGGCTGAGGATTTAGCGCAGTGGTAGAGTACTTGCCTAGCAAGCGCAAGGCCCTGGGTTTGGTCCTCAGCTCTGGCAAAACAAAAAAAAATAAATAAATAAGTAAATGCAAATAACTTTGTAAAAATGATCAAAAGCAGAATTTTCTTTCTTATTATGAGATTTGGTGGTGAAGGAATATTCTTTGATCATGAGCCAGTTATTACAGCTTTAGCATTCTAGAAAGAAAGGGAAGGGCAATCTGAAAATCTGGGAGCATATGGACCAAGATTTTTCTCAAAACCAGTTTATTTATCATATTTTTCTTCAATAAGGTATCAGAGTAAGCAAAATTCAGTTTTTCACAAGCCCTCTTCTGGTTCCAGGTGTTGCAATCTGAGGAGAGAGCTAGTGGTTTTAAGTTTCATCAAATCTCTGGTTTGAATTCCTGTAAATAAAACAATGGTTGATGTTCTCTTTTCTGTCAAATGTAAAGATTTGCATCTTGTTCAGCCAAATACATAACAACATTGATTTAGTGCCCAACAGTGAGCTGAGCTGTGAGCAGGGCTCCTTCCCTGCAGTGATGGTATCTTACTTCAGTGCCTCTATGGCTGCATATAAAACATGTTCTTATTAAAGCAAGGTGTTCCTTGATTCTAAGATGCGCTTAACTTCCTGATCATATGAATAACGATAAACTGAGATTATTCTCTATCCAAAAATTTTGCATCCAAGTGAGTGTTGTTCTTTGCCAAGTATTCACCTTGGAAAATTAGATGCTAAACCATGCACCCTGATGCTTCAGAATTATGCCTTTGACATTCATTTGGGATGTGAAGTGTGCTTTTGACCCCTATCCTGAGAATAAACCAAATTCATTAGAAACATAAGTCCATTAAATAAGTTAGATAAGAAAGTCAATAAATTCCACTTAGGACAATAAAATTGAAAGTGACCATATAGTTTTTTTTGTGATTGCTGAATAATTTCAACAGCAATTTTTTTTCTCTAGGTGTCTATTTTAAAATCCCTATAGATAAACACCCACACAACCTGTACTCTAGTTTTTTTTTTCCTATTTGATTTAATGTTTCAAGTTCCTTGTGAATATTGTGGTAGAAGCCATAATATGTACATTCATCTTAATCTGTTAGCATTAAGAGTTAATTTACATTAATTCTGTAAATTTAGTCCAGTAGTATAATCAGTCAGATGATTAAAATATTTTTTCTTGTATATGGTGAATTCAATAGATAATGATTACACACACACACACACACACACACACACACACACACACACACAATTTTCTCTCCTTACTGTAAATTTTGGTATTGAAGCAATTGTCTTTGATTCTCATAGGCCAGTTATTACATCGTAATTTCTACTTGTCTGTTACTTCAGTGTCCTGGAGAGGAGGGGAAAGATGACATGAAAAGAAGGGATCCTACGACACAACTTTTTTTTTTTTTTTTTTTTTTTTGCATTCATGAGTTTTCCTGAAGTGACAGTTCAGGGAAAGTTGTTTTAAAGCTAAGAAGCTGAGAACCAAGTTCCAGGGAGTACAGCAATGATAGAGGTTAGTGGTCGGGCGGCTGTAAGAATGCAGGTTAGTTGAGAGAGACTAGCAAAATACATTGTTGTGGGCCCTTCAGCTCTTTGTTAAATGTCCTTATTTTATATGACACGAGGCCCAGATATTTGATGTTCCTAATATAAATGAAAGAGTGGGATACAAGTTTTAGGAATTGAGGCTTTATATTGTCTCTCTGTCTCTGTCTCTGTCTCTCTCTTCTTTCTTTCTACTCTCTCTCCCTCATTGAAGCTCTAGGCTACTGTTTGTCCAAATTTCTTTCTTGACTAAAATCTCACGGCTTTTCATGTTTTAGTTTTTTCTTTTGTTAGTCTCTGTATTAAAATATCCCAACCCTTGTTTATTTGTTCTTGATCCCCAAAATATTTTATGTAATCAGCAACCAGTTCTGATAGCCTCGAATCTAAGCTGGCATGGAGTGTTATTTTAAAATGCAGTACTCAGTTGCCTTTAATGTTTTAGTGGCAGAAATTTCTCTCAGTAAAATTTCCAGAAATTTAGTGTGAGGAGAGGTCTTCCACATTCCTTGGAAGAAGAGACCATCTATAAAAACTAAAAGGGAATCAGTGAGATTCCTTACCCTTCTATTAGGAGGGTTTATTATGCTCTCAGGGTTGTGGGTCTCTGCTTCCTGACTAGTGGAATGAGAGTAGAGTCAGGCCAGAGGAAGCAAAACAGCTTTAAATTCATTTACACTGGGTCCACACCAGAGGCATCAAGAAGCAAGCAAGACACAGAAGATGGAGAAGAAGAATTTCTAGGAAACTATGGGGAGTGGGGCTCTCGAGTGTGAGTCCTGGGGTGTCAGGCAGGCAGATAGAGGCAGAGACATTAAGACTGATCTGTGAGTCACTACACAGACTTCTTTTTCTGCCTCTCTGAGACACTTCATAGCCATCTTGCTTCCCAAGGTTTGGTGTAGTAAGATTTTAATTCTTACTTGGTGGGTTTTCAAGTTGAAGGAAAAGAAATCTAACTTAGTAGGAAAAGACAGTATGGCAGAAGCTGAATCAGGTATAGGCGTTGATGCGAAAATTGAATTAATGCTTACAAACAGCCGAGAGGAAGAAATGATGAGAAACATAGTGAGTGCATTTGCTCTCTTCTCTGCTTTGAAATGCTGTAAGGATTAACTGTGTGGAATCGAATCTGGTGACTCACTGGCTGGGGAGCAGATCCCATGCCTGACCTGTGGTACTAAATTTCCCAGCAGCTCTTTCAAGACGCTGTCTGTCATTAGCAAATCGCTCCACAATTTGGCTGCCTTATTTAAGATGTGGGTGAAGATGAGTGCTAGATGAACTTGTTATGCAGCTTCGAGCACCATTCAAGGCAGCCCTAGAGATACATCAGGAATGCTCTCTACCCTTCTGGCATCTCCTGCCCACCATAAGGCCTAGTCCCTACTGTCCTGTGGTCCCGAGTGTGACACTAATCCATATGGCTGTTTGTTCCATTGTGGCCTCTATTTTTCAATCACAATAAAAAAAGAAAAGGCAGGGTATTAGAGACAAATGGACAGTGCTAAAGAATTACAGTTTAAATTCTCATTTATCAGCGTAATTGAAAGTTGCTAGCAGGGTGTGTGGTGTCAGTGTTTCCATCAAGGCATGAGTCATCTAAAGCTGTATAGTTCATCCTTCTGAGGTTCCAATGAGGATCACTTCATGTAGGCTTTCATCAAATCTGACAAGTAATCACTGAAGTTAGCAATTGTTTTGTTCACAGGTGTTCACTTGGATATCCCTTAGATTCACCTTCTTTGTGTGTACTTTTGGACTTCAATTATTATAGCAAAACAAAATGATAGTGCATTGTTTTCTTTCAATATCCAAATGCCAAATATTACTGATTATTTTTTTTTGTTACTCAAAAATGCTACCTGCCAGTTAGATGCAGAGATGACTCAGTGGCTAAAATTCTTGCTGTTCATATAGGAGAACCTCACCACCCATGTAAAAGCTGAGTGGGGCATGCACTCATGTTCCAACATAGGCAGAAACAGGATGAAATCTGGAGCTTTCTGAACTGCTATCTTAGCCTACTAAGTAGGCTGTAAGTTCAGTGAGTCTGCCTGAAAAAATAACATGGGAAATGATTGAGGAAAACTTGATATCGACCGCTGACCACTACTTCACATGTATACACATATGTGTTCATTTACTCACACATATGCACATAGACATGTACATATAAATGCTACTTGTTATCAGCAAATGTTTTTTAATTTATTCCTCTTTTCACTGAGAAGTATTAAAGAAGAAAGCAATGAATTTTAACTTTTATACAGTCTAAACAATCTATCTTGTTTTGCAAAACACATGCATTTCTTGAAATCCTCCAGGTTTCAGATCTTGTTCTCATCTAGCAATCTAAGACTTGTAACCTTCCCTTTGCTGCTCAGTACTCCATGGGTAATGGTGGTGTCCTTGGCTGTTGACAAATTCCGTTTTCAACACAATCTGAGAAATAAGATTCAGTTTAGGTCACATGTACTTCTTTGGAATGTTGTACACACACTTCACCCCCAAGCCTCTGATTTTACTTCCAAGGCATTTGTCACATCTCAAATATTTCTCTTATCATAGATTATATGAAATGCAGACAGGTTTGCCTTATTGTGTTTTTGAGTCTTAACTATGGGTATCAAATACACTGCTCTATAATTACAAATAACTTTCCCTATCTCTCTCTCCCTCTTTCTCCTTCCCTCCTGCCTTCTCTCTGCAGGAGTTCATAAAAGTATTTATTTGGGAAGACATTTACTGAACTCAAAAGAAACTGATGGGCAATGAGTTTAAATATTTTATGTAGTTACAGTAATTAGTTGACTATAGAATCTGACTCGAGGCCATTTGAGTTCCTAGTCATTGCATTTATGGGTGTATTTAAATAATGACTTAGGTAACCATTACTGGAGTTAGTCTTGTTCACATTGGGGCAAGAGACTCTTTTGGGTGGACTTGATCCCTAGGCAGCAAAGACTGATAATCAGAAGTCCTGGGTGGGGGTGGTGGGTGCAATCTCCCCTTCCTCATCAGCATCACATGACTTGTTAAAAGAAACCAATCAGTAAAACTTCAGTCCTGTTTTCTGTGACAAAACACGCCTTCATGTTCATCAATATGAGAGGTAGGATAATGATAACATGACTCCTGGATCACCAGTACAGGAAACAGGAGAAAGGTGAGTGCTGTGATGTCAAGTTGAGTCATATGAAGAAGACCGAGGTGAGTGCACTGAGAACAGGTAACCTTAAAGGCTTCAGTAAAAGCCTTGGTGATGGGCTAACTTTTCCTTATGGTCTCTCTCATCTACAGGGCTGTGGGACAATGCTGAAACAGGTGAGCATAAGGAAGAATTGAAATTAGAGAAGGTTCTTAGAAAATGCTAGCTTCCAGAAATGAATGAGGAACCTTGTATGTGAGCTTCCCTGTTTTCTCTGATGAAAACTCAGGCAACTACAAATTGATTTTCAATCCATAAGCATTTCACAAATTACAGAAACATCCATAGGAATCAATACATTCATGGGGATTTCCAGAAAATTAAAAGCAGGGGGAACATGCTTAGGAGAAAATAAAGTCAAAATAAAATTGACACAAACCGGCACAGAGAAAAAAAAATTCCAGAAAGGAAAATTTGGAGAAGGTACAAACTTAAACTTAGGTTTTTAGATCAGAAATATGCACCAATGCTACAGGCAGGACATTTTCATACAGAGTATCCTATAGACACGTCTTCTCAGTTCTCCTCAAAAAGTCTTCAGGGGTTATTGTAACACAAATCTTGAAAGGTCTTCTTAAATAAAAACCCAGAACCAGATATAGGGGTGAAAACCTGAGAGACCAGAGGAATAGGAAAAGCCATAAGCTAACCTCATTTCACTGACACCTTAGTCTCCTAAGAGACCTACTTCTTGTATATCCATGCCTATATGCCTTTCTGTTCTGCTATATCGTTTGCTCTCTGCCCAGCTTTATCACTTCCTCTTCCTGCCCAGCTCTGTCATTTCCTGTCTGTTTGTACAGACCTCCAGAGCTCCATGTTTAACTAGTGTTGGAATTCAAGGGGTGTGCCTCCACATCTGGCTCTGTTCCGAGTGTGGCCTTGAACTCACAGAGATCCAGTTGGAGATCCAGTGGTAGGATTAAAGATGTGTGCTACCATTGCCTGACTTCTATGTTTAATATAGTGGCTGGCTTTTTCCTCGGATCCTCAGATAAATTTTATTGGGGGACATAGATAAAATATCACCATAGGTTATAGCTATAGCGTTTGCTCCAGGATCAAGTGCTGAGAATAATTTGCCAATTTCTGGGCTCTTCATGTATAAACTTCATATACTAAACAGTGAGAATGAGTAAAGAAGCAGACATTGAAAAGACTGTGGCTCTCACAATAGATAAGCAAAGATGGGAGGGAACCCTCATTTTGGTACCACCACATCCTAACGCTCTTTTCTTCTTCAGAGCTTTCCTTACTTTGACCAATGTGGGTATCCTCATCTATCCTCTTTCAATAAAGGGAAGCTTAGCACTTGCCATTCTATTCATATATATTGTCCATAGTCCCTCTGCAACTGTCATCCAGTCACTACTTCCATGTAGTACAAGAAGAGAAGTGTCAGAGGCACAAAGAAGCCTTGAGTTGAGTTCTTACATCCACACAACTAGGCCTTCATTTATGAATATCGTAGACTCATTAACTATCTGAAATAACCAATAGTATAAAGAGAAGGGCATGTGAATAAGCAGAAGCAACAGAATTGGTTAATAGAATTAATTTCAAAACAAAACCAAACCTCATACAAATGTATTTTTTAATTAGTTTCAGAAACTGGAGATAATTTTTCCACTCATAAATGAGCAAGAAATGGGAAAAAGTGAGTAACAAAACAGTAAAAATACCTTATATGAGGTAACAATAAGAAAGAAAGAAATCAGAAGAAAGGCTTTTTGACACAAATCACAATTCCTGCCTAAAAGTTAAAGTTGGTATTGAGAGCCGAAAGAATGAAGGTAGGATATTTTCAAAGATATAAGAGAAAGAAAACTCCCTCAGTTTCATGTCTTCCACTTATAAAAGCCTACCATACTGAGATGGGAGAAAAATAAAAATAGCTGTCTAGAGAATTCCTGCTTAAATTTTGGACCCTAAAGACAAAGATATAAATCTAGTCGGTTCCCCAGTCATACTCATCTTTACACCCATAGATTAGTGGGGTGTCTAGCTGTTATCAAAGAAGCTGCATAGGGCGGCAGGAGGTGGTTAATGTAGAAACCCATAGCTGGCCAAAGTGCAGAGACTAAATGATTGTGGAGTGCTTAGTCCCATCTGGGAAAATTATAATACTCCTTCAAAAGCTCAGGGAATGAATCTCACAGAAAACGGGGACAGAGAGAATGTTGGAGCAGAGGACGGGAGATGTGCAACAAGAAAAGTTGTCTTCTGGTCATGACATGGCCTCTGCACTCACAAATTCACTGCTGTGCTTATCTGTATGATCCCTGCACAGGATCAGGTCCATCAATATTTATCAGGGATGAGAGAAGGACTTATAAAGCTCTATCCCTCTCAGAGTGACTATCTACAATTTATGCTTGTTGGGGGACAGGTGCCACATTCTTCAGTCCTGGAGCTGCATATGAATTGCCCTTGCTCCACTGAATGACTTCCCACCCAGGCTCAGGCAAATCATTCTGATTTAAACTTGGTGGCCCCACACAGAATGAAGAGGGGGGACAGGTTGAGGAGAAGGGTGGCTGTGGGAGAGGGGGATGAGGGTATGGGGGGGATGAAAATCACTGGAAATTATATTGATGTGTGAAATTATCACATAATAAAAATGTGAGAAAAGCGAGCAAACACTAAAGAAACCAACCTAACTCTAAAAGCCTCCAGAGAGAGTAACAAAAGCTCTACTTACTCATTAGATTCTGTTGGTTGTCTGCCAGTAGTTCATTGCTCAGGCTGCAGGTTACCCCACCCCAACCCCCAGCACACACCATTTTATTTCCTTTCCTCCTCGTCTATTTTTATCTGGTGATTATCAGGCTTTACGTTTCTTTAGGGAGAATAAATATCTTCTTTGAGAAAGGATAATTATGAGGTTTTTATTCCATTAGATGGATTGATTTGTGCAAGGAAATATAGTTTAGTTCTCATTCATGAGACGGAAGGGAAAGTCTGACTCTGGAGAAAAGATTTACTATTTTGGAGAGAGGGAGAGGGAGAGGGAGAGGGAGAGAGAGAGAGAGAGAGAGAGAGAGAGAGAGAGAGAGAGAGAGAGAGAGAGAGAGAGATTGGCAGAGAGAGAGGCAGAGAGAGACAGAGAGAGAGACAGAGAGACAGAGAGAGAAGGAGAGAGAGACATAGAGAGACAGAGACACAGAGAGAGACAGAGACACAGAGAGAAACACACATATGAGAGAGACAGAGACACAGAGAGAAACACACATATGAGAGAGACAAAGACAGAGAGATAAAGAGAGAGACAGAGAGAGACGGAGAGAGAGGGAGAGAGAGGGAGGGAGAAAGAGAGAGAGAGAAAGAACCAAATAAGACAAAAACCACAACATGTTGTCATGAATGTGTGTGATTCTGGAATTCTTAACACTTTCTTATCACAGAGTTTGGATAGCACTGAAAAGATAGGAAAGGCATGAAGACTTTAAAACACCCTTCTGCCTCTGGATTCTGAATTAACCCACACTGGTCCTTTCTTATTACCACCTGTTACGTGAAAAACGTATTTCCATATTTTCTCTCTGTGTCAGGTATCCAGTAACTTAAAACACTAGTAGAGTGGTGGGACATGCATAAAATAGCACAAACAAGAGTGAGGCCAAATTCCCGCCTAGAAGATATTAAAATTCACTTCAAATGGGTAAGCATGTCTTAACATGGAATTTTGTACCCAGCCAAACTAATCAAATATGAGAGAAAGATATAGAAGACTTTACAGTGTCTGCCACTCACATTTATTCTGATTTTTTTCCGTGGAAAAAGAAGGTAGATTAGAGCCATCATTTTGAAACATGAAAAAGAAATGAAGGAAAGGGATGTATTACAGAAGAAAGAAATTATTGTCAACATGAAGCATCACTCAGAAAAATAAAGAGACTTTATTTTATTTATTTATTTAGAAATAAAATGAAGAAGGCTCACATTAAGCATCTTAAGGATTTATTAAAGATGGCACACTTAAAAATATAGGATTATATTTCCTTGTTAGTTCAGTAAACAATGCTTTACTGAATATGAATATACTAGGCTGTTGTGGTAAATTATATAAATGTTACAAGAAAATAAAGGGTGACTTTTTTAGTGTGCTACTCCAAAATAACATGATAAAGCAATACTGAAAAAATGGTTTGAAGCCGAAACAGAACCAGCACCTGTTAATAAAAAGAATTGTTATCAATATGTGCAAAATAGACTTCAATTTTTATACAATACATATAAAAGAGATTTTTATATTGAGAAGTTAATAAATGAGAGATTTTAATTTTAATTGGCTTTTATCCTTTCATCACTGTTAACACTAATGGATATTAAGCAAAGCCTAGATAGTGAAATAAAATAAATTAACAACTTTAGTGGGAGACTTCAGTTCTCTGATCTCAGAAATTTGAATATCAAGGAAGAAATAAGCAAGATAATAGGAATTGAATGACACACTTGTTGCATTAAACATAATTATGCATGTATAACGTTGTGGCAATGAGCAGAAGGTACATACTGTTTACAGGCATCTGTGAAGCATTCATAAATATTGAGCATATTATTATGTTTCAAAATTATATGTGGTAACTCTGAAAGGAAGAATTTATGCAAACTGGATTTTCTGAGCACAAGTAACAAAATAGAAAACTACCTTCAAAACAAATGCATTCATTTCATTTTCAAATAAACCTCTGAAGTTTCTTGGGGAATGATTTTAATAATATGTTTTTCTAAATGGAGTGAGATACTTCAGCACATTGTTTCAAACTTTTTGGAAACAAGTAAAGTTAGGTCTTCTAATTTTGTTAGATTAATCATCTTATGTGCTATGTACTCAATTTGAAAATGAGCTAAAACCTGAGTGGTGGTAGTGCATGCCTTTATTCCCAGCACTCAGAAGGCAGAGGCAGGCAGATCTCTGTGAGTTCAAGGTCAGCCTGGTCGACAAAAGGAGTTCCAGGACAACCAGGACTGTTGTTACATGGAAAACACTGTCTCAAAAGACCAAAAAACAAACAAACAAACAAACAAAAAAACAAAACAAAACAAAACAAAAAACCAAAAACCCTAAAGGAGAGAGAGACACTAACATGAAGAAGTCCATAAATGAGGGAAATAAAGTCTTGAATAAAGAGCATCAGGTATAAAAACTGTGACACAAACACAGAGGTTCAAAACTGAAAGAGGGGTTCAACACCAACTGAAGCATGAATTTAAAGAAATAGATATTTTTTAAAAAATAGTTGTTACATCTTACATTCAGAGAAAGGCAGAACATCTAGGTAAAATGAAAAACAAAGAGGAAAAAAATCCCCACCTTTAGAAAGACATCAAGGCCTAAAGTTTTACACTGATTCCATCAAATCCTTAGACGCATCCTTTCAAGAATTCCCAAGCATTCAAAAGTTCAAAATTCTATTATTTAGGATGCAGCAGTAAGAAATTTCCCAACAAGATCAGTGGCTTAACACAGGAAAGTTTGCCTGTCAGCTAAGATCTGCTGAGGATACAGGGGACAGACACTTTATCTGCAGACCTTCTCCTCAAGAATGCTATTGTTCTGTGCTTTGAGCATCTTTCCCATCTGTCCCCATAGGCACCACTGCAGGGGAAAAGAAACACCAGGGACTGAAGGGAGAGATAAGTTTCAGTCATTTGATTTAGTAGAATTAAGGAGTTTTTGAGCACTTTGAAAGATAGAATAAAATGCCCTTCTTTATCTGATAAAGGTTATCTTCCTCAACACTCCAGGGAACTGTGTGGTAAAAGTCAAAAATAGTGAAAACATTAGTAGTGTCACAACTACAACAGGAAATGGCCAAGGGGGTGGACCTTAAGCATCCTGAAGATAACTGATGGATAGATAAACTCAGTGTGATACACCCTGAAAACACAATGATTGCTAGATATTGTGGAATAAGAAAGAACAATTTGTTCTTGGAAATAGTGTGAAGGCTTACTAGGAAATATGAATGAGCCAACTACATGCAAGAGTAACTCAGAGAGATAAGCAGGGCAATACAAACTGAAATATAGAGCATGTTTTTTAGCAAATAAAATTATGATGGGAGTAGTCACATATACAGAAACAATTACTTAAATAAATCAAGTTGTATTAAATATCTTTAAAAAATAGAGATGTATTCCTTGCTACTGAATATAAAGATTTTTGTTTTTGTTCTTTTGTTTTTTGAGACAGGATTTCTCTGTGTAGTTTTGGTGCCTGTCCTGGATCTTGCTCTGTAAACCAGGCTGGCCTCGAACTCACAGAGATCTGCCTGGCTCTGCCTCCTGAGTGCTGGGATTAGAGACATGTGCCACCACCACCACTGGGCGAAGATCTTTTTAATGTTTGTTTATCTCGTGGAATAGGATAAGAAAATATTTATAAAATAAATCCTATGAAATACATGCAGTCTCAAAATTCCACTGGAATTAAAGACATTTGATTATCTGCAACTTTATCATAAAGAATAAATATTCAAGAAAACAATAAATTTTTAGAGGAGTGGAATGGAAAAGAACTTTTGACAGTGGATGCTCAAGGTAAAGCTATCAAAACCCAATGCTGTCATGGCCCAAGTGAAGTAATGGAAGAAACATACATGGAGTTAGATAAAAATAATGTATGTGAACCAAAGGTCCAAAGATATGCTGCCAATGACCTCTGATAATCCATCTGTTGTATTAGCAGGAGTATAGTCATAAGTTCTTTCCTTTAGTTTTCTTTAAAAACATACATATTAAATACCAAATACTAAAATGTTATAGAAGTATGTCAGAAAGGTATTAAGGAACAATTTTATTTATTTTGAGTAAGAAAAATTCCCTTAAGGGAGACATGAAACTCAAAATACCATACAGAAAAGGCTCTACAAAATGTGATAAAACACAAAACTGTTTTTGTGATGTAAAATATACACACAGTTGAATATTTTATTTTATATTTTTGGTCGTGAGCCTAGCCTTTAACGGCTGAGCTATCCCTCCAGCCCACAGTTGGATATTTAAAAAATAAATAAATAAATAATTAAGAAGGTTAATTAAGAAGGTTGCTGATAAATCAACAAACAAACAAACAAAAGCTTAGAAAGGTTACAAACCAGCCACTCAGGCAACAAGAAACACAAATGGCTCAGATTAATTATTTAAAAAAACTCAATGTAGTGAGTCATGAGATACATATTAAAAAAATCTATCCAATGGGTAAAGTGCTATATGTAGAATTAGCAAGGGTGTACAGCAGAAAAACACGTGTTCTCTGCTAATGTTAATTAGAAATACTTAAAAAAAATTGTGTGTATGTGTGTGTGTGTATACACGCTCACAGGTACAGTAGGCCTTGGTAGAGAATAGAGGACAACCTCTGGTGTTGGCTCTCCTCCCCTTTCACCTTGTTTGAGACAGGTTCTCTTGTTCTTCATTGCACATGTTGGACAAACTGAGCCACAAGCCTCTGGAGATTGCTGTCTCCACTTGCCATCCTGTTGTAGGTATATTGGGATTACAGGCTAGCACCACTACATCTGGCTTTATGTGTGTTAGGGGAATCCCAACTCTTCTTTTCACTTTGCTTGCAGGCAGCAGGTGCTTCATCATAGAGCTACTTTTTAAAGATAGATTTATTAATTTTGTTTACTTTGAGACAGAGTTTCTCTGTATAGCCTTGGCTGTCCTGTTAGTCACAGAGATCCACCTGCCTCTGCCTTCTGAGTGGTAGGATTAAAGGCTTGTGCCACCAGCACCAGAGAGCTACTTTCGATGGACAGATTATTGGTACCAAACTTTCAAGTGCGCAATAGTTAATAAATGATTTCACTTATAATATATATTTATTGACCCGCTTATTTCTATTTCATTTATATTTATGGAAAAATAAAAATATGCACTATGTAGATTAATAGAGCATTTTCTCCCAAATTCAGGTATTAGAAATATCATTATTATAATGATCTAAAAAGTGATTGTCTCCTTGGAAGCTGAAATATTGAACAAAAAGTGTGAATTAAGGATGCAAGTGCCTGTGTTCATATGCAAAACTGTTATCACCTTGATTCAGAGCTCATCAAGGGTGTAGACATTATGGATTATTCTAGATGACTATCAGTAGATGAGAAGGGAAGGAAAATGGATAGCTGTTGATGCTGGGGTTCATATATTCAGTAGAATAACATATAGCTTGGCTTTGATATTCTGTTGCTAAAGAGAGAGCCATTCTCATATCTGAATCCTATAGAGAAAACTGACCCAAGGATTGTAAGCTCATTTGGAGTATTGACTTGGATTTATAACATTATTAAAATTTTAGTTTTAGGTAAAGAGATTGGGAAATGACTGCTTTTATTCTAGAGCATTCCAAGTGGTGCTTGGCATTCTAAATGTGAACACTTCTTCTCCATCTTCTGTGTATTGCTGTCTCTATGTGTTTTACCCTGTAATATAAGGAACATAATGGGGGGGGGAGGGGAGTCAGGGTGGTGTAGAGATGGCAAAACACCAGCTTAGAAATACATTTTCACAGAATTGCAAAATAACTTAGTAAGATATACTGTATGGATGCCAAATTAAATAATTACTTAAAGAAATTATGAGAAATGTTTATATAAAAGGCACATTTTGTAAGATTATTTTCAGGAACTAAATAACATATCTAAATTCTGCTTTTTTTTTTTTTTTCAGGAAAAAAGCTGCAAACAAATCTTTGGATAAGCTTCAAGCCTGTTAACTACATTAAAACAAGATTCTGATTTATTTTCTTAAACTAAGAATTCAGAGAAGTAAGCAATAACTGTTTAATCAATGTTTTTAGTAACTAATTTATTTCTCTAAAGTATTTCTTAATCACTGAAGATTGTGCATTAAAAAGTGCTGGGTTGATGTTCTTTACTTAGGACTTCTAGACAAGACTTTTGTAGGTTCCCCAAATTCAGTTATGCTGGGTTTCAGAGTAAGAGAATGCAGGAACATCATCAAAATCCTTCGCTGTCTTCCACGTGAGTCCACAAGTCATCCTATCTGCTTTGGCATGCCATTGCCTGAGTCCTTTAACCAAGTTTAGGATCCTGATGCTACTTTCCACTGTGAGCTGCTGGCTCCCAGGCTCCATCCTGGGCTCCTCCACCTTCCATCTCACATTGAAAGCATCTCCCATGGGATCGCTATGCCAACGCTGATTTCCATAGGGACAACAATGCACCCAAACCATCACTGTCCTGCTCCATGAAAGCAGAGTTGGGAAGTTGTTCCTTTTTCTCTCATCTGTTCTTTTATTTTTCTGGAGAGACAGTCTCACTATGTAGCAGATGATGGTCTTAAACTTATCATATTCCCCCATCACTCTCCTGAATACCAGAATGAAAAGCATGTACTAGCTGTGAGATCTATATTTTGAGATGAACATTATTATCGAAATTCTGCAGACCTGTTTTTCCTCTTACTAACGCTCTCCTGTGGCTCTAACAAACTTGGTGCCCAATAACAACACAAGCATATTTTCTTATAATTTTATAAATTAGGAATACAATACAGGCCCCACTACAGTTCAGTCAAGGTGATATGGGGCTATTTTCTTTACTCAAGGACATAGGGGAGAATTCCACTCTTTGGTGTATGATTTCCTTCTTCTTCCTTCAAAGCACGCAACACTGAATCTTCCACACTTAAATGTCCTTCTGACTGCTGCTGGGGAAGATGTCTTGCTTTTCAGAGCCCATGTGATTACACTTCCCCTAATAGAGGACAGTCCTCACTCTTATTTATATCTTCAAGTTTCCCTTTATCACATCCACTTGTTCTGAAGATGAGAACATGGATGACACTGAGTGCACATTTTTCCAGCTGTTCAGTTGTCAACAGCACATGGAGTTTTAAGTATAAACAACGCCTTTCACTGTGGTTTCAAGTCCCTCTTGCCCATTTCTTTTCTTTGTAGAATTCAGGCATTAATCTATAAGACATTGTACAGCTGAGGTTACAACCGATAAAACAGATCTCTGTTTTCTCAGTTCTCCTTACATACTCTTCTGGTCATTTTTCATTTTTTCTTTCTTATTTGATCTTATATCCATTTCTTCCCACATTATTTCCTAACCTGTCTGTTTCTGCTATTTTGTCTATGGTATGTTTTAGGTTTCCAGACATATTCATCCATTGGAAGGTACTAGAGGGTTGCAAGAATAGATAGATGTTTTTTGAATTTTTTTGTGTGTGTCTCTGTCTCTGTCCGTCCGTCTGTCTGTCTGTCTGTCTGTCCGTCTGTCTGTCTTTCTGTCTGTCTGTCTTTCTCTCACCCTCTCTCTCTTTCTGTGCTGGAAGTGGTAGTGGTAGGGGAGTAACCCAGTCGTGTACATATACTAGGGAAGTACTCTACCACTATGTGGTAGGTTAGCTCAAGTAAGCTCTTGAATTTACAGGTGCTGGCCTGCACTGTGCGCCCTTTCAGGAAGCTGGCCCTATTTGAATAGCTTTAATCTTTATAGACCATCTCCTGCTGGACCAGCCCTGCTAGTTCTAGCTTCTTTTCATGAATCCCAGCTTCTGATTTGGTAGCACCACTCTACTTCATGTTCATATAGTTTCTAGAGGTTTCTACTGTTTTAAAACATCCTTCTGTTAGTCTGGCATGGGAACTCCTCTGCTTTATTTAACTGTGTAACTACTTCCCTATTTTCAATTTTCTAGGCTTAAATCACCTAGAGAGTTATCTTTTTCTTAGCTGAACTTTTGATAAGTCATTAGAGTATGCCCTCCTTGATGTACATTCAGCTCAATATTTTCTTCTATCCAGTAGCAGAAATCAGGAAGACAGAATCTCAGAGCCAAGTGTGAATTTAATTCTGAGTCAACTTATGCTGTGAACAACCCATAATTGACTGAAAAGTCATTTGTGCTTAACAAGAGTAATGGAGTATTTTGTTTATGTTGGCTGAATATTTGTGTAGAGACTTTGGAATCCTAATATTCTGAAAAGAATAAACTGGTTTCAATTTTACATACAGTGACCCAAAAAGATACAACTGTCAATGACCATGCCTCTCTTCCACATAATGTTGGAACTGCCTTATTGCTTTGATAAATACCATGACCAAAAGCAAATGGAGGAGGGAAGGGTCTATTTCAACCTACCATGTATAGTCTCTCAGGGCAAAAACTCAAGAAGAGTCTGGATGCAAGAACTGAGTCAGAGGTCATGGAGAAACAATGTCTACTGGCATACTCCCCTTGGCTTTCTTAGTCTGCTTTCCTAAAAACCTCAGGGACCCAGATGGCCTTATCCCTCCCACATAAATCATTTATCAAGAAATGCTCCACAGGCTTACCTATACACCAATCTGATGGGGGCGTTTTTAAAGTTTTGGTTTCCTCTTCTCAGTCAAATTGACAGCACACTAACCAGTGCATGATCTCACATATGTACATTAGTATCTGAAACTCAGCTGTTAGTTTCATTGTCATATTTGTCATCTAACTAGAGCTAAATGGTCATTATTTGCTCACAGAGGAGATTATTGCTGTTTGCTTTGATGTTCTGTTTTATATGAAACATTTTTATTTTAAAGCCCAGTCCCCCTTGGATGACTCACACTTCACCCATAGTCTACTTACTTTACTTCTGTAAAATTTGTTGGAAATGGCTGTCTGTATTTAAAGTTTGAAGTCATCTTATAATCCTGATCACCATCATTTGGTACACTGTTTCTAAGGTCTATAGATCAAATGTTGTTCTTCAAAACTGATGTCTTTAGGGACATTTTCTTTACAAGAGAATGGAATAATTACTTCCCAAGAAATGACAGAGACATACATTGTCAATGCAATTAAGTATATTGCTGCCAAACTCAGATGAGCTCATATTTCTGTCATCCTTCCTGATGCCAGAGCCAACATATTTTTTGTTTATTATTTTATAATAGTCACTTAGAAAAGTATAATGAAGCTTTCTGAATCTTGCTAAAAACCATAAAACAGACAGCCTACTTTCCTGGCAAGGCCCCTGTCTTTAAGCATGGCCATTTAGCCCACCCTACACTTGACTTTGTAGTAAACACACCAGTTACATAGGGATTATCCTACTTGTTAACATTATCAGGAGAGAATTTTCCATGAACTGTCCTGTAACTGATGGCAGTATCAAATAATGGAATATCTTAGACAATCAATAGTGAAAAAAAAAACACCCAATCATCAACATTTTCTAATTTGGCCAAGTCTCAAGTAACTAATAAATAGATTTGAATGTTTTTTTTTTTCCTTGACCATCTATGTTGAGGAGATTACTAGTTTTGGCTACACACGAACTGTTTCACTCATTGTGATGCTTCTGGTATCAGACTGAATGGGGAATGGAAAATTTATAAGCCATAGACTTGACCTGTCTTCCTGCATATTGTCCTATGATGGGTGCTTGAGTCAAGCATGTAGAGCTATCAGATAAAATATGATTATGACTTATATTTGAATGCCAGCTGTACAATGAATAGAGGTCCAGCTTATGGTGTTTCCTAACATTCTATAGACACCTTGTCAAATATCTGACAGGATGTATTGATAGTGCAGAGTTATACTATTGTGACATTTGCTATTCATCTGAAAATCACTTTTAATTGGGTAGTCTTTATTTTTGTTTGCTAAAAGCAACAACACTTGAAGGGGGACTATGTTCCACCTCACATCTCTCTATTTTATTTTCCTTTTTAGACAGTAAAAGATATTTCTGTGGGAGGAGATATAGAGAGGATTAAATCCAAGCTCATCTAACAGTCCCTTTCCCTGGTGAGTAAAGGGAAAAGCAAGCCATGTAGAGGGAAACAGATGACCGAGGTAGTGGAAGAAACAAAGACGTCTGCATCCAAGCTCCTCCACACAGGACATGGGCTTTCATGGGCTGCTATGAGCTACCTCAAACACCCATATGAGTTAACTGTAGCAAAGCGAAACAAAACCGAACCAAGCAAAAGAAACCTCCTTGTATAAGTAAGTGTGAATTGAGCACTGCCAAACTTTATCCCCTGCATTTCTGTGCTCCCATGCAGCACATGGCACCTGCGCCCTCCTGCCACCCTCCCACTTCTTTGTCCTTCAGAACGTCCCCTTATGCTCCATGAAGGGACACATAGAGCTCTCTCTCTATTGAAGCATCCTCACACCACCTAGAACTGTTTCACAAAACAGACCTTAAAATTCTTGTTGAAGACATCAGTGATTAAGTTCTTAGAGTAATGTTCACTGTATTTGCTTCACTAAAATTATGCCATAAATAGGGTTTCAGGAGCACACAAATGTGGCAGCAGCATCCTTCATGTTTTGGTCGCGAATTTTGTCTCCTGTATTTTTTTTTTCCTAATGTGACAATATTTAAACTTGTTTTCCTAGTTTGGAGGTAGTTCTTAGCTAACTAAAGAAGTAGCAGCTTTAGTGTTGTTTCTTCTAGAAGATACAAGTTTTGGGGTTCTGCCTTCTTGCTTCAGTCTCTAGACTATCTGTCAGGGGCCAGGGACAAGTTAACATAAGTGGCTCTCTTGTTTGATGGTAGGGAAGTCAATTTCTATAAAATCGTCACCATGGCTTTTATGGACACAGTCTCTCATAGAGATATGAGAAGATAAAACATACTTTTTTTTGAATTAAAAAAAAGAAACCTTGCGAAATACATTAGGGATGTTCAAGAAAAACAGTAGGATTAATACGTGTGTATGTCTATCTACACATACCAATATCTTTATATCTATACCTATAAAGGTAACACTTACACAAATACAAGCATTAAAAACCCAAATATTCTTCTTCATGCATATTTTAAGCAACTTTAAAAATCAGAGATAAACTGGACTTGTCAGTGGGGTGCATCCAAGTAAGAAATTTCAAATGAAGTCACAAAGAATAGGCACACAGTGGTGGAAGCTGAATGTTCTTACGGTTTACTTTCTTCATGTTTGAGCAGCTTTTGTACCAGCTGACAAGGTAAGTCCCCATGAGCACTTCCATGACACTGTTGGGTCTAGCACAGGGATTTTTGCCTCTGGAGAAATGTAAATTAGTTTCAGCTTTGGAATATAAACACGTAAAAGCAAAGATCTAATCTATCTTTAGGTTATTATCCCTTCTCATAGAAATCATGATGAATAAAACTTTGCTGTATTAGGCTAAATATCAACAATATTGATATTTAATTCTAAAACAAGAGCTGACCATATGATCCAGCTATCCCACTATTGGGTATAGAAAACCAAAGAGAATGAAGTCATTGTATTAAAGAGACAACTGGTTGGCCATGTCCACTTGGCTGCTCATAATATTCAAGATATGAAACCAGGGAAGAAATGCATTGAAGGATAACTATGCTAAGACAATATAGTATATATACAAGATGGAATTTTTTGTTTTTTGTTTTTTTGAGGGCTTCCCTGTGTAACTTTGCGCCTTTTCTGGATCTCTCTTGGTAGACCAGGCTGGCCTCGAACTCACAGAGATCTGCCTGCCTCTGCCTCCCGAGTGCTGGAATTAAAGGCGTGCACCACCACCGCCCCGCCAGGATGGAATATTATTTTGCCATGAAAATAAAATATTTTCTTTGGAGGCACATGAATGAAATAAGAAAATATTGTAGGTAAAGTAAACCAACTACAAAATGACAACTAAACATTGAATGTAGAGGATGGTTATTTGAGAGTTAGAAGGGAAGGAGGAAAGGGTAGAATCTGGAAAGCAGGAGTGCAAATGCCGTGATACAGGAGGAATGCATCAGAACTTCCCGGGCTCAACAGAATGGTTATAATTCACAGTGACTTCTTAGTGATAAAGAACTAGAAGAGAGGAGTTAGAGCTCCTCCCCAAAAGACAGTTTTTAAAAAGAAAATACTAGTTACTGATATGATCTTCAGACATCAAATCATAACACTATATTCAATAAATATGTACATTTATTTTGTCGACAAAGAATTAAAAATAAATGACTTCCATTGTTTGACACAGTCTACCATTAAGCAGGTTTGGAGTGTGAAACAAAGGCTTGGATCAAGAGCTAAATCTCAGAGACATTTGGAAAGTTCAGAAAAATTCAGCCCTAGGGTCTCACACTATTTCAAAAGTGTGAAATAACAAATGGTACTTGGTGGCTATCATAGAGACTGGAATCAAGATTTGGGATCTTAGCAAAGAAAATAAGTTGCCAGAGCCAAACTAATCTCTGTAGTTTGCCATGAGTATATCTCACACAAGCCAACTCTTTGTTTTACATTTGCCGTCTCCTTCATTGGGTAAGAACACTGTGGTCAAATGAGACACGTGAAGGATCCAGTATGAGGTGGGGAATAGGTCAGTGGAGGAGAAGACAATCGGTGTTTGCTGACTGTGTCCTAGAGAGGGGAAAGATAGCTATATAAAATCATGTTCTCCTTATATCTCCTTTCTGCTCAGTGCCATGGACTTTTGATCTTCATAAGCCTCCACATGAGACTGTATAAAGTAAGAGCATACAAAAAATTGAACTCTAAGAGACAAAACAAAGTGCTCAAAATACTTCAATAATGACCAAGACAGCCTCACTAGACTAAGCCAATGTCAATGTATCTTGTGACATTTTCATTTCTGTGCCTATTTAATTTTGATTCTTCCTTCTAATGGAGGCACATGAGAAGGACTTCTGCTAATTACCAAATAAATAAAGAGTAACATGGCAATAAGATAAGCCTGTGTCTAGAGTGCCAGACTCAGACTAGGGATCCATAGAGGTAATTAAATAGATACTTGAGGATGACACCAGTGTCTTAGAAGGATAATTTCGATGGTACCAAACAAGATGATGTAAAGTGAGCCTTTAACGAATATCAGAGTCCCCCACCTCAACACACACACACACACACACACACACACAAGCAAACAAGTAAGTGAGCAAAGAAAGAACCCAGAAAGATGGAGAGGTATGGGAATAGGAACATTCTCAGTAACAGTTAAGGTAAATGGGGCTCAGCACAAGGCAGGTGAACTATATTTGATGGGAGAGACAACAAAACAGCTGTGGACATTATTGTGTTCTACAGATTCATGTCTCAATAACACAGACAACTATGAAGAAGGGGCCCTTCCTTTATCTCCATGCCTCTGGTTTTATGGCTTCGATGATACACTTTTTTGTGGACAGCTTGCCCTTGATGCACATGCTGGCACTGCCTCTGCCTCTTTGTCCTTTATCTGTTTTTAAGCTCAACCGACCATATTAGGATTCAGAGGAAGAAGACAGAAGAACTTGATTTAATCTCAACCTTACTGAACTGTTGAACTAGTGGGAGTAAGCTTGTATTTTCTTATTTGGTATCAAGACATTTAAAACCCTCTTATTTAAATCACTCCTAGTCAGGTATTATTAGCAGCCCCAGACACTGCTAATGAAACCTTAAATTCCTGTCTTGCTTTCTCTCTCTTTGCCTGCTCAACTGTCTTTCCAATTGAAAAGATTTCCTTGGTATTTTTTTCTTTCTTGAATTTAAATTTCCTTCTGTTGTGAGATGAATCTTGGCTGGAGACATAGCCAGTTTTAAATTTGTAGAACTATTAACTTTATGAAGGGCAGTGACCAAAAGGGCCTCCTACTCGCTTTCTTAGTCTTATTTGAAGACAAAATTTGGGCAAATGATCCATATTCTTGCAAGTTAGTGTCTCCACACTTGTTCTGAGTATGAATTGAGTGACATGGGAGAATGTGGACATTGACTTGTTCTTGAAGGAAACTGTTCCTGGTGTACAGTGGCAGCAATCTCTTGGACACTCTGCTTGTCCTCTCACAGCTGACTTTCCTCCTCAGCCTCACTTCACAGCCTCACTTGGGGCATCATTCCAAGATGTACAGTTCTGAGCAAGCTGGGCCTGCTCATCTGCTGCTTCAGAAATCTAGCCTTTTAAACTCTTCCTATTGCTTTGTCAGTCATGGTGGATTTCTCTTGTTTGCAAAGAAGAATCTCTACTAACAGATTTTTTCTTTCCTCACCCTAGATCAAAAGATGGCCAGATGTTAATCAACTTGGCTCGGAAAAACAGCTCATATATATATGAATATGGATACACATTTTTTTCTTGGTAATGTCACATTTGCACGTGAGTGAGCATGTTCAACAAATTGTCAGGAATGTGTATGTTGGGAGCATCCATGCATGCGTGTGTGTGTGTGTGTGTGTGTGTGTGTGTGTGTGTGTGTGTGTGTGTGTGTAAGCTCGAATTTGACATTGGATGCTGTTTTTCAAGTGTGATCCACCTTGTTTATGGAGATACAGAATCTCATTTGGTCTGGAGCTGATTAGTCTAGACTGGCCAATCAGTGAGCCCCAAATGTCTGCTTGCCACTGCTTCCTTAGTACTTGGGTTAGAAACATGCACCACAATACTTGCTGGCTTTTTGTTTTAAACAAGGATTCTAGACTTTGACCTTAAGTGTTTATACTTGTTAGGTATTTTACCATCTAAGCTATCTATCTTTCCAGCTCAGAAAATGCATTTTGAGTCTCTTCCTCTATTTTATATTTGTATTCTCCATCCAAGGTAGCCAGGCTTTCTGCTTCTTTTTGAAGAAAGGTTAGACTTGAAGATAAAACTAAGTTTTGCTTCTATTGTAGTCAGTTTCTAATAACCTAAATGTTTATATTAGATTAGGCTGGTTGCTTTGAGGGAGACAAGAGACTGTATCATGAAACAAATGAGGAAAATGTTTATGTTTTTCACACTAAAAAAAGGTTTCCAGCAGATAGTTGGAGGCAAGGTGACCATTGCAGGGACCCCTCAGGGCCATGGCAATCACATTTGTGATGGCTGCTAGTGCATGGAAAGAAGGGAGATTCCAATGAATGCTGTAAGTTCAAAGCTTGCCAAAGATTCCCACATAGACAATATGGTTTATTGAAGTACCCAGCCAGGGCTGGACCTGAGGGGCCATGAAGAATAGAGGTTGAGGGTTTCTATCTCTAGGAATTGTGTGTGAATGTGTATGTATGTGTGTGTGTGTGTGTGTGTGTGTGTGTGTGTGTGTGTGTGTGTGTGTGTGTCTGATTCTGTTGACCTTGTTTTTTTGTCTGAGATAGGTTCTCTTATAGGCCTGGAGCTGACCAAGTAGGGTAGGTTGGATGCCAAAGTGTCATAGGGATTTCCTGTCTCTACTTTTTCAGCAATGGATTATGAGCATGTGCTGCCACATTTGTTTATGTGAGCACTGAGGGATTTATTCTAGGCTCTCATTTATCAACTGAGCCACAATACCAGCCCATTTCCTTTATTCTTCCTTCCTTCCTTCTTTTATTTCTGTCTTTCCCTTCCTTCCTTTCCACTCCCTTCCTTTCTCTTCCCGCCCCCTTTCTTACATAGAAATTCCTATATCCCAGGCTAACCTTGAACACGTTATGTAGTGGAGAATGGACTTGAACAGTACTGATACCAATCTCAATTTGGTCTACATGGCAGAATTACTGCTAAAGTTTTAATCTTCTAAATGATTGTGTTTGGTTCTAAGAAGATGGACTCAGGCATTGGAGTTTTTTTAAATGTTTTCAGCTGATGCTAACATAAATTCCAGAAATCAAAGCTTGAGGATCAGTGAGCTATAAGTAGAAGTATAGGATTAGTTCACTTCTAGCTGTGTACAAATGAAACTTATGAATGATAAAGTTCAAGATAGACATTCACTTCTCATACTTAAAATAATTTTGGCGGTAAGCAGCACAGAGCTGGTGCATCTTTGGACTCCACTGAGGTTCTCAGACTTACATTGTGTCCTTTTCAACCTGTGGCTTTCATTCACAAGATTATCCTGATTGGTGATTCATTCACTTAGACAGTATTTATTTGGACTCATAATGTATGAGACTTGTCCTCTCCTTTGGTTGAAATTTTAATGTAATAGTTAATTAGTTTATTAAGAATATCATACATGTGTATAGTATATTTTGATCATATTAATTTCTCACCTCCTCATCCCAAATTTCATGTCCTTTTTTGTTTCAAAATATACCAATTTGTGATGTGCATGCACTCCTTCGTGCTGGGCCATTCATTGGAGTGTGGTCAACCAGAGGCCACATGCTTAAAGAAAATGGACTCTTCTTCCCTCAAAAACCATCAGATGTCAACAGCATCAGTTGTGATGGAGTCATGAGCACTCCCCACTCCATGTAGAATGTTGACTGGCTTGATTTTGTGCAGGCAAGTAAGTACAGCTGTTGCAAGTTCATGACTGCAGTGGTCTTGTTCCAGAAAACACTACTTTCCTCAAGTCCTCCCTGACCTCTGACAATCTTTTGATCCTCTCTACCTTGATGACTCCCTAGCCCAGGTGGAGAGGTGTAGGTGATACAGATGTCTCATTTGTGGCTGAGAACTCAGTTGACATTTTTCTTCCACTTTGACTGTGATTTTCTTCTAAATGAAGTATACACAGACTATACTGAGATGGTAGTATTTTAGAAGAAGAAGAAGAATACAAGAGGTAAAAAAAAGTAACAAATGCAAATATCTAAGGCAAGAGTTTTCTAGGCAAAGGAAAGAAAGTATGACAATTTATAAGGCAATAACATGTTTGATATACTATAGTGAAGGCAAAGAGGGTAATGTAGCTAAAGTCTAATGAGTATATGGTTAAGCAGAAAGATGTGTGCCAGGAAGCCTACATCTAAGTATATGCTGTACAGGTTGCCATGAATACTTCTACCTTACTTGGTCTCTAAGTACTGGAAGTGGGAGATGCTGAGTAGACTGATCTAATCAATGTTTTCATTTCTTTAGGAGATCTCTGATTGCAGTACAGGAAAGCAAATCTGCTGATGGAACAGGAGAAGGAGGGGGACCAGTTAGCAAGTTACTCATTACTAAGGTAACTTAGACCAGGATGGTAGCTCTAAAGATAGCATGTGTACTGATTGATTCCAGATTGAATTTGAAGATGGTGCCAACATCACTTGTTAACAAGAATGTGGCAATATAGTCAAAGGAGGCCAGCATGGATTCAAGGGTTTTGTTCTGCTAAGTTGGAAGAAGAGATTTGCCATGTCCTGAGATCAAGAATGAAAGAGGATGGAGTTTGAGTTGAAACTAAGAGTTCAGTTTGGAAGTATAAATTTTTAACATGTCTATTTGACATAGTTTGTTGTCTTTTAGCTTCAATAGAGAGAGGTTCATTGACAAACAATGAAATGACTTAAAGCATTTATCCTTTAAATGAGAATAACATACGATTTCTCAGAAGAAGTTACTAAAGCAGCAGGGGGAATGAATTCATTCTTGACTCTTCTGAAAGAGTCGATTCATTGATATAATGAATGTTAGGATACTCAATGAAGCTCTTCAGCTCCCAAATCAAGCCTTGATCCCTCTAGGTCCTTTCTCCCTCTATGTCTCTGGCCCCTTGCTGCCTCAGCTTGCAGAAGAAAAACTATCTAAGGTCAGAGATTTTGGATAGTATTTAAGTTAAGCTAGTATAATTACAGATTACAGTGTTACCAGTTTAAAAATGTTAAATGTTTTTTCCAAGGTAACCACAAAAGTCAGAAAGCAGAATGGGTTTCCAGAGTTAAGAGAGGGGGTTTGGGGGAATTATTATCAAGTGAGTACAGAGATTCAGTTTTATAGGTTGATAAAAGCTATAAGCAACGATTAGACTGATATTTAACCTATAATGCAAATTTACTTTATGCAAATGAAATGTACACTTGAAAATAAGTAAATAGTAAATATTTTACTTAGTTTTGGAAATAATGGATAGTAGTTGTCATGAATCTAAGGTGAGATCATTATGTTTTTGTCTTTATTTTTGTGAGGGTAGGATGTGAATAGAGGAGTATTTCAAGGTTATAAGACCTCATGAAAAGGGCGTATGATGGAATACATTTAAGGTCTAAGGTAGATTCTGGCTAATTAGTAAAACTCTACTAAGTCAAGGCTAGTTAACACAAGGAAGGGGGACAACAAAAGAGTCAACTTCCCCAGTTGCTCACTTTCCTTTAAATAGCCTTCCCAGGAATTTGATATACACTTTATTTGTCATACTGAATCATATGGGTATAAATACCTTTAAGGAATTCTGGAAAATTTAATAATTTATTCTAAAAGAAGATTATGTGCCAATCAAGAGGAGAGAATGTATGTATATGGCAAGCCTCCCTTGTCACTGTATGAAATCATATCTCGCCTAGTGAGACTCTCTGGGGGTGGATTACAGAAGTTGATTTAGCCTGAGGAGGGTCTGGGAGTAGGAGGTGATGTTCTTTAGAGCTAGGCACCAGGCCATTTAGGCAACAGTGTGCATTAGACAACAGTGTGTTTTTAGCTCATCCATCCATTTCTCTGTACCTTCTGTTCCAGGCACATTTATCTTCCAAGTCATGAGACTCTTCAGGCACTTCTGTATCTTGACTTCTGGAAGTTTCTTTCAGGAGAGGATTTGATAAGGCCCGAGTTCAGTATGGCTTAAAGGATGACAAAGTTTAGACTTACTCGTTAGAACAGAGTAAACATTTTAAAGGAAATAAAAATGATAGTGAAAGCTACAGCATTTTTTGGGGGGTGAGTTCTTGACTGAAGGTGCCAATAGCTTAGGAATATGAGGAATTTTGTAGTGTTTGTCAAACAGTGCCATCTTGTCACTCCCTTCCAAATGTTCCTGAGGGTATCTTTGGCCAGGGTTACGTGCTTCAGTCTTTCAAACTGTCAATCTGACAACATCTATTAAATTTCACGTCAGACTAAATGAAAAGGTACAGTTTACAATTGGATTGAGTAAAGGTTAACAGTGTAAAAGAGGCAGAAATCATGATAGGATAGCTTCGGGACTCAGCTATTGGAGTTTTCACAATCCAGTCTGTGCATATCTCCTAGTTGACTTAACCTTATGCATCCAGTAGAATTGGCCCAGGATGGATTTTTGCTTGTGACAGAAGCCCAGCTCCTTCTCTGCTCTTTGAATAGCCAACAGAACTGATGGCTGATTTGCTGTATGCCACCAAGAGAAATCCTAGTTAGTGCATCTGATAGACTACAGAATAGCAAGGCTGCTTAACATGAATTTTATTGCGTCTCAGCACCTGCTCCAGCCAACAGTCATTACTATCTAGAGGAGGCTGTGCTCAGATGATCATTATTCCTGTTTCTTTGCATTTGTATTCTGCTGACTACTGTGCCAGGTAAAATTGATGAATGGAGGAACTGATTGTGAGTGGCACAAACCTGTGGCTACAAATCTTCTGTGAGCCTAGAATATTAGCTGAGCTAGTGGGGAGCAGGATTGTTTACACAGCTGAAGTTATTGTCTATCACCCTGGCTTGTCTATTGCCTACATTGTCTTATTCATCCTCTCCCCTCCCCCTTCCAGTGCCCCTCCCCTCCTTAACTTTTGTAAAGATATGTGCTTTAATAAGAAATATGAAAGAAAGAAACATAATAACTGTCTTAGGATTTGCAATTGCTGTGATGAGACACCATGATCATGACAACTCTTGTAAAGGAAATATTTAATTAGTCCTGGCTTACATTTCAGAGGTTTAGTCCATTATTGTCATGGCAGGAAGCATGGTGGCACTCAGGCAGACACGGTGCTGGAGAGGTGGCTGAAAGTTATACATCTGGACCAGCAGGCAGCAGGAAGAGAAGGAGTCGCTGGGCCTGGCTTGGGCATTTGAAACCTCAAAGCCCACCTCCAGTGACATACTTCTTCCAAGGAGACCACACCTCCTAATGCTACTCTATAAGCATTCACACATAACTCTATGGGGACCATTCTTATTCAAATCCCCACAAAGATCAAGACAAAACCCATCAGACAAAAAATCCAAGTGAGCTTCATTCCTGATCAGCAGGCTAATACTAGGATTATTTTTCTAATATACTCTGTCACCCATACCCACTCCCCATGAGCAAAGGTTCAAACTCATGGCCTTGGGCATATTAAACATTTTGCCACTGAGATTTATTTTTATCTCTCTCTATAAATCCATTGGCAAGTCCAGGTCAGTCATTAAGATACTGACATGCTCCCTCACCAAATGGTATCTGTAGGCTGAGCTTAGATCTCTGAAAGTATCCTGATACCAGACTGCTTTGTTGCTTTCATTGGGTGCCTAAGGCTTTGGAGATTGCCTCAATATCCAGAAAGCAAAGCTTTAGACCTCATCTTAGTAGGAAGGTAGCAGAAGCTGCTCCAGCTGGGTAAGCAGGTCGTTTCAGGCCCACTTTCCAATAGTTGCTAACTGCTAGAACAGCTTCCAAAGAATCCAAGAGAGGCACTAACTGTGAGGCAGTAGAGAATAGAACAAAAGTGATTGCTTCTGCATACTTTGGCTGTTTTCAATGTATAAACCAGGTTCTTAGTTGGAATCCTTGTAGAGATACTCTTTGTTGGGTCAAAATGCTTGCTTTTATGTGATGGAATACCAGCGTAGTGTCTGAGTAGATGAGAAAAAAGAGCATGCACTGTCCTGGGTCAGGGTTCCCTCAGGCCTAAGTGATGATTCAATACATTTTGTGCAGTCTACTGTGAGCCTTATTGCCTTTGCTTGTTAGAATGTAGAATGGATTACCACTGCCTATCATTATGAGTAGGTGTGTTTCTCTTGTTGCAGCTCCCAGAAGAGTTTGCATTTTACTTTTTGCCTATTTCTTCCCTTTACAATTTGGGAATCATACCAAATGTTTAATCTCTTTAGCAGGATTCCTGTATTTTCACTCCTGGCTAACAAAGGTCTTCGCTGACAGAAACCATATCCTCTGCACATTACTGTGTGCATTTCTTTAGACCCACCATTTGTGAGCTGTGTGTGATTGGTTCTGCACAGATTAAAATAGCACCTAGAGAGCCAATTTAAGATTCAGGATGAGTGAACCTGAACATTAGAGACATTCTGCCAAGTGCACACCTCGTAAATCCCATTGTTAAATTTGTAGTGCTAGCAATGGAATGCACAGTTCGGCATTTCACCCTCGTTAAAGCAAAGGTAAGTTGTCCGGGCTCTTAAACAGCTCCAATGGGCATAGAGACAATGGATTGGGAAAGACTTTCTTAAATCCCCTTGGCACTGTGAGGCACAAATACACCTTCTAGAAAGGCCTGTGTCTTCTAATTTTAGACTCTGTTAATCAAAAGTATGCTGTCATTTATAAAAATAAATCTGCATGTTCGAAATAGAGTAGGGCGCTAGAAAAATTTAGCAAGCAGTTCATTGAGAAGATATAGAAAACAATTGGAAATTAGATTTGTGATAGTCTGTAATCTGAACATCTATTTTCCTCAAAATTTCATGTTCTTAGATGGGTGTGGCAGCCCATGCCTATAATTCCAGCATACTGGAGTTTGAGACTGGGCACAAGGGAAGGGTTCTAGAGTCTGAAGACAGCTGAGGTTGCACAGCAAAACCCTTACTCCATTTTTGAAGAAATTCTGTTTTTAATTAACAAACCTGTTAGCTCCACATGATCATCTGTTAGATTTCAATTTTATTGGTGGTTTGGAATCTCTTGGGAAGAGTTATAAAAAAATATGGCTGCCTGGGTTCTATGCAGAGATATTCTAGTTTATTTGTTCTAGAGTTTGATCTGGGTATCATGGGTTTTATAAATCTCCCTAGGGAATTTTAATGTGCAGGTTCAGAGAATTTCAGCCAGAACTTCATTGAACCATTTAGTTTAAAAGAAGATGTATCAGGGACATAGATGCTTCCAAAACCTGTCTTAATTGTATGCATCTAATATACATTTTCGTCAAACTACATAAGACCCATAATTGCTCCAAACCTCTAAGACTTGGTTGTATTTGAATGTTTGATTGGATACATTTAGAAACATGCTTGAATTGCTTAATTGAGCATTATAGGGCCTAAAATTTAGAGATGTCTAGATTGTGTGCATGTTATATTTTTGTTATACCTTTAAGAAAACAAACCTCTGGCTCTCACAGGGTTAGTTGTTTTACTGAGAAATATTTTCCTGTCTCCTCTTAGCAAAAGACACTGTATTTATGTATTATAAAGTAGTATTTGTTGCCTTTTCAAAAAGTGATGATAGTCTCCAGATAGAAGATAATAGCAGCTGAATGCTGATGAAAATTTGCTTGATTTGATTACAGCTCATTAAGAACAGCAGCATTTCTGAGAATCAAACCTGCTTCATATCAGAGACAAGAGGGGTATCATTTTGATGCTTCAAACAGCCTGCAGGATGAGTGAAGTCTATAAGAACTTAGATCAGGCAATGGCTTTGATATAATTATTTATTATTGCTTGGCTACCTGTCAGCATGAAGGACAAATTCACTTAATTAATAACTTAAAACTACATTGGTGAGGCCATTTAAATGTGTTCATTAAAAGTTAACTGGGAAACCCTCCCTTTTCAGAAGTATTTTGCCCTTTTCAACTCATTCTGCCAAATTTGAATAGAAAAATGTGAATCTTTACAATGTTTATTCTCCAATAAGACACAAAGTTTCAGGACAATGCATGTCTAGGTGGCTTTCATCTGTCAGAAGTCTCCCTCCATCCTAGCAGTTTTGACAAAAACATTAAGAGAAAACTATGTGTCATTTTATCCTGAAGAGTACTCTGATGGTTGACAGACAGCACTCTTTCCATGGTACCAGCAACATGTGTTTTAGAAGTACAAATAGCTCAGTTTTGAGGATACAGTGCTCTAATACAGGAGGGTCCTGGTTTATGGAGTAGTATGAAGCAAGCTTTCTTCGCTTTATGAGCCTCAGTAAAGTGTGTTATAGATATTTTTACAGGACTGATGTTATTGTTCCCAAAGTGAACCACTAAAGACACTGTATAGACTTTGTTATTGTTTGTTTTTCTTTTAGTAAGCTATATATTCCACTCCTTCCATTTATAAGTCATAAAGGAACATAGGACCTTGAGAATAATTCCAATTTGTCTGAGTACTAGGCTGGCAGCACCTAAACCTTCTACAGTATAGGTAGCCAACAATGGTTTCTCTGAAGGGAAGGAAAGAAGAAAACTAGGATTTGCCAAAGAGGAAGGATGTAATTATTGGCTAGGGAATTTACGTGTCTGCTGCTACCCTTACATTTTTTCCAATGTGATCTCACCTTCTCTAATCTTTTGCCATACTAAATCTGAAGCATAACAAGTATTATTTCTCTTTATCCCAGATATTCTAAATGCCACTTGACACCTTTCCCCTCCCCCATTCTTGTAGTCTAATGTAAAGATTGTGACTTGTGTCCTTTCTTTAGATTAAGGTATGTTAAATGTTAAACTTAGAAAATTATGAGCTACAGTTGAAAGAATACCACATGACTGATATTAAACACACCACAGCCATGTGTGGTGGCTCATTGTTGTTGTCAACTTGTCTGGTGGGAGTCCCTGTGAAAACATATCCCTGGATGCATCTATTAGGCAATTTACAGAGTTAATGGAGGATGAGATGGAAGACTAACTCTGAACGTGGCCAATACTATTTCATGGCTGAATCTGTCCAGGACCAAATAAAAAGGAGAAAGTAAGCTAAGCATTGGTATACATCTATCTCTGCTTCCTGACTATGGATACAAGGTGACCAGTCACCTCACCCTCCCGCCACCATGCCATCCCTACCACAATGGACTATACCCTCAAACTAAGAGCCACATCAAGTCCTGCCTTCCTTATGTATTTTTTTAAATTCAGGTATTTTGTCACAGTAATGAGACATACCCATAAAATCATCATGATTGCATACACAGCTGAGAAAATTAATTGTTCTTAAAATTAAGTGATTTGACCCACCTCCAAAATGAAAAGAATCTTCAAAAATAGGATCAAATATAGGTTCTTTCAAAAAAATAAATCTGATGCTCTCTAGCACATGTCCACCTCCTTCCTACTTACTCTCCTGTGGTTTTTTAGCAGAGACAGTCAGGTGTTAATAGACTCCTGCCTATCTTTCCTTTTCTATCTACCTAGGACTTACCTAGGACTTGCTTTCTTACCTTTCTAGATTGGGGAACCTGAGGTTGGAGTTTATGTACCTCTAAGCTCTATGTTGAAATCCTACCCCCTCAAGAGACAATGTTAGAGGGTTTGGGAATAAAATTGGGATGTGAAGGTGGATCCCTCGTGAATAACATTGACACATTTATAAGAAATTCAAGGGAGACTCTATACCCCTTCTCTCAAGAGAGGTCAGAGAAGGAAGACATGTAAAAAAGAAGACCATAATAGACATCAGACCTGCTGACACCTTGGTCCTGGAATTCCCAACTTTTAGAGTATTAAAAAAAATAAGTTTCTCTTCCTTATTGCCCCTCATTTTGTAATATTTGTATAGTGGCCTGAATGTAATAGTGTAGATGTGTGTTTAAATTTGTTTAGTGGAATAAGATCAGGGTTGACATTTCACATTTAGGTCTTTGTTCCATTTGGAGACTAATGAAACCTCATAAAATTAAAAAGTTTTGCACAGCTAAAGGAACAGTCAATCAAGTGAAGAGGAAGCTGACAAAATGAGAGAGAATATTTGCCAGCTATACATCCAGCAGAGAATTAATATCCAGAATATATGAAGAGCTCAAGAAAAAAAAAAAAAACAGAGTCAAAAAACAAATGGCACCTTCAAAAATGGACTATGGATCTAAAAAGAGAGCTCTCAAAAGAAAAGAAAAAAGAAGAATCAGGATGAGGATGATATCAGTCAGTGTCAAAACTGGCACCTGTTCCTACAGGATCCCATCCTCAGTATCCTTTGTCTCTTCTTTGGAGACTTCAGAAACTGATGACTCCAGAAATCTCACTCTATGTGCCAGGCTCTGGATTCCTGAGTGAGTCCTTGAAAGACAGCTGTGGAAAAGGCTCACCCAGATTTGCTGGTCTCCAACTTGAAGGAGAAGCCAAGTTTGGTGTGTTAAGTGGATCTTCATGGTTTCTTTGCATCTGTGGAATAGCTTCTACTATCTACAGAGGCTTTAGCAAGTATGGTTTGGATCTCGATACAAATGCGTTCTCATCTAATAAACCCCTTACTCATTCTCTTTCAATAATGAAGCAAACTACCATTACTTTTAATGATAGAGAACTCTGATGGATTTTCTCTGGGTTTCTATATTGCTCTGTCTTTTTTCCCTCCCATTTAATTTAATTGTATGTAAACTCTGACCTTTGGCAAATTTCTCATGAGCACCTTACCCCAGTTTGTTAATTATGAAAGACAAATAACATTGCTTCCCCTCTTACTATTCAGACCTGTCAAAAAGATAAACGAGTTGATAATCATTAGAGGAGGGATGTATATGCATAAAGCATTGTTATTATGTTAGTCTCATAAGAATAGTAGAAAGTGTTTCTGTGCTGAGGATCTGGGCAATGCTACAGATGGAAGATTTATGATTTGCTCAGTGATTTGTTTTCCTTTGTGGAATTGGAATAATTCCTTTAGGTTACATAGAGAACCAACTTATCTTAAAACCTGAAGGCATCTTAACATGTCTGCATGAATATTTAAAATGCTTCAGGGCATGGATATTATGACTGTTATATTAGACAATGTGATTGATTCAGAGAAGAGCATGGGTGGCTTTTCATGTGGTTTGATATCACAGAGCACATGTGCAGTTAAGTCTCGCTTTGATATGGATAAAAATGTAGGATACTCCACCTAGGGGCTTAGTGACCCTTACAAAGATAATATGAATAATAGTGGCTCTTACCAGGAGATCAAAGATGTAAAACATTTAGTTCCAGTGTAAGTGTGTGTTATTATTTAAAGCATTGTACTATCTAGTTGCAGTTAGCTATTGAATTTGGGTAATTGTTGTAAGAAGTTCTTGGCTTTTGAATTTGGGTGATTATTGTAAAGAATTCTTTGTGACCTTGCAGAACCATTTACTTACATAAGATACATTTCTTTTAACACTGAGATGATCATAATGTGTCCTCAAATATATTTAATCTGTTTTCTTAACTATATCAGTCATGCGTTAAAGTAGAGTAATAAAATTAATCACAGAAATACTAGTTCTGTTGCTATATAATCCACCTGACAAAGAATTTACATCCCCCAGTTTTTCCCATATTATTCTGGCCATTCCTAAAAAGTCAGTCACTATGTGTTCCACTCTCCGTTACACTTGGTCACCTCCATGACACTGTCCTTTCTTTATCTTTCTCTTTAGTTTCTGAATGATATATCCTGGTATCCAAAGCAGGAGCCAGGCTTTGAATGAGTCTCAAAAATGTCCCTTGTTGACTCTGATGCCTGTAAATGTGTTCTGAGATTAACCAACACAGTCTCATGCTCTGTGATGCAGAATTAGATAAAGATCTAAATAGAGAAGGGTAGAGGGGTGTGTGTGTGTGTGTGTGTGTGTGTGTGTGTGTGTGTGTGTGTGTGTGTGTTTTACAAATGGGTAATACTAGAATTTATTTGAATGTCATTGGGAGTTGTTAGGTAAAATAAGCAAGGCCCAAAGATGTTAGATAAACCACTGGAAACCTTCCCATTGAGGAAGACACCTAGAATCCTGTGGAGATAACTCTCTTTGGCCAGCAGGGTTGGTTCTGATACATTTTCTTGCACTGGGATGTTCGCACAGCTATAATTCCATCTGCAATCTCGCCACTCATCCTGTTCAACTCCATTTCTATTCCCCACTTTAAATCTTCCTTGTTTCTTGTCCACCTCAGTTTGGTGGGTGTGGGTGTATTTTACCTTTGTTCATATAGTAGTCAAAAGATGTCCTCATTATCAAGCTTTTGGTATCGCAGTTGTTAAAAATTTACTTCACTGTGGCTTCTATTAGGTTGTAAACTCCACTAGGATCCTCTAATTCATTTGTTTTACTGTAGTAAAATGTTCCTGACAAATTATTGAGCACTTTAGTCATTTTAGGTATAGTGTTCTGAGGTGTTTAGTACCTTCACTTTGTGAAACCATCTATCTCCAGAAATTTATTACCTTCACAAATGAAACTCTTCCTGACTAAGCTCTAATCTCCTCATTTTCCCCTCACCCACCTTCCAGGGACCACATCTTGAAGTCTCAGAGATGAACACAGTGCCTGTCATATCAGAGGTAAGCAACACAAATCAATGTTTATTCAGTAATTGAGTGTAAGTGCTCAGTAATTTGTGTCTTTTTTTTCAGTAGAAAATGTGGGCTGATATTTTAAAATTTGGAATGATGATTTCATCTCTATACTAATTAGATGAAACTTAATGTATCAAAATTTATTCTAATAACATTCTACCCTTATTTGATAAAAAGAATATCATGTTTTTTAAAAATAACTGAATGAAAGTAGACAACAACCCCAACTCAAAAGACAGATATGTGTGAAACAGCATCCTGATCATTGAAAAACATAAACACAAAGGGATTCAATTATCAGTAACCTTTAAGAGTAAGAATGAGAGTACAGATAATCACTAGTCTCAGAAAAATGCCAGATAAATGACAATGTCAGCCATGATAATTATGGAATTAGGGCAAAAGAGAAAAGATTACAGAAGTGAGCTCTCTTTGTTGTCTCTGTGACTTTGCTTGGTTGCATGACATGGTTGCAGATGTTGCTTAGAAGTAGCAGGGAAAGACAAGCAGCTTGAACCTGATAAAATTATTTGATTTTAATGAATACTTAGACTGTGGGGCAGGAAGCAGTCTCTTTATTCCTTTGAGGGTTTTTTTTTTTCTAATTATGAATTTGACAAATGAAAAACTTGAATGTTTTAAAATAGTTTTTAATCTGATAGTACCTGGCATCATAGTTTTTAAAAAATATTTTGTTTCTAGAACATCTGAATTTACCAAGCATCTTAGGTACAGTTGCAGTGGCAGTGAGGATGGCAATGAATGATCCTTCCAGAAAAAAAAAAAAAATGCCTACCTGCACCTCCAGCAGCTGAAGTCCCTGTCCATGTACCTGAGGTTAAGACATACACTTTGGAGTTAAAGCTGCTGTACCAAGTCTGCGTTGTCTGGAATATAAGTTGATCTGTTGAGTCTTGAAGAGAGAACAAAATAAGGCAAAGACAGTTGAAACTGGCATGAGTCACCAACAAACAGACAGAAAATCTGGAAGAAGGTTAGAGAGCGCAGCAGAGGGAGAGCGTTTACAAGGTTATACAAACATATGGCTTCAACTTTTGACTCCCACCTTTTATAATGTGAAATCCACAGACCTTTTATAATGCAAAATGATGGCTTAAAATTTAGGAAGCCATGCAATCATATAATTTGGGAAATGATTTAGATGGTTTAAAAGCATTCAATAATAACCTACAAGTAGCAGGGGAGTGTTAAGAGAGGCTGGGTTTTGACAGTCATGCTGGGTTGTAATTTCACTGCTTAGCTGTGAAATTTAGGCTACGTTCTTTAATTTCAGAGTAGTGGAGTTATATCCCTTCTCTACAAAATGAGATTGAGTTAGATAATCAACGGAACTCAAATTCTACAAAGCAGAGGAAATATTGTGCTGTTACTGTTGTACTGACTTCCTCAGAGTCTGGCAAGCGCACTGGATGAGTGTTGATCCTATTGAATTGCCTTTCAGTGCCCCTGCTAGTCTTAACTATAGTGTTATTAACTTTGCTAGACACATTTGGGTTCATTAGATGAGCTCACATATGGGCACATACAATAGAATTGGGTTCTATTTTTCTAAAATCTGAAATAGAAATTATAGTGCAAAGATTAGGCACTTTCCTTCCAGAAGATAATGAGAATTGATCTCTTTAACCCAATCAAATCTTCTATTTCTAGAAGAGGAATTTAGAACTGTTTTAATTACTATACTTGTTCTAAGGATGTAAGGATGAGGAGATGTTCGGCGGTTAAGCCACAGAAAATTATGTTTCTCATTTTATTCTTTTGTGCAAGTAAATATGACTCTCAAGTCCTTAAATCCAAAGACTCATCACAACGTTTACCTCAGCTAACTTCGTGAAGACTGAGCATAGGATTCACATTGCATCTGAAAAACTTTGAGCAAGTTATATATGAGTCACCTCATGTTAAACAATTACAGTTTTACATTTCTTCAACATGCTACTCAAAGCCCTTATTTTTGTAGTTGTCTGATTGAATTAAATGCTAGAGAGAAAAAAAAAAACAAGTCTGGAGATGAATATGTATACATTTTGTTTTTAGAAAGTCCAGACTTCCCTTTCGCCTTCGCTATCAAAAGATGTTAAAATAAATTTAGTGTTCAGTTGACTCAATTTGCTTCATTCTGATGGACGACAGATTCTTTTTGCAACTTCTTCAGATGGTCTTCTTCCAACTAGCACTGCTGTCCAGTGGCATGATCTCCAAATGGTCCAATGCTGCTTTCCTGGGTAACTAGACATAGATCTACTGAAATGTCCCATTTTGCTAGTAACCCTTCTTGTCACTGTGATCAGGTACCTGACTACAAGTCAAAGAAGGGAGGACAGGTTTATTTGGGCTCACAGTTAGGGGAACAGTCTCCCCTGGTGGGGAGCTCACAGAGGCATGAGCTTGAGGCAGCTACTTACACCATAGGCATCCAGACTCAGGAAGCAGAGTGGTGAATGTTGCTGCCCCCTCCCCCACCAAAAAAAAAGACTGCTGCAGATTTTACATAGTCCCATGGGTGCTAAGTGGGGAGCTTAGCTGAATTCCTCTAGAGTGTCAGACTCAAGGAAAGAAACATTCAAAAGGAGACTCTTGCTGTGCCTCTCAGCCATTTTGCTTCCTGCATAGATCTGTTAGATGAGAAGCACTGGGATTGTCTGCCTTTATGGATCTTCCTACATCTTACCAAAATTTTATTGTGAATATGTACCTGAGTCGGACTTGTCCTGAATGTCTCCTCCCTGAGCACTAGCTTTCATGGTACCACATGCTTCTAAATGAGTGGAGCAATCAACAGTCTCACCCAGCGATAACACCTATGAACCACCGCAATGACCAGCATGGCATGATAACATATACATAAAATAAAAATAAATGTTTTGCTATTCATGTTTAAGGATTCCTTTATTTAATTTAGGTGCACGAGTATTTTGCCAGCCTGCATGCAGGTGCAACTTGTGTGTGAAGTGCCTGCAGAATCCAGAAGAGGACATCAGATCACTGGGATTGGAGTAACAGACCCTGTGAGCCACCACATGGGTGCTGGGAACCAAACCTGGGTCCTCTACAAGAGCTGCAAGTGCTCTTAATCACTGAGCTGTTTCTTCTGACCTTTGTTGTTCTTCTTAATATATACACATATTATTTTCTTTGACAATTTCAGACACATATATACTATATTTTAATCATTTTCACCTCTATTACCTTCCTACTTCCGCTAAGCTCCTTCTTCCCCAAAATTTCTCCTTCTATTTTAATATCTACTTTGGGTTACTTACTTACTTAGTTATGTATTTATTGTTACTCATGAGTTTAATTAGGGTTTCTCGAACTATCTTTTCCTTTGCACATCTTATAGAGACAACCGTTACTTAGAATATCACCATCACAAATGAGTCAAACTATTTGTAGAAGTGTATACAAATAGAATAATAGATACTTTTGTAATGAAGCTTTGTAATTAAATGTAATGCTTTTGAGATTCCTTTATTCTTTTTTCAGTTTTAAAAATTAAATTGATGAATTTGATAAATATTGACTAAATTATATATAACACGATATTATGGAATAGATGCTTGTTATTATTATTATTTCTGGTTATTTATTTATTTATTATTTATATATCCTTACAGTTTATTCCTTCTTCTATTGACAAGCACCTGGGATGTTCATAAAAACATTATTGTGATTTCTTGTACAAGTATTTTATGTACATGTGGATTTACTTTTCAGATAAATATATAGAAGGAGGCATATTATAGACTAGGCATATCTTAAGTTTTATAAGAGATTGCCGCACTATTTGCCATGGTTGTGATACAATATTTTTTCCTGCTACAATGGAAGGAAATTTCCACTTTTACATATCCACCATATTAGACCTTATTATCATATTTTTTTTCATATGAAGATTCTTATATTAGGTGGAGGGTAATTTGGAAACAAATGTTCAATCTCTGTGTGTTGCTGCTGAGGTGAACTTTGTTGTAATTCTATGAGATTTAAACATACTAGCCAAATCACAGACTCAGAAATAGCCCTAAGTTCGTGCCTTTTTATAGACATAACCATGCTTCAGCGTAATGGGGATTTCATCAATGTATTATGATTTCATATGGGGGGAAGCAACTCTCTGCCTGCTTGACTTCTTCTGTGTGGAGAAGGGTCTTAGCATTGGCGTCTCGATGCTGGAGAACAAGTAGTTCTTTATTGTGAGAGTTTCAGTAGCAGGCCCATTAGCTTCTGCACTGCTTACATTAGCATGAAAAATAGTTATTATCAAGAGTTGCTAGGGGCAGGGTGGGAAAGACGCCTCTTGTTTAGAGCAGTGCTGCAGAGAATAGACAAGGGGAATGTGACTACTCTGTCTTGTGAGAATAAAGAAAATTGCGCTTGCACCACTGAGAGGGATCACTTTAGGTTCAATTACTACAAACATTCTTGTATCAAGTGTTTGTACATGCCTGACTTTGATCTTTAGGCATGGACCTAGAAACATGTAAAGAACCCTTAGGAATTTCTAGAATTCTACCTACTTACACACACACACACACACACACACACACACACACACACACACACACACGGTTTATTTTCTCTTTGAGACTATTGCTTACACTGTATTAATGAACATTGTGGGTAAAATTATGCTACCCTTTAATTGCACAGTACCTTGCATTTTTATCAGTTGATGTGTTGATGTCTTCTTCCTTGGCAACATAAAGATTCCTCTGAATGGATTAAAAGGTGTTTCCAGAGAACCAAGCCAGTTTATATATGGCATGAAGAACTTTCTTTTATGACTAGCATTGTGTCAATCATTACACCCTAAAAGGCTAAGAGTAAAGGATTTGATAATGTGCTGATGAAGGCTTGGAGAATGACACAGAAGTGTCACAGGAGTATAGTAATTATCCATCCATTAAATGGCAATACTGTGTCCTTGATTCTATGTAAAACCCCAAGATTATTATATATAATGAATTAGACATGGTCTTTATACTGATGGCACCTTACAGTCTGATGGGAAATCAGATAGATACAGAGCAATATTATTTGTTTTAATGAATTTCTTAAATTACTGTACAAAATAATAAGATTCGTGTGTGTGTGTGTGTGTGTGTGTGTGTGTGTGTGTGTGTGTCTCGAGGGGATGTTCATGTGTACACACTTTCATGTGGAGGCCAGATTTCAATCTTGGGTGTCATTCCTCAGTAGCCATTCACATTTGATTTGAGATCAGATCTCTCATTAGGATCTAGGGATCTCCAAGTAGGCTAGTCTGGCTGATCAGCAAACCTGCCTGTCTTTGCTTCTTTGGGATTATAAGTGTGCACCATTATGCCAGCTTTTTATGAGAGTGCTGGGGAATCAAACTCAGGTCCTCATGCTCCTATAACAAGCACTTGACTATAAATGTATCATTGTACCTTTTTTTTATTCATTCCTCCACTACCTTTCCCTAACACCCTCTCTCCTTTTCTTACTGTTCTTCTAACCATTAATAACAGCCTTCTGATTTCATGTTGCATTATGTGTGTGAGTCTGTGTTAATTTAAATCTAGATTACAAAGAAGTTTTAAAAAATAAAATAGATATTAAAATAAGTATGCAAGTTTTCTCATAATTTGTGTTATTTTCCTTTCTACATATTAATGTGCTCTCATTAAGAAAGAGAACTAATACTATTATCTGCCTACATACAGCCATATTATACTAAAAAGAAAAACTAGTATGTAACATCACACACCTTATGTTTGAACAAACGTTTTACAAACAAAATTATAAATTAATCAGTGTGCCATCCACTGCTGCTTTCTAAATTGAGTGATATTTGCATGTAGCACAAATTAGCATATTAACACACAAAACAATTTTGCAAATGACAGCAAAAGACTAGCTGCCCAGTTTAATTTGCTAAGAGGTTGTAAAATAAATGTTACCATTAATGTTATAAGTAAAAAGTACAATCACCTGCATTAACCTACTTTATGTTTATGCAAAGTGGAGATAATTGACATCCATTCAAGGGATCATAAGGATTACAAGAGATTATACTAACACCATGTAAACTGTAATTATCACCTCCCATTAATGGTAACTTGAATTTATGTACGTGTATTTATTTCTCTGCTAATTACCTATAATTGAGGTAATAATCCATGAGATAAATTGGATTTTTCTTTTCTTTAATTCCCTAGGTTCTTCAATACATGTGTTTGTTTTCTAGAACAAGCTTTTGGGCTTGTTTATCTTGCTACCTACTGAGAGAACAAGTTCTCTGTTAAAAACTAGTCACAGCTTGTGGGGTGAGGCTAGCTGGAGGCATTGCTGGGAAATCTTAGCACTGAGGGAGGTCCATTCGTTCAGGTAAAGAGTAGATGGCCAGTGACTCTTGAGGAACATAGGCATAGATACATCCCCAAGCTCCAGATCACTAAGCTAATTGCAGGTTATCTTATCAGCACTATCTTTCTGTGAAATACCTGGTTATGAAATGCATTTAGTCCTCCTTTGGTATGCCAGTCACCAACACCAGGAAGGGTTTCTATCTCCAGATCCTGCCTGTAAATTATTTATTCAGCAACTAGAATCTTAGCTTTTAAGAGCCCATGTATCTCTCTATGCGTTGGTTAAGATAAAATAAACAGTTGTTTGTGACATGAAGGTGATGAGCTAAAGATATGTTATCACTTCTCTGAAGATTTTTTTTCAAACTATATATATATAGGTAGTTTTGGTTGTAAAGGAAAAACTATGTGTAGCCATTAAAAAGGAATGATGATAAAGATTTTAAATTGGTTTAGAGAAAGAATTGGCAAACTAAAGGTCAGTTTTTTATCTTTTCAAATAAACTAGTAAAAAGCATAGTATTTTCATGTCTAGAAAATAAAGTGTCAGCAGGATATTAGTCTAGAGAGACTAATGGCAGGGGAGGTAATTATGATGCCGAGGGGTAGAAGATCTTAGCAGATTATTATCATTTATTCTCTATTATGGACCAAGTGGGCTCCTGCTACTCTTTCAAAAATTTCTATTTTGAGGGCATTTATTGATGAGGAAGCTGTGTTGGAAAAAATTTCCTCATAGAAAATCTCACATCCTGCATATGAGGAAAAGAAACAAAAACTTGGCCATGTTCAATTTGCTCAACAGCTGTGAGCACTCATGGCACTACAAGACATGGTATCTTTTAACAAGACCTGCCTAAATTTCAATTAGTTTGTGCTTATTTAAGAATATATGCTAGGGAGGTTGTAACTTTTTAAAATCTACTGCTTTTTATATTATGTGTATGAGTGTTTTGCCTCCATGTTTGTGTGTGTACCACATGATTGCATTGTTGTTCATGGAGGCCAGGAAAGGGCACCAGATCTTCTGGAACTGAAATTCCAAACAGTTTGTGAGCCACTATGTGGATGCTGGGAACCAAACCCGGGTTGTCTGGTAGAGTAGTGAATGCTCTTAACCACCGAGTCATCTCTTCAGCTCCTCTGAAAGCTTCTTGCTTGAACAATATTCAGTTTTATATCTCTAGTAGTATATTAATGTAGTTCTGGAACACTCATGTATAATCTTGGTGGGAGCTATAGTTCCTTTGATTTTTGTTTTTTGGTTTTTTGTTTTGTTTTGTTTTTTTTTGGTTTTGTTTTTTTTGGTAAAGGAAGAAGTCCTATCAAGAACATACATGGAATAGGAAATTGAATATTTTCTCAAGGACCTTGAATCTTTGGAGAATGATGCCAGTGACAGCTGGGAGCTCATTGCTCACAGTGAGCATCAGGCAATACTGCTCCTAATAATGTACTTTTGTTTCTTTGTCCTGCAAGGGGTCCTTGATTCCTGCTCATTTTTCAAGATGAGCTCCCAGGCTTATTTTTTTATTCAATCATACATACCCACAGACTTTCAATATATTCTTTTTGTACTTAGGCTAGTCAGGGTCAATTCTGTTGCTTGTAAGCAGCAAGAACTCTGACTAATATTAAGATGTGAGGTATGCCTCATCTCTCTGTCCAGAAGAAAATGCTGAAAAATGGGAAGTAAAATAAAAAATTGTAAAATAATAGGTAATTTTTAAAACAAAACTGATTTGTAAACTATTGTCTAAAGTTCTCCAGTTGACTATTAATAACATCAAGAAGACAATTTTATCCAGAGATTATGAATATTAGCCTTAGTAATCTATCTCTCCAAGATAAAAAGTCACCAAAAAGTAAGTTTTCTTAATAGAAAAATTGTGTATGTTTTTTAAATTTCAGATGTTCTGAAGGATTTTTCTAAAATTGAATTTGATGTTCAATATTTTAACTTTATTTCCCTCATTTTTCTCAAATCTTCTTTTTACCAATTTAAGAGCATTATTGTTTTCTTAGCAGCATAAATATTTGTTTCACAAATAAGTTTTTTTTTTTAACCAAGTAAAAATCTAGACCCTTTCAACCAAAGCCATGTCATTGCATATGACATTTACATATCATTCCAATCCAATAGTTGTTGGGGGAAGGATTTTGGTTTGGGACTAATTAATTACAATGAGGAACCCAAAGAATGTATAGTAAACTTCTTTGAGACAATTCCTTTTATGATATTTTTCACAGGGGGCTTTTGATTCCTGAATGTTATGCTTTGCAGAGTGATTCCAAGGTATCATGTCATTTGGGAACTGTTCACAGCTTGCATAGGAAGGAGATGTTGAGAATCTTCCTTGGAAGAGATGAATGTGAGTTTTCTTCTTCTAGAGTAAAACCTTTAGGAGGGTATAAAATCCTGTCCTCCTGGGCAAGAGTTGAGGCTGAGGTGAAATCTTTTATTGCTGCATTAAAAACAACACTTTTTTCATCTCATCATCATGAAATTATGGTGTACACTTTTTTAGCTTCATAGGTAGAAGAATATAGCTGCGTAAGAGAATCCCTTCATTCAGCTGCAGGAAGCTCTTTCTGGAAGCTAATTTCATGTTAAACCTAAAAGATCTTCAAGGACTAGAAGGGTCTTAATCAGCCTTCACTTTCACAGTTATCCTCTGGATCTTTTTTAGGATGACAGTTAACATAAAAACGTAAGAGCAAAGAATAGAAGTATCTGGATTAATAGGTGCTATTGAATTAGTAAGTGTGCTTAGCTGAACTGTGTTAGTTTTATTTCTGTGTTCAATGATGTGACCAGTAAACTGACAGCTCATCTAACTGATCATTCACTCATGGAATAATAATTGAACACATACTATAAAAAATTTAATACTAGGCACAGAATTTAAACAAACAAAACAGGTAAAAACTCTGTTCCCATGGGGAAGAATGGATAACAACCAGTGTATAGAGTGTTACGTATTGTCTTAAAGCAACACATACATGTATGTTATTTATATGTATATATATCATATACATGATATCTCTATATATGACCAATGCTGAGAATTGCTTTATGTAATTGATGTAATCAATACTCCTACTACTTTTGACACTAGATTACTAGAGCAATAATATATAACTTAAGAAAATTCTTATAAAAAGTGACAGATGATATACATAGATGATTGATAGGTTATAGATGGATGATAGATGACACATTGATATCTATCTATCTATCTAATCATACTGGTTTGCTATTGACATTTATGTTCATTTTCTTTTAACTATATTATAATATTTAAAGCATATAAAATATGTGACATGAAAAATAAAAGTCTATATTCTAAAGTTTGGTTCATACCTTATTGGATATAATACCAAATAAATACTATAATATTTGCAAATATATTCCTCACTATTAAAACTGTGACTTAAAATTTATTTGATAGCCTTTCCTTTCCAAAACACTTGTGACATTAAGGCTCAGAATGTAATAAGCCAAGGTTCTGGTTGCAATCAGTATTCATTTAGGAAATGTCAGGTGATTTCTAATATCAAAAAAAATCTCTAGTAGGAGAGAAATAACTTGTCAAAGAGCAATTTAAAGAATGCTTCAGCAGCTTGATTATTGGATTTTTCTCCTTCCACCTTCTCATATGGATAATTCTATATAATACCCCTTTTCTTTGTGGACTAGAAAAGAGGTCTCTGTTTTTTTCTGATTGTATTGACTGCCTACCACCTGTGAACTTTAAATGCATGTCGTTATTTAGTGAGCAACAATTCATGGCATGTGTTCATTTTTATGTATGAAGAGTCAGTCATAATTTGGAACATGAAATTGAGCCATTTTTGTATCCTTTTTTTATACATTTTATACTCCAATTACTTGAAAACCTAGCTTCAATATTTATTTCTATTCTTTCATTTTGATTCAACTAAAAATTGAATCTCATTTTATACAAACTAGTATTTTGCTGTGGTAATTACCAAGAAAATACCTTGGTAACATGATTAGCTAGTAAATTTCCCTCTAATCTTCCAAACAGTATTATCTCTACCTCTGACATAAGTGCTTACTGGAGAACCACAAGACAAACTCAAATATGCTCTTTCAAAGTGAGAGAATACTTAATAGTTACTAAAGTACCCTAAACAAAGTTATGCATAATTGTAAACTATACTTTACATGTTGTCTACTCAGTGAATGGATACGATCTATGGTGAAATGCATTATGTTCATAATAAAGTGTATACAAAGCAATCAATTCCAGGGAAGATTTAAATTTTCTATTACTATACTTTTAGCCTAAAAATGGAACAAAAATGATTCAGTGACATACAATATGCTAACAATATGAAGGAAGTGATAAGAATGAATCGTGTGAGCAAATTTGCATGGGATAATAAATAGATAGAGGTAAAATGGAGAAAACAGTGTCTATCTTAATTCCCATTTTCTCTTCATTGGGTGCATTGCTATGCAGAAAAATGATCACCATGAAGCACCTTAAAAATAAGATTCTGAAGATTATTTAAAGGGTAGATTTATTTCCACATCATTAAACCTCATGCTGGATGCTTCTGTATCTTGAGATATCAGCATTTTTTGAGACATAAACATGGCATCCAGCGCCTTCATATAAGCAGACATATACACAACATACAGTGTATCTGCAGCATGCACACACACAGCAACAGACACTCAAAGTGGATTTTTCCACATCTGAAAAACCTTTGGAGAACATTGATCCTATGAAGGCCAAATCCATTTTGCAGCTTGTTTATTGATGGATAATTTGTCAGAAGCTAAGTACATTCACTGTACACTGGAGGTTGCTAGTATGTCTTCTTTGAGCCACATCTGTCTAATGGAGCCACAATTGTTCTATCACATGTTTTATGCAGTGTGTATACTATTACTTAGTTATTTTCATTACTTCGTTGCTTATTTTAAAGCTCATGAGATTTAATATTTTAACAGTACATTTCTTTTTATCTTGCAAAATCTTGCCAATAATGCTCATGCAGACTGCCTTGGAATCATTGGTGTACTTAAAATAAGAGAATAGTTAAGTGCGCTATACTATAGTACCACTACATCTTATACATTCCATTTGTTTTATTTAATCATGGCCCTGTATGAGTTGGATCTGTGAACTCCTTCTGAATTCAGAGATGACCCTAAAAAAGTTATCAGGTGGAGATCAGTAGTTGAAATAGCACATGAGAAACCATCTGCAGACAAAGAAACATATTTGCACTATAAGCCAGTACGATTTTTTTTTTTTTTTTTTTTTTGGTGCAGCAATAGGCACCAGAAGGATTAAAAGATGCTAATATTCGTGAAATACTTGTAACTGTCACAGAACCAGAAAAATGTCATGGAAACAATCTGAAATTATAGCTGTAAATACTTAGCTGCATCCATACCTAAAAGACAAGCAGGCTTCTTTTATAAAAACCTTAATTACTGTGAAATCATTTACCTTTGATTTTTAGAAAATATCACTAAACCATGTCAGTTCAGTACATATAAAAACTAGCAAACTGACAGATTAAATCAAAGTCTTACTTCTCTGTAACATCATAGTCAAAGATTAAAACTAAAGTTTAAGGCAAAGTGTAAAAAAATTGTAAAACAAAAAAAAATCATGATGTAGAGTACTAAACATTTCATCACCTCCTACTCTCGTATATTTTTATCGTGTACTATTTTTAGCCTTTCTATAATGTATGTATCAACAGATAGAGGAGGAAAACAGGAAAAGGTTTGCAGTAGGAAGTGAAAGGCAGACTCATGAATCATCCAGACAGAGGCGTCGTCGAACCTGCAGGCGGTGCTATAGAGCTTTAACTTCTGTAACCGGGACCCACACAAACAAAACCCTTGACTGTTCTGCTCCCAGGCTATGGTTTCAGTTGCTTTTAACCCCCACAGGAACAGACTGGCTGTCTAGTCTAATAGATGGAAGCCAACCAGAAGAGATGGAGTGAAAATAATTTAGTTACTCAAATAATATGGAACAATTGTCTTGCTTTTCTGAACAAAAAGGTAGAATTTAAAATTTTACGGTATCTATACCGATTAGAGTAGTTTCACACATTGCCAGTAGATGGGCTGGACATGAGTGATCCCTGACACTCCTGAGCTCAGAAATTCAAATACTTTTGCATTCAAGTCATTTTTGCAGCAGCTGCTGAACTATGATATATTGTTCCTTGCAGCACCTAAGTTTAATGACAGTTGAAGTGAGGGAATTTTTCCCCAAGAATTAAAATTTCTAAAAGTTTATTATGTTTAAAAATTTGCTCCTTTTAATGAATTATTTATTTACTGGTTCATTTAACAGACTTGGTTGAGCACATCCATGAGTTACTGGGTACTTCCCTATGAGTAAGACAAAGTATCTAGCCTCAAGAAACCACAGGATTTAAGCAAAATGTACAACTAAGTGCTTTGGAAGTATATCAGTTGAAATCCCCTAAGATCATGCTATATCGATTAAGCAGAAAAATGTAATTGACTTGATTATTAATTAGAGTTCTATCCATTATTATGTTCCTTAAGCTATCTCCTACAAAACCAACATCTTGAATTTAGCACCCTTAATGCTTCTTGGATGAAACAAAAATTTAAGCAGGGTTTTGAATGTATGAAGACTAACTTAATTTCTAGACTCCAAGAATTTGAATACAGTTTCTCCTATTATTTCTAATATGGCAGCATTACTCTGGATAAATGAATGTGCAAGAATATTAGTATGAGAAAGATTGTCAAGTAAAGCCCTAAAATATTGTCCCAACATACTTGATTCTTGTTACTACATTGATAAACAGCAGCCCACACTGTATCAATTATTCCCAAATCATTAACTTTTTAGTAAGAAAGCTGCCAACTCCCAATTTATATTAGAAACCCTGCTTTATGAGTGCTTAGAAAATTTGTGTAATAAGGCTGGTGATATGGCTCATCAGGATCAGGCACTTGCTGCCAAGCTTTAGAACTTGAGTTCCATCCCTGTGGATTGACCCAAGTTGTGGAAGGCGAGAACCTATGTCTATAAGTTGGCCTTTGGCTTCTGCATGTGTGCTATGGTAAGCACTGCCCCCCTCCATGGGAAATGAATAAATGAATACAATAAATGTTTTTTAAAGTAACCTTGCAATATTCTCAACTTGTCTTCAGTATTGTCCAAACTCATTCTTGGCTTGCTCAGAAATTTGAATATAATTTAGGAAAAAGTCATACATGATAATCATCATTACCAATATGTTTCGATAAGACCAAAGGAAAGGATGGTGTTTGTATATACTGTTTATTAAAAGTTGATTAAGTGGTATGGTAATTAGGCAAGAAATATCAGGACATTGGACTGCCATCTCAGCAAATTCAATTCAGTGTAAATAATAAAATGTGATAAGCTTAATCAATCACACATCACCAATTAACTTACTGCAGTATTTACTGATCAGAAACAAAAAACTGATGTCTAACTCAGGACTTTGTAGCTCAGCAAACCACACGTGTGTAGAGCATGCATGGCTGACTTACTGCCTCAAACACTTTAGGAAGTGTTCTAGTCACACCCTGCTAGGTGGAATCCAACTTTTTGAGATCTGAAGTCTCCCATAAAAATGAATATCTGGTTCTGGTAACCAACTCTTATTTATTATGAATATCTTGTTCTAGCAATCAACTCAGTTTAATGTGAGGCTGTCTAAGTTCCAAAATAAAGATACATGCCAAATTGTAGGCATCAGAACAAGAGTCCAAGGGTTTTTCTCCCTCCTCAGAATGCTTTGTATTTCAAAGTTGGGGCTGTGCCTCTAGAAGCTTGCCTTGGCTTGACAGGGGCAGCAGTGCACTAGTTCTGCTCAATGTGGTAAGTAGCTTTAAGACAGAAAGGAATAGCATTACTCCAGGCCTCGATCTCTCTTGTTCATAGCCCTCTTGGGCAAGGGAAGACATTTTGGTAGGTTCTTATTATAATATTGAGTATACATGTGAATGACAACTAGGTTAGCATATCCCCGGGAAAGTTAGGTCAGTTTAGGATCTTGTCACATTGAGGGATGGCTTCCTCTCAGCTATGTCAGTTTTACTTGAACCTTGAAATGATTATGTAGAAGACACTTCTGAGTAGATATTCTTACCATGGTCTTTGGTCAATTGCTGCCTCTCTCACTCTGTTGACCTAAGGCCTGACCTTGTGTTTTTCTGTGCTCAATGAAATGCAAGTGAAATATTGTGTACCATTTTAAAGGGGAATATTTCATAGGCTACACATGGTTCTTACACTCTCTGTTTCCTATGAAATGGGAGTGCCACACCCTCTATGAAGATTGCTCTCACAATGTGGGATTCAAAAATGAATCAAAATCAAATTTGACAATTAATTGAAATAGAAATGGGCCAGATATAAAGCCTTTTTTGCAAACACATTACGATTTTAATTACCATAGCATAATGAAACTGGTAAATAAACATTTTCTCTCTCCAAAAAAATGACTTTTACATTGTCACATTTGGATGTATTTTTTCTTGGTAGAGCTGTTTCCTAATGGATAATGTCAATGTGAGTTTATTAATAAAATTTGTCTAAAATATCCTAGAATTCTATTAAAGGCACTCATCTAATGGAATTAAAAATGATTCATATTTTCTATACAAAAGATTAATCAACGATATTACTTATTTTTTCATAGAATAGTATTAGAAATATAAAAAACATTTTCATTTCTTTCTGAGGAAAAATAAATTCCTCTTTTTAAATATATATATATATATTTAAAAATATATAAGGGACAATGTGATTAATTTTGCAATTGTCATATTGATGCTTGGCATGAGCTGGCAGGTAGTTTCCCTTCTGTCTCCCACCACTGTTCTATCACTCTTTGAAGAGATAAATTAACATTCTGCATGACCTTTGACTACAATGAGAAAGCATTTTCAGTAGGTTAAAGGACAGCTGTAAATGGAATGGTTCAGCCAAAGTAAACCTAAGCGCCATGAATAAAAATTCTACAATTATGCTTGACTGATCCTTAATTCTGACCAACACTTCCCATATAACATCCTCCTTGAGTCTGGAGCATGACTCCAGAGAGACGACTCCAAAGAGTAATGGATTAACTCTAGGTAAGAAAGAATAAACAGAGGATTTAGAAAACAAATTAATAAAAGAGATTTAGGACTGGAAAAGAAGTGGGTAGGAAATTGCTGTCACAGATGCCTTTGAAAATAATATATATCTTCCAGCCCATCCTTTTGGAAGGAAGTCAAGCAAACAAACAAATAGTGAGCTATTTTATCTATATATTAAGTCTGAAAACTTGACTTCTTAGACTTTCAGAGCTTTTTAAAGAATGATGATAAATGAACTGTTCACCAAGAAAAGAAAAAATAAAGTAATTATTTAGTTTACTGGTGACATTTATGATACAAAGACTACAAGTTTGCATTTGCTAGGAAAGTTGTGAATGCCACTTTTAATAAGGATGTATTAGCAGACTGTGCTAGCTTTACTAAGAGATGGGTAAAAATGGCATCCTTAGCTCAGCATTTCAAAATTTCAGTCTTTTTAGGGGACTCTACAAGAAAACCAGAGCTGGGAAGCCCTTGCTGCAAGAGAAGCAGGCATTGTCTTGTTTTGTGTACTGTTCTTTCTCTAGACTCCAACAGAATCAGTAGCATATGTTTGTCATCCAATAAATGTTTATGCTGAATAAATGAATGTAAAAACCTTTTAGGATATAAAGTGCAACATAGAGAGAAGCCACTGAAGCCCCATAAGTGTGAATTCTAATTACAATATTAAAGTAAATTAAAGTAGATATTAGTCAATGGTCAACAGTATACACCACTTGTCAGTATATTTTCTACTGGCATACACAATAAGGAAGCTAAAGAGAAGATAGATCTTCCTCTGAAAGTTGGGGTAAGCAGGCACTAACGCCCAAATATGATTCATCATTCATCTAGATGTCAGATTTTACAGCACAGTTACATCTATCTTGAGAAAGTTGTATAACAACATATTATAAAGGATATTAAATATAATGACCAATACAATAGTTTTCTTACTACTCCCCTGGATTAAATGATAACTTCATGCATCTTGTAGAAATGTATTCTTTAAAGATTAATTAATATTGATAAATAAAATGAAATGAATTTAACATATGTAGTATGATATTTGGAATCATGTACACAATGTGGAATGGCTGGCTTCTAACTCACAGACATCCACCTGCCTCTGCTTCCCAAGTGCTGGAATTAAAGACCTGTACTACCAAGTCTGCCTTTCCTTTTTATTTTTAAGGTCTGATAATATTAGGCCATGTGTATACATGTATAGATGCCATATTTTTCTTATTCGTTTTTGGGCTGTCAGTTCCACTGGTGTGTGTCTTTTATAGCCATGGCATACTATTTTGATTACCATAATTTTGTAGTCCTGTATTATGGTATGTCCAGGTTTTTCTTGAAATTTGTTTGGGGGATCTAGCAGGAGAGTACAGATATTTCCCTGTTGCTGAAAGTTTTCAGTATAAGGTACAGCTTCAGGAAGAACATACACAGATTGGTATGGAAGGAAGGAGACAGCTGCCACACAGCCAGTCAGATCATCTTGGCAATCGATGCGGTGACAGATGTCCTAGACAGGTCGACCTCACAACCTCAATTTTCTTATTTTTGCTTAAGATATTTCCATATTTTACTTTGTGGTTCCATATGAATTTTACAGTTTCTATAAAAATATGTCATCGACAGTTTAACAGAATGTATTTGTAGAGAAAGATGTTTTAACAAACTATTTGTTTTAGTATATGAGTATTTTAATCATTTTAATTTTTACTTCTTCTTATAATCCATGTTTTATAATTTTCAATCTGTAGATTTTTCACCTGCATGAGTATTTAATTGATTTTGCAAATATCATAAGCAAGATTGTTCTCTTGATTTTTTCTTGGATCATTCACTCTTATTGAATAGAACCAATGCTGGACGATTTCTATGAGTTAATATTATACTTTGTAACTATTTACTCAGCTTGACCTTGGTGACACTTTTGAAGGTGTGTGTATGTGTATATATATATACGGATATATATACATATATACGTGTATTTATGTACTCATACATACATACATACATTTATACACACATAAGATGTATATATGTATACACACATACATATATATGCACTTAAATGTTTGTAACCACGCCACTTGCAAGCACAGAGAACTGAATTCTTTTCCATTTTTTGATTCTTATTTATTTCTCTTTTTCATATCATAATTTGTACTCTGAATCACTTGTGACTATCATTACTTTCTGCAAGGAAGATTTTTCATGATACATTTAAATAATAATTTTAGTGTGCTCCTCTGATGCTGAAGTTTTTTCCAATGCTCACATTGTTTCCTTTTTTCCTTTGTTTTCATTTCCTTTCTTTAATTCTCACAGTTCTCTGTGTGTTAAATCAGCCTCAGACCGGTGTTGCTGAGGGTCACCTTTCTTCCCCATTTTACACTCACGATTCCATAGACATAAGATAGAGAATTCCTTACCATTGGGAGAAATTCCTTCTGTACTTTTGTATTTAACTTTAAGCTATATTTCTAGACATTTGTTTCTTTTCTCTTATCATTCACTCTTTCAAACTTTGTTCCTCTAATATATGTCCGAGGTAGCAAATGACATGTGACCGTTACCAAAATACACTATATCAATTAGGGTGTTGTCAAGAACCATAATTTCAGGGAAACAGATAGTTATTGTTGCATAAAAAAACACCCAGAGAGAGTAATTCTAGTGTTGGTGGACTTAGTGGCATGATGATTCATCAGAAATTATGACTTCTTTCCTATTTTCATTCTTTCATCTTCATCATGATGTTTTTGTTCTCTTCATGGTTTCAGGTTGACTGACCCAACTCTGTGTGTTGTATTTGCAAGCAAAACGGTCTGCAGATAGCCCAAGGGAGTTTTTCCACCTCATGTAACTTTCAGCTTTCTTGGAAGCCTTAAGACTTTCCTTCTGAAGTACACTGCCTAAGATTGCATCTCAGGTCATTGCTGATCCCTTGGCTTGAAGGAGAGAGCAATACCTCACTCATTGTTTAGACATAAACCCTGGCTCCTTAGATCAATCAAAGAATGTTGAACAAAATTAGATGAATATGAAATTCAGTAATAGGTAGTGAGTGTAAATTTTTCTCTTCATAGAGACAATTTGTCCTTTGTCCTTAGTATGTTTTTGATCTGTTTCCTCTTCAGGTGAGGTAGAACTCAACCATTAAGAATCTTTTCCTAAGTCATGCTCCCTGGAAAGCTTTATTTGATACCCTGTAGAGTTAGATGCGCCTTTTACCATGAAAGCTACTTGTTCATATTTCTTTTAAACACACTTAGCAAACTCTACTGCACTATACATTTAGAAATTAAATCCAGGCAAATAAATTCAAAATGTGTTTGTCTTGAACTGTACTGGGATCAACGTACAGCCTTGTTCTTCAGGAGCTCTGAAAAATCAACAGAGGAGATAAACTATTTTTTTTTTTTTCTACATAGGGTTTCATTATGTGCTCTAACTGTCCTAGAACTCACTGTGTAGAGCAGGCTAGCCACAAACTCTTAGAGATCCACCTGTATGTGCCACTACCCTTGCCTGGAGAAAAACTTTTTTAAACAAAGATTTAAAAATCAGAAGATACAAGGAGAAGTGTATCCTGGCACAAAGCTTATCTAGGTAAATGAATAACTGAAAGGACTTCTCTCTCATGTCCTCTGGGGTGATTTCTCTCTGTAGAGAAACTGATACCTGGTCTTAATTTGGGGTGATCTGAAGTACTAGATGAACCAGGGAGAAAGGCATTGTAAGAAAAGGAGCAGGTGTGAAGCCACAGAGGTACCTACTTATATGCATAATTAGGAAGTACAAGCAGGCATAGAAGAAGTACATTTTGAGGAGAATGATACCAGGAGAGGGAGTCAGACCAGAAACAAGAGATTAATTGGGATCAGTATCTTGTTATTAGAAATATTCCAAGCTTTTTATTTGGAGCCGGTTAGTTCATCTTGCATGGCTGCAAGGGAATACATCCTTCAACCAACAAATGCACTGTGAGCTTTCCCTGGACTTATGATGGTAAAGTCTTTTATTGGCAAATTAGAGAACTTCAGCAGACTAAATTGATATAAAATGACCAACTTTCTCTTTTACTTTAAAAATAATAGGAAATCCGAAATGGATCCTTCTCCCTCTGAGCATTTTTCATCCTTTTATTGTCACCTGGGGGATGTTAATACTTTTGGACTACTGCCTGCTGCCTTGGCCTCACCACCTAAGTGGATATTTGGTGGTAGCAGTGCACCATCATAAAGCAGAGTGCTGATTGCATTTCCATTAAAGACCAGAGCCAAGTCAGCCTGCTAACTTCCCTGCCAATAACAGATTTTTAATATGCCCAGTTCAGTGGGAAGAACCACCTTTCTTTACAGAGAACAAATAGATAGCATAAAAAATTTAAGATTGCAATACAGAAAATAGAATTTTTTTAAAATAGCCTTTGTATGTTATGAAATTGTCATCTGTCTTTCTTTATTGCAAGTTACACTGTTGTCTGATTTTTACTAACTTCTATACTACCTTTTCTGATTGTATTTGTTCACTGCACATTTTAAAATTAACCAAACAAATGTACAGGGTACAGTTGCAGTCATTCATGCATCAAGCTACTGTAACAGATCCATAATGCTCGAGAGATGTTAAATATCAGAACTTCTAAATGAATGTGGTACAACCACTGTCCTCAAAAAACTTGACTGTGGTGATATTTTGTTTGTGCTCTCACAAATAAAGCTTGCCTGGAGATCAGAGGGCAGAGCTAGCCACAAGTTAACCATAGAGGCCAGGCAGTGGTGGCACACACCTTTAATCCCAGCACTTGGGAGGAGGAAACAGGAAGTGATATGACTGGGCAGAGAGAGGAAGTGATAAGGCAGGGTGGAAACAGGAGCTCCACCTTTTTGGCTGAGGAGTTGGGTATGTAAGAGGTGACTATGGCTTTCTCCTTTGTTTCTCTGATTTTTCAGCATTTTCTCTGATACCTGGCTCTTATTATTAAGACCAATTAGGATTCACATTACACTTGACCGTCAAAGCCTGTCCATCTTGAACGTATTTTCAAAATAAATTTTTAAAATCCTGTAAAGTGAAGAAACTTTCTTAGAGTATTATGGACAGCAACAAACAGCAATGGCCACAAAAAATTCTAGGATTCATATTATCCTCAGTTGATTTAAATACTAATGGTCTCTATAACAATCATTGCTAAAATGCCATTGTTTTTCTCTTTTAAGATTTTCACATTTTTATGAAATAAATACTTCTGCTCCATTCAATACTCATTTGATCATGTCAAAACTTCCAAAGTGATGGCGTTTAGAGATGGAATTTAAGAACGATTTTAGGCTTAAATGATGTCATAAAGGCAAGACACACTTTCAGCGCCACATATCAAAGTAAGGTTATGTGAGCACATAGCCAGAAGGTAGGCATCTACAAAGTAGGAAGAGAGACATCAGTAGAACACAATGGCACTGGAATGCTGGCCTTGGATATACAGTCTTCCTATCACTGTGAAAATAAATTTCTATTATTTAATCTATATAATCTATGTTATAGAAGCATAAGTTGACTAATATATCCATATGATGGTAGGTACCATGTTTGGGACATTTTAACACTTGTTTAATATCTACTGTGGTACTGAAAGGTGACTATTGTCTTTATATTATTGGTTCATAAATTGAGGTTAAGACCCTGAAGTTATTTGATTCTGATGATATACCTAATAAGAGACAAGCCAGAACTGAAGCCCATTTACATGTGATTTCTACTAACCAATGGTACCTTTCATGACATGGACTTATTAATCTTTGTTCTCATGATGTCAAAGTATTCTAAGCAGATGCTGGTATTCTAACTTTACATTTCTTTTTTTTTTAAACTCACAATTTAGCAACAATAATACAAAATAATTTCCCTTGTTCTAAAGCATTCCATTTTTCAGCAGTAATATATCATGAACATAATGGTGTCAGGCGCTCTAAGGGTATAATCTTCACTTATTACTTAATTTTACAATGATAAGGAGATGCAATATAGCTGTTGTCTGACAAGGTATGCGAGCACATTCATCATTTGATGACTGGGCTGCTTCAGCTCTGTACAGGCTTTGATAGAAATACATTCAATGTGGGTGTATTAATCGAGTCTGTCATTCAAGAAGCCACCCTGATGTTCTGCTGTATTTTCTTGTGATTTCTAGAAACCCAGACTTTCAAGTATGGATGATCCATACATTTCATAATACTTTATTTTCCTGGGATATTTTGAACTTGTAAGTTTCCTTGAGTGGATGGTTTAATGCTCATTTATTCCTGGGTCAATATCTACTTATTTACTTTTTACCTACCCAGTCCAACTAGTACTGCTTTTATTTGGGGCTATATACCTGGGACATGGGGAACCCACCAGGAACCACACTCAAAAGTGTCCCTACATCCCACAGCAGACATTAACTACAAAGAGCTCCTTAGTTAGGAGTGGGATCTTGGGATCTTTCCACTTCCTCTTCTCCAAGGCTTCCTGTTAACTGCCAACTTCATGACCAGGCCTACATGAGACCTAAACAAATAACCAAGCAAGTGGGAAAAAAACAAAAACAAAAACAAAAACCTTCAATGGTTTATCAACTTGAACTATATGGAATACTTTGATTAAAGTAGAGTGATAAAAAGAATAAATAATGGATAACAACAAAGTAGTGAACTAAGAGTAAAAATATGGCATTAACAGAATATCCATGAAGTGGGCTTCAAGAATATGTCATGCCCCATAACTCCCACAGTTGATCCCATAGAGCCATTTTTAATGTAACGTGAGAATGAAGACGACACATGTGTAAGTCCTGGGAGGACTGAAGGCTGGAGCCATCTTTGAGGTTGTCTTATATTTACTCCTTCAGCCATTAATTGAGAGCCCTCTCACCTGTGAAATGCATTCACCCCTTTGCTAATACTACTCGGCAAAATCTTATTCCTTAATGCTTTCCATGAAGGTCATAATTCAAGTTTTGGCTCTCTGTTTTGGTGGAGATATTTAACCACTCTGCATACATTGAAATCCACAAGTAAGGTGATAACCAGCAACTGAAGCCTTTGAGAGGTGATAAGGTGATGTTAGAGTTTTCACAAATGGAATTTGTACCCTCAAAAGAGATGCACAAGACATCCCTCACCTCATCCACCACACAAGGAAGAAGAAGGAACCAAGCCACTATCTATGAACCAGAAAGTGGATCTCAGTGGGCACAAAAAATTCTAAACCCTGTAGACGTATGATGAATAAATTTCTGCTGTTTGCCAGTTTCTCAAGCTCAGGAACCTTAGACTAAGTTCATACTGTTTATCTCTTCAAGTAAAATTTAAACAAATGGGATATACTGTGTAATTGGTGACCCATTACACTCAACACACTGGATAGAAAAGAGTTAGACAGTCTCAGGATAACTGCCTTGATTTCCCGCCCCCCTCCACTTCAAAAGGTAATAGGTAATAGGATACCAGAACAGTATTCCTCAACCATTTCTAAAATGCAAGTGTGGACATGTTGCCAGCTCTTAAGATCAAACACTACTGTTTGGGAATTCTTCATTCTCATACTTCTACTGTGTAAAGTCCTGATTTCACCACCACAGCCATCCTTTCTGCTCTGTTATAAAGGACTCTTATTTGTAATTGAGTAGTTTTTCAGCCTTTTATAGCCCATAACAATTTCAGAATCTATAGCCATCTTTTACTTTTCTAGTATCTCTTCTACTTTTAATCTAAGCTAGCAGTATTCTTCCAGATACAATTCATTTAAAGGCTTTGTGGGTTTCTTATATCTTTTATTGGGGGATTGCACAGATGATAAAGGTCTCATTGATTAATGAACCTTGTTACAGTAAGCTATGCTTTGTCTTGTACTCCCTGTAAAGGCTGCTAAGAGACACCAGATATTCTTACAAGCCCCTTTAATGGAGATAAATAATCTACATTTTCTACCTGTAATATTAGTGAAATGTTTTGTATGATTGGTACTTTATACACTTCCAAGGTCTTGATAAAGGATTTCACAGTAACAATGTTGACCCAATAATGTATTGGAATTAGCCTTTTTTTAGAAACAGTTTTCTTATTGGTAGTAGTATTTGCCCTCTGGAGAGGCAGGAATTAGTTTTATTTAGATTATGAGAAGAAGCCCAGAATAGCTGATTTACTTTATTTACCTTACTTTAGTTCCTGTCTTTCATCTCATTTCTCTATAGGCAGTGCAAAGTCAGGCAACCACTTCCAACACACTCTATTTGCAAATATTTTTAGCTAAATGATTCCTGCTCCTTAAGTAGATTCTGTGCTGACCACTTTATTGCAGGTGACAATGTTGCTAAACCTCATACTAGTACATAATAATAATCTTCCTTTCGCCATTTCCCAGTAATATTGCTTCAGTTTCTTTTGAGTTCTTTCTGTCTTTTAAAGAACCATTTGATTTGGCTAACATCTTTTCCCAGATCCTTCTGAATTTCACTAATATGTCCTCTGAGATCCTATTAACTGCTTGTTCTGTACCTTAGATTTAAATGTTTGGGACTTTATTAAAGAGGCACCCAAATGCCTTATAAAATGTATGTATGCTTTAATTTTTCTGTGGCTGAGCAAATCACCTCAAAATTTAATTGCTTGAAACAAGTAATCAGCATCTTATGCTTTGGCATCTGATAGTACATAATTCTGACTCAGTGGATTGTTCGTATGGCAAGCATATCAGATAAAGGCCATGACTACAGTCCTATGGAAGCTTAGATGGAGTTAAGTGCTATAGTTTCAAAGCAGTTTATCAAATAGCTAGCAGGTTGATGCAGACTATTTTCCAGAGGCCTCCATTTCTCTCAACTTGAACCCCTCCACAGTGCTATGTGTTTTTGTGGCACAGAACGTGACTTCTCACAGAAGAACCATTTTAATATTCTAAGATAGAAGTATCTTTAATATCTTTTTGTGTGTGTCCTTGATGCAAAATTCATATACATTCATTTTCAGCCACATAGGTAACATAGAATGATGTCTGATGCATTGTAGGAACAGATACAAGAGGGCAGCCTTATAAGAAATGCATATCCTTACATATTGTCTCAGCAGCTATACCACCAATATATGCTTCTCTAGGTGTATCTATAACCTGAATATTTCATCTACAAACAGTCTTATGCATATAGTTTGTAAAATTTTAACAGCATTACAATTTCATATTGGTATGGGAAATGACATGTATGCATGTATGTAGGCCATTCTAGTTGACTGTGTCAGCTGGATTAAAACATCAGAAACATGTGCCATCTGCTAGCTATGTAAAAAGTCCATCAGTAGAGTTCCAGCCTAATCAACCTTTCAGATTATTTGGTTATACCTGAAACCTGTGCAACATAGTTGTCCAGTGTGAACACGTCAACTTTTATAGTACTGCAGAAGAAATGTCACAGTGTTTTTGATAACCTAGTTTGGAGAATTAATTTCATACTTTAATAGTTTAAAGAGGGAAGAAATTTGGTAGCAAGAGTGGGGTTTTTATTTAAGCTAGTACCTGAACTGTATGCTGTTCTCTCTTGTTTCTGACTTGAAAAATAAGGTTCAATGACTTCTTATGTTTGATTTGAGAATCGAAAAAAGCAGATTATGGGGAACAGAAAGAGAGGTGATATACTTTTCACACTTGGTGAAGTAATTAGAGTTTTAGCATTGTTGAGAAACTTTGCAAAGAAAGTGTGGAATAAAATTAAGAACACTCCTTCCTGTGTCACACTGAATATACAGTGCTGTTGTCTATTTTACTTTTAGTATGCAAAATACAAAACTTTATTCAAGGTCTAAAAAATGATGCATTCCTTGTACAAAAGGAATATTTGCTTCACAAAACAGTTACTTCTTGGTTGAGTGTTTCTCAGAGTTCCTTTCAACAAGCCAATCAAACAACAAAGAGGAATGCACTTTAGAAACAGAATTAAGGTCCTGTACTCATTATGTAATGTAATAGCAAAAAATGACAAAAAATTGAGAAGCTAAGTTTAGTAAACTAGACACACTTCATAGTCTTCAAAAACTAAGTCTAATATACGAAGAGCAGTTTCCTCAGGTAGCCAGGGAATTGACTTTGAGTGCTGGTACATTAATCCTACTTTGAAACACTTATCATGAATAATTAAAAACACTGATTTGGGAAGGCAGACTATGCTGAGGGAGATTCCAGGAAGAGAAACAGTGAAATAATGGTCTCTGTGAGGTAGTGTGAAGACATGCCATTAGAGGAAACCATCTGATCTTATTTCTCGTGGGAAAGAAATGCATTTGGTTTTTTAACTTAGACTTCCAGAAAAATGAATGGAGAGAGCTTCTTCAACACAGTCTTTTTGAATTGAGCAGTGGATGTGCAAATAGATACTGGTTCACAAGGAAGTCCAAGGTAGACAAAAGCCTAATCCATTTGAGCCACAAATAGAATTGAATTTCATAAAGCATAATGTCTGTAAGATAATGTAGAGCAAAAAATAGAATGCGTTTTAAAGTATGTATATTTCAACATGCCCACCACAAATCCCTCAAGTAATAAATTGGAAAACAAGTCTATAAGGCTAGACCTCAACATGCACATCATTATTCCATTTAATATGAACATTAATAACCAAGTAGAGTTTATAAATGTCCCAGGTTCTTTTTTTTTTTTTTTTTTAGAAAAATGCTGAATCAAAGTCTCCTACCAAGTGTGGTCATTATCCTGGAGGAAGATCACTAGTGGAAAAGATATATGCAATACACATTTGAAAACATTTTAAAATGATTTTTGTACATCTACCATGAAAAGGAAGCAAACAAACAAATCCTGAAATTCTGGATGTGATGTTGCGTACCTGTAAGCACTCAAGAGGAATATTCCAAGTTTGAGGCCTTTCTGGGTTACTCAGTGAAGAATTTTCTCCAAAGGGGAAAAAAAATCAAAGGAGAAAAAGAAGTAAGAAAGAAAAAGGAAAGTGCAATGCTTAGAGTTGCTGTCACCAGGGAGATGCAGGACTAAAAGGTAAAGAGATGAACTGTAAAGAACTAGAGGAAAGTGTGAAAGGTGAAAGGGAATTTACACACTAGAGCTGTGTGGTGCAATTTTCTCAGTGACCATAGTGCACTGGGGTTGGACATCTTTTTGATGTGCAAACTTAATGTCAGGGGGAATTTTTTAATGATCTACATTAGGGAACCTCTGCTCTTATGTGGGTTTTTTTCATATGTTAAGTAGTCAGATACATCACAGGGATAGTTAGTTCTACAAGGCCAATGACAAGGAGGTGCCAGTATAATGAAGCCAAGGACAGCTAGTCCCAGCTGGTTTACATGATCTTCTTTTCCACTATTTGAACTGTCACTGCAAGCCAGTGCTGCAGTTGCATTGGCCTGCAGCCTCCATGCAGGTGAGCTCCTCTTTCCTTATGCTATTAGCATGCTTCAAAAGTCACTGTCAGTTTCAAAAGGTCCCATTGATTGATTGATTGTGCTACTGGTGTTATATTTAGAAAGTGCTCTCTGGTGCCAACGCGTTCAAGACTACTTCCTACTTTCTCTTCTATCAGGTTCAGAGTAACTGGATTGATGTTGAGGTCTTTGATCCACTTGAACTTAAAAGTTTTGTGCACGGTGACAGATATGGATCTATTTGCAGCCTTCTACACATTGACATCCAGTTATGCCAGCACCATTTGTTGAAGATGCTTTCTTTTTTCCATTGTACATTTTTGGCTTCTTTGTCAAAAATTATATGTTCATAGGTGTGCGGATTAATGTCAGGGTCTTCATTTCGATTCCATTGGTCCACATGTTGGTTTTTATGCCAGTACCAAGCTGTTTTTATTACGGTAGCTCTATAGTAGAGCTTGAGGTCGGGGATCGTGATGCCACTAGAGGTTGTTTTACATGAACAACCTGGACGAGAGTGGGAGTAATGAAGGGCAAGTTTCGAGGGAAAGAGAGCTTAGGGGAGCAGGAGATCCCAGCTGGATCAAGAACAGAAAGGGAGAACAAGGAATAACAGACCATGATAAATGAAGACCACATGAGAACAGGAAGAAGCAAAGTGCTAGAGAGGTCCCCAGAAATCCACAATGATACATCCACTGTAGACTACAGGCAATGGTCGAAAGCCTGATTTGACCTCGTCTGGTGATCAAATGGCCAAACACCCTAATGGTTGTACTGGAACTCTCATCCAATAACTGATGGAAGTGGATGCAGAGATCCTCAGCCAGGCCCCAGGTGGAGCTCCAGGAGTCCAATTGTCAAGAAAGAGGAGGGACTGTAAGAGTGTGAATTGTTGAGACCAAGATTGTTAAAAGCACAGGGACAAATAGCCAAACTAATGGAAACACATGAATTATGAACCAAAGGCTGTGGATCCCCCAGCTGGATCAGGCCCTCTGGATAAATGAGACAATTGAATAGCTTGAACTGTTTGGGAGGCACCCAGGCAGTGAGACCTGGACCTGTCCTTAGTGCATGAGCTGGCTGTTTGGAACCTTGGGCTTATGCAGGGACACTTTGCTTAGCCTGGAAGGAGGGGACTGGACCTGCCTGGACTGAACTACCAGGTTGAGCTGAATCCCCAGGGGAGTCTTTGCCCTGGAGGAGATGGGAATGTGGGGGAGGGGCTGGGGGAAGGCAGGGGGCAGGGGAACCCATGGCTGATATGTAAAATTAAAACACAAATATAATTTTTAAAAATGTTAAAAAAAATGTCACTGTCTGTTTTCAATGATTTTGGTAATGACAGAACTTTCTCCTAGAGCAAAGACTGGGAAGGAAGCCAGTTTAGGGGTTGTTGCAGCTCAGCTTCCCTATTGAATCTACAGAGATAACTTATTTGATGATGTTATAGGCAATAATGTTGAATATAGAGAAAAATCACCCAAAAAATTATTTATGGGTGGTTTAATGCAGAATACAAAGTGTTCTGAACCATGACTTAACCATGTTATGCAGAATTATTTTTCTAGTGATCTATCTGTGCTAGGTTCATGTATCTCATGCATTTTCCCCAGATACTTTAAATAGAATTGTGGTAAGTTTTTTCAAGCAAGCTGTTTTGAATTGATACCCAGATTCTGTCTATTCGTTTGGTAAATATTTTTCCATAAACAAACACATTGTTTTATGTGCCTACTGAGATCTCAAAAGGAAAAGATGAAAAACAAGAACAGTGGCATTAATGGCAAACACATAGAAAGTGATACTACTTCACAGAAGTGGTGGCTATCATTTGTAGTAGAATGTTATAGAGCTCACTGGAAAGCATTTGAGAAAACTAAAGGAATTTTTATAGCATATGAAATATAGATGATACAAAATATTGCTTCCTGGAAGGATAGAGTAAGAAATGTTCTTAATGTTTGTAAATGGAAAGCCCTATTTGAAAAACTTCCACACTCAGTTTTGCTCTCTCCAGATGTCCTGGGATGAGTGAGCAGTAAAAGAGTCTGTGAGCCAAGGTGATGGTGTTTGTAGTTTACAAAGGAAGGCTGACGAAAATCTGGTGAGCTCTTGCAATATACTGCATGCTGTATAGTACACTCTAACAGTCCTCAAGGAGCTGCTTTTTCAAAACAACAACAAATCCAACTATCTCTACCTTTCTCAATCCCACAATATAGTGAAAAGTGGGACAGAAGCCTGACATCTCTGCATTCATGTTGTGCCTGCCTCCATTACTTCAAGCCACACTCCTGTTTGACTCTGCATAGGCACTATAATCTCTACTACTCCATCCCTCTTCAAAGAAGAAGTCACAAAGGATCCTTGTACTAAACCGCAGTTACCTGGAGTTCTGGAAACAGTGAATCCATACTTGAAGGACAGACCACCCCATGATAACAAAACCTTCATGTATGACAGAGAGATTACACTTTGATGTAGGTCATCTTGTAGAAAACAGGCATCGATCTGGTTAGCAGATTAAAAATTTAGGGGCCACTTTGAGGGATTGAGGCTTATACTATGTTGTATAGGATCAGACCTTCATCAGGACTGCTTATGAATACTTTCCGCTTTTCCTCAGCATTTCTCCATTTAAAGCTTGCATCAGCATTATGAAGATTAACTTGGTAAGCTTGGCATCAGTGGATCTTTTTATTTGTTCTTCTTTCCGACACATGGGGTTTATATCAATCCTTGTCTTTTAATTGGAATTCTGTTGTCAGGTGATAGAGCCTTTAGGCTATATGAGAACTGGGACAGTTGACCCTAAAATTCTGGTTACATGCTTGCTTAAAGGGCAGAGTTGGTGGCTTAAATATTGTGCTCTTTGAATGCCAGAATATTCATTCAATGCCATTTATTTTTTACTTTAGCATGTAAAAGTTATATACTTTCGAACTTACATTAGTTTCTGAAGAGAAAAGGCAATTTTCATGTTAAGAAAGCAAAATCTGAATTTTAATATAAAGTGAGATTTATACAAGGTGATAGTATCCAGTTTCTAAATTAACTCATACAATATTTTAGTGAAATTATGTTGTTTTAGCTTTTATAATTATGCTCAAATACAAAGCAATAGTTGGTTAATTTACTAGATGAAAAGTTGTTTCAGTATTAGAAAAATCAGCTGATGCATCATGAGAGTTCATGGTTTTAACAACGAAAGAAGCTATAGCAAAAATAAAATAAGTGTACCAACACAGTTAAGCTGAATTAACTTTACTTTTCAAAGGTTTAATATGTTGCTTTGATGTTCTGCAGATGCTGATATTCTAACACAGGTGTTTATGACTTTAAGTTCAAAGATTTTCTACACACATAGGGTCAGAGAAAAATAAAGAACACAGCTTGCCTACAATACAGAAGCCCCAAGAAACTCATCTGCCAGTCCTTGCATTTTACCTATACCAAAGTCTATATGTACTGGGAGATTCTCTCTGCTATCCATGATGTCCCTGGAGCTAATGTGCATGCACAGGTGTCTTAAGCCAATCATTACAATGTCTTTAGATCCCAACATTTAACATTGGCATCAAAATATCCAAAGCATATTTAGGTTAGCTTCAAATGGAGAGTCAAACAGGCCATTAATTCCATAAAAGCACAGGAAACAAGGGCCATTTAAATACATAGTACTGCAAAGTTCTATGAAAATATGGCACATATTCACTTTGGTGTGGGAAGATGGAGACTTGGGAGCTTAATTCACAACAAAATGTTCTACATGGAAACTATAGTTATGCTCAAATGAAAACCTTTTTTTATAAACCCTATTTATATTGCACTTACCAGTGTCCTTAACTCAGTTGCACTTGAATACTTGAATGTTAGTACCTTTCAGAAGGTTCCTACAATTACTGTGAAGTAGAAAAAGACGCCCACACATAAACATTAGTAGAGTCGATTAAATGAAACTTTTCACAGAGACTGGCTTGCAGAGTGAAAGCCATGCAACCTTCTCCTGAACGGCTTATTTCCAAGGCATTTTTTACCTCCTCAGTGTGAATATCTATGAAGGCTGTAAGAAAGGAGTTCATATGGAGAGACAAAACAATATTCCTCTGTGACATACATGACAGCAGCAAGGTTAGCTACAAAACAAAGGAGATGTTTTGAAAAGTATGTTGTATGGATTGAATACATAATCACATATACTATAATAAACTTATTTAAATCTATTTTTAAAAGCCACAGACTAAATTCAATTGCTATCAGGATTTTTTAACAGACACCAGCATGTGTTCATGCTATTCTTTTGAATCTTAAAAAATAATTCTTTTACTTATTATATAGATGACAGATTATGACCCTTGTCCAGGGTATCTACATAGGAAAAAAAAAAAACCAATGGATTTGGTAAAAGTAATTTCATATGTAAAGTTTGAAGATCCCTATTCACCAAGATGTTCAAATTTTACTTTCCTTTTTACTGTTATTGTAATCAAGAATCTTTAAATAATATGAAAAATAAAGTCTTAGGCAGGGGAAAACAGAAAAAAATGTACTTTGCAACAAAAGAGGGACATTTCATTAAACAATTAGTCAAGAGATCCTTGGGAACTTACAGGCATGGTCTCCACAGCATTGTGTAGGAGGCCTTGTTTTATGGATCAAAGGAAAATACTGAAATTGAAGACAATGTGAAAACTGAAAAAGTGTAATAAGGAGAAGGATTTAAGAATTGTTTGTAGAAAATAAACACTCAAAAATAAATTACATTTCCTGCTTTGCCCAGAGAATATGACTAGGTAAGTCATGGCCTTATAGGGAAGGAATGACCTCCAAAGAGAATTACTTCAAATCATGTATCAGAACAAACACATTATTATATGCTGAAGGCCATGCTTTTGTGTTCCTGGCATATCTATATAAAGAAAAACTTTGTCTAATGTTTATATAAGTTTTTGATTTTTCTGAAAGAAGAGACAACACAATTAGGTACTACTCAGTGGAGTCGGTGCTCCAGGAACTTTTCGTGATGCTTCTAGTACCATGATCCTCGAGGAAAAATCCATTTAGTCCCCATGTTACAGCTGAAGCTCACATAACTTGGAAACTTGCCCAATTACAGTTTTTACCACCCATAACCAGAAGCAGAATGATACTACAAACCTGAGCCAAATTTGATGTTTGGTATTCCTAATTTACATGCTGAAAACCTGAGTTTCCAGGACAATTTTTTTAAAAAATCATTGTATTTGATTTTCCTAAGAACCATGTAAGTGTAAAATTTACTAAAAAGGAATGGATATTGTCAGGTTGGGAGTGTAGCTCAGTTGGAAGAGTGCTTGCCTATGCTAAACCACTACACACCTAAAGCACTAGGATCGGTTTCCAAAACCATGGAAAGCCAGGTATAGTAGTGTATATCTGTAACCTTAGCCCTTGGGAGACAGAGGCAGGAGAATCAGAAATTTAAAGTCACATAGTGAGTTCAAGGGTACCCTGGAATACATGGTACCCCCCCAAAGAGTGAAAAATAAGTAATTATTGTTGCACAAAATCTAAAAGGTCTTTTAATAAAACAAACAAACAAACAAAAACCAGAACCAGATAATGGAGTAAATACTGAAAGATCAGAGTGACAAAGGAACAAGCCACCGCCACCTCTCACCTCTAGGACTCCTCAGCCTGAAGAAGCTCTAGTTCCTGTCTCCTCACCCTTAACACCTCTCTCCACCCAGGCATCACTTCCTTCTTAGTGCTGGGATTAATGGCATGTGTACTTCCCAAGCAAAGGCATGAGATCTCAAGTGCTGGGATTAAAGGCATGTGACTCCCAAATACTGGGATTAAAGGTGTGTGCCACCACTACCTGGCCCTGTTTCTCTCCTAGACTGAGTCAGTCTCATGTAGTCCAGGGTGGCTTTGAACTCACAGAAATCCAGACAGCTCTCTGCCTCCTGAGTGCTAAGATTAAAGGTGTGTGCCATCACTGCCTGGCTTCTATGTTTAATCTAGGGGCTTGTTCTGTTCTCTGATCTTCAGGCCAATTTTATTAGGGTGCACAATGTATCACCATGGATTATTGTCATTCTCAAAACACACCAGCACAATAAAAGCAAAATGGATAATCTGAAATTCTACTTTTGCATTTGTGAGAGAGCTAATTGTATTGAGTTGAATCTTAAATATCAGATGTCAAGGGACTACTTTTCTCATTTATATTACCTTCTAGTGGCACAAGGATGGGAGATGAGAGGCTTCAGTAGGGAGAACTCAGTCAAGGTCTCAGCTGTACTTTCATTCCGAACAAGTGCATATTGACAATTGTTTGGGCAGTGTTGACTCTGGTGTCATTCACCACAGGGGTCCTCACACCTCTCAGAAGGACAGACCTTTATTAGATGGTTTCTGATTGTTTACTGGGCCCTGTGTCAACACAATTCAATGCTTTGAAATGCTGATTTTCCCCAAATGCTTCAGGAAGAGCTCACAGAAGCAAGTTAGATTATAGGGATACAGTTGAGAAGGCAAAGAGGAGAGTACTATCTGATGGTAGTTCAACACCAGAAAACTGTATTATCAGGGGAACCCTTCTCTCCTTGAGGAACTGTGTAGGTATTAAATATGGTTAAGCACTTTAAAAAAATCTGTTAAAAATTACCATTAGTGTTAATTTTACGATCAGTATTATAAATACTCCCAATGTTCACTTTCTATTAAATAGGCACACATTGTGGAACTTAACAAGTTGTTAATTGACATTTGTTGGGCCCCTCCTTAGTGCTTTGACTGCCTTAAGCAAAAGTCCCATCAGAGAGTCAGATGATTCTCACGGCAACATCGTATATTTTGAATATACGTGGATAGTCTCCCCCATGGATACCTTAAGAAAACTATATAATAGTTATAGTTGACTGGGCCAGCTCCTGAAGGTTGAGGTCCAACCAGGTCTGTTTCAGTTTATACTGGACTTTCTGCTATCACAAACCCTGGTGAAACTTTGCAACATTTTGTATTAGTTACTTTTCTGTGGCTGTGATTAAAAAAAAAAAAATACCATGACTGACCAGAAGCAGTGTAGAGAAGAGAGTTTGAGTTTTAGCTCAAGAGGGAGAGTTCATAATGTTGGGAGAAGCTTTGAAGCAGATGACTGAAGCAGGAACGAAGAGATCATATTTCCATCCACACTTGGAAGCAGAGGGTGTACCGGAAGTGGAGTAACAGTATAAACTCTCAAAGACCATCTCCATCTTCATTCAGACCATCACTTAGGCCAGAAGGTGTGTACTTTTTCTGGTAGCAGAGTGGAAGGACCACTCTGACTGTTACTAGGAGACAGAGCTGTGAATGATGTAAGTACAAACCTTCATCTGAATGAGATCTTTATTTTGATTGGTATCAATGCTTCTTCCTGGCTACATAAGCAGATTTTTGGCTCATTGGGTCCCTAAAGAGAAGACATTTTGGCTAAGTGCTTCCTCCTCTAGTGTTGCAAAATTAGGTCCAATAAAGAGGAAAGTCTTTTCCTACCTATTTTTAGTACTGAGGTCTGAGCTGGTTAACATGCTGGAAGCAGCAGCTGAGAGAGTGGAGTAGCACCTGCCACACTGAGCAGCAGCAGTGGTGGCATGGCAGAGGAAGGGACAGAACCGATCAGCAGATAGATGGGGTCCTGGAAGGAGCAGAGTGGCTGGCTGTATAGGCAGAGGAAGAAGGGGTGCAGTCAAAAGACTGGCAGTTCATAGCAGCAGCAGCAGCAGCAGCAGCAGCAATGCAAAAGGAGTGGTTGCTGACTCCAAAACTGCAGCAGCAGTGACAGCAGCCACAGCAACAGTAGCTGATCTGCTGGAAGGAGCAGATTAGGCAGCAACAAAGGAGGCCAAAGTCATGAGAAGACAGTTGAGTCTGAAGAAGGATCAAAGGCTGTAAAGAACCAGAGAAAAAATGCTCCTGTTGTTGGAAGTGTTCCAGAGGTTTGTCAATCTATGGAGGTAAAGCTTCTCCGAGGCCTGGAAGCTCTAACACTGTTCATTGATTGTAACTAGGGAATCTGGGTAACTAGGACTATCCACAAGCTACAATGCCATCTGCTTCCAGGGGTTGAGGAAACCCAACTTCCTAGTTCTGCACAGTAATTGCAATACTAGTAGAACTAATGGTCCCAGTTCCTTGGGCATATGTAAGAACTGTAATAGATGTAGAGCTGTAGCTTTTTGTAGGTCCTGCTTTTTTGGGTCTTCATGTAGTTTCTAAGTCTAGAGGACAGCACTTACTGCCACCAACATTCCTTGATGTTAAATAGGTAAGGATACAAATGTCAAATGCCAGCACTTGAAGCTTCCCCACAATTTCTATCTCCAGTAAAAAAGAAAAGAACCTCACTGGGCATGGTAGCACACGCCTTTAATCCCAGTACTCCAGAGGCAGAGGCAGGTAGATCTCTACGCATTCAAGGCCAGCCTGGTCTATAAAGCTAGTTCCAGGCCAGCCAGGGTTGTCACACAGAGAAATTCTGTTTGAAAAAAAAATAACAAAAACAAACAAACAAACAAACAAGAACCCCAGCTGGCTCATTTGAAGCATTATGACCAAAGTCACCAAACAGCACTTGAAAAGTGATAACTGTAGTCTGTAATCTCAGCTCTTAGGAGAAAGAAGCCGGAGGATCAGGAATTCATGAGTTGCATGTTTCAAAAATCCTCCAAACAAGAGAAAATAGAAACCCCAAACAAACAAAACAAAACAAAATGTCAGAAGTAGAATCATTTCTCATGAATTATCTCACTTAATTCTCACATATCTCTGAGAATCAGATATTATTATTATCCCCACAGATAAAATATGAAACTGAATGCACCCACCATAGCTCCATCTCTTTGGGAACCTGAGTTGAAAGGCTGCTTGAGAACAGGAGTTCAATATTAGCAGGAACAGTAAAGTGAGACTCCATTTCAAAAATAATAAAATAAAATAAAAATTTACATTGACTCCTACATGAACATGTATGTATACCATACATACAACAATGAATAAACTAAAAGCAAATATATACCTCACTATTCACTTACATTATTTTCTATTATTATTATTTTTTCTGAAGCCACAATCATTGAGCCTGTATGGATCTGAGCTAGGTCCTCTGCATATATGTTATGATTATGTAGCTTGCTGTTCTTGTGAGACACCTAACAGTGGGAGTGCTGTGTATGTCTCTAACTCTTTTGCCTGCTCTTGAGACCCTTTTCTTCCTACTGGGTTGCCTTGTCTAGCCTTAATATGCTTAGTCTCATAACTTGTTATGCCATGTTCAGTTGATATCCCTTGGAGGCCTGCTCTTTTCCAAAGTGAAATGGAGGAGGAGTAAATCTGGAGGAGAGGGGATGTGTGTGGAGGTGCTGAAAGGAGTGGATAAAGGGGAGCAGTTAGGATGTAATGTATGAGAGAATAAATTAAAAAATAGTATATATATACATAAATACATAGCATATATAGGGAGACACTATAGAATTAAAAAATACCAAGACAGTATCTCTAGAGTTCATGCACTTAACAGCAAATACTTTATCCTAATAAGATTGAGATTGATGTTGATGGATTGTTTTATCAGTCAGACCACAGGCTACTAGAGGAAATATCACATTTCAGAACAGAAACTCCAAATAATAGATTTTAAAATATTGCAAACTCATTTCTGCTTTAGACTTTCAAATTGTATAGCTTTAAGTGAGGTAGTAAAATCAAGTACAATGGTTGAGAAACTATGGAGAAAACAAATTATATCATTTAAAGCTACACACTGCAATTCTAATCTTTTTCAAGATCTCTGGTGAAATGAATTATTTCAATTACCTAAGTCAAAACCAAAGTTGACCCTTCTATTTGTGTTATTGGATTCTATTTTTAAAGCTAATATTGTTCAAGTCTTTTCCATCAATGATACTGACCCTTGAACAATTCGTTCATTCATTCAATTCTTCTTTTACTGATCCCTTGTGAAATTTTAGAAATCTTACTCTATATTGATTTTCAATGATGTAAAACATGAAGCCATAATCTTTGTCCATTTTTTGTTTCTATGACAAAATACCAGAAGTTGGATACTTCATAAAGAACAGTTGGTTTAGTTTGTAATTCTGGAATCTGAAGGGCACTGGCATTTGCTTGTCTTTGGTGGGGACTTCAGGGAAAATTGGAACACATTGTCATCACTACAAGTAAGAGTGTTAATAGTGGGCTGAAGATGGTTCAGCAAGGGTGAGAAGTCATATTCACTTAAAACAACCCATTCTCTTAGGAGCTATTCCAGTCCTATAAGATTTGACACACTCCCTCAAGACAATGCTGATCCACTAGTAGGGGCATAGTTTCCATAATTTAACTGTCCCCTAATACTTGCTACCCATTGGTGGTGCTCCCACCATGCCACTGCTGCATTCTGGTGGAAGCCTCCTACACATAGACCTTCAGGGATACCTTCAAGCTCAACCACTGATAAACTCTGCCTTCACATAATAGTCTATTGAGTTTACAAGTTGTAAAGTGCAGTAACAGACCAGAAGAATATTCTGGAGACTAGTGAGAAATCATGTTTATCTCTGCTAAAAGGGTTGGGGAAGCTTTCCCAGAGAAGGTAGCATCTATGCCAAAAGATGGCAGTTCTTCATAAGGCGGATTTGACTAGAAAACCAAAGCATATTCACTCTTTGCTAATGATTCTTGGTGTTACATTCACTTTTAGACTTCCCCAGTCCCCTCTTGACCATAACTACGCAAGACACAGAGAACACCATTTGTTGTATCCCCTTTTCCTTCTCATTACCCGAATCTAGCTTGCTAAAGACTTGTTGCTCATCTTGACTCTATGACATCAGAAACGATCCATCTATTGAACCAACCGTATATGCTAATGAAATATGGGCTTAATACACATAGTTGTTCTACATGGTTCTTTAACCTTGCATGTAAAAGCATATGTGGTCATTTAAATGGAGTCCAAGATATATATTAAAAAAAAAATTTCTCATTTCACTATTCCTTGTACAGTGGTCAAAGTAACCCGAGGGGAGAATTTGCTGCTATGGTATAAACTTCTCATATGTCCTGATGTACACCCACATTTCTCTTTAATTTGGTTGATCTCTAAGGTTCTTCTGACATTTGAAACTTAGCATCTTGCTCTATTTTCTCTTCATTATATTAATTTTCAATTTCCCAAGCTGAATCACATTTTTAAAGTCCCTGTTAAAGCTCTGCCAGAGCTTTCCTTTCTTTTAAAGTTTTGTTTCCTTTTCTACTTTATGTCATTGCCAAGCTTATTAAATTTGTTTAAGAATTGCTATAGAGAAAATTGGATTCCTTCAGGTAAGGCCAGTCTGATTCCCAGACATTTCAAGATATTCTGGCAAAATCATAATTTGAGAGCCATTATCTGAGAGCTTAAGTTAAAGCCCAAGTGTTCAAGGAAAGACGAGGCAGGGAGCGGCAGACTACCTATATAAAGTTTCTGCTTATATCACATACCTGTGTTCAATACGACAAAAACAGAAAAATGTCCTCTCAAGCTGGTCACATAGCTCAAGCTGTACTTGTAGAGGATATCTCTATCAAGCCTAATGATTTGTAGGAAATTCCTCAAAATTTCTCTGTTACAGGAAAGATGATCTCTTAATAATCAGGTTCATGGTCTTATGAACCTGTCCTCAAGGTGGTGCTTCATACTTCTCTGATAAGAATCAATTGTGTAACTGGATTTATGTTGAGGTCTTTGATCCACTGGGACTTGAGTTTTGTCATGGGAATAGGAAGAGGCAGGATGCTGGGGAAGCTCTCAGGAATCCACAAATATGACCCCACCTTAGACTACTGACAGTGATCAAGGGGGTGCTTGGACTAGTCTACTCTGGTGACCGGTCTAATGAATACCCTAATCATCATCATAGAGCCTTTGTCCAGTGACTGATGGAGAAAGATGCAGAGATCCACAGGCACCATGCTGAGCTCCAGGAATTCAATTGATAAGAGAGGAGGGATTCTGCAGGTGGGGGATGTCAAGATCATGATGGGAAGACGTACAGAGATGACTGGCCACACTAGTGGAAGCCCATGAACTGTGGACAGATGACTATGGAGCCCCCATGGTATTGGACTAGGCCCTCTGGATACGGAAGATGGTTGTTTGGCTCAAACTGTTTGGGGGCCACCCAGGCAGGGGGATTGGGATCCATCCCTGGTGCATGAGCAGGCCTTTGGGAATCCGGTGCCTGTGGTATGATACCTTGCAAAGCCTTGGTGCAGTGGGGAGGGGATTGGACCTGCATAGGCTCAGTGTGCTGGGCTCTGCTGACTCCACTTGGAGACCTTGATTTGGGGGATGTGGGAATATAGGGTGGCTTGGGAGGGAGGACTGGGGAGTGAGAGAAGGGAGGAGGGGGATCTGTGGGGGTTATGTAGAGTGAGTAGAAAATTTCTTAATGAAGAAAAATGAAAAAAAAAAATCAATTGTGTCTCAGACCATCATCTTCATACATTTGGAAAGCATGAAATGCTATATCCTTATAAACATTTGCTGTAGACATTCCCATTTGAAAGAATAAGAAAAAATTAAAAACACTTATCTAACACATTTAAGACAAGATTTCCAAAATGTAGTAGAGTAAGGACTCTTTCTGATGTAGAACTACATCTGTTGGGGGGAAATGTTTAGGAAATAGCATTCAAGGAAGTCATTAGGTTCCTTTTGAAAACAAGAGGAGACTCATAGAGACTCATTACTATTTACTTGTTATGCAGAAGGGGCAGAAGGATAGATACAAAAGGAAGCCAAAAAGCTGATATTCCACAACCATTTTATTTAAAATATCTTTTTAAAAAATATTATAATAGTTTATTGGTATCTGTGAAGCTCACATTAGCAACAATATATGACAGTATTCACCAAGTCATGACTGGTAGACAGTGTAATTTATGTTCCCAATTCCTTTACCTATCCATAAAGAAGGTACAAATACAAATAAAACTACATGAAAAACATCTGGGAAAGCATTGTTGATGATGATACAAGTCCATACCTGAGGACTCTTAATCCATGCCTTGGTCTACCTGGTACAACAACCAGAACTCTGCAGGACAGCTCCTTGCACATAGCACCATATTCTGTTTCTGCCAGCTTTTCTTCCCTGCTTTACTTTTCTGGGCATTTTGGAGTTCTCCAGGTTCCTCAGCTCACCCATGAATCAACCTGTAAGTGCCAAGATGTAAGACACAGTCTACAAGACTGTATTCTACGTGATTGATCAAAAGGTCCTCAGTGGATTTGAGACAGAGTCTTTGTAACCTCTAGAAGATTAGGAATATAAGACAGCACATGGCAAACTACATGGCACTCATTTGAGGAGCTAAGGCTGAAGCACTGTTTATCAGTTCAGACCAATTATTGGCAATACCAAAAGGGATGAAGAAATTGAGAAATACCTAACTGTATGCTCAGGAGGAATGAAGTGAAGTTAGGAAATAGCATAACAACATTCATCAGTGATAGTAAAACTTTAATGTATTATAAAATGTTCCATCTCAAGCTGTGTCCATTCTCGTTGGTTTCACCACCACCTTCCTGATTCTAGTCATTATTTCTCTCCCGGACTTCTACAACAACTCTTTGATTTTCCTCATCTACTTTTCCTATTCTTTGTTTGTTTATTAGCATTTTCTTTATGCAGTGCCCAGGATGGATCCCAGGGCCTCCTGCATGGTAGGCAAGTGCTCTCCTACTGAACTAGAGTCAAGCTCTGTCACTGTTACTATTGTAAAGGTGTGTTTTCTAGTCACACTATATCATCATCTCTAATTCTAACACAATATCACCTATGATTTCCATCACACTTTGAACAGAAGAAAAATGTCCATATTGCTTTGCCTGTATGTGACTTGAAACTCTAATTTCTTTTGTGTGAAACAAGTACACAAGACATTGCTAGTGGCTATAGTCATCATGCTACAAAGCAAATTTCGAGAACCACTTCCTCATTGCTCTACCCGCTCTTGTCCCTGATGACTGACAGCGTGCTCTCCATAGTTTCCACCTGTTGGTTCTATGGTTGCTTGTTGCCTCAGTATTCTTGCTTCTTATTGATGCTCCATCTTTAATTTTCGATAGAATATAGAAATTTTATTGTTTTATCTATCTTTAGCTAGTTTTTTTGTTGGGATAAAATTGATAATAAAATTTATAGTTAAACAAGGTGATATTTTGATGTATGTATATATGGAATAATAATCACAGTCAAGCTGGTTAACATGTTAATTCACTCAACATGCTATAATTTCTCGTTGTGGTGAAACATTTTATATTAATTTGCTTCACAGTTTTCAAGTACACATCACATTGTCATTCATTTTAGTGTCCATGCTAGAAACGTATTTCCAAACTTTTTCTCTCATATGAACTGAAACTTTATAGACTTTAGCCATTTTCTCTTCATTCTCCTTTCCACTCTAGTCTCTGGCAACTGCAAGTCTGTTCTCTACTTGGAAGAATTTGAAGACCAGATTCTACATGTAAATAATATTATGTGGCATGTGTCTTCTGTCTCTGTCTTATGCTACCCACATTCACTCAAGAAGGTGATAGGCCTCCACAAATATCCCACATTCATCATATCCATTAGTTAGTTGTGATAAAAGACTCCATGTCTTGGCATATATGAATAATGTTGCAATGGCTATGGGGGTGAAGATATATCTTTCATATGTTTTCTTCCACTGTGTACTGAAGGGTGGGATTTCCAGATCATGCAAGATTTGGAAAAATTTCAAATTGTTTGAAAAGTTTATTTTTATTATTTTTAGTTATGTATAGGCATGTATGTGCATGTGAAGGCTGGTGCCTGAAGAAATTAGAGGCATCAGATTCCTTGGAGCTGATGTTACAGGTGGTTGTGAGCCATCTGACATGGATACTAGGTTCTGGGGTGTTCTCTAAAAGAGCAGTAAGTGCTCAACTTCTATTCCTTTCCCACCCTGAATTTTACCTTATTTGAAATAGTAGGTTCACCAATTTACATCCCCGCCGACCTTCTAGGCAGTACTCTCTTCCTTACATCCTTGCCAAAGGTTGTCTTTCATTTACTTACTTTTTTGTAATAGGCATTATACTAGCTATAAATTGCTATCAGTGGTTCTATTTGAATTTCTCAGAAGATACTTGGTGTTGATGATACTTTCATATTCCTGTTGGGAATTTGTATGTCTTCCACTAGGAAATATTTATTTTTGCAAAACCATTTTTAAAATCAAATTTTGCTTCTATTGCTGTTTTTTGAGTTGTTTGATGTCCTTGTGAATTTTGAATCCTAACAAATATATACACTCTCTCCTACTCTTTCACTTCAGTTGGTTGGTTATTGATTATTTTCTTTGATAAGCAAGAAGGCTTTAATTTGTTGTAATCAATCTTTTTTTTTGTATAATTTTGCTTTTGTTGCTTCATGCTTTGGGGTCACATACAAGAAACTAATGTCTATACTAACATCAAAAATAAATTTGTCTTTAATCTATTTCGAGTTTATTTTTGTATATAGAATGAAAGAACACAATTTTATTCTTCAGTTTTTTGAACAGCATTTATTGAAAAGAATTTTCTTTTCCCAGTGTGAATACTTAGTGAAGCATAATTGATGATAAGTGCATATTTGTCTTAGTTCTCTTTATTTTGTTCTATTGGTCTTAATGTCTTCTTTCATGTCAAGACTATTCTTTTAAAATGTTTATTTCTGTAATATATTTTAATGTTAGTTCAATGCCCCAGACTTGTCCTTTTGGCTCAAGATTATGTTGACAATGTTTGTTTTTGTTGTTATTGTTTGGTTGCTGTTTTTAACTTTGCGGTTCCACACAAATTTTAAGATTTTTTTTTCCTATTTGTATGAGGACTGTCTTTGTTGGGATTGCATTAAATCTGTAATTATTTTGGATAGTATAGACATTTGATATTTATTCTTCTAACCTATCAATGTGTAGCATCTTATTTATACCTTCTTAATTTCTTCTTTCTGTGTTATGAATTACAGCATAAAGATATTTCACTTTTTCAAGTGTATTCCTGAGCATTTATTTTCTTAGAATTTTAAATGGTATTGTTTTCTTGATTTTCTCCCAGATATTTTGTTGTGAGTACCTAAAAATACAGTTAATTTTCATGTGGATTTTGTATCATGTCACTTCTCTGAGTTTATTTGTTATAACATTTTTTTGGTAGTTTTTGACCACATCCTTGTAAAACAGAAACATTTTGTTTTCTTTCCACAATTTATTTGCTCTAAGTAGGAACCTTGCTCTGTTGAACAGGGTCAAGAGTTGCCATCCTTATCTCGCTGTGAAGACAAGGACATCAATGGTGCACTTCATGCTTCTGATTATCTGGAATGCAGATGTTTGCTTAAGAAATAATGAGTACCTGACCCTGACATTTAAGATTTTGTCCTTGTCAGCACTCATGGGGCCCATTTTCCTTTCTCGTGGATCACAGTACTTTTTCTCTACTCTCATATATTTTTATTTTCCTACCTCTGAAGGTCTATCAAATGATGACAATTTCCATTATCCTCACAGCTTGACAGTCTAGATATCTAACTATGTTGTTCTCATCAACAGCAAATGAAAAGACCCACACTGGGTTTTATAGACTATTTCTTCTCTTTTCTTTCTTCTCTCTCCATCCCTACCTCTCTCCTTCCCTCATCATGGACAAAGAGCCATTCAACTGCAAAAGAAAATCTGCAATAACATGTAATAAATGAGAACATAGTTATTTGAATGTAATTTATCCATATGAGTATTTATCACATGAGAACAAGCTATACAGAGTGGAGAGGTGGCTCAGTGGGTGAAGTGCTTGATGTATAAGCATGAAGACCTGAGTGGGGATCCCTAGCACCCATGTAAAAGTCAAACATTGCTGGAGCACGTACACTCTACATACTTTGAAGAAATAATGAAAGAGAAGAAGGAGGAGGAGAGAAGAGAAGAGAAGAGGGGAGAGGAGAGGAGAGGAGAGGAGAGGAGAGGAGAGGAGAGAGAGAGAGAGAGAGAGAGAGAGAGAGAGAGAGAGAGAGAGAGAATTCAGTGGGAATTTCCAATACTTTTACTATGATCCATTCCTATAACCAACACCAGGCACTATTTTATGAAATCTGTCACTATGTCTTATAGATCACAAAAACTATTTGTTTTTTAAGTCCAGGCTAAACATTTCCAGGGATAATTCACTTAAGTAAACCACAGATTATAAGATGAAATCCCAGGCTCTGACTAACACAACAGGCTAGGCTTAGGAGTCTATCCCAACAGTCCAACTGGAGGAGTAAATAATGGTAAAGAGCAGAAAGAGATTTATTCAATTTGGCCACACTGGGAAAAGGGACAGACAATGGCATCTAGTGACCCTTGGATCTATACTGTAGGGGTTTTAGATTGAAATAGATGTCAAGGTGAATATGTAAGCAGTCCTGGTCAAGGTACGGTCAGAAGCCTCATTGTCTCGCTGCTGGTTCTGCAGTCCTGGAAGGCTTTCTGGACACAGCTATTAATCAATGAAGTTGAAAACTTGACCCACTTTTGGGGTGCAGTGGGTCTGTCTAATGCCAAGGCTTTGTTCCTTCTAGAATTGAAGGGTCTCAAAAGAAAAGGTTGAAAGCAATCATTTGCCTGTATGCCTTCAGCCAAAAAATTCAAATCCAATGAAGGCAACAGTGAAGGTAGTTTCCATCCTGCTTTCTGTTATCTTGTGGGCCCAAGAGGCTAGACCATGTTCAGTATCACTTGAGCTCTCTTAGTCATAGCTGACCAGCCACTTTTCCTCTGAAGGAAATTTCCCACCAGTTGGTTACAGTGATACTTCCTTCTAGGTTTTCTACTCATTTTCATTGAATCTTGAAACATTAGAACAAAAATGTAGCCACGATACATCACCCATCCCGAGTAAAATATGTATCATTGTCCATTAAATATAAAGTGTTTTAAGAATTATTATCACTGAAAAAGCCATTTGGGAAGAGGTTTTTTGTTTTGTTTTGTTTTGTTTTCTTTGTAAAGATACTATGTTAAAAAGTCAAGGTGGTTGCTGCCCAGCCTGACAACCTGGGTTTGATCCCTGGGATGTGCACTGCAGAAGGAAGGGAGCGACTTCTGCAAGTGGTTCTCTGGTCTCCACGTGCAAATGTGGCATGGATACACCCCAGTACACAAGCTCCTCTCAATAATAAATATAATAGAAACCCTTTAAAATAGGTTAAAGAAGTCACAATAACAGAAAATTTTAGACTCAAAGGCCTTTGGATGAATAAGCCTGCTGAACAGCAATGAAGTGCAGAAAGAAGGATGAAGGCGTCTTTGACACTACAGACTTACCTTCCACCGCTGGGAGGGAATTAAGGACAATGGCAGTAAGCTGTGATGGTTTTGGAAGTATTGAATTCACGTGACCAACCACTCAAAAGAAGGCTTCTTATATATTTAGGAGGTAGGAGGAAATGATGGAATTATACTATCTCAAAATTATTTTTAAAAAGAAAGATTCTTCATAGATTAGAGAACATTAAGTTAAAGAATACCAAACAGTACATTTATTTTTTTTTCTAACAAAATTGGTAGTTTTGATTATATTTTCAGTATTTTTTGAGATCAGGAATATGACTGTAGCCTGCAAGTCAACTACATGGTGACAATTCTACAGTACAGCAAGTCACCCCTCAGTTAAAAATACAGTGACAGAATTGTAAATGTATATCTGGATTTTCTATGTAAAAAAAGGAGGTATAGGTAGTATCATACCTAATAATAATTCCATAATTTTAACACAATGCATTTGGAAGAGTGGCTATTATATATAAAATACCCTGCCAATACCAATTGCAGTAAACAAATATATATATATATATACACACACACAAACCCAGAATTTAGTCATAAAATGCATTGACCAAAAGCCACATAATAGAGATCATGGTAAATTCTCACAACCAATTCCCTTGCCTTCCAGCATTCATAGTAAAAATATTCAAATAAATATTGATGAAAATGTAGGCATGTAAAACCTTTGTTTATAGATCATGGCCAGAAAAAAAAATGACTTGGTTATTTTCTCCCCAGACCTCATACACAAGATTGTGTGCAGACCTCTTTCTGTGGGGTGGTTGGATGTAATGTGATTAGATCAGCATGCATCTCAGTCCTTAATAAAAATTTAATAACGTAACCTCAGACACTGTGGTCAGTGACACAGCAATCTATGTGCTTTGCATAATAACCGTAATGCCAAAGGAAGGAAGATGTTGAGTTCACCAGGGGCCAAGCAGCAAATGATGGGAATGACGCCTTAAGGAAGCACAGCTGCTTCATGGTGCAGCAATGCCATTGGTATCAGCCTAGCGCACACACAGCTGCCTTGATATTCAGACTCAACTATACAGAAGTACAACAACACATGGTGGGTGTAATGACATACATTTAATGGTGGATCCATTTATCAGCCTGGAAGTCCCCTGAAGTGGAAATGCACCTGGAGCTGGACTCAGAGCCTGTTTCCTAGCAGCCCTAATCCAGGCACGGACATACATCCTCAATTGAAAGAGCCAAGTTAATCGTGAAAAGTAGAAAAAAAAAGTTTTATTCAATGTGAGCACACCCAGAAGAGGAGAGAGAGAGAGAGAGAGAGAGAGAGAGAGAGAGAGAGAGAGAGAGAGACAGAGAGAGACAGAGACAGAGAGAGAGAGACAGAGAGACACAGACACAGAGACAGAGAGACACAGACACAGAGACAGAGACAGAGAGACACAGACACAGACACAGAGACAGAGACAGAGAGAGAAAGAAAGATCCACTAATCCTCCAGGCCCGACAAAGTTGATCTTCAGAGTCCTGGCATGTGGTGTAGGTTTAAGTAGAGGGCCAGAGTTATGCAGACCTAAGCATTCTTCTTTAAGTTGTGGTCCTGCCCATCATTATCTAGTCTGAGTCTCTCCTCCAAGGTGGGCAGACAAGTTGTCAGCACTGTGTGAGATCTCTCTAAGTAAGTTTTAGTTTTGTCCTTCTCCCAGTATGAGATTTTTCAGGGACCCAGGTATTTCTTTAGAATGTGCTCATTCCTTCCAGGTGAGCTGGTGACTAAATCAAGATGAAGAAAGCATCATTCATCACTGTGATGACCATAAAAAGGAAAATTAAACCACGTCTAGTTCCATGATGGCTGCTCCTTCCAGTCTGTTCTGCTGTATGCTCTGTAAATATTGATGTATCACATCTTCATATGTCTCTTTTCTTGTGACAAAATGAATTATTTTGTCCTGCCATTTTAATAAGATAAGCATAAATCTGTTTTTGTCCCTTCTGAGGACAAAAACAACTCATATGGGTTCATAAAAAGAAATTAAATCTCATCCACAGAGTACAAAATCAAATCCTTCCTGAAACTGAATGCTTTGATTTGATGTTCATCCACTATTTTAGTAAAAAAATTGTTTTTAATTCTCTCTCTCCCTCTCCCTACCAAGTGTGTATGTATGTATACATGTATGTATGTATAAATACATGTGTGTACCTGAGAGACTATATAAGCACCAGATGCATGCAGTTCCCATAGAGGCCAGATAAAGGCATCAGATCTCCTGAAACTAGGATTATAGGAAGCTGGGAGTCACCTGATGTAGGTTCTCGGAACCCAACCTAGTTCCTCCAGAAGAGCAGCAAGTGTTCTTAAGCCCAAAGCTAGCTCTCCTGCCATTTTTTGATTGGTAGTCTACAAACCTAGCTCTGTTGCTTTTCAGAGTTTCAGGTATTCATTGAAATCATTAACTGGGCTTTTGGAGAGATGTCTCAAAGATTAAGAGCACTTGCTGCTCTTCTAGAGGGCTTAGAATTGATTCCCAACACTCATACCAGGCAGCTCACACCTGCCTATAATTCAAGTTCTAGGGGACCTGATTCTGGTGTTTACAGGCAGTGGTGCATATATGCGCATGTGCGCGGACACACACACACACACACACACACACACACACACACACACACACACCACACTTTTTAAAAAAGCTAAATTAGATCTCCAACATGATAACCAGAAGGCAGTTGTGTCCGATGGCCTTTGCCTATTTCATCCTCAACATCCTGTCAAAACACTAATGTAAACCAATTCTCCTGTGCTCTTTCACAGTTAACCAAATAGACATTTAACTCGTCACACAGCTGGGATCTGCAGCCACTCCTAATTCTGACTTCAATTGCCTTGGAGTGTGACTCTTCAATACTTTCTGACTATTTTCCTGTAGCCTTTGCTCCTATTTTAGGTCAACGTATCATCTTTTTCCTGATTTTCGATCTTCTGTTGAGAAAGAGCAGGTAGAGATCATATTTCTCACCAGGTTTTTCTGCATGATGCAAGCTGATTTAAACATGTGCCCATGACAGTTAATGACTCCTCCCCTAAACATTATACATTTGTGTATATGTTATGCACTTGAATCTGACCAATGTGACATACAACCTTGCTGAGGTGGGGGTAGTGAGCACTTCCATTTTCTTTGCAAGCCATACACAGAGGAATTCAGTTCTCCAAAGACAGGATTGAAGCATTGATGCCAACTCCTTTCTGAGAGCAAAGAATGAAGAGGATGGGCTCATGAAGGCACTTGCTAATGCTGGCTTTGAGAATGCATGGACCTACCTTTCTTCCTATCTGCCAGGAGCCAATCTGAATATCCCATCTTACCTGTGACATTCTGTGGGCTGTTAGCATAAGACCCAATAAAGCATGTTCAGATGTCACTGTCATTTTCTTCATGATTTCTATCTTGAGTTAAGCAAAACAGTCCTTGGAAAAGCTGGTGATTATTGTATGAACTGGAAACAAGAGCTCTATACTCTGACTTCCATGTTATCTATCCTGCAATGAACATATGGAACCTGTAATAGGGTAACAATACTGCTTACTCATGGAATTTATCCTGATCACTGGCTTTACTTTCGTAAGTATACTTAAATTCCATAGACTATAAACCCCACATGATATACTCCAGTGCCTTATATATTATTCGATTTCCTGACTCAGCATTCCAGGAATTAAACTTCTTGCAATCCTTCCTGCCTTGTGCACCCATCCATCTTTACCTGTGTATCCATCTGCCCTTATATAATCACTATTTTGGACTCGGGTTCTTCACTATTGTTTCCTACTTCTGGGTAGTCATGACAGTATCAGTCTTATACCCACTTTTCATTCCTGGGTCCTTATTCCTCCTTTGGGGTCAATATGCACTCATTTCTTCCAAGATGCCATTTCTGATCCTCTCATGCTGATCTAGGTATTTGGAATCTCAGAATAATGAGCTGCTAACATCTATCTTCATGTTGCTGAAAATTTCTCAAGGATCATGAATATTTTTATGTCACCAATGTTTTCCCAAGGCTCAGCAGATAATTTTGAATTGTGGCAAATAATTCTGAGTATGAGTGATACCAGGATACCTTGGGTCCGCTTTTGAAGTTCTTAATCTTGATAAAATTATTAAGAACTGACTCAAATGGAAACTTGAGGACAATTTCATTAGAGTTTAATAGAAAAACCTCGGGGCAGGCAAGCTGTAAATCTCAGCAGCTGCCCAGAGAAGGGGAATGGAAAAGAGAAGGGGAGGGAGAGCCATGAAATTTGAACTAAGCTGGTTGATAGACAAACAGATACATGGGGAAAGGGGCTCTGGAGTCCACAGTACTAGAGAAAGCATACTTAGGCTCTGACCAGCATCCAGAAGACAAAGAAGGAAAGAAATTGAAAAAAAAAATTGTCAACTCAGGAAAGTTGGGAGATCCAACAGAATTTCATGGCAGCTTGTAGGGACAAACCAGGCTAGGAAATGTGAATTCTGGGAAGGAATGTATACTCCTTCTCTCTATTTAGCATAGCTTAAGGTAGACTTGCTTTACCTTAAGGGTTACCTTTGGCTTGGTGATTGACCAGCCCAGTTGGAATCTTAGTTCTCCACACAGGACAAAGAATTCATTCTCCTGACCAGAAAGAAATAGTCTGCTCAATACATCAGTCCCTACTGCTGATGTATCATGAGTATCAGAGAACATAAGCATAAGTGAAATGTTGGAATTAAGAAAGACATTACATATGGAATCCAGATATTTAACTCCCTGCTATACTTGTTCTACACGCTAATGCATCAAACATTGCTCATTATTTTCAGTAGGGAGATACCCTAGTTTGTGGCTAAGGGTTTAAACTTTCTTTCTCTATTTCCTTCCTTCCTTCATCTTCTCTCTTTTTGATTTTTTCTTACCATGTTGGTGGTGGACTTTTTATATATATATATATCAGCATTTTTCTATCCTGACGATTCACACTGACGTCAGCGTTTTACTCCTTCCAGCAATCTAATCGGCTACAAAACCTGAGAAATTAATTTTACTCAGCAAAAATTAACTTATTGCTTCAAATTCTATCACCAGTTCATGTTGCATCTTTACAGCCTTGTTTTTATGCAATAGTCTATCAGTTCTCTTGGCTTCCTTCTCTCTTTTAAGTATACTTTAGCCTAATTTTATTTGTAGTTCCCTTGTAGTCATTTGACTTTCTTTTTTCATTCCCTAATAAGTAAATCGTGATCATTCCCCCAGACAGGATGATCTCTTACAAACTCTGCAAAGCTGTCTTTCTGAAAGTGTCGTTCACCAGGTAATGAATATAATGAAATCCCCCACCCCCGCTTTCTCTCCCTCTCTGAATCCTCCCCACTTAGTTACCCCTGTCATTCCATCACTCTTCTTTTGTTCTTCTGCTGAAATTAACACACAACCATGGAAGTAATTTAAAGCCGCACCTTCATACAAAATGTAGAGAACACACATTACAGGTTCTGTCTGGGGTCAGTAGTCCCTACACTCTGATCCTTATCCTATTAATTCTTGTTCTGCTGGCTCTGCCTCTGTGGTGGTGTTTTGGTATGTCACAATACTTGCTAAAATGGAAAGGTTAATTCGTGTCTCAGTATATTTAGCATAAAGAATCAGGTTGTTGAGTAGCAAAATATGAGAGGGTTGCCAAAATATTAGAAAGGCATACATAATGAAATTGTATTACATCAAATTATTACATAATTTGATGATAGCAGTTGATGCTTTCTCACATTGCAACTTGCAATGATGATAATTATATTTTTTGTATACGAGTTAATATTTGCTATTCCAGGGAAATTTTTAAACATGCTTTTGTAGGATAATTTGTGGCCAGTCTTTTGAAAGCATTTTAAAGACTGCCAGTTTAACATAATGTCAATAGGTATTGCATTGTAAGTATATATTCACATCTAAAAGTATTAAAACTCCTCAAAGACTTTCATTGAAAGTCAAGTCTAAGCATGGCTCTAAAATAGAAGCCCTTCCATCGCACCTTGTACGGATGCTTTCTCTGTGGTTACTCTGTGCTAACGGGAGATTCTAAAGCTAGAAAGACCCTTCTTTGCTTTGTAATAGCTCTTTGGCCAGACCACCAAGGGCTTTAAGATGTTGTGGCTCTGAATACAAGTGCAGAGTATTAGATTAATAGCTTTCACTTTGACCAGCAAGATTCCCCCAGTTAGGGAATAAAAAGCAGGACCCCTGTTTTCCCTGTGGCAGAGCTCTTTGTTCCTGGAACCATGGGGGGAATTAGTTTGAATGCAGCTGAATAAAATGGACTCAGTGTAGAGATCTTATCACCTTTTATCACCTGGTGAGGGAGGGTTCAATTTAATAAGACATGGTATTAACTGCTTTTGCCTTGTTGCAGATTTTTATATAGATTAGCAACCCCAGACTCTTTCTCTTTTTATTTTTTCTGGATGAGTGGTTATGTGATTCATATGAAAGGGTTAATGGCGGCAGGGGTGCAGGGATTTCTGAAGGTCCAGCTTTGATCCGTATCAGAACTTGGGACTCACAGGAAGACATTATCACACTTCCTTTGTTCTGAAATCTTCCTCATCAACTTCTATCAGAGCATTCTCAGTGGTTTTTGGTTTCAGCCTAATGGAAAACAAGCAAAAAAGAACTCTTTTCAATTGCGTTCTGTGACTAAGCTGTCGGCAAGTCCATCTGTAGTTTCAGAAACAGAAACTGGATGCGCCCAAAAGCAATTTCCCTGGTTGGGAATCTGGGCACTAGACACAGTGGCGACCGCCAGCTCTCACCGCCATCCTCACAGTGGCATCTCTGTTTAGCATTTCCTTTCCTTTCAGCAAACACTGATCAGGTGCCCAGCCCTATGCTAGGTGTTGAAAGGGGATACAAGACTAAGAAACCTGTCTCATGCCTCTGATTTCCCTAACTTAAAACTGCAGTTGTATCCCAAACAATGATGAATTCATTCAGTAACCTAGATCAAACCGTAGACGCACAGAGTATACCAGGAGGTGTAACTCAATAAAGACACCTAACAGAACAAGCGTGTTTTCAGGATCAGCCTGTAGCATAAGGTCGGTGGTTGAATTTCCCAAGAGTGGCACTAAAAGGTGGGAAGTAACACAAGAGACACTGTCATGAGGATCCTTGCAAAGGACTTTTTCTTCTTCACACCGCTCAGAGTTAAGACATGGCATGACGTGATTGGCACCCGACTTTTGATAATTCACAGTTTCAGTACATCCTTTCTTGTCAATTTAAATTTAAACTGTGAACATTGAATTGAGACACAACGGAGCCTGTTTTTTTCTTGTCTGTGGTAATCATTTGCAAAGATTATTCTCTTCTCCTAAAGGGATTTTTGGAATGTGTTATACAGATAATTTTACTTGATACTCCTGTCTAAGTTAAAGAATGCACGCATAGTTCCATCTTTAGAGATGGAGACTTGGAGGCATTTGAACCTTGCATTAAAGTCAGAAAGCCAGGGGCTCCACTGGAAGCGGAACCAGATTGTCTCTCAAAGACAGATTTGTTAATGTTCATTATTCTTAACAAACTTACTCGCTTTCTTTCCAGATTTAACACACTCAAGAAATCACAGGAGCAACACAACTCTCTACCAGACGAGGGAGAAGGCGAGTGCCCTCCCCTTTGGCAGAGCTAGTTGGATGGGAAGTATGTAAGAGGAAACCTTTCTGAGCATAAGCTGGAGCATAATTTTTTTTTTTTTTTTTTTTTTTTTTTTTTTGTGAGCTGAATCAAAGATAAATTGTCACAAGGAAACAGTTTCTGGATGACAAACTGATGGCCCCTATATTGGCTTTTATCCCCAGTCAAATGGAATGCTTATCTCTGGCTACCTCACCCTGCTTCAATCTTCTGATGGTTTGGAGTTCAGATATCCTCTATTTAACATATTCATTTGCTTTAAAAATGAAAGTGTTCTGAGCTTAAATAAAAAAGCAGCTCTGTTTCCACAATGCTGAAATGGTTCTTTAAATTTCACAAATTGTTGAGGCTTTTCTCCTTCCTCTTTCAAAGAGTTGGCAAATAACTAAGAAGTTCACTGTGACAATTTAAGCAGCTTGCTGTTGACACAGTAGCTAACATATTCTGACAGACATGGGAGCTTTCCAACACAGGGATCACTATTGTATGTCAGCAAAATCCAAGCTTCTACCACCTGCACTGGAAACAAACACACCAGCTTTGGACTTCCCAAAGGGAAATTGGTGGGTTTCACCTTAAAGAAAATAAAAAAAAAGGTTACAGTAAAAAGTAAAATAAAATAAATGCAGAGAGACAGGGCGGTGGTGGGGGAGGGTGCTACAAGTCTGGATAAACATTTCCTGACTTTCATGCTTTCAAGCAATATTATTCTCCATTCATGCCAACCTTTATTTATCCACCACAGTACCAGCTGTTTTTACCAGCACTGCCCAGTTCTTGGATTATTCATGTTCTCTAAAGATCTTGTACATGCATCCTTGAGATAGTGTGGTTTGACAGAAGAAGAATGAAATCCTGAATCAAGACTTGGTTTCACATTCTCACTTCATCTCTGACCCTTGTATAATAGCTTTCTTAATCACTCTAGGGTTCAGTTGCCTAACAGGAAAATGGGTATATCACCCATATTTTATTATAAGGATTAAATGATGTAACATGACATTCTAACTAATACTTGGTATGGTTGTTTTATGCATTTTTTTTTTTTTTACTGGCATTATGAGAAATGTGTGATCTCCATTTCATAGTGGCATCTGTGCTTCAGATTAATGTTAATTTAGCTCCAGGAAGTTGTTATCCATCTTGGTGAGTGCTGGGAACTAAACTTGTGTCTTCTGGGAGAGCAGCAAGTGTTCTCAACCACTGGGCCATCTTTCCTATCCTGGGTTCCTCCATATTCTTATAAGAACTAAGAGGAATAATATCCCTTTTGGTCAAATAGTCTTGTCCTTTCCAAGGCAAATCGCTTTTGAAATTCAGGTTTTGCAGCATTTTAAATCTATCTTGTAGCTGCCTAATGGAATATATACAGTGTTCATATTTCCATAGTCATTGTTCTGATGGTCCAGGAAGTAAATTTAAAAAATACAAGATTGCCACATTGAAGAAATAATTTTTATTAGAGTTGAACAAATAAAGAAATTTAAAGCACTAATGAAATGTTAAACTTTAATAAAGTTGGAGTTTTGATAAAAATCTATCTTTCCTACTAGAGTAGAATTTTCATAAAATTAAAGAACGTGTGTGTGTGTGTGTGTGTGTGTGTGTGTGTGTATGCATGTGTGTCTATATACCTATTTATTTATTATCAGTTTATCATCTGTCTGTCTGTCCTCAAATGGGACACAGAGTCTGCTTTAAGGGCAAACAAATTTATTTGGGAAAGAAAACTAAACTCAAAAGACAGAATAGAGGAATTTGTCACAGGATCCTGGAAGGGTGAGAGATGGTCCCACGCTGTTCTTCTGCCTGAGACCTATCTGGTCTGTCCCAGCATCCATAAACATGAGGGAGGTTTGTGCATCCCAGGTCTTAAGAGTCCCCAGTGGCCACTCCCCAGGGGTATGTACTTCAAGGACATAGGCAGGTAAAACAGTTACCTGCTACCTCACTAGGAGCGGTGCTTCAAGGTCATCGCTAGAGCAGTTACCCACTACATCTTCCTCTTTTGTCTAAATAAGAAAGTTTTGTTTGTTTGTTTTGTTTTCTTTTGTTTTTCAAGACAGGGTTTCTCTTGCACCTTTCCTGGAACTCACTTGGTAACCCAGGCTGGCCTCGAACTCACAGAAATCCTCCTGCCTCTGCCTCCCGAGTGCTGGGATTAAAGATGTGTGCTACCCACCCGGCTAAATAAGAAAGTTCTATCCTAACAGAAAACTATGTACAATAGGAATGATTGTTGAGTATTGTCCAGGAGAAATAAGGGTAATGGCCTAACAAAATGGAACTATAACCAACAAGAACATCAAACAAGAGACACACAGTAAAATCCAGAGAGGTCCAGAACAGAGGTAAATGGCATGTTACAGAGATTATTCCAAAAGCTGTCCTATCCTGAAGAATCTGAATCTAGTACTTAATATGTTCTAACTAAGATATGAGAAGATTGTAACTGTAACTATTAGTCTTCAATTCCATCAAGACCTGAGAAGGAATAAAATAATACCTGAGAAAACAGGGAATGCACACAAGCAATTTTCGAAAATCTTTCAAGAATAGACAAGACAGCTGCCTAAAGTTTCTCAGCACCATTGGGACATCCAATTTGACAACAGGCCTAGAATATCTGACAGATGATTTTCAGAAGCAGAAAATTTGAAAGACCATCTTACCCTCTCTTGGCAGAGTTCAATTGTCACTTTTCCTTGTGTCCTGCTCATCCAGAAAGGACAGCAGCAGTACTGTCAGCAGTTGAGGCAAGGGCAGTTCTTTGCCCAGCAGGCATTATGCCACAAAGAAGACAAACTTCCAATTGAAGTGTCTTAAAAGTCTAACATTCTCTCTGGATCAGATGGAGCAATCGTGTCTCAAGTCAACAAAATTCTGTTATTTAAATGCCTTATTTTCTGGGTCTTGCTATGGGATGTCTTTCTGTACATTTCTTTTCCTTAAAAGCCTGACATAGACGCCCATACTCTCTCTGTGTGCCTCTCTTCCTGTGTTTCCTTCATCTGTTCCTGCTCTATTCCCTCTGCCAGGCCTGGCTCCTCCCCCACCCCTTTCCCTCCAATAAAGCTCTGAAGACTAATATGGGTTCCGCTGTGGCTGTGATCCACCAGCACCATTCCTCTTTTCACTGTGAATATGTGTTGCTCTGATTGGTTGATAAATAAAGCTGCATTGGCCAATGGCAGGGCAGGATGGAGCCAGGTGGGAAAATCTAGGTGGGATAATGAAAGGAGAAAGGAGAGTGAGGTGAGATGCCGAACTGCTTTCCAAGGAGCAGGATATAATGGGACTCAGGTAAAGCCATGGGGCAGGTAGCATAGATAAATAAAACATAGATAAATAAAAATGGATTAATTCAAGAGGAAAGAGCAAGCTAGCAAAAAGGCCACCATAGGCCATACAGTTGGTAATTAATATAAGCCTCTGTAAGTGGCTACAGGACCGTGGGGCCAGATAGGAAAACTTCTGCCACAGTCCTCTATCTCCAGTTCTTGGGAATAATAACAATTTTCCACAATTATCTGTTAATATTTAAGTTAATGTCAATAATTAAATAACAGTATTTTTACAGTGGAGTAGAATCTGATTTTTCCCCAGTACATTCTTGTCTCTATTTCTGGGTTTTCCTCTATAACCTACATTGTTGTTGTTGTTGTTGTTGTTGTTGTTTTTAAAGCAAAATCAATCATCCGACTCAAGAAGACTGAGAGTGTATAGGGTACTGAAAGAGGAGAGTTGTCCAACTGCCATCCTTTTATAGGTTCTGTTCATGTTTCTGGTTTTTCTTGAGGATTGAAATAATGTTAGCAGAGTTCCCAGTCTTCTCCTAGGAATGTCTTACCCTCCTCAAGGGATTCACTAGGATGTTACAGGGCACCAATTGTGTTAATGTTTAGCCAGATGCCTCATGGAAAGATCATGCAAATCCCCTCAGAGTCTTTCAGTTTTACTCTCTGATTCTTGCTTGTCTACTCCCCTCAGAATTTTATAATTGATTCCTCACTCTACCTATTGATTTTCCACACCAACATACAACACATTTTGTTATTGAGTATTTTAACACAGCTATTCTGACCAGTTTAATTTTGAGTCAGCTCTGGATTATCTGAATCACTCAAGTAACGTTTTGCCCAGTCTACTTCATAGGTAGCTTATATTTTCACCTTGAACCTACCAGTCTGACAGAACATGTACTTCATTGGCTTTCATATAGATAACAGTTTATTTGAATATTAACTATCAAACTGTAGTTTGTCCCAGATACTTGACATGTTTTTTCAAGTTTGTTAATTAAGCAATAACTATAATATACTTAAAGGTGAGCGTTGAATACTACTGCCTTGTTCTCTACTCTAAGGGTACATTTACCTGTAGTTAGAGTTTTCCTGCCTGGCCCAGTCAGGACAAATCTCTCTTACCCGCCAGTCCCACAGTCGCTCAGACCCAACCAAGAAAGCACACAGAAACTTACATTGTTTAGAAACTGCATGGCTGTGGCAGGCTTCTTGTTATCTACTTCTTCTATCTTAAATTAACCCATTTCTGTTAGTCTATACTTTGCCACATGGCTTGTGGCTTACCAGTGTCTTTACATGTTGCTTCTCATGGCGGCGGCTGGCGGTGTCTCCCCAGCCTTCTACTTCCCAGAATTCTCCTCTCTCTCATCCCGCCTATACTTCCTGCCTGACCACTGGCCAATCAGAACTTTATTTACACAGAGCGATAGCCACAGCACTTACCTTTCTATTGTAGCTTTTGTTCCACTTCAACTACTCTGCCTTTTCATAACATCTAACCACATTTTTATGTTTACTAAGAAATAAGATAGTAAAAATACACAAATATATCAAGTGGACTGATGCACAACCAACCAACTGTGGCCTACCCTTTCCACTTTTCTCCTCTTTCTGGACACATTTTACTCACATTTAGCTTTTATTTCTAAATGCTACCATTTATCTCCATGTATTAAATAATGTTTATATCCTGTTTTTGGCTCTAACCACAATCCCTGGAATTCTTATTTTGTTGTTCACCATTTAGTTAACATCACTATTTTCCTTTTCAAAAGTGACCAAAGCAAGAAAGGGATGTTGGACCCCTGGGACTTTGACTTACAAGCAGTTGTGAGCAACCTGAAGTGAGCGATTGGAACTAAACTTTGGTCTTCTGAAAGAACAGCAAGTGCTCTTAAATAATGAGCCATTTCTCAAGCCTCTCATTTTTTTTTTAAAGAATAAGCATATGAATACTGCAAAATGTTATAAAGTATTTCATAAAGATTCCTAGAGTTAAATAAACTTGACAATTTCAGCAATCTTTCTCTATTTTTCAGAGATAGAGGCAGGTTACAAATGTTAGCTGAATTGATTGGTAGTTGTAGAAAATACATGGACTCATAATGACCAGTGCTTGGATTAAATGAAAAATTTTATAAGCCTTTATATCACAGTCAATTCAATAGTATTTGATCTTTGGATGGCAATCACACATACGCTCTGCTCAAATATTAAAGGACTGAGGTGAATTCACTACTTAAAAGAAATAGAATTCTGTTTTTTATTTTTGCCTGTATGTGTTTGTTACAACACAATGTAGGAAGATACTGATATTTCCTTTGATATTTGGGCATAAATGGAAGACACTGAAGAAATGTTCTATAAATAGTAAAGAGATCTTTTATGTTTTGTGGGAGGTTGGAGTGTCTGAAGGTGAGTGGGTAGACCTGAACACGCTGGCAGGTTCTTCTGAAACCTATAGCACACTTTCTCCTAGGCAGCATGCTGGGTATGAAGTCCCAACCCTCCGCTCTGTACTGTTTCATTTGGAGGGTGGAGAACTCTGCTGCTCTCCTCTGACAGGTTTATGTGTTACTGAGAGGGTGATAACTTGGAGACGCTTTCCCTTTTCCTTTTCTTCTTTTCTTCATATGCCATTAAAAAAACCTCACAGTTGAAAACTGTCACTTGTCACACCAGACACTAACATTACCTCCCTATTGAATATGGGATATTTAGTCATGCTTCTCAACTGGATTTTGACCTGCAGGATGAAACAATCGCTTTCAGTTTATCTTTTGTTAAGTTCTATGAACTAGTTAGCATTCGGTTATGCAGAAGGTGATCAAAATACATCATCAAAGATAAACAATTATTTGTGGTACAGATGAACATTTGGAAAATTATATGCCATTTCATAATGTCCATATATCACTATATTGATTCATGTAAGTGATTAGCCAAGGGATAATAAATTACATGATTCAAATTTGGAAATGGATATCAAACCAAGAAATTGCTTAGTTCTAGACTAATTAGGGGAAATTCACAGATAGAAATTATGAGTATCCTTGAAGGATAGAAATATTCATCTCATTGTTGTGGATATATTATTTTTTAAGATGTGTTACATTCATTTATGCGTGGAATATTTGTTTAATGATGCAAAGATATGTTACATTCTTTTTATGTTGCATTTGTTTAACTCGGAAGCTGTGTTACTTTGCCTGTCTAAAACACCTGATTGGTCTAATAAGGAGCTGAACGTCCAATAGCTTGGCAGGAGAGGGATAGATGGAGCTGCCTGGCAGAGAGAATAAATAGAGAAAGAAGGGGAAGAGAGAGGAGAAAAAATAAAGAAGGAAAGGAAAATGCCAGGGGCAAGTCATCCAGCCATGGAATAGGAAGAAAAGAAAGGAATATAGACTAGAGAAAGGTAAAAGTCCAGAGGCAAAAAGTAGATGGGATAATTTAAATTAAGAAAAGCTGGCTAGAAACAAGCCAAGCTAAAGCCGCATATTCATAAGTAAGAATAAGTCTCCATGGGTTTATTTGGGAGCTGGGTGGTAGGCCCCCAAAAGAATTAAAAAAAAAACAATAAAACTACATTTCATGACTAACACTACAAAGGAAATGTGGTGAGGGCTGGTTAGACTGCAGTTCAATGTATGTGAGAAAATTAGTCTAATTCTAAATCATACACGGGCAAACATCCCAACAGGACCTGTGTTTGTGAAAAGTCACTATTTACTTCTCATGCCCAGTGGAGAGCTTAAGCTATGACATGTTTCCAAACAGTGCCTGTTGAGTGAATGAATAGGAAAGGTGCGGTGGATTACATGTATTTCCTGACTAGTATAGATACATGTCTGGCTTTGTAACAGAGGTTTCCAGGTCATTTTATCCAATTGATTACTTAATTTTATTCCTGGCTGTCAGATAGATATGCTCAGGACTTGATATTCAGTCTCCTTCTCTTTTGCATCCTTACAGTATCCAGCATATAATACCATTTTGTTGTGATGAGAACCGTGTACAAACTATTTTTTGTGTTTTCTTTGATTGGAGTTCTGAGTGTGAGAGGTGACTTATACCCAGAGCTTAGAGCAAATCCAAAAAAAAAAAAAAAAAAAGGCAGAGGAAATCTAGGGGAAAAACAGAATCCCACAAAACCTGACATGCTGACATGTTCTCTTGTGTTGTACTTTACATGTGTTCTCACAGCAGAGATGTGTTTAGATACCAAATTGTCATTTCAACGGGAGAGTTTTGCTAGTCTGAAAAGGGCCCAGGCAGGTCGATAAAAATATACTGTGCACTGTCTAGTGGCATGACCCATGTCTAAGTTTCATTCTCAAGAAGGTGTGAAAACAGCTTTGAGAATCTCCAATTTAGGTGAAACAGTAAGAGAATATTACACCTGACTTTACCTTTCTAAAAGTTTGGCAATGTGCCAGAGAAAGATGAGTAATAATAAATGCTGCTCTTCCACCTGTAAGTCTGTCTCACTTCAACTGCCTACAAGGGGGCTGCCAGATGAATGGTTACATGACAAATTTGGTAACATTACCTCCACTTACAAATCCCTGATCATGTGTCTATGGCTTTGATCATAACATTAAATGTCATTGGAATAAAGTAACAAAACCAGCTTAGGTACTCCTGAGTGCCCTTTCTCTTCCTTTTTAAAAAATGAGTATTGAAGCCAGGCGGTGGTGGTGCACACCTGTAATTCCAGCACTTGGGAGGCAGAGGCAGGCAGATCTTTGTGAGTTCGAGGCCAGCCTGGTCTACCAAGCGAGATCCAGGAAAGGCGTAAAGCTACACAGAGAAACCCTGTCTCGAAAAAACCAAATAAATAAATAAATAAATAAATAAATAAATAAATAAATAAATAAGTATTGATCAAGTGTTTATTATGCCCTCAATCTGTTGCTTGATATTCACTTACTCATTCTTAAAAACTCACCTATCTTTTACCTACCTGTCACTCCTTTCTTGAACCCCCAGGTTTGAAGAACATACTCTTTCCACCAATCATTTTTACATTGCATTTTCCCCCTAATTTGTAGCTCTTGGGTGAAGTTACTTTGTCTACAATAAAGCCTATATTTCATATCAGTAAATTATACAATGCCTTCCACATAACATGTCTTTAAAAACTGTGTTTATGTGTGTGAGGTCAGAGTATTGCTTTGTGAAAGTGGTTTTCTCCATCCAGCTTCTCATGGGTTCCAGGGATGGAATTTAGACTGTCAAGAGGTAGGCAGTGCTATCTCACCAGCTGTGGGTCTTTTTAATAGACGTGGGTCTTAGTTCAGGAGCAGCGGCCCTTTTCTGATTGAATCTGATTTTTCAAATGATGGATTTCAGAATGCTGATTTAATTTATTCCCTTGACAAACATTTCTGAAGGAATTGCTAGGTGATGCTTCTTATATAGGCACATTTCATAGCCAATTTCTTCAGCATCAATGGCACTGAGGAAATGGAAGCCAGGTGATGTTGCCATCTTACACCTCCCATGTGGCATAAATGTTTCTCAAATTCCGATTTATGTGAGTCTAAAGCTCATGCTCTTTTTTGATGCCATAATTTTTCCTCTAGGTTGGAGCATAACTTTCTGTACATTTTATAGAGCAAAGAAAATACATTACAACTTAGCTTCGGTTGTAATGAAATTTTTAGGTCTTTAAATTTACTTATCACTTGATCACAATGAGCACACAGTTTGAAGTCCATCCTGAGGCAGGATGTGAATGGCTAAAAATTAAATCTTAGGATTTTATTTTCTACATGTTAATAAATTATTAGATGGAAAACACTTCTCTAATAGGAGTCTGTATGGAATGGATTTTTCTACATTTTCCTATCCCTTTCTGTAATTTTATATGAATCCAGAAGATTATTTGATACTGACTGTGTTATAGAATCAAGGATGGATGAATATGGGATGAGGCAAATAGATAAAAGAGTATAATTGCTGTTGATTATTATTAGTGTTCTGCTGCAGACTAAAGATGACTACAAATTCTTCACATTCCTTGAAAAAGGAAATGAGATTTGTTTCTCCTTTCAATGAGTTTGGGATGAAGAAGGGACATACTTCTAACAAGGCCACACTTCCTAATAATGCCACTCCTTATGGGGCAAAGCATTGAAACACATGAGTCTATTGTAGCCATATCTATCCAAAACACCACAGACATTTAAACCAACTGCACACACTTTAGTAGACAAGTATTGGTGTATTCTATATCCACAATCAAATCAGATGACCCCAGAAGTTGCCATGTAGACTCTCCCAACTGTAATTGAGGAAAAAAAAAAAACAAGATTAAAGCATGATAGAGGATTCTGGCAAAGGGGTAAACATTGTATACACAGGTGGTACTCAAAAAATGCATCCAAGACTGACTTTTCTGTAGTCACAACCAGCCACATTATGAATAGAGCCTCTTCTGTACAGAAGATGCAATGCGATTTGCAATGAAGGTCTGTGACCACCATGAAGAATCAAAACATATTCTTTATTATGCTTGGCAAGCAGTGAGCAATATTTGTTTCTCACATAACATTTAACTGTTAGCAATATTTAAAAAACACAAAGATAAGCATAAAACACTAAAATTCTGTCTTTCTAAGACAAATCCTATTAATATTTTACTTTTCTTCTCTCTTTCTCTCTTCCTCCCATGTTGAACCAAAATGAATCTTGCTAAAGCTATATTCCATAAAGATGCAAGCTTACCCATCTCACTGTCTATAACATACTCTTGTAATTTTCTATAATAATGTTAAAGGCTTCATTGACATGAGACTTTTAAAGCATAGCAATAGTAAACAGCTGAACACAGATCCAGGGCTGTAGATTGTATTGGTACAAATGCATTTTATAAGCAATAAAATATGCATAAAAGGGTCTGCTGAAAACTTTCTGTTTCTCATCACCAAGGAGAGAGCTCATGACCTGTTTCTAAAAGCTGTAGTCACTATAATCATTTGTTCTAGAAAATCCCAATTTTTTTCTGGTCCTCTTTCATATAATTTACATTTATGTATGATGCTGGTTTATGCTAATGCATTTGTTTACTTGAAAAACTGCTTAGTCTTGAAATATACTGAAATGAATGCTTACTCAATTCACTGACGTGTACTTCTAAGTCTGTACCTTGCAGTGCACTGTCTCCTGCAAAGAACATGAGCTCTCGCTATCTAACACTGTGGCTCTGCCTGTCACATCTGTGCTTCACTTTTATTTTCAATCATGTGTGTGTGTGTGTGTGTGTGTGTGTGTGTGTGTGTGTGTGTATGCATGTACAAGCACTCAGATTCATTCATACAGTAGGATGGGATAAAGGAAACATTTTTTTTTTATTTTGTGGTAGGAAGAATAATTTCTTCTTTCAACATCTGACAGATAGATGCCTCCCCTGCCGTCTAATACCCGTCCACCTTATTCACCCACATCTGTCTTTAGTGACTCCATGAAGAGATGGTGCTGGGTTTCTATATTTTATGATCTCACAAACACTTTATTTTATTTTTAACATTATAGTAATAAAGACCACAAAGCATAGTTTTGTTCTTTTCTGTCCATTTAACATTCTATTGTACACTAAACATCTTATTTCAATGAGCTTAGAAGTCATTTTCACTTTTGGTTTTTGAAAAAAAAGATGCATAAGTTAATATCAAATAAAGGAAAACCAAAATTATATTAGTGTTCTTTTTATATGTTCTAGGCACACATTATTTAAACATATATAAAATCTCATGTACACCATTTATATATGTATAAAATGTCATCACTTTGTTTTTGCAATTTGCTTTACAAGGATGATAATTAGATAATTTTACTAACTTGTTTCTATTATTCCAATCTTTGGAAGTGATGATTTTGACTTGTGGAAAAATAATGTATTATAGGGATTAAACCATATGCAAAATAAAATAAAAGACAATAGTGCTAAAACAAGAAGGTGTGAAAATATCATTGTAAATGTCTCATACTAAATGTAGTATTATGTTGCTTGGAGTAATGCTATTAAATCTAAGGGAAGGGTGTATGTTATGTACTTAAAAGCAATCAAGATAACAAGGGGTATGACTAACAGCCTAACAAAGAAGAGGAAATGGGTGCATTATAGCTAATCAATTAATCCAAATAAAGAAGGGGAGGGGTGCAGAATGAGAACAAAGAATAGATGGCACAAAGAAAAGAAACCAGAAGCTGATGGATTGAAGTCTGAGTCTAGCAATAAGACACTAAAAATGAATTATCCAAACACACCTATTTGAAAGGAGTCAGGAGTCAGGAACAGGAAAGGTCCTAATGTTCTTTGTTACAACTTACAGAAGAGAATTTTGGAAAACAGAAGGGGTGGGGGGAAGATCACCTATTACTATACCACTGTCATCATTACAATGTGAATTCATTATCCTGAGACATTTTCCAAAGAGAGCTTTATTTGCTCCCATTGGGGTGTATTCAGCTTGCTTTTCTGTTTTTCTCTCTCCACAGGGTCCCACTGCAGGGCTAAACTAAGTCTCAATGCATTATGGGAGCTCATTCATATATATGGACTCAGAAGGAAACTTTTAATGTTAGTCAAATACTTTCACATGTTCACAGCCCAGGATCTGTGCTGATGGTCATGATTTTGTGGCCATTATTACTATAATGTTAAAAATAAATCTGTGGTCATGTTACCACTAGGGACCATGGTTGAACTGGCCCCGATGGCTTGGGCCCCAGAGTGGGAGAGCTGCCCTCTGCAAACTCCCCCTTCCCCAGAACTGGCCCTAGTGGCATGAGCTTGGGAAAGCTGACCTTGACCTTCAACTGCTCTGGGAGAACTGCCACCCTCTGATCTCTCACCCCCTGTGCGTTGCTGCAACAGGAGAGCTGGCCCTGCCTCATTTGTGTTTGAAAAATGGCCCCTATGGCATGGGCAAAGGAAAGGTGGCCCTGACCCTCACCTGAGAGGGGCAGTCCCAGTGGAGGCCCAGAGTGACCAACTCAGCTACCACTCAGGACCCTATCCAGGGCTTTGAGGTGGTTTACCTCAACAACTACACCATCTATGACCTGCTGGAGGTGGTGATGATACCCACAGGATCTCCGTGACTCTGGGCAACAGTAGGATATCAGAGAGAAGTTTTGGTTAGGATCAAGTATTGATGGTGTACCAGAAGCCAGAGGCCTTGAGCCAGACCAACAGTGAACATTTACAAGTAAAGTTGTTTGGGCAAAAGGGTCTATTGTGTGACACACGCAGCTCGCAAGACCATGACAGCAGATGAACATGTTATGGAGAGGTGGGAAAGATGGAGGAGCAAAGTAGTCATCTTCTTTTTAAAATTATTTTTATTTATTTATTTTTATTATTTTCTTTTTGGTTGAGGGAGGCTACAAAGGTGGAAGGTAGAAGGTGGAGATTGGGATGCAGGATGTGAAATTCCCAAAGACTCAATAAAATAGTTGTGTTGATTTTTATTTTTTTAAAGCTTTCTCCTATTGAACTACATAAGTAACAGGCCACAGCATAAGGAAACTTCCTAATTTTAAAATGTTAAAAATATCTTTGCTTTCAGTATCTATTGTCCCAGAGCTTCTATTGCTGTGAAGAGACACCATGACCACAACAACTCTTATAAAGGAAAACATTTAGTTGAGGTGGTAGCTTACAGTTTCAGAGGTCTAGTCCATTATCATCATGGCAGGGAGCATGGTGGCAAACAGGCAGACGTGGTTCTGGCTATATCTTGATCAGAAGGCAACAGGAAGTGGTCTATGACAGTGGGTGGTATCTTGAGTATAGGAGACCTCCAAGCTTGCCCCAACAGTGACACTTCCTCCAATAAGGCCATATCTGTTCTAGCAAAGCCACAACTTCTAATAGTGCCACTTCCTATGAGATTATGAAGGCCAATTTCATTCAAAATACCACACCTATCCTTGGGTAAAAGATTTATCACAGTAGATGCTGATGATGCAAAGGTCCAGTTAGTAACATTTATCTATCAGCTATCTATCTATCTATCTATCTATCTATCTATCTATCTATCTATCTATCTGTCTATTATTTATCATTCACTCATTAATTCATTCCATTCTTTGCCTTCAATTCATTTATTTTCCAGCATTGGGGAATCGAACCTTAGGTTTTTCATGTGCCTAGCAAGTATTCTACCATATAGTTAAATCTTCAGACCCAACTACATATTCTTAAAGACATGACTATTCAGAATTTGATGTGCTTTTCCTTAAACTCTTAGAAAGATACTTAAAATTTTTCTTAGAGTTATTCTTCAATGTCATTCATTCCAAAATTATGAAAATATAAAATTACCTAAAACAAAAATTTCTGAGTCACAGACCACTGAACTTATCTGTTTTGGTTGATCTTAAAGGTTATATATACAACCTCTGGCTTAGACTTTGGCATGTAGTATTTATTAACCAACTTCTTTTTTAATTAAGTACATACAAGTATATCTCTGAGAATTATCATTTGAACCACATCGAATGTCAAATTTCACAAAATAGTTGTGTGATATGACTCAAGAATATGCTGTTAAAAATAATTCTAATATAGTAGAAATATGCTCAAAACTGGAGGAAAAAATTAAAATTTAGATAATATGAAGGCTTGAAATCATGTAAAGACTTGAGACCAACTTAGTAGCTGTATTAGGAAATGCAGTTTTAAACAACCAGCTTTCATTGTAAACAATAATTCATACCTTTACTTCATATTTATTTAATATTTGTCTATAATGGAGATACATAATTATAATTGCTATTTCTACTACTTAGTTAGCTACATTTAAGATACCTTACAATGTCAATAGCCATAGGTAACTTATCCTGTCTGAATACTGTATCATTGCATCCATGTGCTTTTGTTTACTGGGTTATTCCTATTACAGGTTATTGAATTAGTTTCTTTGATATAAGCAATGCTGTCCTAAATGTGTTCTTTTCATGACTACTTTCTTGTTTTAATGAATAAGTTCCTGACCACTGAAACCCATTCATGGTATTGTAGTAGGTTTAGATTCAGTCCTTTATATATATAATCTTTCACAGTGTGGCTTTAGATTCAAGTGTGCAAGAAGCAGTTGTCCTGGTTTTCAGGCTTGACTTGCTGCAGATATGCCTTGTCAGTCTTTGACAACTGGCTGTCCTATGATGGAAGGGATCCACATCTCGCCATTATCACCTTCATTTTTCTGTGTGTTGTTCCTTATATAAGATTATAGAAATTCTAAAGAATCACACACACACACACACACACACACACACACACACACACACACACTTTCTACCCTTTCTTTGAGTTTCATGCTCACATTTGTGTTTTAATATCACATAAACTACACCACTAAAAGTATTACTAGTGGTGAAATTTAAATGAATGACCACCTTTGCACAAAGAAGCATAGAACTGAAAATAGTTTGCAAGCACATGGTTAAGAGTAAGTGGTGGGAACATATGATAATGCCTGTTAATACCATAAAAATGAGTTAACAGCTAGAAATTAATATAAAGTTTTTGATAGATTCTTGCTGGAGATGCTGTGATCTCAGAAATGATTTTGTTGTTAACTGAATTGAAACCAATACAAATAAGACACACGAGAGATTTATTAGGCTCATGCTAAGGAAAATATATGCTTGTTAGTAGCTTGCTTTTAAGAGAGTAAAATGATGTCTTTAATGAAATGACTCCTGGAATCCCTTTTATTCATTGGGCTTTAATTATATCTTATGTTGATATCAACCTGAAACATTTAGCATACACTTCTGTAGACTCAATTACATTCTTTAAACATAACCTCCATAATTGGAGTGGAAACAATATCATTTCAAAGAAGGGATTTCAGAAGTGGGGTTACTAGTTCAAAATAATAAATAGACCAAGGACTTGACACATTCCACCAGCTTTATTTTTTCCAACTTTGGTTTGATTAACAACATAAAACTATGTAAATTCCATTTCAAGTGTGTTCACTGTCAGATTTCCAAATTGGAATGCATTGGTAGGGAGTAGAATAACAAGATACCTATTTTTAAAATAGTTTTAATTATAAGTAGGTAGTTAGGTTTGCAATTTGCTGAGATCTGTTTATTAAAACACTTCCTTTTTTTGCCTAGTTAAGTATTACTATGGAACATTTTTCCCTTCTGAGAGGAAGCCAATAAAAGTACTGCTTCTAATACTCAAATGTGAAAATAGAGATATACAAGACACATAGACAGGAGTTTTCCAGAAGGGAATCATCAGAGCTGGAGTTGGACACTAGATGCTGGCATTTTCCTTGTGCCGTCAATTCTATCTAGCAATGTTCCCACTTTTCCTGAGAACCTAAGCTGCCAACATCTCCATGCACTGCTGGGACTTAAACATCCCTTTCTTCTTCTTTTTTGTCTTCTTCTTCTTCTTCTTCTTCTTCTTCTTCTTCTTCTTCTTCTTCTTCTTCTTCTTCTCCTCCTTCTCCTCCTCCTCCTCCTCCTCCTCCTCCTCCTCCTCCTCCTCCTCTTCCTCCTTTTTTGGTGCATCTGAAAACAGAACAAAAATCTTGCAATATAGTTCAATATTAATGCTAATAAGAAAATAAATTAAAAAGTATTTTATATGAACATGACATAAAAGTCAAATATCTAAAATATTTGTAGAAGAAAACTGTCCCACATTGTTCTACCTTCTTAGGCTACTTTGTCTTTGGCAGGAAAATGGTAAATAGACTAGACAAACTCAGACTGTCGGTGCAAACTTCAGTGAGACTGTTCATCTCTCCAGAGTTTATCTATTTATTTGTGCATTTGTAAAGATGTCAGAAATTATTACCTCAGAGGTTTACTTATAAGTACAATAAGCCAAAGTCTGGAACATCCTATCTGTTCAATCAATGGTAGCTATTGCATGTCTTATCCTTTTATATAAATGCTAGTTTTATTATATCATTGTTAAGGGAGAGCAGTGGAAGAAATGATTAGCAACCGTTCTACAAACACAAGCAAAGGAAAGGTTGCTCTGTAGGGGATTCTGTTTCTAAATGCCAGAACAAAGCCAACTATTTCTCTCTGTAACTCATCTAGATTTCTTTCTTTACATCTCATTTTCATATATAATCCTTCTTAGTGTGTCAAAAAACACTGGTCAAAGTATCCAAACACTTGGGTTTCTTTCTCTCAGTTTATGTTAGAAAAGCTTGCTAATTCGGTTCCCTTGCCTTTTTAGCCCAAGACAACTCAGCGCCATGAATTGTCCTACATGTTGTCATGGAGACTCTCCATAGAGAAATTCTTTCCCTATGAAAGAAAGTAACTGTGAGCATAATAACCACTCCTTATTCATGACTGGTTCCAAAGGAAAAGCTTCATATGGGTACGGAATGAGACTGTCTTGTCCAGGTATCTCTGTCTGGTGGTGGGTACTGTATTCATGTAGAGTAACTGATTGGTAAGTAATCATAGAGTACTTGAATTGCTTAGGTGACCATGTTTCTGCTATAGTAGCATGACTGTAGTTAGCATGTCATAGTCATTTCTAAACACCTCTAAACTTCCACTTGTTATTAAGAAAGACACGACAATCTTTTACCTGCTTGGTGATAATCATTTGGCTATTTGCAGCATATGCTACACAAATGGTTGAAATTATTGAGCACTATGCACAAACAAGTCAATCAAACAAAACTCTGAAGATCTTTTCTTTTCACTTAACCACTCTTAGTGTGCTGCATGATATTGCAATGCATTTTTCAGATATAGATATTTCATTCTCTGTTAATATTAGTCAATTTAAGGTTTCTAACACCAATAATTGCCTGGTGATTTTGCCTGCTTTCTGTATTGGGGAAGACAGCAAAGAAACACCAGTGTTCATTTTCATCTTAATTATCTGTTTGCTTATTTGTTGCTTTTTTTTCTCAACAGAGTGTTAGAAACAGGGGGATAATATTATGTTGAAGAATTCCTGAAACTGCTTTAAAAAGCATTTACAAAATTTTCTCTCTCCTTTCTCATTGTTCTATTCTTATTCTTAAATCTTGCCATAGGTAACAAATTAATACTCCACTGACAACTATGACACCAGAATCCCTATGCATTTTCTACTTAAAAATGTAATTACCATTTGCAAGAGCATGTCACAAGAAAGCGTGCAACTGATATATGTGAACTCAGCAAATTTCTTTTCTCTCATGTAGGATGATACAGGATAGAAACTTGCTCACCATCTTATTCTATATCTTAATAAGAATTTAGGTAGTTGAAAATAGAGTTGGAGAATATGGAGGTGGAAAGGGTTAATCATGGAGATAGGCAAGGAGGAAAGATAGGCTTAATCAAATCTTAAATATGATTAATGGACCAGCCTTAATAATATTCTTCCCAGGGGCTCTGAAGAGACACTAGCCAATGGTGGGAGAATGAATCTAGATACACCAAGTCTTTGTCCATTTACTTTATTCCTCTATAATAAAATTCTATCTATACAGCTCCAGTTCAGTCCTCACATTCAGTTCCTCTCTGTGCCTATTTTTTTCTGCCATAATTTTCTCTATGTTTTTGACCTCATCTTCATCCTCTGTTCCTTCATCCTCCATCTATCCTTCTAGCTCCTTACTCCTGGCTCTCAGAAAACTCTACAAGAGATCTATCTGCCTTACCATCTACAGAATCTTCTCTCTGGTCATGTGGCTCTGTCTACCCTCTACAGAGAAACTACCTTGTTATTTCTCTTCCTGCCATGTGATTCTCTCTGCCTGCCTCTAGAATCCCTCTCTAGTCCTTACTGCACCTGGTTGTACAAAAAGTCCTATTGTCCTCAGTCAATTGCTCTGGAATATCACTAGGCTTGAAGGCAAGGAAAGGTTTGAGTTTCATTTGCACAAGAAGCAAAGCTATGCATCTACAGCCTGCTTTTCTCTTAGGCTCAGGGAGGGGGGGGGAGTTAGTTACCTAGAGGATCAGTGGGTCTGAGAAGCTGAGCTGTTTGCCAAATGGTCTAGTAGTATATGGGCCCATAAGAATTTCATAGCAGAAGACAGCTAAAATATTAAAAACTGAATAATACCAAATATTCTGTGATAGATGGTTTCGTTTAGAAAAATGCCTTAAAATTTCTAGGTATAGCTTTAATATCTAGCTGAATGTCTATAATATATTTTTGTGGCCCGCAAGAATCAAATAGACGGATGTATGAAAAAGTCATAAAGTCATTATCTGATAGGCAAGATAACTCAGTGAACATAAGCCTGACAACCTGAGTACAATCTCCAAGACCCACATGGAAGAAGAAAAATAGTCAGTTGCTGCAAGTTATCCTGTGACTTTCACATGTGCACTATGGCATTCCTATCCCCACACTCAAACACACACATATTAATTAATAAATGTAATAACATATAAATGCAGAAATAAATCTATTATTTTGTAAACTAATTGAAAATATATCCTTAAATATATATAGTACATAAAATATAATGTATGTATATAATACAAATTATATGTAATAGTTTAAAGAGTGATAACTGGCAAGGTCAGATAAAGCTACTATTAGGATTCATGAGTCATTTAACAAAAAACTGAGTACCAAGGTTAAGCCTTTTGGGTTGTTTGTCCAGGGCTCCTGAGTCTCTCAGAGCCATACAGCTTTTTCCATTTCTCTTGGTCGTCACCAGAAATGGATGATAAGACGCTATTCCTGAAGACAGCAGACACCTCAATTCAAGATACAGAAAAACAAAACAAGAAAGCCAAACCAATCCAAACAACAACAACAGACCCATTTCAAACTGAGATGGAAGCTTCCTCCCCAGTGGCTAGTTGCCATAGTGCCAGAAGGTGCTATGTAGGCTGCAGAGGGACAGGAGGCAAAAAGGGTCTTTCCCAGCTGTAAACTCTGTGAATTACAAACCCAACCTGCCAGGCAAAATGTGTCTAGTGCTACAACAGTGGCATGACTGCTATGGACGTGTCCTAGTTGGCTTCCTGCTGCTTTGATCAATCACTGACCAGAACCGACTTGGAAGAGGATAGGACTTATTTGGCTTAGACAGTCCATCATCAAGGGAGGCCAGGGCAGGAGCTCAAGCCAAGAACCTGGAGGCAGGAACTGAAGCAGAGATAATAGAGGCATTCTGTTTACTGGCTTACTCTCAATGGCTTGCTTAGTTTGATTTCTTACACTACTAGAAGCACAGGCCTAGAGGTCGCACCACCCAGGATGGGCTACAGCCTCCCATGTCAATTCTTAGTCAAGGAAATATCCTACACACATGCTCGCAGGCTAATCTGATGGAGACGGTTGTTCAGTTCAAGTTCTTTTCCCCCCAGATAACTATAGCTCCCATCTAACTAGCATAGGGAGCAATGACTCATTCTCTGGACTCCAAGCCCACCCCATAGGAGGGAATCCATTTCTGGTACTATAAATTCTTATCAAAATACCATGACTGGGGAAGTAGTAGGTCCTAGTAGGGAAGCTACTGATGCTATTTTTACCTAAATCAACATAGTGTCAAATTACCTTTTAATTGTGTTTATATGCAAAGACAACTACTATTATTAGCCTTTACCAGAGGTCTCTGCTTGTAGTAAAAGGCTAGTACAATGACATACAACTCAAATTGCTGAGAAGAAGTTAAGATTGATACAGTCATTCTTCTCTCTCTTCGACTGGACTCCCAGAGCTTGGCCTGGTGCTTGGCTGTGGACCTCTGCATCTGCTTCCATCAGTTATTGGATGAAGGCTCTATGATGACGGAGTATTCACCAATCTGAATCCCCGGGGTAGGCCAGCTGAGGCACCTTCTCCACTATTGCTAGTAGTCTAAGCTGGGGTCATACTTGTGGATTCCTGGGAATTTCCCTAGCACCAGGTTTCTCCCTGACCCCATAATGTCTCTCTTTATCATGGTATCTCTTTCATTGCTCTCCCATTCTATCCCTGTTCTAGCTCAACCATCCTGTTCCCTCATGTTCTCATCTCCCATCTCCTCCTCTCTATTAACACCCCTTGCCCCCAGTTTACTTGTGGAAATCTCATCTATTTCCCCTTCTCAAGGTGATCCATCCACCCCTCTTAGAGTCCTCCTTGTTAGCTAGCTTTTCTGGAACTGTGGATTGTAGTCTGGTTATCCTTTGCTTTACACCTAGTATCTGCTTATGAGTGAGTACATACCATGTTTGTCTTTCTGAGTCTGGGTTACCTCACTCAGGATGATATTTTCTAGTTCTATCCATTGTCCTGTAATTTTTGTGATGTTATATGAACAAGGGGGTGGTGGTGGTAGTGGTCAAGATCACGATGGAGAAGTCTACAGAGACAACTGAGCCAAGCTTGTGGGAACTCACAAACTTTAGACTGACACCTGTGGAGCCTGCATGGGACCAGACTAGGCCCTCTGCATATGGGAGACAGTTGTGCAGCTTGTTCTTTTTGAGGGGCCCCTGGCTGTGGGATCAGGATCTATCCCTGATGCATGAGCTGGCTTTCTGGATCCCATTACCTATTATGGTGGGGCTCCTTGCTCAGCCTTGATGAAGCAGGGAGGGGCTTGGTCTTGCCTCAACTGAATGTACCAGGGTTTGCTGACTCCCAGTGGGAGGCCCTAATGGCTAAGGGGGAGTAGGAGGAGGGATGAGAGGGGGATCTGTGGTTGGTATGTAAAATGAATAAAAAAATTTCTTAAGTAACAAAAAAAGTTAAGATTAATTCTTCAGCTATTGACAAGGCATTTATACCACCCCATCTAAGGCACAGGGATCATAGGATATATGGGTAAAAGGTTTTAAAAGTGGTAGAAGAAACTCTATAGAATGACATCTTGTGGAAATGATTCAGCCACTTTAAACACCAACTCAAAGCAACTGCACCAACTACACTGAGCTTGAACAAGAAAGGGCTTGTCAATAGCCAACCGTGGATTCAGGAGGGGCTCAGCACACCTCATCTTGCCTTCTACAGAACTAATGGCATCTGATAGATTTTGGGCAGTGGAAAGTAACTACCATTAGCTGAGTCATAACTGCTGATCTCACCAGGATCCAGTGAAGAGTTTCAAACCTATATAGTCACATAGATGGCCCTGGTTAAATCCACCAGGTCTCAAAATGAAAACGTGAAGACGGTGAAGGAAATGCAGTAAAGAGAGGAAGTTTAAGTGGATGGGAGGGAAACAAAAGACGGTAGGGGTTGAGGGTAATCAGAAAGCTTTGTATGCGTGTATGAAAACGTTGACGAATGAATTTAATAGCAATAAAGAATATTGCTACCAAAGTGATTGTTATGGAGTGATTCTGGGAAATTTAGAATTGATTTTTACTTACATGTGTTTTCTCATTTATGAATATTGTCTCAGACAAATAGCAACTACTGGAACAATGAGGATCCTATTACAAGAAACTAAACAGTATTTTTAATAACAGAAGAATAATCTCATTAAATTAACTCAATAATTTGTCTTTTTTTTTTCCTATCACCTTCAGAGTGTCAGTCATGAGACTTGCAAAAACAGAGTTGGGCTGCATATTTAGGCATTTTGTCATAAGTATTTATTCTCTTTTGAAACATTGAATTTTAAGACATTTTATTATGCTAACTTAAAATGTTGCCTATATTATAGTACATTTGTAACATTATGTAAGAAATATAAAGAGGCCATCCATTCTATAAATGAATATTTGAGTTGGTTATAGCACTTTTTTTAACTGGAATTTTTTTTTTCTCATTTTCTTACTGCCATAAACACATCCCTAAAGAATCAACTCTATTCAGACAAGAATATTTCCCTTCTTTTTTTAAGTCCATAAATCTAGCTGGCTTATAATGAATCCTTAATAAGTGCTTGTTTGTTGTTAGTATTGTTGAGAGCCATAAATCGGAACAACAACAGCAACAACAAAAACTCTGCATAACTTTCCTGAATGTTCACATGGAAGAGTTTTCCTTGAATATATATGAAAAAATGTTCAAAAATTTATTCCCTGTCTTAGGTGGCTTTATAATGTTACAGCAGAATACTCAATAATGGATAATTTATAATAAACCATGATATAAGTCTTACAGTGTAGATCCTAAAAAGTATAAGATCACAGGACGCACAACCTTTGAGGGTCTTTATATCCTTGATTTGAAGGTTTGTTTCCAAGGAAGTTTGGAGAAATACATATAAAGTCTTCAATTATGGCACCGGTCCTCTAAATTCACATATGCATTTTATCTAAAATATCTTTATTTCATCCCTACAACCACAAAATCTTAATTCATTCCAGTCCCAACCCTTATATTCACATACAGATTCTTCTCCCAGTTGGTTATGGACAAGACTCAATTTATGAATCATTCTGAGCCAAAGCCCCTCATAGCTCTAAGCCCTTGAAACCAAAGCAAGCTCTCTATTGTAAAATCACAATGCTGGTCCAGATATAGAATACAGACATTACCACTAAAGAAGGCTGAAGTAGACAAGAAAATATTGAAAAATGCTCTCCTAAAGTCCAAAACTCAACAAGGAAAATTCTATTAAAGCCTAAAGCTGTAAAATAGCTTCTTTTGACTTCATGTTCCTTATCTTGGGTACACTGTGATATGTCTTTTGCCTCTGAGGCCCTCATGGTTTTGTGGACTCAGTCTACTTATAAATTCTTACGAGTTTGAAGAATTGTGCTCATGGCTTTCCCAGACTATAGTTATATACTCACAGTTTTGTTTCTGGCTTCAGTGTGGAGGTTCTGCTCCAACAGATCTATGAGAAATTTACCTTAAAAAGGATTTCCTAGGACAGATCTAGCTTCATAACTATCTTAATTTAGCATCATGTTAAAATCTTTTTAAGCTTAATATTGTATTTTAACTTATCCTTTGAAAATTTTATACATGTACACAATGTATCTGAATAATATCTACCCACCTCACCACTCCAACTCTCATAAAGGACCCTCCCATCAACCTACTTTTCACTTTTCAGCTTTCTTCCTTTCCTCCTTTCTTTTTGTTTTTGTTTGTTTGTTTGTTTGTTTTTTTCTTTCTTTGTCAATAAATTCAGTTATCACTGTCTACATGCACATGCACATGGAATTAAACACTGTGGTATAGACAATTTCCTAATAGACATACATCTAAAGAAAAATAACTCTCACTACTTCAGCTACCATCAATTGCCCATAGCTCCTCAGCCATGAGAGTATCATCAGGAGCCATTCTCTACCCTATGCTAGGGCTTGTGCAGGTCTTGTATAGGTAACCATAGCTGCTATGAGTTCATGTGTACAACACTCCATGTCATCTATGCATTCATCCAATTCTTGGACATTACATTATTTCAAACCTTTCTTCCATGAGTTCTTTGAGCCTTGACAGTGGAATTATTGATATATATGACCCATCTTCAGCTTAGCACTCACAGTCACTTATTATTAGCACTTTGAACATCAATGCATCTCTACATTAACCACTACACATTGAAACATGATACTTCTTTGACAAACACTTGGAGCAGTATAAACATAAGTATTTAGAAGGCAGTTTGACTAGATGACCATTTAGCAAAACAACATCAATAGGTTCTCCTGTAGTACTTAAGACTTCCATGGCCATAGGTTTTGGTCATGTTTACAATATCTGAAATGAATTCCTTCCTGTGGAACTGTCCTCGGATCAAATTGAGAAAGCAGTTAGTTATGCCCAAGAACAGTTATGCTGCTATTTCAGCAGTAGGCACATCTTGCCTGGCAAGGAGGTTCTGTAGCATGTAAGGTCCAGTGCTGGATAAAACAACTGATGTTCTTTCTCCCTCAGCAGCCTGAACAACACATTTTGGAAAAGAGAGTTTCCTGGTGAGTTGAAGATTGATTTCTCTGAGTCCTGCAATCAGAGTTTGTGGTATCACCAGAAATAAGGTAGCATCATCTGGTTACAGTGGACAGTCAAAAGCAATGACAATAGCCTGTATTTGTGTGTGTGTGTGTGTGTGTGTGTGTGTGTGTATGTGTGTGTGTTTGTGTGCCTCAGGTGTCTCCAACCAATAATTCTTGGGAAAATAATCCATGCCTGGGATTTTCATTTAATAACCCATGTCTTGAAGCACCATTGTTGACTAAGAGTACTTCTGTTATGTTATTTCCATGATTCCTTGAGGCATGTATCTATTTCTGTTAAATGGATAATGTAATCAAAGCATAGAGTGAAGGATGCCTTCACTGCAGTTTCACATATCTTGTTCATTCCCATCTGAGACATTGTGAGAATGTCCTTTGTGTTTTTGATCTTCCCGGTATTCTGATCATGACTATTTGGATAATTCCTACAAAATTAGAGAATGCTTTATCCTGAATCTTCACTGAAATCCTTCCTAATACTCATTTTGCAGCAATATGTGATTTTTTCCTTGCATGTTCCTCCAAACTGTACCAGCCTTTCCCTATTATCTAATTATTAAGCCAACTTTATGCTTTCCAGTTTATCATAGCAACAGACTATATTCTCAGTATTAATTTTCTGCATGAGTCTGTTCTGTGATGCTCTAATAGAATGGAGAGCATGCAGCTTATAAAGCACAAATATTTGCACCTACAGTTGTGGAGGCTGGGAAGTTCCAGGTCAGAGGACTTGCATTTATCTATTTTTCTCTCTTTCTCTCTCTTTCTTTCTTTCTTTCTTTCTTTCTTTCTTTCTTTCTTTCTTTCTTTCTTTCTTTCTTTCTTTCTTTCTTTCTGTGTGTACAGTCTTAGGTTTACTATTGTTGTTATGAAACACCATGACCAAAGAAACTTGGGGAGGTAAGGGTTTGTTTGACTTACACTTTCATATAACTGTTCATCACTGTCCTGAAGGAAGTCAGGACAAGAAATCAAATAGGGCAGGGACCTGGAACTTATGCAGAGGTTATAGAGAGTTGCTGCTTACTGGTTTGCTTATTTAGATTGCTCAGCTTGCTTACTTATAGAACCTTGGACTGCCATCTCAGGGATACCACCACCCACAATGGGCTGGGCCTGCCCCCATAATCACTAATTAAGAAAATGCCTTATAGCCAGGTCTTTTCGAGGATTTTTTTCCCATTGAGATTTCTTCCTTTCATATGACTCTAGTTTGTGTGAATTTGACATCAAACTAGCCATGACATACATACATACATACATATATACATACATAATACGTGTGTGTGTATGTGTGTGTGAGAGAGAGAAAGAGAGACAGAGACAAAGATGGAGAGAAACAGAGACACACACACACACACACACAGAGAGAGAGAGAGAGAGAGAGAGAGAGAGAGAGAGAGAGAGCGAGAGCGCTCCAGGAGCATACATGTGGAAGAGAGGGAGATGGAAGGGAAGGGTCAAACTCATCTTTTTATCCTGAGGCTATTTCTTTTACAACTATATCACTCCAGTGAAAATGGAATTAACCTTCATAAAGACACAATCCTTGTGACCTAATTCCTGTAAAAATTTCCCTTTTCAAATCTGTTGTGGTAGAGGTTGTTTCTATTAAATGAGTTTTTGGAAATACATTTAAAACTTAGTATTCCAATAACATAATATTGGAAGTGTCTAACTATTCTTACATTTTAAAATAGATGTCTGTTCTATAACATAATTAGTAGTATACACAAATATTGATTACAATTGTTCTTTTAAATGGATATGATGAAAATCAAATAGTTTCATTAATATTTTTTACCCACCAATATTTATTAAAAAGCTTTTGTTTTTGTTTGATGTTATTGATGTTTTTGAGATAGCATCTCATGTAGGTCAGGCTGGCATTAAAGTAGACATAAGGATGAGGATTGTCCTAGTTAGGGATTTCATTGCTGGGAAGAGACGCCATGACCACAGCAACTCTTATAAAGAAAACATTTAATTGGGGTGTCTTACTTACAGTTTCAGAGGTTCAGTCCATTACCATCATGACAAGGGAGCATGGCAGTGTGCAGGCAGATGTGGTACTGGAAGTACCAGAGAGTCCTATATCTTCCAAGCAACAGGAAGTTGACTGAGGCAGTGGGCGGTATCCTGAAAATAGGAAACCTCAAACCTGTCCTCACAGTCACGCTCTTCCTCCAACAAGCCCATATCTACTCCAACAAAGCCACACCTCCTAATAGTGCCACTCGCTATGAGATTATGGGGGCCAAATGCTTTCATACTACCATAAGGATAGTTTTGAATATCTCTTACTCTGGAGTGCTGGGATTGTAACCATGAGCTAATGCTGTCCTGGAAAGACAGGTGTTTTCTATTTAATTCTCTGTAAATTGTATAGTCATTGCACTTCTCACAGAGACCTCTATCCTAATGGAGGACATATTTGTACTTACATTCATCTCATTGCTCATTATTATATATGTTGCAAAAATGTGCTTAAATTTAATTTTGCAACAAGGATGCCCTCTGCATTTAAGGCTCTTACGCCTCAGTGTTTTTCTGGAGTTGATTATCATAGTGATTTTTAGTAATTCATAGATTTCTGAAGCATTTCAAAACTAGCTATTAAACATGAAATAAAGTTTATTTGAAAATATATCTTCTGAGATAAAAAGGCTATTGTCATTATTAAGTACATATAGTGCATAAATTAAGTCTACTTTTCATTCTCACAAGAATGAAGTCACCAGATAGGAAAGTACCTGACAAATATCAAAAAAGTATAGTTATTATCACATTTAAAAAAAAATGTACTGTCACTCCCATACAGTGACAGTACAGGGCAGCTTAGGAGACATGGCTTATTTTAACTGAAAGGTGAAATTTTACAAATTCTGAATGTTTTAATTGTTTAATTGATGGGGTATGTCGTATCATGCCATCTGCGTTGCTGTTTGTGATGTTGCTGAATTGATGAGGTCTCTGTCTCCGGCAATCCTGTCCTCTCAAGGATGACGCATGGAAAGGGGAGGTCTCTGAAAAGAGCTGACACCACTCTTATCCCTTGACTTGGCAGTATAAATGCCACACTGTGCTCTGAGATTGTGTGTGTGTATGGTAGTGGCAGGGTTGTCTTTGGTAAGAATATCTTTACATAAGGCTGGGCAAAGCTCAGCATTTCAAACTTAGTGGAGTTGTTATTTTTATACTTAGAGTTCAACTTCATTGTTACAACCAGGGTTTATTTATAGTATATAAATCTCTTCGAAAAGAAACATGCCTTCATTTAATCAATAGTAGGAAAGCATTCCTAACAGAAGCCCAAACTGCACTTGTATCTAAACAGAAACACAGCTTCATTTACAATTCATGAACACAGATCACAAATGTAATTCACCTCAATAGCTATATGAACGAACACGGCTGTTGATTTCCATTTCCGTAAATTAACAGTAGTAACATTTTACGTAAATTAGCAGTAGTTAAAAACTAAACTTCAAACATAAAAACATGTAACAACCAGAACAACAAAGGGAGAAAAGCAGGAGGTATCCACATGAGGTAAAAGATGAGCAGGTTCTCAGGCACACACACCCTTTCTGAGGCATGAGAAAACCTCAGGCAGAAGTTTCATTCACCTGCAGTGTATCACTACATGTTCAGTGCTGAGACTATCCGAAGCACCTGCAGTCTACACAAAGCAGCATTTGGCCACAATTCACATTTGAGAAACATAAACATAAGGTCTATGCCACGGTTTCCCAGTTCAGCGGACAGCCAACACAAGCACAAGTTACTCATCTCAGTGTTTCCTGTGCATGTTGGCAACACTATGTCTTCCCTCCAGAATTAGATTGTTTGACCTAGCTGTACAAAAGCTCCTAAATCCAGATAAAAGTTCTGTTAGTTTACAGTTACTTTAGTACAGATAAATATAGACTACTACTTCAGATTATTGACAGTGAACACTCAGTTATGTTACGACCTAGGATCAAGCAGCAGCAGCTCTGAGCTACAATCTTGGTGAGCAAGTACGTATTAGTACAGAAAAATTCTCTATTCCAAATACAATTTGGGTTCCTTAACAATTTTACAGCATTATGAACTTTTCAAATAATTATTTTGTTTGTTTGTTTTTTTGAGACAGGGTTTCTCTGTGTAGCTTTGTGTCTTTCCTAGAACTCGCTTTGTAGACCATGCTGGCCTTGATCTCACAGAGATCAGCCTGCCTCTGCCTCCTGAGTGCTGAGTTAAAGGCTTGCACCACCACCACCTGGCATGAACTTTTTAAATTTAGATTTTTTTCCTCCTTCTTTTTTTCCTTTATTATTATGTGTTTTAAATTTTATACATCAGCCATGGGTTCCCCTGTCCTCCCCTGTCCCGCCCCCCCCCCACATTTCCCCCAGCCCCTCCCCTCCATTCCCATGTCCTCCAGGATCAAGGCACCCCTGGGGATTTATTTAAACCTGGTGGATTAAGTACAGGCAGGTCCTGTCACCTCCTTCCAGACTGAGCAAAGTGTCCCTGTGTAAGCCCAAGGTTTCAAACAGCCAGCTCATGCACTAAGGACAGATCCTGGTCCCACAGACTGGGTGCCTCCCAAGCAGATTTAAGGAATTGCTCAACATCCCTAATTATCCGGGAAATGCAAATCAAAATGACTCTGAGATACCACCTTACACCTGTCAGAATGGCTAAGATCAAAAGCACAGAAGACAGCTTATGCTGGAGAGGATGTGGAGCAAGGGGAACTCTCCTCCACTGCTGGTGGGAATGCAAGCTTGTACAGCCACTTTGGAAATCAATATGGCACTTCCTTAGAAAATTGGGAATCCATCTCCCCTAAGACCAAGCTATAGCACTCTTGGGCATATACCCAAGGAATGCTCAATCATACCACAAGGGCATTTGCTCAGCTATGTTCGTATCAGCTTTGTTTGTAATAGCCAGAACCTGGAAACAACCAAGATGCCCTTCAACTGAAGAATGGATAAAGAAAATATGGTACATATACACAATGGAGTACTACTCAGCAGAGAAAAACAATGATATCATGAGGTTTGCAGGCAAATGGATGGATCTAGAAAAAATCATCCTGAGTGAGGTAACCCAGACCCTGAAGGACAAACATGGTATGTACTCACTCATAGGAGGATACTAGATTTAAAGCAAAGATGACTAGACTGCTACACAACTCCAGGGAGGCTACCTAGAAAACAGGACCCTAGGAAAGACACAGGGATCGCCAAATGACAGAGAAATGGATGAGATCTACATGAACAACCTGGATGACAGTGGGAGTAATGAAGGGCAAGATTTGAGGGAAGGAAGCTTAGGGGAGCAGAGATCCTAGCTGGATCAAGAACAGAAAGGGAGAACGAAGAATAACAGACCATGATAAATGAAGACCACATGGAACAGGAATAGGCAGAGTGATGGAGAGGTCCCCAAAAATCCACAATGATACATCCTCTGTAGACTGCTGGCAGTGGTCAAGAGAAAGCCTGATCTGACCTAGTCTGGTGATCAGATGGCCAAACACCCTAACAGGCATGCTGGAACTCTCATCCAATAACTGATGGAAGTGGATGCAGAGATCCTCAGCCAGGCCCCAGGTGGAGCTCCAGGTATCCAACTGTCGAGAAAGAGGAGGGATTGTAAGAGTGTGAATTGTTGAGACCAAGATTGGAAAAAGCACAGGGACAAATAGCCAAACAAATGGAAGCACATGAATTATGAACCAAAGGCTGTGGAGCCCCCAGCTGGATCAGGCCCTCTGGATAAGTGAGACAATTGAATAGTTTGAACTATTTGGGAGGCATCCAGGCTGTGGGACCAGGACCTGTCCTTAGTGCATGAGCTGGCTGTTTGGAACCTTGGGCTTACACAGGGACACTTTGCTCATCCTGGAAGGAGGGACTGGACCTGCCTGTACTGAATCCACCAAGTTTAAATGAATCCCCAGGGGAGTCTTGGCCCTGGAGGAGATGGGAATGGAGGGGAGGGGCTAGGGGGAAGGTGAGGGTAGGGGCGGGAGGGGGGAACCCATGGCTGATGTGTAAAATTAAAACACAAATATAATAATAATAAAAAACAAAAACAAAAACAAAAATATTGTGGCTGTTCTGTCTCTGACAGATAAGTTTGTTAGAGTGCACAATATTTTGGGGAATACAATACCACCACACATCCCAATGTAGATGAGAGCAATCACACAAGGCCCAACCCAGAGAAGGAGAGCTACAGGCAGTTAATAACTGCAGAGAGGAGAATCAGTCTTCTGCAGGAGGGAGCCCTTTTAAGTGGTCACCAAATATTAAGTGCCGCCTTAAAAACACATCCATATGAGCAATACTGAGATAAATACATACAATCATTTTGCAGAAAAATCACATTTTCAGAACCCAAGAGTTGTATATTTCTGTTCCATTTTTAATTTATTGGAAATTAACTGCAGGTGAGTGTAGGAAAAGAAAATGAAGTTTTCAGTTGAATTCGACCCAACAGATCTTCTTCTGCGATGATTAGAGTCATCCTCTTTCCTTTGAGTTAGCAGCACATTTTACCCTTTTATTAAAAGTTTTCTAAAAGTTTCTGATTTCACACTGGTGTCTTTAATCCATCTGGCATTATTGATTTTCTTTTTCTTTTTTTTTTTTATATGCAGAGTGAAGTAGCGACCCAATTTCCATTTTTCGCACCATTATCCAGAACTGTTTACTGTTTGCTGCAGCTCCTGCCTAATGGTCTGGAGTGTCATCTTTATTATGCATCGAGCTTCTTGTATTTGTGTCTGTTTCTCTGTTTCCTTGTTCCTTTATTTACTTCTTAACAACAGAAAAACCCTGTAGCTTCTCTACTGCTGTACCATACAGTAAGAAAGAGTACCTGTGGCAGATTAGAGGATTGCATATGCTTTTATGTGTTTCCATCCAACAGAAAAGTCTCTTTCTCTTTATGAGAAGTTGTGGTACTCTGTGATTGCTTTGAGCAAACAAATAGGGATCTAGGTCTAGATCTCCAGAGTCTAAAGGATCTTGCTGCCTTAGCAGAGAGGTCAGCTCGTGGGGTTCTAGTGATGATGAGGAGAGAAAGGGCCAGCTGAATCCATTCTGCAGCCCGTTCCTGCCAGGGCTCCAGATACTATTCTTTTGTGCAGCTATCTGGGTAGATCAGTTAACATCCAGCTGAGTACCAATGTGACGTGACCTGGAGACAGAAAATAACATAGTTATTATGCGTTCCTGGTGTGTCTGTCTGTGGATAGTGACTTTAGCTTACTGAGACCATAGAGTTCCCGCTGATGGTTGATCTTCTCTTTCTTGTTAGTGTTACAGACTATGAAGTTACTTAATCAGCCCTCACAATAGCATAGATAAATCTGTCTAATAATTACTGCTAATTTAGTCTGCATCTGTGATTAAAACTTGGATATATGGTCCAATCCTTAGTTAGATTCTTTTTAATTATTTAATTTTTTTCTTTAACCACAGATTTCCCTCCCACCCTCCTACCCCTCCACCTCCACCTCCTTTTCCTCTCTCCCCTCCCAGCATCTCCTCCCCACTGCATCAAGGTTGAACAAGATGTCCATCATAGGTATTGGGATCCAGAAAGCCAGCTCATGCACCAGAGATAGATCCTCATCCCACTGCCAGAGGCCCCTCAAACAGACCAAGCTACAGATTTTCCAAGTAATACATTCTAGGACTAAAAAAGAATAGGAGGGAATAAGCCCAAACAATAAGCTTAAGGAAAAGAGTGTTTTGCAATTAAAATGAGACTTGAAGAGTGGAAGATGATGGATTGTTAGAAATTCTTTACTCTCTCTCTCTGTGTTTAGCATGAGCACAGGTTTATGTGTGCTTACATTTTTGTAGAACACATCCTGTCTCTGATCTTCTATTCAAATCCTCATAACTCTTCCATGACAAAGACCTGTTGTACTATCCCTGTACACCCTTTTAAAATTCAGTGCTTAAAAGAGAGGCATGTAAGAAGAGTTCAGATAAATACACTTTTCTCTTAGTAAAAGCAATGCCTCCTATCATTTCATTTCATGAATAAGCTTGTACAAATGGAGCCAGTGTGATGACCCAGTGTGTTAAGGTGATGGCCCCCAAGCCTGGCTATCAAAGATCATCCCTAGGCTACACAAGATGTAATGATAGAGTCCCATAGTTGTCCTCTGATTTCCACACTGTGCACATGTAGACATGTACACACAGGTATACTAAACTAAACTAAACTAAAAAAATCCCTATGAATTATTGTAGTGAGCTTTATGCTAGAAAAAGATTTTGAGTAAAACGCTTACTGTTTGTATCTAATAACATATTAGATTTACAATTCATAAATGGTTCTTTCATTGCAGTTTTTGGTTGTTTCTATCTTGATTACATGCAGTGATACATTTTAATGAGAATATCTTGACTTTCAAAAGACTAAACATTTGGTGGGTCTCACAGCAAAGTTAATAATACTCCCTGAGGTAATTTAAAACTATGTATTTAGCCTGCTTTCCTACTGTGTATGTACTAAGCCTGTTTAGGTTTAGCTTGCCTTTATGAGAACAATGTGACCAATTTTATTTGCCTTGGATTTTCCATTCAATCACCTTTTACAGTAAGCAAAGTTTAAGCATAGCTTTAATCTTATATTCATGCCCTTGACTTAGAGTTATATATGTGTATATATGTGTGATAATTATTCACTGAAAATAGCCAGCAGCTTGAAATCAACATTCTACAACAAATACCCACCATATTTGTTGAAATCATTATGTAGACATAGCTGGATAATATGTATGCTTGTAGTTCTCTGTGCTTCTGAGTCTGTTAGGATCAGTACAATTACTTCACTCCTTGTAAAACCATTAAAGATCCCCTGAAAGAATCTCTCATTCCTTTCCTATGCCATATTTTCTTCAATATTCAATGAATATCGGGTAAAGCTTTTTGTTAGGGATAGAGATAGGCATAGCTCTCTCTCTCTCTCTCTGTCATACACACACACACACACACACACACACACACACACACAGACAGAGAGAGAGAGAGAGAGAGAGAGAGAGAGAGAGAGAGAGAGAGATCCACAAATAGGCCAGTAACCACAAATTACAGACATAGAGACAAAACGGGGACATAAGTGGAAAATTCAAAGTTGGGCTTTTCTTGGTTAAATTAAGCCATGAGGAAGTAGCTTTCTTTTCACTCCTCAAGGTGACACTGACACCACTCTCTATAAACTTTAGAGTCTGAAGTTATCTCTAATTTGTTAACTAATACAATTACATCTAGAAATAATATCCTGAAACCAATTTGTCTGGTACAGTAATAAGTTTTGGTCAAAATCAACAAAAGAAACAGACTCAAATAAGAAGCTAATTGTAAGTACAGCTGGTGCATTTAGTGGTTTATTCAAATTTGATCTTATTTATAAATGCATTAAAGGGTTTATCTACATATTCTATTCAGTGCTAGAGTAGCATATAATTAAGCAAAATTGTTTGTAATTGTAGTGCACCTTATTACTGCTTAACAATCCTTTCATTTTTTTGTTTAATGTGATTTAAAAATGTTTCATTCAATACAAAGGGTCATGTTTCTTTTTAAACCTGTCTAAGACAGGTTTCAAAATTATAGGTGTTGGTTATATCTAAGCACCACCAATTAGTAAATAACTATTAGCTGGTTATCTAATGAAAGGAGGGCAGGCTAAAATAATTTGTGCCATTAACACTGACAAGGCTAAAGCTGTTAATAGAAAGAATTCCTTTTTCTTTATGTTCTCATTTGTACCACTCATATTGTGCTCCATACGTATTTTTCACAAAAATTAAAAAGTATGGTAAATAGTATTTTGGCAGAAGAACAAGAGACTATTTTTTTAATTCTGAAAGGGGGTATTGTTAAGATTTAATTTTATCCCTCTATAAGTTTATTTGTTGAAGCAAAACCATGTACATGTTTGGAAAAACAAATAAGTAATTTTATGAAGGTTGTTAAATTTAAGTGGTATTGTAAGAGTGAAGTCTCAGTCTATCAGAACAGATGCTCACTTAACAAGTAGATGAAATGTCAAGAATGTGCACCAAGAGAAATGCCCACATGATGTTCCATAGAGAGGGAACCTGTTACTGAGAGATAGCTCACCAGAAATTACTCTACTACAAACTTGATATTGGACTTCCAGCCTCCAGATTACGAGAAATTACATTTCTGTTAGGGCATCAATCTGAGGTATTACGTTATGGCAACTTAAGTAACATGCTATAGGAGTGAGTGATACTAGCCCAGGGAGTCTGTGGTAGTTTGAATATAATTGGCCCCCATAAGTTCATAGGAAATGGGACTATTAGGAGGTATGGCTTTGTTGGAGTGGATATGGCCTTGTTGGAGGAAGTGTGTCACTGTGGAGATGGGCTTTGAGGTTTCCTACGCTCAGGATACTGCCCAGTGTTTCAGTCAACTTCCTGATACCTGCAAGATGTAGGACTCTCAGCTACTTCTCCAGCACCATGACTGCCTACATGCCATCAAGCTCCCCGCTATGATGATAATGGACTGAACTTCCAAAACTGTAAGCGAGCCACCCCAATTAAGTGTTGTCCTTTGTAAGAGTTTCTTTGTCTCTTCACTGCAATCAAAACCCTAAGACAGAAGTTGCTACCAGGGGCTGGGGTATTCCTATGATAGGCCTGACCTTGTTTTTGTTTGGAGATATATGGACTTTGGAAGTTTGGGTTAGGAAAGCAGTGGAATGCTTTAAGCACTGCTTAATTGGTCATGCTAGTAAGGAGCATGGGAGACATTGGTGCTGAGTTTGATTTGATGAACTTTAGGGAGCTTGCTCAAGAAGTTATAGAGGAGAAGAATATTAATATGTGGCCTAGAAATCACTCTGTAATAATTTGCTGAAGAATATGGCTGATTTTTGCTCTTGTTCAGAAAGCCTGCTTGAGGCTAAAGTGAAGAGTTTTGAGTTAATTCCATTGGCAGAGGAAATCTCGAAACAGCCTAGTACAGATTCTGTCATATGGTTATTAGTGGTAACTCTAATGAAGATTTATAATGAAAAGAAAAAGCTGAGCAAATAAAAAAATGTACAGATTGAGAAAAGGATCACAAAGAAGTGGTGTAGAGCTAAATCCTATGTTCAAGGAGATACATGGATTAAGAAATGGAATAAAAGGAGTGGTGACCTCAGGACAATATCCCACCCAGCTAGGTTTCCAACTTGGAAAAGGAACTAAAGAAAATCTTAGAACCCAATGTGGTAGCACACATCTTTAATCCCAGCATTCAGAAGGCAGAGGCTGGCTGACCTCTGAGTTTGAGGCCAATCTGTTTTACAAAGTAAGTTCAATGACAGTAAAGCTTGGGCAGTAAGAGTAACCATCAAAAACAAAAAGCTGGTGAAGATGTAATTGAACAAGGGGACCATGTTCTAGCCCCAGCAAGCAGCAGAAATTGACAGCTTCAGGCACATGGTTCTGGTTTTAGAGTTAAGGGTAGAAGAAATGGGTTATGGAATTTGCATCTGCATCCAAGGATAGCTGCTGAGACCAGTCATATGTCAGGGTGTCCCTGAATGGAGGCCTAGAGAGGCCTTTGCATGAGCTGGAAGTTGAAGACTGGATTGCTTTGGAGAACTCAAAATGTTAGAGATGCCAGAGTTGTGGAATACCTCTCAGGAGAGCTGCTAACAGGGAGTTGAACCAATCCAAGAGCAAGAAATGTGTTGTATTCAATAAAGATGAAAGGAGTTGGAAATCTGAAGAGCATACTGACATCAGACATGTATATGAAGAGTTTAGAGTTTGCCAAGCTGGTTTTTGGTCTTGCTTTGGTTCAGTATTTCCTCACTATGATTACTTTCCTATATTTTCTAACAGTAATATATATCCTGTGCCATTATGTGTTAGATCTGTTTTTTAATTTTGATTTTATAGGGGATTATAGTTAAGAGAGTGCATGAATCTCAAAAGAAACTCCCCCCCCCCAGACAAGGTTTCTCTGTGTAGCTTTGTGCCTTTCCTGGAACTCACTTGGTAGCCCAAGCTGGCCTTGAACTCACAGAGATCCACCTGGTTCTGCCTCCCAAGTGCTGTGATTAAAGGCGTGCACCACAACCGCCTGGCTTTCAAAAGAAACTTTTAATTTTAAAACATTGTTGAGACTGTGATAGACTATAGAGACGTAAAGTTGTACTAAATGCATTTTTCATTATGATATTGTTACAAGCTTATGGAGGCCATAGAGTAGAATTTGATAATTTGAATGTAATTGGCCCCCATAAGCTCACAGGGAATGGCACTATTAGGAGATGTGGCTTTGTTGGAGTAGGTATAGCCTTATTGGAGGAAGTGTGTCACTGTGGGGGAGGGCTTTGATGTTTCCTATGCTCAGGATATACCCACTATCTCAGTCAACTTTCTGTTGTCCACAAGATGTAGGACTCTCAGTTACTTCTCCAGCATCATGATTACCTACACATTGCCATTCTCCCTGTCATGATGATAATGGACTGAACTGCTGAAACTGTAAGTGATCCACCCCAATGAAATGTTTTCCTTTAAAAGAGTTGCCATGGTCACGATGTCTTTTCATAGCAATAAAAACCCCAAGAGAGAATTTAACAAACCCAGTGCCAAATAGTATTAGCTAACTCTACTTTTACTTTTGTATTTTTGAGTAATCACTATGTTGCTCGACTATGTCTCAATATTTAAAATAATAAGCTGCACATATCAATTTCCAGAGAAGGTATTTTAAAAATGCATTGATTCATTTGATTGTTAGAGAATACGATGCTTTTGGAAGGTTGTATTTTGATCTCATGTTATTTATCCTAATGGAATAGGTGAATGTGAATATGGAGAGAAATCTAAGGATAAGGCAGCAATCTTGCTTTGCAGGCAATAAAGCAAAGAAGGAAAAGAGATTTGTGAGTTGTTTTTTTTTTCTTCTTGAAAGCATTTTGTGAAAGTTTAAAAGGAAGATGGAATCTTGGGCCCTACCTAGACCTTCTTCATCAAAATTTAAATTTGAACAACATACCATATCACCAAGTTCATAAAGAACTGACTTAAAGATGTAGTGGTAAATTAATGTTACAAGAATAAAAGTAAATATTAGACTAGGAAAAAACAATGCCAGCATGTGCCACAACGAGCCTTGCCTGTGAGTGTCATGCTGTGCTTTGTTTGGAAAATTTGATGACTGCTCCAATAGGAGGAGTTGGGATTACAGAGAGAAGAGAGTGGAGTCACCTTGGTGGTTGGAAGATGCATAGTGATGAAGGATGCCCATCTCCATCAGGTTTATGATGTAGTGCCACATATGACAGCCAGGAAGAAAAACTGTGTGTCCCAGTTCACTTGTTAAATGGGCAAATATCTGCTACTACAGGGACCAGAAAGCCCCTGTTCTCAGACATTGCTCCACATTTTTATCAGATAACAGTTTTAATCAAGTTAAGGTAATACTTTAAGAGTATAGCAAACTCTCATTTTTCTTCTATTTTGAAAAATTCTCTTCTATTACATTTTTTTTTTCTAGAAGTAATACTAGTAAGGTATTAGAAACTTTGGAGGATATTTTGATATCTGCTAATGTCAATATTTTTCATGGTTAATGTCTTTCAACTTAAAATAAATCTCTTCACACCAGATGGTGGTGGCGCACGCCTTTAATCCCAGCACTTGGGAGGCAGAGCCAGGTAGCTCTCTGTGAGTTTGAGGTCAGCCTGGGCTACAGAGCGAGATCCAGGAAAGGCTCCAAAACTACACAGAGAAACCCTGTCTCGAAAAATCAAACAAGAAAAAAGAAAAAAAAAACTTTTCAAATGGTGACTTCAACGGGAACTTTATTTTAGTATATTTAAAACAATCCAATTTTAATGAAATTATAATTAATTTATTATTAACATTGAAGATAGTAATTATCTTTTCAGTATGCAGAAACATGGCATTATTTTTTATTTATTCAAGTGTCTTATATTCCTTAATCAGTGTGGTGATACATTTACTTATGTCTATGAAAGTTTAAGGTTTATTATTCAGCTAATAGGTTGAGAATAGCTTGCTTAATATAATGGATACACATGAATTCATTAATTGTTTAACGTTTCTGATTTAACAGTTCAAAATTTGGATTCCTGCCTAAAGGACTCAAATATTACTTTATTATAAGCTCAATTTACCAAGATACATTCTGTAGCATTATATTATATGAATTAAGGACTTGGTTAATGTGACTGTCTTAAAATATTCCAGAATTTCTTGCTATGAGGCTTGTTTTAGTACATTGTCTTTTCCACTTACTATAAATATATTTGTTTTGTTGTAAACATTAAAAAATGTCACGTGTTAAATATCTTCAAGTCAGTAAGAATATCTAATACTAGTAGAATAAAGGTGAAAGACAAAGGATCATTTCACTCAATTGAGAAAAGCATTGAACATACAGTAATGTGTAAGCAACAAAGGAGGAAGATAGGACATTTTCAAAGCTTTGTGCTCTAAAGAATGATACAAAGAAATAAAAATTCAATCTACACATTGAAAGAAGGTATTTGCGATTGGAATGTTTGAATCTAGAATGCTTTAATAAGATTTGTTATGTCTCTCTCTCCCCCCCCCCCATGTGTGTGTGTGTGTGTGTGTGTGTGTGTGTGTGTGTGTGTGTGTGTGTGTATGTATGTGTTGAATGTCTCTGGAGCTAGAGTTATAGGTGGTATTCTGCCCTCTGACATGAATGCTGAGTCTGTGGTAGTTTGAATATAATTGGCCCCCATCAAGTGCTCCTAAGTAGTAAGCCATCTCTTCAGCCAATGTGGAATATTTAATAATTTCTTATACATTAACAATAAAATATCAGTTTTAAAGATTGATATTGAAATTCTGCTCAAGAAGATATACAAATGGTTAATGATCACCTTTAAAAAGTCACTCACACAACTAGGCAAGAGAGAAACATAATGAAATACCAGAACATACTGACAGAGGTGTTACTAGAAAAACATGAAGACAGGTAATACTGTTTAAGCCAGTATACACTTATAGAAACTGGCATCCTCCAACACTCCTGGGGAAAGATAAACTGGTGAATTCACTTTTTAGAATACCTTGTCAATCTCCAAAAATAATGAGTGCAGAATGCCACACGACCACACGAACCAACAATTATGCTCTTATTCATATATAATTTCCCATACATATTTAATGTATGCTCACACAAAATTTTGATGCAAATACATTAGTAAAATTCAAAAAAGTAAAACAACAATGTTGTCCACAAACTGAAAAATGAGTAAAGAAAATGTGACATGTGAGTGAAACAGAGTATTATTAAAGCAATAGGAAGAATGAAGACTGGTACATGCTACAACAAAAACAGATCTTGCAAACATTTTGCTGAGAAAAAGAAGCCAGTCCCCAAACACCAGAGAGTATATGATCTCATGTTTGTGGCATGTCCAGAATCAACAAATCAACTGACAGAAAGTAGGTTCACCTTGGATAGGCAGGGGAGTTTTGGGGAAAATAGGGATTGACTATGAACTGACATGTTTTCTCTTTGGATAAGCATGTCTAAAGTGTTAGTTATTTTTTTACAAAACTCTGGATGTACTAGAAGATAGTGGAGCATATGTTTTATTATTTTCTTAATTTTTCTCATTTTTATGTATTAAGAAATTTTCTACTCACTCCACATGCTATCCACAGACCCCCTCCTTCCTCCTCCCACCCCCATCCCTCCTTCCCAAGCCATCCGGCATTCCCACATCCCCCAAATCGAGGTCTCCCATGGGGAGTCAGCAGAGCCCAGCACACTGAGCCTAGGCAGGTTCAAGCCCCTTCCCACTGCACCAAGGCTGTGTAAGGTGTCACACCATAGGTTATTTTCTTAATTTTCAGTGTTTGTGTGTGTGCACATGCATGCCCACACATGTGCAGATGCCTGTGGAGTCCAGAAGAGGGAATTGGATCCCATCTGCTTGAAATTATAGGAAGTTATAAGCCACCCATCATGGGCTCTGACAATTCTCTCTAGTTCTCTGACAGAATCACTATGAATCACTGAGCCATCTACCAGCCCCTGATGTGTTTTTTTTTTAAATGGTAAGTTGTAAGTTGTGAGATGTATGAATTTGTTCTCAATAAAAGGTGTTATAATAATTTCCTCTGACACCCCCCCCCACACACACACACAATGTTCCTTTCCTTCTGTCTAGATTAAAAAAAAAACTTCTACCCTAGGACTCCTTAGGAAAAAGGGTTGTTGTTTCTTTAAGTAATGATAAGTGTGTCTAATTTACTTTAAGGTATTCTTGCCTTTGCTTTAACATTTCAATTTCAGGGTAACCATGAAAATATTCCTACGGTCTTTGTATCCTTCTTTGATTATTTTAAATATTTATTAATGCATTGGAAAAACTGTATTAACAAGTGGCCACGAAAAAGATAAAATTAAAAACGAAAAGCATTCTCTAGAACTATCATCCAATTTATGTAAAAGTAGAAAGTGAACCTTCACATTATCCACAAACCCATTGCCTTTCATTTGAAACAAAACAATGTCACCTAAATAAGAAAGACTCAATGTCTACATGTTATATTCCTACTGTGAGTTTGATACATTTGCATCATATAAGAAGAAATAATCTTGACAAAATTTCAAAATTAGAGTTAGTGAAAATAAAGGAGAAATAATGAAAAGATGGAGAGGGGGAAGGGAAGGAAGAGGGAGAGGGGGTGTGGGAAAGACACAACAGTAGTTTACAGAATCCCTGTTGTTGAAATCACTAGCACTTTAGCTGCCAGGAGTTCATAGAGTCCATCCATAGAACACTGTTCTTACTTTTGAAACTGTAACAGTGTCAAGTTGTGGAACAGATTGAGCACTTCATGGCTAGTAATCTACAGCTCTGACATCAATGCAAACCACAGCTCTTGCTTCACAGGGATCGAGCAAGAGGCAATCTCTTCCCTGTCAAGGAGGAGTAACAAAGGCCTAGGAACATGGATTCTACTTACCTCCTTACCCCCAAAATAATTTGTTTTACCATGGAAGATAATATATGAGCTTTTCTAGTCACCGATCAAAGACAGTCGTAATTAATGCATTTACCAAATACAGTGCTGAGACATCAAGGCAGCAGTGAGACCCTAGCATGAAGGCCTCCTGCAGGTTTCAGATGTTAGAAAAGCATTCTTAATTTTAGAGTTGTCTAGCGCTAGAGGGCTGCTGACTTTTGCCTAGCAGTCATAAAGTTGTTAGGGCAGATAGAAAAATTGGTAGTAAATGGCTCTTAAAGGGACTCAAGAGAGCAGAAGGTTAATTTTGGGTCTGCACTTGCAGCACTTTGTAGCTCTACAATTATAGTATTCTAGTCGGCCAATCCATTTGCAGGACTTTCAGCACACTTGTGGCTTCTTCAGGAAGTTCTCAACGATGGATACTGCTACCCTCATATACCTCCATCTGTTTAGTTTATGATACAGGATAGACAACTTTTTCATTGTCAGGGAGCAAACCAGTTCTATCAGCAAAAATAAGGGGTCTTCATTTATATTGCTGCTCAAAATCAAATTACCCTTGGCTTTAAAGAAACCACAGATTCTTAATCTGAGTTTTAATTCACTGTGTGAGGTTGATCAAGTACATTGGATAATTTGGAATTTTGTGACTCGATATCTTGAATTGACCCATGTAAGTTTTGATTGCTTTAAGAAGAACTTTCTCAGGTAAATTGATTTGCAAACAATTCGGTACTCTAGCATGATATTGGACTCGCATGTCTTCTAGAGATGCACACAAATTGTAATTTATGTAGCTTGCTCTAGCTTGGGCTTAGAAAACATCATTTTATCTCAATGGAGGAAGAATATTTTATGACTATGGATTTTCAAAAGTAGATAGAAGAAAGTCAGTGACACTTGTCAATCAGACAATAGAGCTGAAATATTCTGGGAAGGGAGATACACAACCCTTGCAGTTTTCACATGCTCAATCCTTCTTTGTTAGGAATTGTAATTTGTGCCTAGAAGGGTATCTAGAATTCAAACCCACAGAGATATAACTGTCAAAGAGACACCCTGGATAAAGTGGAGCAGTATGGTGTCTATCCCACTCCTGCATCTGGCTGCTTGTCTTGCAGATGCCATATTACCACTTTAAACCCAGTTTCCTTGCCTGCTATTAGCTACTTCATATCGCACCATGGTGAGGATGTCGTGGCCAACTCAGGCTCAACATCCAGCAGATGTCAGAAGTTCCTGAGAAGTGTCTGCTCCACTGTGTGGCCATGAGGTGGAGATGGGGGCCTCTGACTTCTTCATGTGAACAGCAGAAAAAGAGGTGGGCTGGAGTTTATCTTTGTCAGAGCTATGTGCTTTCACCAGCTGTGAGACGGTTGCTCTAAGAGCAGCCTCCTTTTTGGCTCCTCTCAGCAGCCATCGTTTTGCCCTCCTCTAATTAAAGCTCCTGAGAGTCCTGTGGTATTTTGCTGAGCAGGCTTGCACAACACATGTTTCTTCGGACGTAGAAGGATGGAAGGCTGAAGGGCACAGTTTCAAAGCTGTTCTGGCAAGCTTTGGGTTTTTGTCTTTTGTCTTATCTTCTATCCTTTTCCTCCCTAGGATTCTGGAAAAGAGAGCAGGGGCTAGAGTGTGACTGGGCACGCAGGTTTGTCATTTTATTTAAATATTTCTATAAGTTGACATGAACTTCTATAAATGACCATGATTAAAGATGCCCTTTTGTTTCAATCTTGAATTGACTTGAACAGCCTATGATTTTTTCTTGGCCTTTATCTCATTACTAGCAATTTCCCACTGACACCAGCTCACACCCTTCTTAATGATACACCTTCTAACTTGCTGAAAAATCCCTCCTTTCTATCCTTCCTTTTAATAGTCTGTAAAATTCACTGGCTTCTCCTGCTTGGTTTATTTATTATTTATTTATATTGATTAGTTGATTTTGATTCTTATTTTATTTACATATTTTTACTTTCTTTTTACTTATCCTATGCATCTTTTACATCATGTATCTGCAGGGGCAGAAGGCAGATGAATTTTCAAATGCACTGTCATTTATCCCAGGCTTACTCCAGACTTACTGTACATGCTCTGCAGCTCAGAATGTCTTTGAGCTTCTGAGGCTCCTATCTCTATCTTCTAAGTGCAGAAATTACAGACGTGTGCCACCGTACCCAGTATTGCTGGGGATGGAACCCAGGGCTTCATGCATGCTCGGCAAGCAACTCTACCAATTATGGTATACTCTAGCCCCTTAATTGGTTGCCTTTTGACTAGAGATACCAAATCACAAAGTTTTAGCCTACTGTCCTAAAAATTCAACCATTTAAACCTCTTACACTTACCTTCTTGTTTTGAGCTCTAGCTTTCCACTGCAGGTGATACCCACTCTTAACTGGTGATTAATGACTACACTCTTAATTTATAAAAGCAAACACATGTTATCACCATCCCATTGCAACATCTGGCTTACATTGCTTTCCCCTTACAGAAATACTCACAAAAATATATCTGATTTTCCTCCCACATGCCTCCCCCAGCTCAGCCTTATTCACTTCCTGAAGATACCCAGTGATTTGAAGTAAAATGACCTTTCCTAGGATATTTAATTTAGATTCTTGCCTCAATTGATTGGCTAGAATTCAAAGTTTGATAGTTTTTAATTTTTGAATGCAAACTTCTATATTCATCTCTTTAAAGGATTCTGTAGTTATAGACTTGATTTAGCAATTATTGTTCCCAAAACTCATTTAGTTTTTTAATGTGTTTTATTAAAATATTACTCTTTGTTTACATAACCAATCAGTAAAACAATGTTTAACTTAACATTGTTTTTGAACAAGTCCCTCAAAGTTCTGCCTAATCTCCTGGTGCTCTTGTTGCTGCTTCTCACATAGAGACAAAAGCTGTACCAGCTTCCTTCACATCTGTGACTTGGGCTGTTTCAAAATATAAGTATTAAACATCAGATGCTGAAGTTATATGATCTGGAGACTAAATTGGTGTTTGTTCACTGCTTTAGTACATATCGGCCTGAGTATTTTGTTGTTGTAGGTGTGTGTGTGTGTGTGTGTGTGTGTGTGTGTGTGTGTATCAGGGTCACAGACTGACATCAGGTGTCCTCCTCTGTAGCTCTCCATGTTATCCTTTGAGACATGGTCTCTTATTGAACCTGAAGCTTGATGTTCAGGCTAAACCATCCAGCAAGCGTCAGGGATCCTCATCTCTTCATCTCCCAATGCTGGAACTGCAAGAGCATGCTGCTGCATGTGGTTTTTTATGTGGATGCCCTTTTCCCACTGACTCATCCCCTGAGCCCTATAATGTAATATTTTATGTGTTTCAAATTCTAGTCAACTTTACATAGTTTATCATGTTTACATACTATGACTACTAATCAGTAAGAATTAAACATCATAGCTATTTTACCATGCCATTTCAAATTGTCTAGCAGAGAGGTAGGCTTATCAATGATCCTAAACTGATACTTTGCCAGATGGTTTGTTTGCTTGGGTAATTTTTGTTTTGTTTCCCACTTAACTCCTAATGTGAATTTAACACCGTTTCCCTCTGCTAGTATTTTTTTAAAAGTATTTTTCATAATAGCAACACAACAGGAAGTCAGTCAATTTGTTGATAAGTGAACAAATGCACTCAGATCCAATCCACATATTCAGAGTAAGCATAATTGATGCCGTTCAACAAAATAACAATCTGAATTTTGCACTTATGGATGAGTTTCCGGAGTTTAATTGTATCAGGAAAAGAGCAATTATATTCACTTAGAAATAAAAGCACCCTTTCTCATCTCTAGCAGTATCAGCTTCCATTGTCATGGGGCTCACTGAAAGACCCGTGGCCACATTTAATCTCCCAATGTATTAAGGACTGTGCTTTCTTAGGATCAGCTTCCCAAGCGGCGGGTGTCCTGCTGGGTCTAAAGCTGCTCCAGTCACCTTTGTGGAATTGCTTTTTAGTGTGTGGTGAGTAGCCTGCATTTTACGACAGGGAATAAGTCAGGCTTAATTAGAAGCCATTGCTTTCTACCTGTAACACTATTTCTTGAGCTTAACACTGACTGCAAAGTGCATCTTAATCAAGACAATTGTTTTAAATGCTCCTGGGATTGGCAAATTTCATTTTACACATATCCCCAGTGCTTTAAGTGAGTCCGTTTCAATCTCACGTACTCACGTCCCTATTAGTCACACTCATCTCTTTGTGTCGTTTTTTTAAATGCTTGCCTTAAAATAGGAAATGCTAGTGAGAAGATGTCTGATATAGCTTTATATATAGCTATAGAGTTAATTTCATTTCGACAATACTAAAAACAAAACAACAACAACAACAACAACAACAACAAAAACAGTAGAAGGAGGGAAGGCTTGGGAATTGTATGAAAACATCTGTGCCTCTGTTTGGAAAATTAATTTGAATTGAGGTTACCCTTTTGTCCTTCTGGGAAAATAACTTACTCCAAATTCTATTTCTTTTCATCACTAAGTTCTGTTGTCCCGCCTCACTGGGGTGCTGTTAATTTCTATCACTGTTACCGTTTTTTCTAATTTTGCATTACACATATATGGAAATAAGCCCTGCCTGTGAATTTCTAAATGGTCTTATTAAATAAAACAACATGGAGCCAAATATAGGGGTGAAGGCCTTGGATCAGGGAAATAGGGAAAGCCACCAGCCAACCTCATCTCACCAACTGGGCAGCTTCCAAATGCAAGTTACTTCCTGTCTACCCACGTCTATATGCCTTGCTCATTGGCTCTCTTAGCCCAGCTACCTCACTTCCTCTTCCTACACAACTCTATCACCTTCTGTCTGTACAGACCTCCAGGTCTCTATGGTTGGTACTGGGATTAAAGGCGTGTGTCACCATGTTTGGCTCTGTTCCCTAGTGTGGCCTTCAACACACAGAGATCCTGCCTGCTAAGTGATAGGATTAAGGGTGTGTGCTACCATTGCCTTACTGTTTGTTCACTTCAAATGGCTTGCTATTTCCTCTGCTCTCCAGGCAAACTGTATTAAAGCACAAATCAAATATCACCACATGCCTGAATTTGTTTCTTTTTGAACTTAGGATTTGGGGCCATTAAGAGTGTTATGTAGTCAAACCTAAGGGATTTCCACCTTTAGATTCACTCATGTATTCTTACTCATCCCTTCATCATTATATGACCATATTTTTCACTTAATAGTATCACTTCCTATGTCAGCTCATATTTGCTGACTATTTATATTATTAATCTAATTTGTACTTCTAGACCACTACTACATACTACAGTCTATTTTTATAATCGAGGAAAGATTATGTTCAGGGAGGTTTGCATAGCTTTCCTTAGATAAAGCTGTTCAATCTCACTATCTGATTCTAAATTCTCCTACTCCCTATTGTTCTTGTACTTTCAAATACATGTGTGTATGTGTGTGTGTGTGTGTGTGTGTGTGTGTGTGCGCGCGCGCGCGCATGCACCTGCGTGATCTTAAGTGTTGAATGGTATTTCTTGTAGCTAAAGTTTTCCTGGTCTCACCCAACACCAAGGTGCCACAGCCATTTATAAAATTTCTGTGTCCCGCCTGGTCCTGCAGCTGCTTAGACCCAAGTAAACACACAGAGGCTTATATCAATTACAAATTGCCTGGCCATGGCCTATGGCTCAGGCTTCTTGCTAGCTAGCACTTTCATCTTTAATTAACCCATTTATATTAATCCACAAGTTGCCACATGGCTGTGGCTTACTAGTCTGCTGGCATGTTGTTTCTTTGGTGGCAGCTGGTGTCTGCTTTGCCTCTCCTTTCTCTTCCTGTCTATCTGTTTGGGTTTTCCACCTGCCTCTAAGCTGCCTTGCTATGGGCCAAATGGCTTTATTTATCAACCAATCAGAGCAACATATTTTCACAGCATACAGAAAGACATTCCCCCATCACTGAATCAAGTACATTTTGGACTTACCAAAATAGGATAGATAATGGAATATTTTCTCTGAGTTTGTCAAATGCAAATGGACTAGACATTTTTGATGTAATTATTGCTTGTATATATTGTATATAGTTTTTCTTATATTAGTTGTGACTTTTTAAATTCTTTTTTATTTTTATTAGAAAAAAAGGGGAAATGTGGTGATATTTTATTTGTATGTTAATAAAGTTTGCCTGGAGATCAGAGGACATAGCCAGCCATAAACAAAATCAGGGGTGGTAGCACCCACCCTTAATCTGATCACATGGCAGGCAGAGACTCTGTGTGTTCAAGGACACAGTCAAGCTTGGTGACACACATCTTTAATCCCAGTACCAACCATAGAGACATGGAGGTCTATACAGACAGGGAGTGATGAGGAAGTGAGGTAGCTGGGCTAAGAGACAATGAGAAGGCAGAACAGCAAGGCCATAAAGGCACAGGTTAGACAGGAGGAAGCACTTTCAGTTGGGAAGCTACCGTGGCATGGTGAGCTAAGGTTAGCTGGTGGCTATTCCTATTTCTCTGATCTCTATGGCTTTTACCCCTGTATTTGGTTCTGTGTTTCTTATTTGATAAGACTCTTTAAAAATTCATCTACAATTTCTTGCTGATGAAATTTGACCTTCTGTTGCGATATGTTAACTTATGGGAAATATAAATGTTTTTTAAAATATTGACTTTCTTCACTAACTTTAAACTCCTGTTTCATTTTGCTGAATTGTTAATTATGGTGGTCACTAGTACTTAGGTGTGCATAGTATCTAGGAAATAAACAGTCTATAACCAGAACATTAGTTATTATTAGAAAAATCTAATTAGGGAGAACTGTTGTTTAAATAAAGCCTAAAGTCTGCAATTACTTTGATTTACACAAGCAGTTGGCCTGTGAGCAGAATAACTGGATGTGGATATCTCATAATGGAGGACATTGGCAGGGGCTATGTAAATACAATCTCAGAGACTTAAACTCTCTATAGAGATGTGCACTGGAGAAGTCCCAAAGAATTGTGGTATCTTTCCAACTTTTGCAAGAACACAGATTATTGCAGCTCTAACTGGGTAATTCATTGATAGTCCAATGGCAATTCAGCCCATTTCCTGAGATAAAGTTTTGGCCAGTGAGGAAACAAACCCTAGGTACTGTTTTGATCAGAGTACCCAAGAACCACTTAGTTTTCTGGAACAGTTTGTATGAATGTGAAATATAGGTGTCATAGCATCATAGTGCAAATTTTGTTTACTTACAAAGTCTTGACTCCTTAGGAAAGTAGATTCTGTTGCAAAAGAGAAGGCTTGGGAGTGGGTGCCATGTTAATGACCACTCAAGAAACAAATCAGAGTAATTATTCTTACCCTAAGTGGTGTGTCCTATGTAGTCATAAATTAATCTCAACAAAATGAGATGAAAGCCTTATGAAACCTCTCACACTTGTTTGAGGGTTCATGTGTATCTTTGCAGTTCCACTTCAGATTTAGGAAGAGAATAAACTTCCATTTTTTTTTTTAATTGAAGATTACAAGACTGAGATGCTTTAAGATAAGGCTCTGATAATAAAAGATGCATGTATTTTGAACTGTGTATATGTTTGCATGTCTGTGTTGTGTGTTGTGCATGATATATCTTCCCTTCTTTTAAAACCACTCAGGAAATAGTAGACTTTTTGACTACATGCCAAGAATAAAATAAACTAAGCTAAAATAAATAGTTTTTCTTTTTCCAGAAATTTAAGGCAAGTGTCTAAAAACAAGGCTTACAACAGAAATGGTTTTGTTCTAGCAGAATTACAGTGTAATTATGGAGAGGCCATATTATATTTTATATTGCCTGTCTGGACTTTCTACTATTTTTCAGCCTTTGGAAGATTTTACTGCACTGAACTCAGAATAGAGTTCACAGTTTATTCGTCTAAGAAATAAATACACACAAAAGTAGTAATCCTAAACAGAATATGATGTCAGCTACATTCACTAGAGTAAAACAGTCTAACCCCTTATCCTCACTTTAGGTATGGTAATTCACCATCTAACCCATCTAAGATTCAACTAAATCAGGAACTCATGTAGAGTAGATAGTTATGAGAAATTGTTTTAGTTGTAGGATAGTAGGATTTTCTGGATATTGCCTAGTTTTTGCAGTGGATGCAAAATGAAAAAAAAAAAAAAACAACACTCACACAGTCAGTGTTAAGTATTTTTGCTTGAATATAAACATGTTTGGTGTAAAAGCATAAATATTTACATTTTCCCTGTAAAATATACTTCAAAGACATGACTGGCATTACTGTAGATGTAAAAACGTCATTTTAAAGAGTTTGACTCAGACTGGCCTCCAATTCACTCAATAGCAATGGCTGGTTTAGAACTCCTGACACCTTTGCATATATTTCCCTGGCATCACAGGTATGCACTACCACATCTAATTCTCATTTGGGACTCATTTTTTTGGGGGAAATTATTTATCTTTTGTTTTCTAATTTCTATAATTGTGACATAATTTTTAATTTCCAAACAGCTTATTTGCAAAATTTGTTCCACTATTCTATAACTAATTCAAATCATTTAATAACAGTGACACTACTCACCTGTGTCCCAACCTTTGTTTGTTAGCTTTTATTCTTATATTTTATGGAGTTAGCAGGGAATTTGAAATATTTTCAAACTATACTCAAAAGAAGTTAACAATTCTACCATTCTAATGCAGCACAATGTTTATTGTCCATATATTCAAATTCATATAACTGAATTAAATGTCAAATAATTGAATTCTATGTATTATAATATATCACATTTTATAAATATCACATTTAAACTGATATGTGCACACACATATACACACACAGTATATACTTAGTTTCTAAATGGTAATGAATGGAACCAAGGTATTACTGCTGACCTACAATTCATTACTGTCTTAAAGATCATAATCACCTTTCATTCACACCTATTAATACTTTTTCATATAATGGTGTATTAGGGATTTAAAAAAATTTAAATTCATTCTGTATAAAGTAGCCCCTTTTATCTCTAAGTATGCATTTTTCTCATAAAGATCAACTGTAAATTATTATGTAGCTAAAGAAGCTTGAATTTGCTGGATGTACTTATCCTATTTATTTATTTTCACTTCTTTTTATCCTCATGTATATTTATATACATTGTTCTTCTAATGTTTGGGAATTATCTGCTTGTCTTAGTCTGTTTGTGCCACTTCAGAATGTACTACTGACTGGGTGAGTTCTAAATGCAAGAATTTGTCCCTCCTCATGCTGGCATCTGGGAACACTGACAGAATTACTCTCCACAGAGGGCCTGGTTGTGTTCAGCATTGCTTGAGGGATGAATCTGACTGAAGTGTCAAGGAAATGAAGAAAAGACAAACACAAATACACACCAAAATGCTGGGATCAGATGGACTGGGCTCTCTGATGGAGAAACCTCAGAATCCTGGAAGCTCAGCATGTTTATTGTACACAGTTGAACAGGGAGGCAGGGTTACTATATACAGTTGAATCAAGGAGGCAGTGTTTATGGTATATGGCTGAACAAGGTTTAGATAATCTTAGTAGAAGTCTATGGGAAGGAGCAGTCTTCAGATGGCAAACATCTAGAGGGAGAAAGATACAATGGGCATTTTCTGCACACACTATCAACAGCCACACTTGGACCTCCAAGGAAGACATTGCCATCTCTGTGAGCTTCACCTGGGGAAGGCTTTGCCACTCCCATGGAGTTAAGGCATTGGAGTCCCTGACATGGAGGTGCCTATGTCAACACATACCATTCACTCAGGACTTCCTCTGTGATACACAGGGCCTTATCCCTGGCTCATAGGCAGTGTCTTCTTCAGCATCATCACATGGTGGAAGGGATAAGACAGTGCTCTGTGTCCACTTTCATCATGGTACCAATATGATTCAGGAGGATGTCCCCCTCTTAAGAATGTGGTGGATAGGTCCCATGATGAACTTTGAGAAGATGCAAACTTCCAAGCCATACTGCTACTGCATTTTTATTCTTTTAGTAGTTATTTTAGAAATTTCAACAATCTACTTGGCCTTGCATTAGAAATGGCTCATTTATTTGTACTCAATCATTACCTCCAAAGGAAGAGTCTCATTTGTGAACTGTTTTCATGGATCAAAAAAGTATAGTGTTCAATTATCAGTCCAAAGAAATACAACATCAATTTATATTGAAAATGGCAGTATATAAATGTACAAAATTTCCCGTAGTCTCTCATTCTCTATGTACTGTATGACTTCTATATCTGTGCTTATCCTAACTCAGTTGTGGAAAGTTATTCTTTAGTGATGACAGTTTCTTCTGTTTCCTAACTACAATCATTATGTGTAATTTATTCTTTCCAAATAAGCTATTTATTTACCAAGTTTTCAAGGTTGTTTTTTTTTAGCTGAGGATTGAACCCAGGCCTTGTGGTTGCTAGGCAAGCACTCTACCACTGAGCTAAATCCGCAACCCCTCAAGTTTTATGTAGTACTTATAAAGTAGTTATTTGGGGCTAGTTTTTTGTTATTGTTGTTTTTTGTTTATTTTAACTGTCTATGTAACAGATGTGAGTTTGGTGTTTAATTTATCCTGAAAATTTCATACGTCACTCTGATGACATTTTTTATTTCAGTGTGTGTTTTTCTGTCTCCCAGATTGAAGCAATATTATACTCACATTTCAGCTTCTATTACTTAGCAGGATATTCATGCATTGTGAATTCCTAAATGCTGGGTATAGCAGGTTATTTTAAGCAGCAGCTCTATAATTAGTCACTGAAACCCATTTCAAGCCATTTTTACCATTTTTCAAGGATGGCATACAAAGGAAAGATAGTGACTTAGGGTCAATTTCCTTTACTTAACTCAAGGTTGACAACTCTATTCGAACAGTTTTTCCTATTACTTGTTATCTTATTGAATGACTTAAGCAAAAATGGAAGACTCCTTTTTCTGTATCTTAAGAACTGCTTCATTTGTTTAGAAATGGAAGAAAAAAAACCCATTTGTTTCCCCTAAATTCATTCATTTCTCATATCAGTTCATAGTAAATTGTAGCAACTATATTACAAATTAAGAATTAAAAATTCACTCCCATCTGGACCAGAGGTGAGTGCCTGGAGTTATAATCAGAGAGACAACTGGCCCTGGGTCCCACCGCTGGACACAGGCCATCCCGGGAGGACCTGCTCAACTGGGTGCCAGTTTCCGGCCAATCGGCAGGCCCTTCAGGAAGGCTCCCCTTTTCCAAGACTGCAGGCAGACACTGCAGTCTCCACACCCTTCCCCCACACACATTTGTCCAAGACCCCAGCAACTTCCTGAGACTCAGAGACCAATCCCCAGCTCCTGTCTGCCCCAGAACTCCCATCTGGACCAGAGGTGAGTGCCTGGGGTTATAGCCAGACAGGCAACTGCCCCTGGGTCCCACCTCTGGATACAGGCCATCCCGGGAGGACCTGCCCAACTTGGCCCCAGTTTCCTGACAATTTGCGGGCCCTGTGGGAAGGCTCCCCATTTCCAAGACTGCAGGAAGACACTGCAGTCTCCACACCTGTGCCCACACCCATCTGCCAGAGACCCCAGCCACTTCCTGAGAATCAGAGACCAGCCCCCAGCTTCCATCCTGCCCTGGAACTCCTATCTGGACCAGAAACCAGAGGAATTCCCATCTGGACAAGAGGAGCTCCCATCTGGACAAAATAAGGAGACCCCAGGGACTTCCCGAGACTCAGAGTCCAGCCCCCTCCCCCAGCTCCTATCTGGCCAGCACTCTCATCTGGACCAACACTCCCATCTGGCCCAGAGCTTCCATCTGGACCAGAGAGAGGCTCCCTAAATCTGTCAGCTCTCTCTGGACCAAGTACACTGATAAGACTGAGAACGAACCCAAGAGGAGATGGGCAGACATCAAGGCAGAAGTACATACAACAAAATAAAGAGCAATACAGCATCACCGGAACCTAGCCCTTCTCCAACAGCTAGACCTGAACATCACGGAATGGAAGAAGAAGAAGGCAACAACCTTATAAGTAACATCATGAAGAGGCTAGAGCCTTATATAGAAGACATCAAAAATAAAGTAGAGGAACAGACAAACAAAAAATAGGAAGAATGCTATAAAAAACTAGAGGAAAGGACAATTAAAGCAGAAGAAAACAATAAATCCTTGAAAGAAAATCATGAAAAAGCAAAGGAGACAGTCCAAGACATGAAGAGGGAAATAGAAAAAATGAAGAAGACACTAGCAGAAGGAATGCTGGAAATAGAAAATCTGAGTAAACAAACAGGAACTTCAGAGGCAAGTATAACCAACAGAATGCAAGAGATGGAAGAGAGGATCTCTGGTGTTGAAGATACATTAGAAGAAGTAGATTCATCAGTCAAAGAAAACACTAAAACCAACAAAGTCATGACCCAAAATGTCCAAGAAATTTGGGACACCATGAAAAGACCAAACCTACAAATAATAGGGATAGAGGAAGGAGAATACCAACTCAATGGCATAGAAAATATATTTAACAAGATCATAGAAGAAAACTTTCCCAACTTAAAGAAGGAAATGCCTATGAAGATACAAGAAGCCTATAGAACACAAAACAGACTAGGCCCCCCCAAAAGTCCCCTCACCACATAATAATTAAACAACTAAATGTACAGAATAAAGAAAGAATATTAAGGGCAGCAAAGGAAAAAGGCCAAGTGATTTATAAAGGCAAACCCATCAGAATAACACCCAATTTCTCGATGGAGACTTTGAAGGCCAGAAGGACCTAGACAGATATAATGCAGACACTAAGAGACCATGGATGTCAGCCTAGACTAATATACCCAGAAAAACTTTCAATCATCATAGATGGAGTGAACAAGACCTTCCAAGACAAATCCAGATTTAAACAATACTTATCCACAAACCCAGCCCTACAGAAAGCACTAGAAGGAAAATTCCAACCTAAGGAAGGCAGATACACCCATGAAAACACAGGCAATAGATAACACCACAGCAGTAAACCCCAAAGAAGAGATGTACACACACACTACCACCAAAAAATAAAAATAACAACAGGAACAAACAATCACTGGTCATTAATACCCCTTAATATCAATGGACTTAATTTACCTATAAAAAGACACAGGATAACAGAATGGATATGAAAACAGGATCCATCTTTCTGCTGCATACAAGAAACACACCTCAAATTCAAAGACAGACACCTCCTAAGAATAAAAGGCTGGGAAAAGACTTTCCAATCAAATGGTCTTAAGAAGCAAGCTGGTATACCCATTCTAATATGCAGCAAAATAGACTTCAAACTAAAATCAATCAAAAGAGATGATGAAGGACATTACATACTCATTGCAGGAAAGATCCACCAAGATGAAGTCTCAATTCTGAATATTTATTCCCCAAACACAAGGGCACCCACATATGTCAAAGAAACATTACTAAAGCTTAAATCACATATAAAACCCCACACATTAATAGTGGGAGACTTCAACACCCCACTTTCACCTCTGGACAGATCAGCCAAATTGAAACTTAACAGAGACATAATGGACTTAACTGATGTTGTGGCTCAAATGGACTTAATAGATATCAACAGAACATTCCACCTAAACAGAAAAGAATATACCTTCTTCTCAGCACCCCATAGAACCGTCTCTAAAATTCACCACATACTTGGCCACAAAGCAAATCTCAACTGATACAAAAGAATTGGAAATAACCTTCTGTGTTCTATCAGACCACCATGGTTTAAAATTAGATTTCAACAACAGAAAAAACTACAGAAATCCTACAACCTCATGGAAACTGAATAATGCTCAACTGAGTCACCAATGGGTTAAGGAAGAAATAAAGAAAGAAATTAAAGACTTCCTAGAGATCAATGAAAATGAATACACCACATACCCAAACTTATGGGATACTATGAAAGCAGTGCTAAGAGTGAAATTCATAGCACTGAATGCCCACATAAAGAAGCTGGAGAAATCTCATGCTAGGGACTTGACAGCACACCTGAAAGCCCTTGAACAGGAAGAAGCAAAGTCTCCCAGGAGGAACAGATGCCAGGAAATTATCAAATTGAGAGCTGAAATAAATAAAATAGAAATAAAGAGACAAAACAAAGTATTGGTTCTTTGAGAAGATCAACAAGATAGACAAGCCCTTATCCAAACTAACCAAAAGACAGAGAGAGAGCATCCAAATTAACAAAAGCAGAAATGAAAGGGGGGACATAACCACAGACAATGAGGAAATCCAGAGAATCATCAGGTCATATTTCAGAATCCTCTACTCCACAATACTGGAAAATCTAAAAGAAATGGATAATTTTCTGGATAGGTACCACATACTTAAGTTAAATCAAGACCAGATAAACCACTTCAATAGTCCAATAACCCCTAAGGAAATACAATCAGTCATTAAAAGTCTCCCAACCAAAAAAAGCCCTGGACCAGATGGTTTCAGTGCAGAATTCTACCAGATCTTCAAAGAAGACTTAATACCAATACTCTTTAAATTGTTCCACACAATAGAAGCAGAAGGTATATTACCAAACTCCTTCTATGAGGCTACAATTACCCTGATTCTTAAACCAAACAAAGATGCAACAAAGAAAGGGATCTACAGACTGATCTCCCTCACGAATATTGATGCAAAAATACTCAATAAAATTCTGGCAAACAGACTCCAAGAACACATCAAACAATTATCCACCATGATCAAGTAGCCTTCATCCCAGGGATGCAAGGGTGGTTCAACATACAAAAGTCTGTCAATATAATACGCCATATAAACCAACTCAAAGAAAAAAACCACATGATCATCTCACTAGATGCAGAAAAGGCATTTGACAAAATCCAACACCTATTCATGATAAAGGTCTTGGAACGATCAGGAATACAGGGAACATACCTAAACATAATAAAGGCAATCTACAGCAAGCCAACAGCCAACATCAAATTAAATGGAGAGAAACTCAAAGCAATACCACTAACATCAGGAACAAGGCAAGGCTGTCCCCTCTCCCCATACTTTTTCAATATAGTACTTGAAGTTCTAGCCAGAGCTATAAGACAACATAAAGAGATTAAGGGGATACAAATTGGAAAGGAAGAAGTCAAGCTCTCCCTATTTGCAGATGACATGATAGTATACATGAGTGACCCCAAAAATTCAACCAAGATCTGATACAGCTAATAAAAACCTTCAGCAACATAGCAGGATACAAGATCAACTCAAAAAAATCAGTAGCCCTCCTATATACAATAGACAAACAGGCTGAGAAGGAAATCAGAGATACATCACCCTTTACAATAGCCACAAATGATATAAAATACCTTGGGTTACTCTAACTAAGCATGTGAAGGACCTATATGACAAGAACTTTAAGTCCCTGAAAAAAGAAACTGAAGAAGATGTCAGAAAATGGAAAGATCTCCCATGATCATGGATAGGCAGGATTAACATAGTAAAAATGGCAATCTTACCAAAAGCAATCTACAGATTCAACACAATTCCCATCAAATTACCAACCCAATTCTTCACAGATCTGGAAAGAATAATACTCAACTTCATATGGAAAAACAAAAAACCCAGGATAGCCAAAAGAATCCTATACAATAAAACATCCTCTGGAGGCATCATGATCCCCGACCTCAAACTCTACTATAGAGCTACTGTAATAAAAACAGCTTGGTACTGTCATAAAAACCAACATTTGGACCAATGGAATTGAATTGAAGACCCTGACATTAACCCGCACACCTATGAACATATAATTTTTGACAAAGAAGCCAAAAATGTACAATGGAAAAAAGAAAGCATCTTCAACAAATGGGGCTGGCATAACTGAATTTCAATGTGTAGAAGGCTGCAAATAGATCCATATCTGTCACCATGCACAAAACTTAAGTCCAAGTGGATCAAAGCCATTAACATCAATCCAGTTACTCTGAACCTGGTAGAAGAGTAAGTAGGAAGTACTCTTGAATATATTGGCACTGGAGGTCACTTTCTAAATATAACACCAGTAGCACAGACACTGAGAGAAACAATCCATCAATGGGACCTGTTGAAACTGAGGAGCTTTTGTAGAGCAAAGGACACTGTCAACAAGACAAAGTGACAGGCTACAGAATGGGAAAATGTCTTTACCAACCCCACATCTGACAAAGGACTGATATCCAGAATATATAAAGAACTCAAGAAATTAGACATCAAAATGCCCAACAGTCCAATTAAGAAATGGGCTATAGAACTAAACAGAGAATTCTGAACAGAGGAAGTTCAAATCGCTGAAAGACATTTAAGGAATTGTTCAACATCCCTAATTATCCATGAAATGCAAATCAAAACGACTCTGAGATACCACCTTACACCTGTCAGAGTGGGTAAGATCAAAAACACAGAAGACAGCTTATGCTGGATAGGATGTGGAGCAAGGGGAACTGTCCTCCACTGCTGGTGGGAATGCAAGCTTGTACAGCCACTTTGGAAATCAATATGGCACTTCCTTAGAAATTTGGGAATCCATCTCCCACAAGACCCAGCTGTAGCACTCTTGGGCATATACCCAAGGAATGCTCAATTATACCACAAGAGCATTTGCTCAGTTATGTTCATATCAGTATTGTTGGTAACATCCAGAACCTGGAAACAACCTAGATGCCCTTCAACTGAAGAATGGATAAAGAAAATATGGTACACATACACAATGGAGTACTACTCAGCAGAGAAAAACAATGACATCATGAGGTTTGCAGGCAAATGGATGCATCTAGAAAAAATCATCCTGAATGAGGTAACCCAGACTCAGAAGGACAATCATGGTATGTACTCATTCATAGGAGGATACTAGATGTAAAACAAAGATGACTAGACTGCTACACAACTCCAGGGAGGCTACCTAGACAACGGGACCCTAGGAAAGGCACAGGTATCACCCAATGACAGAGAAATGGATGAGATCTACATGAACTACCTGGACGACAGTGGGAGTAATGAAGGGTACGATTTGAGGGAATGAAAGCTTAGGGGAGCAGGAGATCCTATCTGGATCAAGAACAGAAAGGGAGAACAAGGAATAACAGACCATGATAAATGAAGACCACATGGAACAGGAATAGGCAGAGTGCTGGAGGGGTCCTCAGAAATCTACAATGATATATCCTCTGTAGACTGCTGGCAGTGGTCGAGAGAAAGCCTGATCTGACCTAGTCTGGTGATCAGATGACTAAACACCCTAACAGCCTTCTTGGAACTCTCATCCAATAACTGATGGAAGTGGATGCAGAGATCCTCAGCCAGGACCCAGGTGGAGCTCCATGTGTCCAAATGTCGGGAAAGATGAGGGAGTGTATGTGCGTGAATTGTTGAATCCAAGATTGCAAAAAGCACAGGGACATATAGCCAATCAAATGGAAGCACATGAATTATGAACCAACGGCTGTGGAGCCCCCAGCTAGATCAGACCCTCTGGATAAGTTTGACAATTGAATAGCTTAATCTGGTTTGGAGGCACTCAGGCTGTGGGATCAGGACCTGTCCTTAGTGCATGAGCTTACACAGGGACACATGCTCAGCCTGGAAGGAGGGGACAGGACCTGCCTGTACTGAATCCATCAGGTTTAAGTGAATCCCCAGGTGTGTCTTGGTCCTCGAGGACATGGGAATGGAGGGGAGGGTCTGGGGGGAAGGTAGGGGTGGGTGCGCGAGGGGGGAGGACAGGGGAATTCATGGCTGATGTATAAAATTAAAACATATAATAAAAAGAAGAATTAAAAATTCAGTTATGATGTTTTATTATAGCCCTTTCCATTGTTGAATGTACAACAATGATTCTGAAAACATTTTTCCTTCAGCTTGTACATTGACTGGATGAATATAATAATATAGAAATAGTTTAATTCATAATTTTTTTATTCATTTGTTTAAATGTCCTTATTAATACGCTCAGCACCTCAAACAAAAGCTACAATACTGCCAGACAGACTCATGCTTCTATCCCGCAGATTTTTCCTTTTGAAATATCCATTTCTTCCCCATTTACTTTTTCTTTGAACTCTCTCTTCTTTATTGACCTGTTTAGATTTTATGGACTTTTATATCATCTCCACACATTCAACAAAGGTATATATTTATTTATATGAGTATACACTCATATGTGAGCAGATAGCTTGGTAAGTGTTAGACTTCAAATTTTAAGCAATCAAATGATATAACAGAAATATAAAAAATTGAGATATATTTGAGGGATGCTTATGATTTTAGTTTTGTGTGGAACAGAGTTTTTGGTGAAAGTATCTAATGAGGTTTAAGGGATAATCCTCACAACTGGGAACTTTTAAATAATGAAATATCTTCAGTTTATAGCAGGGAGTGTGCGAGATATTTTTTAAAAAGACAAGGCTCACAAATATATAGGTACCAAGCATACTTACATCAGACACGTGTAAATCAGGGGCATCTAACTCAATGCATTCTAAAAGTAAGAATTCGTTATATATGAAATTTAAAAAAATTCTTAAGCCATTAGAGAAATGCAAAAACTAAAAAGAGAGTCTTGCTGGAACCAGAATAGCTAGCATCAAAACGAGTAGTGAAAATAAATACTGTGGGAGATGAAGAGGAAAGCCACCTATAAGTACGGATGGTTTAAATTAGTTTAGACACTACAGAAATTAGTATGGAGGTTCATGATACATCTAAAGGTAGAACCAACATGTATTTCTGCTCTCCCACTGCTGGCACATGCCCGAAGGAATCTGTGTCTGCAGACCTCAGTGTATACACCTCACTTACTGCAACATGATTATGACAGTCAAGTCGTGGAAGCAGCCTAGGTTAGCCATCAATGTGTTCTGTGTATTTGTTTCTGATTTGCATGGTGCTTAATTCAACTATAAAGAAGAGTGAATTGACATCATTTGCAAGAAAAATAGATAAAACGAGATTTTCGTATTAGGTGAAATAAGCCAGATGTTTAAAAACCAATGTATAATATGTCTCATATGGATAATCTATCTATCTATCTATCTATCTATCTATCTATCTATCTATCTATCTATCTATGTTTCTTTCTGTCCATCTATCATCTATTTATTCATAAATCCACTTTGATAATGTCCATTTGACTATTATCTATATCTACCTATCTATTTATTCATATGCCCATCTTTCTGTCACCAATTTATCAACTACTGCACAAGAATTAAAAGGGTATTGTTGAGAAAGAGGAAGGAACCAGTGGGAGAGGAGAGGAATATGAGCAATGGGAAAGTTGAACATGAACAAAATATATGATATACATACATGCAAATATTATGAAATACAAATAGGTGTTAGTAATATTTCAAAACAGACAGACAAAGTGTTCATAGTGTGGTATTTGTCTGTTTACTAGGGAGACAGTTATGCTCCTGAGGAAATTACATTGGACCCACTGCCTGCTTTATTTCCTTCAAAAGAACCCCTCTCAACCTCACCTCTTCTGACCTCCTGGTAATTGGGGGAAAGTTTACACAACAGCTTTACTTCTTTCCCTACTTGCCATTGTATAGCTAACTAGGTTTAATCCAAGATTGCCCTATCTATAGAAATGATGAATTCTGATGCTTCTAGTTGCATAAGCTTTTGCAATGGCCCTCATGCCATTTATTATTAAACTATGTCAGTGTGCAAAAGTGTTCATTGCATACCTTCCTGAGATGTGCATGCTGCTTACACTAGTGTCATTATTTTTCTTGCAACCTAATTTTGTAGTCTCAAATGAGCTACCCAACAGAAACAATAACAGAATTTTTACATATTGAAACTATATTATTTAATGATAATAACATTTGCTACTCTAGTATAAATACAAAACCTGAAGTTCTGTGTCCTAAGATGCACACACCTATACTATAAACTGAAAGGAAGGAGAACACAGGGGAAACCTCTTGAAAAGCCAAATATTGTCTTCTTTGAGTAATACCTTTCAACTTTCCAAATATTGGCTTCTTTGAATAGCACCTTTCCCCTTTTACTCAGCAGTGCACTAGCTAATATAAGATGCTGTCAATTAGTGGCATGACTTTTCAAAATGTAGCAAAGTAACTTCTCAAGCAAATAAATACATTTGGCAAGAAAAAAAATCAATTATTGGATGCAAGTAGCAAGGGGGAATCAAATATACAAAAGAACAGTTGTGAGACATGCTTCCAAGGTGAAAATGACTGTCCGATGTCACATAATAGCCGAGATTGGAACACAGTGGAAAACATAGTTACTCTGATCACAAATAGAAATCACAGCTATCAAGTGATAATATCACATAAAATAAAACCGTATCATCAGATATCAACGTGAAATTATTGCCGTATGTTTTACTTAAACTTCAATAAAACTGTGCTGAGGAGAAATCAGTCTACTGTGCCTGCATTTTCAGGAGGAGAAATGTTGGACTACTTTACCTTCTGTCTGTCACCAAATGCTACAATGAAGGAATTTTTATTAACTTATTAACTGATTCATATCTCCTGAACTACTTGGTAGGTGGGAAGAGCTACAGTGCTACTGTGTTATCAGAGTATGGCTACCGACATGGCAAGGGAGGACAATACTGTGCATGGTTTTGAAGGATTACAGATAAACAGCAAATCACATGTTCCTTTACTAATAACAACAGATCATGACTCAGAGTTGAAGGGCAGTGAGAAAGTCAGGCCCAGGCATTTCAGTATCCAGATTTTTAATTACATTTACTTTACTAATTTGTCTGTGTACATATGTATGTGTTTGCACGTGTGGGTGCATATGTGCATATGTGGCATGGCAAACATGTGGGGTCAAAGGATAACCTAGATTTGTAGGAATCTAGATCAAATTCTACCCTGTGGGTCTCAGGGGTTTACCTTGGGTCTTTAGGCTTGGCAGGAAACACCTTTACCCACTGAGCTATCTCAATGGACCTCATACCCACATTATAAAGCATATTCTTTGAGCAAACGCACAGACAGTATAAGATTTTATCTTCTATACTGAGCATAGTAGCTATTATATGCTAAGTTCTTAAATAGGTATTAAGAAATGATGAATAAGACTTTATTAATGTTTTAAAGCAGAAAGCTGCTAAAGAATTGTTTAATGATTCACTTCACTTCTTTAAGTAGCTGTATGAACTAGGCAATGGTGGCACATGCCTTTACTACCAAAACTTGGGAGGCAGAGGCAGGTGGATCTCTGAGTTCAAGGCCAGAATGGTCTACAGAACAAGTTTCAGTACCGCCAAGGCTACTGAAATTGTCTTGAAAATTGCCCACAAAAGTGTCTATATGAAATGATATATTGAACATCACTGATAACTAGCTTATCCTTTCTCATCACAAATGGGATATCACAATTTATATTGGCATAAACACAGATGGCTACTTGAAATTTTATTATAAAAATGTATTAATATTTTTAGTCTGAAAATTTCAAAATTGTCTAACAATAGTTAAAGAACAATTGAATTATTTGAACATGCTATTCTGATATTTTTAAATTAATTAATTAGTTTTTGCAACTCATTGAGTCATATTAGTGCTTATCATTTATGCACTGGTGTAGGTCCATGCACTAGAGCATGAACAACCTATCAGAGGTCATACTGGTGCAGAAAGTTTACATTCCCTTCCATCAACTGTGAATTGCCTCCCAGCTATGGTTGTGGCCTCATGAGCTTTCCCCTCATCTATTCAGGATAGTTGGCTAGCTCTATCCTACTTAGGACTTTTGTAGACAACCATACTGTTGTAAGTTACTGTGTGCAATGTCCTTGTCATGTGCACAAGGTAGTGTTTTTTTACAGACCTCCCCAGTTTCTGGCTCTTATGATCTTTTTTCAGTTTCTTCTACAATGTTCCATGAGGATGGGCTATGAAATATCACTGAGGATTAGATTAAAAATTTCTGAGTAGAAAGGCTGGCTTCTATTCATAACTCACGTTTTTCCTGCTTTGTTCTCTTGGATGTTGGGGATACAGCTATACAAAGTCACTCCACCTGGCCTTGTGTATCAATTTTTAAGCTAATCAAATAATACTTCCAGTGGCTACTGGCCAAGGGCATGACAGTCTCAACAGTGTAATTTTCTTTACTTTTACTGACATATTTCAGTACACAGTCTGTTTTCAGAACACGGCCGTGTTCTTCCCAATAAAGACTCTATCCTTTAAGCACTGGTTCCCCTTGGAGAAAGCATTAGATTCCAAAGCTCATTCCATATGTAACAGGAGGTTTGTACTTGAGTGTAAACTTTCTGAAAAGCAGGTGACCAGCCATGATTACTTAAAGTCCCTTTAATTTCAGGTCAATAGCAATTGGTTAACAAGTCAATTGTGATCAAGGAGTTTCCCGGGTAATGAGGAGAAATGAACCCTATTCTTTCCTCCGTGATGAATTTTTTAAGAGGATAATTTTGTTGTTATCAACTTAAAAATGATCAGCTTGGGAATGGAGTCTGTCAATAAAATGTAAGAAATTGATTTTTGAAACTGAATTAGTGTTGTGTCAGTGATTCTTGTGTCTGGCAGCACCTGTCCACAGTACTGAGTGTAGAAGGAGGCCCTAGTGAGCAAAACAGTGGAGAATTTCATCAGGATCAGAGGAAGGTAGAAATAAGCAGCCAGCAGAGGCCTGGTCCTATCAAGTTCCTGAGGGAAGAGAACTACCTGCTCTTTCTTGTTTCTTCTCAGTGTCAGATTTTTACAAGCAAATCACTTATGATTTGTTAACATAGAAGCTTGGCTAGAATGACTCTATCTGGGCCTATTTTTACAAATGTCAAGAATGAAGAAAGAGATATGGTAAATAAAGGTCTTCATCATGTTCTAACTGCTACTGAGAAAGGTGTGAAAGTGTTTGACTCAGTTCAATCAGTATTTGCAACCAGTTTTTAGTTACTTTTTCTTCTTTGGTTGTGATATTGTGTGATTGAAAACCAAGTAGATTTTCACAATGAATAGATAGAATCTGGAGTCAGTCTGAACACATTTAAATGATGGCCCTATACTTTTTTTGTTGTATAGACCTGTAAAAGTTTTTTTTTTTTAACTTCTTAGCATCTCAGGTTTATCGACTATAAAAAAAAGAATATTGACTTTATAGAACTGTTGTGGTAATTAAAAGAGATAGTATATGCAAATTATGTAAAAATCTCAGTTTACTTGGCATGTCTTAAGTATTTATCAATGCTACTAATTTTATTGTGTATTACTATTCACATATGAGTAGAAGAATGTAGGGTGACTACATAAACCAAAATCTCAACACAAATGTTAAAACATTTCAAGTTTTAGGGATGGGAGAAATGGCTCAGTGGTTAAGAGCACTGCCTGCTCTTCCACAGTACCCATGTTTGATTCTTAGCATCCACATAGCAAGCAGCTAACAAATACCTGTTACTCCGGTTCCAGGAGATTCAAGACATCTCTCCTGTACTCCACAGTAACTGCATGTGTGAGGTGCACAGACATACATGAAGGCAAGACACTCATACACATAAAATAAAAGTAATTTTAAAAAACTTTCAAATTTTCAATAGTTTGATTTTCTTATAATCTTTGGAGTATCATATATAGTCTCCACCCAATGTTCATTGATGAAGAAGGCCATGCCTCACCCAGTGGCTCAAAGTGAAGACGGCTGTCCATGAGAGTGAGCTGCTCTGAGTGGGGAAGGACTCTGTTAGGTGTCATGTATGTAAAGGAGGTGCATCATTTACATCAGAGACTTCTTTGCATATCTGCATCTTAAGGGAAAGCCCCAATACTCTGTTCACCATATAGCTGTCTGTTTTAGTAAGTGAATGTATGTGAATTTTAAGTGTGGTGCAGAGCATAACATACGAAACTGGTGAGGTATGGATTGTGATTTACGATAGAAGTCATGCACCACCTATTTAAATAGAGATAGTTTGGCAAAAGATTCCAATTAAGTTTTATTTATATTACTGATAGCATGAACATGATTATATGAAATAAATAAAATACTGTGTTCTATTTGTTTAAAGCATAATATTGTAAAGATGGAAGGTTTCATAATTCCAATAGAAAATAAATAAAATTCTTTTAAATGTACATACAATTTAATCAAAACCCAAGTAATACTATTATGTAAAACAATGGTTTTGTAACACCCATATCCAAAATTAATTATCCATGTACCTGTGTGTATTTCCTATGGTTTTTAAGTTTTATAAATTATAATTTTATATGTCTCAGGAATCCACATGGGATATTAATTTAGAATTAAATGGGAAATAATGCCAAACTCTTTGCTTCTATATATAAATTGATTTTTAATAGTCTATATCAAACTGCAGACTTTTAAATGATGAATTTTTTTTAGTGTGTAATACCTCTCTGTGCTAAATATATCTAGTTTCTGTCAAGTGGCTACTTAAAAAGGAAGCATTATTGATTTAGTAAGTACTTCAAAGCTGGAACTCATTCTAGGAGTGTCCAAGTTGTGCCTTGGAACTGTCTTTGTTCATTTGCTAACTCATGGCACTGCAGATTATCAGGATAATGCATTCTCTTTGAATGCAGTTTTTCTCATTTTTAAATTATCACAGATAATATTTTCTTCATTTCGGAATGATATAAATTAGAAATTATCAATATCAACATGGATGTGGAGAATTTAATCACTAAGAATTATTTAGATCTTGAAATGTAGCAAGAATAAAAAAATCCATCACCAAATCATACATTGCTAGCAATGGACTTGGAAGTATAAGATTCAACACAGGAATGTCAAGTAATAACAACATGCCAAGACTGAGAACTAAGGAGATGGTTCTCAGTATCATGGACTTGGCTATTTGGATTAAGCCTTAGTGACAGTCAAAATCATCATCTTTTTAAGTAGTATTATAAAAATATAATTTTACTCAATATTTTTCATTCATTTCAAAATAAAGATTACATTATAGTGCACAATCTTAAAAAACAATGATAAGATAAAAATGTGGCTTTGGGTATTCAAAATTTGAAAAAACATTGACACAAAATATTACATATATTAGAAATTATCTCAGATATTTTTATAGGTCATTTAATTTTAGTAAGCTTTGATTATAGAAGGCAGTCTTGTCATCTCACTCCATCAGAATGGGGCCTACAACAAAGCTAGAATATAAATAAAATAAAATATTGAAGAAGGAATAGAGAAATTGTAATCCTTGTGAATTGTTAGAAACTAAAATAGTAAAGTTTATATAGAAGCACTTTGCTGATTCCTGAAGAGATTGAACATAGAAATACCACAGGATATAAAACAAGATGTCAAAGAGATATTTGACACACATTTTCATTACATTATTCACAACAATTAAAATATAGACAAAATGAATGCTTTCATTGCTAGAACAAACTATTGCAGCACATATATACAGTACACATATTATCCATCTCTGAGAAAGGAGAAAAATATAATACATTCTACAACATGGCTTGAGTAAAAGAACATTATGTTAAGTGAAATAAGCCAGTCATGAAAGGACACATATATACAATTTCACTTATATGGGGTACAGAGAATATAAAAGCTGACAGAAAGAAGAAATGGTGCCTACAACACTGGCTATATGCCTGTTAGAAATACACAATTAATTGTTAATTAATGAGTATAAAATTTCAAACCTGTAATTGAAAAAGTCTTGGTTACACAACTGAAGTAAGAATTTAGAAGAGTTACATTAATAAATTTTATATTATATACTATTTAGCACAAATAAAAACAAAAAAAGTGGAAAAAAGAAAGCATCTTCAACAAATGGTGATAGCATAACTGGATGTCAACGTGTAGAAGGCTGCAGATCCATATCTGTCACCATGCACAAAACTTAAGTCCAAGTGGATCAAAGACCTCAACATAAATCCAATTACTCTGAACCTGATAGAAGAGAAAGTAGGAAGTATTCTTGAATGCATTGGCACCAGAGATCACTTTCTAAATATAACACCAGTGGCACAGACACTGAGAGAAACAATCAATCAATGGGACCTGTTGAAATTGAGCAAAGGACACAGCCAACAAGACAAAGTGACAGCCTTCAGAATGGGAAAAGGTCTTCACCAAACCCACATCTGACAGAGGGCTGATATCCAGAATATATAAAGAGCTCAAGAAATTAGGTATCAAGATGCCCAACAGTCCAATTAAGAAATGGGCTATAGAACTAAACAGAGAATTCTCAACAGAGGAAGTTCAAATGGCTGAAAGACATTTAAGGAATTGTTCAACATCCCTAATTATCTGAGAAATGCAAATCAAAATGACTCTGAGATACCACCTTACACCTGTCAGAATGGCTGAGATCAAAAACACTGAAGATAGCTTATGCTGTAGAGGATGTGGAGCAAGGGGAACTGTCCTCCACTGCTGGTGGGAATGCAAGCTTGTACAGCCACTTTGGAAATCAATATGGCACTTCCTTAGAAAATTGGGAATCCATCTCCCCCAAGACCCAGCTGTAGCACTCTTGGGCATATACCCAAGGAATGCTCAATCATACCACAAGGGCATTTGCTCAGCTATGTTCATATCAGCATTGTTTGTTATAGTCAGAACCTGGAAACAACCTAGATGCCATTCAACTGAAGAATGGATAAAGAAAATATGGTAAATATACACAATGGAGTACTACTCAGCAGAGAAAAACAATGACATCATGAGGTTTGCAGGCAAATGGATGGATCTAGAAAAAAATCATCCTGAGTGAGGTAACCCAGACACAGAAAGACAATCATGGTATGTACTCACTCATAGTAGGATACTAGATGTAAAACAAAGATGACTAGATTGCTATACAACTCCAGGGAGGCTACCTAGAAAATGGGACCCTAGGAAAGACACAGGGATCACCCAATGACAGAGAAATGGATGAGATCTACATGAACAACCTGGACGACAGTGGGAGTAATGAAGGGTAAGATTTGAGGGAAAGAAAGCTTAGGGGAGCAGGAGATCCTAGCTGGATCAAGAACAGAAAGGGAGAACAAGGAATAAAAGACCATGATAAATGAAGACCACATGAGAACAGGAAGAAGCAAAGTGCTGGAGGGGTCCCCAGAAATCCACAATGATACATCAACTGTAGACTACTGGCAATGGTCGAGAGAAAGCCTGATCTGAACTAGTCCAGTGATCAGATGGCTAATCACCCTAACTGTCATGCTGGAACTCTCATCCAATAACTGATGGAAGTGGATGCAGAGATCCTTGGCCAGGCCCCAGGTGGAGCTCCAGGACTCCAATTGTCGAGAAAGAGGAGGGACTGTAAGAGTGTCAATTGTTGAGACCAAGATTGGAAAAACACAAGGACAAATAGCAAAATGAATGGAAACACATGAATTATGAACCAAAAGCTGTGGAGCCCCCAACTGGATCAGGCACTCTGGATAAGTGAGACAATTGAATAGCTTTAACTGTTTGGGAGACACCCAGGCAGTGGGACCGGGACCTGTCCTTAGTGCATGAGCTGGCTGTTTGGAACCTTGGGCTTACACAGGGACACTTTGCTCATCCTGGAAGGAGGGGTACTGGACCTGCCTGTACTGAATCCACTAGGTTGAATTGAATCCCCAGGGAAGTCTTGGTCCTGGAGGAGATGGGAATGGAGGGGAGGGGCTGGGGGGGAAGGTGGGGATGGGGGTGGGAGGGGGGAGGACAGGGGAACTCATGGCTGATATGTAAAATTAAAACACAAATATAATTTTAAAAAATAAATAAAATAAAAAAGCACTCTGCTGAAAAGCAGTGTTCCTCACATTTAACCCATGGTTCTAGAATATCTGTGTTAACTAAGACCCTAAAAAACATCCATTCAATGTTTTACTGGGCCTAATTAAAAGGACAAAGGTGAGAAGAAATTTTTCTTTAGTATAAGCAAATTGTTCTAGTCCTGAGTGAAAATAAAACTCAACATTTAAGATTGTTGCAAAATAAAAAACTTTAAAAAGCAAAACAACCCCAAATCAAAGAAAACTAAATGAAATACAAAGAATATGATCACTATAAAATGCAAGAAACAGGCACAGAAAGTCTTATGTGAACAACCAAACACTCTTAAGGGTAATATTCAACATATTCAATAACTTATGTAGGAGAAAAATAGAGTGCTGGCCTTGGTGCTGAAGTTGAATTCCAAATTACTTTTGAGATTCCGGGCATTATATGTTTAGTTTCTTGGTAAGTAGAGCTGAGGAGCAATAGTCTGGGGGAAAGGTATCAGTTGAAAAAACAAGTGATGGAGTTTAGGTTTCAGAGCATCAGCTAAATGAAAATGTTGGTTGAAACATCCCAATAGTTTAATAGCCCACCTAGAAGCAGAGCTGCATTCTGATGTGTGTCACCCTTGGCTATAATGTAGTTGGTTGTTTTGAAGAGTCCATGATTGTATATAACTTCTAAGTTGATGAATCTTAACACATTGTACTGAAGTATGAGCATATCATAAAATGTAATCTTTCTGCTTGAGTTAAACTTGGTTGTTGGAAATTATAGATATTAATACAATAGTACAGCCCAAATTGTAGTCTGTGACAACATAATCCAACAGAATCAAGAATGTTCCAGAATAAATATGCAATCCTGTAAGATAATGCTGATCCATTGGTTTGTGTGTTTGTTTTATTTAGATACTTAAAAAAAACCCTCAACTTTGCTAACTAGGTCAGAAAAATGAAGTAGAAAAGCCTAATTGCATTGTGGAGTAGAATAAAATGAAAAATAAACTGGCCTAATACATAACACACCTAAGAAAATAATACTTCACAATGAAAGCTTTAATTATGAGGGTTTGGAGCATCATTTAATACTCTTTCAATAAGTAATTTTGTGTGGTAGATGTATTATTCCTTAATCATGTTTGTTAAATTACCATTACCTCTAATGGATATACACAACTTACTTTCTATGCACCTTTTGTGAGCATGAGTCTATATTATTCTTAATAAAAATAGGAATTGTTTTTTTTTTCCTGACGAGGAAACACTAGTTTTTCTTTTCATTTTATGACTCTAATGAGCCTCTGAGCAGATACTTGCAACTACTGAAAATAGTACCAAGGTCATTTTCCCCTCCTTTGTTCCCAAAGCACTAAGAAAATACTTATTGTTTGGGAGCACTGTGCAATATATTTGCTACAAACAGAATGCCCTTCAAAATAGCCATACTGCAACCATTAAGATCATGAAATGAACCAGGCCATAATAGATATGCCTTTAATCCCAGAACCAGGGATGTAGAGGCAGGCAGATCTCTGAATTCTATGCCAGCCTGGTCTATGGAGTGAGCTCCAGGACAGTCAGGACAACACAAATAAACTGTCTCAAAAAACAAACAAACAAACAAAATCATGAAATGATTGTTCATGCATACTATCATCCAATAAAAAATTTACTCACTCAAATTTTGTTGGTTATTCTATTAATGTCATTTACAGCAAAAATTACCTACCAATGATCACTTGTTGAATTCACTTTTCATGTTTGTTTTTAGGAGAATTTTATACAATGTTTCTAAATTTTGGTTCACATCTTCTTACAATTAGTCATTGGATATGTACTTCTGGAAGGAATATATAAGAACTAAAAGTTTCCATCTCATCAGATAGTGTACAATATGTTGATTACAATCATTTGATTAATGGGGTTGTCATGTTTCTACACTATAAATATCCCTTTTATATTCAATAAGCATTTTACTGGGAAAAACTTTAACCATGTGAATATCACATTGCTCATCAATCACTCTCTCACCTTAAACTGGTGTATCTTGACTGAATTAATTATTTAAAAGATTTAAAGTAGTGATTTTCAAAATGAAATATTCTTTTATACTGGGCTATTGACATCCAAGAGTGGTGTCTCTATTTTTTGTTATGCTTTGTGGTGTGTGTGTGTGTGTGTCTGCTTGGTGGATGCATGTGAGTGTGTAGGTGTGTATGCAGGTATACACACACAGACCAGAGAAGAAAGTCAGGTTTCTTCTATTATTACTCTCAGCCTTAATCCCTAAGACAGTCTCTCACTGAACTGGACACTGCCCTTTTTTTGCAACTAGGTTGGTTGACCAAAGAGCTGTTGGGATCTTGCTGGTCTGCAGCCTTCATATTCAGGTTATAGGGACACACAGTCACGCATGACTTTTCCTTTAGATGCTGCAGTTTTAAACTCTGGTCCTTATGCTTACATAGCAACTGCACTTAAACACTGGATGACCTCTCTAGTCCCAGTTTCTCTACTTTGAATTAACTAATTAAGTAATATCATCATAGGATCACATATTCCTATTTTCATTCATGAATTGATAGTAACTATTATTCATTTAGTTATTTGTTTTGCTCTTAAATTAAACTTGTTAAGTATATAATGCCTATAATAAATTACTGTGGAAGAGAGAGTAGAAAGATGGTAAGAGCCAGAGTTAATCAGACATTATTTTCCAGACATGAAAGCACTGTTTCACACATGAATTCACAGTTGCTATGACAGCATACACAAGACCCGTACAAGATCAAGGCAGTCAAAAATGCAGCATAGATGAGTGTGTGTGTGTGTGTGTGTGTGTGTGTGTGTGTGTGTGTAGGGTCTGTGTGTGAGTACTGGGTGTATGTGTGTGTGAAGTCACAGCTCTAGCTGAGAAGCTATTGGCACTTATGGTTGCTGGGGGAATAAGAATTTTTTCTTCAAGGACGTGGCCCCTGAGAGACCACTATTCTCCCGTCAACGGGCCTACTACAACAGGCAGTGCTAATTGAACTCAGTGAGTTTTTAAAAAGGGTTGGAAAGGCAACATAGTCGAGGGATAGAGGGGAAATTAGAGAAGGAATTTGGGGGGATGGGATTGTTCAAAATACATTTTAGATATGCACCGAATGTTCTACACAAAAGGACAAGTTAAAAATCACAAACTGCAACTGTTTTGACTGTGCTGTTTTACATTTGATGGCTGTATGAATCTATGCACTATCAACTCACAAGAGAGATTTAGCATTTCCATTACTTTAAACTGTCCTTTGTGTGCCTTTGTCATCAGTTTCTTCGCCCACATCACATGCTCAGGTGATATTCTTCCACCAGTCACTAAAGTGAAGATTTGTCAACTGTAGACTTATATATAAATGTAAATCTGATGTATGTACCTTGTTTTATCTAGAATATTTTACTCTTAACACCATTTATATTTTAGCATGTCAGCAATTTGTTGTTCAGATTCTATTTATATTCTAAAATCTGTCTATTTGTTCATCAACAGGCTTGTTGGTTATCTCAGTTTGGCAATAAAGCTACCATAGACATTTGTGTGAATGATTTGTGTGAAGATATTTGTGTGATAGATATGTGATTTTTCTGTTGTTTCTAAGGGAGAATGGTTTTATTTGCAGCCCATGGCTTGAGGGTCCAGTCCATCACACTACAGTAAGCATCTCCAGAGGAGCAGCTTGCAGCTATTGTTTCAGTAGTGTGGAGCAGATGCTTACTCACATCTCAGGTGACCAGGAAGCACAAAAGCAAGACCGGAAGTATGACCCAGCAATCAAACCTCAATTCACTCAACTAGTGACTCACTACCGTTGGCTAGGTCCTAACATCTGAAATTCTACAACATCTAACTACAGATTAAAGAGACCTATGGTCATATGAAATTAATTCTGTACTACTTCAAGTGTATTAACACTCTTAACAGTCTCTTCATGGTTCAAAAGTCCCCATTCTCTTCCGGTTAAGGCAATCCTTTTATTGTCCTTTTCTGTAAAATCAAAAATGACTTTATAAACTTATTTTATGTGACATTATTATGAGAACAATGAAAAAAAATCTACTCATCCAAGACAAGGAAGTGATAAAAGACAAAAGTAACAATACCACCGAAGTCCAACTTGATAAGATAATGAGTGTACTAGTGCTGCTTACAGGAGCATGGGTGAGGGATTACTTACAGGAGCATGGGTGAGGGATTACTTACAGGAGCATGGGTGAGGGATTACTTACAGGAGCATGGGTGAGGGATTACTTACATAAGTATGAGTGAGGGATTACTCACAGGAGTATGAGTGGGGGATTACTTACAGGAGTATGAATGGGGGATCACTTACAGGAGTATGAGTTGGGGATTACTTGCAGGTGTATGAATATGGGATTACTTAGAGGAGTATGGGTGGAGGATTACTTACAGGAGTATGAATGGGGGATTACTTAGAGGAGTATGGGTGGGGGATTACTTATAGGAGCATGGATAATTCAAAGCCACCTGTATCACCAAAGACACAGTCCAGCATTGGTGACAATGCATGAGAATTGGAGCCCTAGAGCTTTCTGCAGGATGTACAGGCAACTCAACAGGTCAGAGTCTCCTCTAAGCAGTTTGGCTGGTCACAGTCTCTACCATCAGCAATTTATGACTCCTATAACCTTGACTGAGGTCATAAATATTTTAAGTTCCAACATTCCCAGACATATGAAGTTTTTTATTCCCCTCATTCCTATAGGGAATGCTTCAACTCAAAGGAAATTTCTGCACAGCAGCTTCCAATAGGCAATGACACATAAGAAACATTCTTATTTGAGTATGGAGGAAAGCAACAAACACAAGGAAAGAGAAGTTTGAAGCAAGACTAACAGCAAGTAGGGATAACTCCAAACCTTGCAACCCCATGTTCAGTTTCTGGAGTTCATGAGGGCATCACCTGGGCTTCAGTGGCCTACATAACCCCAATGTTTCATTTCTGAGGCCTGCAACACATACGACTTCTCTGTTGGATGGTTCCATTTGGTACCTGCAGGTTTTGAGCGGATGTCCCATGTTCTTGGAATTTACAATATACTTGAAATCTTCATTGAAACTTTTATTTTGCCTTCATAGCTTCATGTGCAGTCTACTCAGGAGTCCAATGGGAAGGAATCTGACCCTGTTGCACATTGCCTGGCCTGGATACCTTACAAGCTATCTTTTTTCAGTAACTCTTTTTTAAAAGGAAAGTTTAAAAACTGAGTTTGTATTATTATGCCCTACAGTTTTCAATGGATGAGGTGCTACCTTCAAAGTACCATTCATTCTGTTCTAGTCAAGACTAACAGGTTTCTTCATTTTTAAAATATTTATTTTTTAATCTATGTGTTTTATACATGTGTCTGCATGTGTGTCATATGTGTAGGTGTCTTTGGAGGTCAGAAGAGGACATTAAATCCCCTGGAGCTGACATTATAGGTAACTGAGTTGCCTGACATGGGTGCTGGGAACAGAACCACATTGCAGTTTGACTACCTCGTGAAATTTTCATTAGCTAGTTACTTAGCCCATTCCATTTGAGGTCAGCCAGATTCAAGCTCTCAGGACATGGGTACAAAGCAACCAGATCCTTTGCTGGAATATCAGACAAATATCCACGCTCCAGTTCCTGGTAGATTCTTGTTTCCCTGTACAACCTCACACACTTAATCTTTGCAGTCTGCTTTTCTATCGGCATTCTGGTCTTCTACACTGCCAGGAGAATTGGTCATTGATCTGCTTAAGAGCATTCTAAGGCTTCCTTGTCTCACAGTTCTGAACTCTTCCATATTTCTTTTACAAACCAGTTATAATGGTGGATTAACATGGTTGTGTTGATTCGGAGCAACATCCTTGATTCTTGTACAAACTTTCTCATTGGTCTGGCTAGAAATTCACCTGACAAGAACAGGAGAAAGGGATTGTTTTGGCTTGTGATTTGAGGATATGGGCTTCCATGGTGGGAGTAGCACACTTGCTTATAGCATAGCAGACCCGGGAGAAGAGATGCTATTCACCTTTTGTTCAGTTATTCATGTGTAGAATCCACGAGTCTTATATTAAAATGTTTAAATTTGTAATAAATTGCTTGAATGTTTTTCCAAGTGGCTTAAGATTCCAACTAGTAGCAGGTGAAAGTTCCACATCCATGACCTTTTCATGCTGTCATTCATAATACTTTAAACTGTCTTATTGGTATGTTATGGTATTTGTCTAAGTGTTTTGTTTGTGTATCTCTAAGAAACCAACATTATTTAATATGTTTATTGACTAATAACATCTTTTGTGCAGTGTTATTCAAATGTCTTATTCAATTCATTATTTTTTTTTCTTTGTACCAAGGTGTAAGATTTTTCTTTATGTATTTAGGATATAGTTTCTTCATTAAGTACATATATTAGAAATATTTTTTCTCTTGCTATGGGGTTATAATTAATTTTGCTAAACATGATTTTGAAGGAGCAGGAGATTTTTGCTTTGTTGAGTTCAATTCAACTTCTTGTTTTATGTTGGGATGTTTACTGCATTTGATGTCCTTACTGACCAAGTAACTATTTTAAATGACTATCTCAAGGGAATTCATTTGTAAAACTGGGAAGGTTTTCTTTTTGATGTTTTCCTATCTATAGTAATTTGCTCTGTTTACTGGTCACTTGAGCCATCTATTCAAGGGACTCAATTTTAAATTCATTTTTCCATGATTACTTGTAAGTATAATACTGACAAGAAACTCCTTCCCATTCCAGAGTGTTCTCTGTGTTCATTGTGAAGCTTCCATCCCCTGATGTGAGTCCCCTACCCTTATCTTCAGACAGGAAGATGTTTCTGGACAGGAAGTATGGGTGAAAGATTATAAATCCAGGTGTTACCTGTTGCTAAAAGTTTAAACAGGGCTTTCTCAGTTTTGTGTGGTTGTTTCTGTTGAAAGGACAAACCTAAGGACAGCTTCTCTGATGGGACACAGATGCCAATTATCTGATAAGATAGCAAGTTAACTTTGAAAAAATATTGAAAAGCCAAATTATAGCACTGTAATTTCTTATTGATTTTATTTCATAAAATTAGAACTTTGAATTCAAACCTTTGAATCCTTAAAGTACACTTTTCATAAATCAAAAAAAAAGCTGTTATGTTTATCCAAGCATTTTGCACTTCTCATTGGCGCTTTCTAATGAAAGCTTCTCAAATGAAAATGGATTCTAAGCATATGCTGTGCAGAATAAGTACATTTATCTGTGAATATAAGGTTAGGTATTTCAAATGCAGTTGGTAATTATAATGGTTTAGGAAAGTGCAGTAGCAGATTCTCCTTTAGGGGCCATGACTCCACTAGCCACAACAACTGGCTAGCTTGACAGTACTATTCATGAATTCTCTCCTATTAAGTGTATCCTAATTCCAACTAAGTGGCTGTTGGTTATCTCCGAGATGTAAATGCCCCTATTTCACCCTTATGTACAGCTTGCCGTGGTAGCTATTGCTGTGGTTCACAGGTTTTACAAACAGGTAAGACTTGCATATCACAATCATTGCTATGCATTGAATGTGGAAGCATAATTTTGTATTTAATACTTACACAGTCTTGGAAGTTTTGCACAATTACTATAAATGAATCAAGTTCCTTACTCTTGTACTTGAAAAAAAAATTGTCATTTGTCCAGTTTGCATTAAACAACATTCTTGCATATGTAATTTTTCTCTTTGGGAGATCAGGCTCTGTAAGATGTAGAAACAATGCTGAGATTAGAATAGTAAGTAATGGGCTATATTTTCCTTATTATTAAAATTAACTGAGAAGAAAATAAAAAACAAGGTTTTGGATCTTCTACATCTCAGCTGCCAATGCAGAACAGAATAAATGGTAGACTATATATTGGAATGGACAATGTATGAGGCACAACAGAGGGCTGGGGTATCTTTAATAGTTAAAAAAAAAGAATAATATCGGGCTTTAATTAAATTTAATGAGCGTTTCGCCTGCTATTTGTACACCAGTCGCATGGCTTGTATCATGAAGGCCAGAAGATGGAGTTAGGTCACTTGGAACTGGAGTTTCAGATGGTTGTGAGCTGCCATTTAGGTGCTGGGAATTGAACACACGTCCTCAGGAAGAGCAGCACCCTGTGCTCTGAGCTACTGTGTCATTTCTCCAGTCACTTGCCATTTTCTAAGTAGCATTAGCTGCTTTGAGTTTGCACTGGAAGCTTAAATTGTAACTGAAAAGCACTCTGTTTCTATTGTCAAGTGGTTAGTAGCACAGGCCATATCTGAGGTAATCAACTGGGCTGCACCTGGACGATACACTAGCAGCCACACACTGCTGTGAGACTGATGTGGTGCACTTGCACAGGTACTAAGAGCCCACATGAATCTATTTTATGTGACTTTGCAACATAAAGTTGGTGTATACATCTATAGAGTTCATACAGGAGAACTGTACAGTGAGTAATAACACACACACACACACACACACACACACACACACACACAGAGGTGGGGGAGGAGACAGTTTTAAGTAAGTTCATTATTATGAATTGGACGAATTTATAGCTATCCAAGGCAGCACATAACTCATGGGCCATGGAGATACCTCTTGTGTTGGCCAGTTTTGTGTCAACTTGACACATTTTTGGTAGTTGGAACCAGAGTTAAGGAAGTGTCCCCACCAGACTGGCCTGTGGGAAAGTCTGTGGTATATTTTCATGAGTGTTAATTGAAGGCAGTAAGCAGGACATCTCCATGTCCTCTGTATTTGCTCCTGCCTCCAGGTTTTCGTTTCTACCTTGAATTGTAGACAATAGAATACAAGCTATATGATGAAATAAACCTGTTCCTTCCCAAGTTTCTTATTTCTAAAAATAGAAACTCTAACTAATATACCATGAACTAAAAAGAACACTGTGACAAGTCTGAGGAAACCAGCATTAAACGCATATACATACATACATATTCAAGATGTATGGAGGGATTCCAAATGGAAAATAAAAGTTTCTATTGATTTTTAGATTGGCCTAATTGACTGACTACTTTCATTCATAATTATGTGAAAATCTTAATGAAATTTGTCACTATTCACCTTCACTTTAGAAAAAAATTATTTTCACTTTTTATGTTTATGAGTGTTTGCCTGCATGTTCCTATGTGTACCAGATGTAGATGTAACTGTCTTGTTAAATAAGAAACACAGAGCCAAATACAGAGTTTATAGCCAAGAGGTCAGAGCAATAGCTGAGAGCTGTAAACCTTACCCTTCATTGCTGTTGCTGTCTTTCCTTTCCACAAGAGGTGATATAGATATAATAGGATGAAAGTGTAGATTAAGTAACTTACTTCTAAAGAGCAACAACTTATTTAAAATGTTTTACATTGGTATAGATTTTAGTCTATTGATACAAACTTAAAGTTAATTTTGTTATACGGTGTGTATATTTCTACTCTTGTTTAAGGTATTATGTTTGTATAGCTCATTTTAAATTATAATGGATAATTAAGAAATACAGATCAATTAGTCTTCTATGATAGTTAAACTTATAATCATGCTAAGTTTTCTAGGTATACATAGATATATTTCAGATAGACAAGTAATCTTCAAACACTTCAAAGGTCTACAGAATATGGCATTTAAAATATTTTTAAAATTTAGACTTTCTGGACAGTGAGACATGTCTGCTCCTGGCAGCACCGGATTTACTCCAGAGAGGAGGATGGGCATTGAAAACACTTCATATGGAGTTTATCTTCACCTAGGCAAAAATAGCCATTTGGGCAAGAAACTGTTCTTACCTGGACTGCTTGATCAACTGGACATGCAGGGCCTATAGAAAGGTGACCATTGAACTTTGATTGACAAAATGGTCCTTCAGGTTCCTGCTTCGCAGAGGAAACTGCCAGACACTCTACAGGACACTGAAAAAAGTGACCAAGAGACTAGCCCTGTGGGCTGAAGACAAATGCCCCAACTTTACAAAGGAACATTAGGTGACTGTCCAGGCTGCCAGCTGTCTCTGTCTACCCTGCGAGACTCCCAAAAGTTGCTTGCATCCTTCTCCTGTTTCTCAGGTAATATTATATCCTTCTGAGGTCTTTGATGTGGTTGAAGACTAGATAGTTATAATTTTCTCAGTTATGATAAAAGATAAGTTAGATAGATATAAAACCTTAAACTCACAAATATAAAATAGATAGGATATTCTCTTTAATATTGTAACTGTAATTCTTGCTTGATAATTGTTTTGTTATCTGTAATTTTACTATGTGAAAGTTAACCTTCCATTTTTAACAAAAAAGAAAAGAGAAGTGCTGTGGATATCACTCTGTATAA